>NC_053391.1:130010308-130739909 GCF_905171765.1 Bufo bufo | reverse complement strand
TTTTTCTCATTTCACTTCAACTTAGGCTACTTTCACACTGGCGTTTTGGTTTCAGTTTGTGAGATCCATTCAGGGCTCTCACAAGCGGTCCAAAGCGAATCAGTTTTGCCCTTATGAATTCTGAATGGAAAAGGATCCGCTCAGAATGCATCAGTTTGCCTCCGTTCCGTATCCATTCCGCTTTGGAGATGGACACCAAAACGCTGCTTGCAGCATTTTGGTGTCCGTCTGACGAAACTGAGCCAAACTGATCTGTCCTGGAACACAATGTAAGTCAATGGGGACAGATCCATTTTCTATGACACAATCTGGCACAATAGAAAACGGATCCGTCCCCTATTGACTTTCAATGGTGTTCAAGACGGATCAGTTTTGGCAATGTTAAAGGGAATCTGTCACCTGCTTTTAGCATTTTAAGCTTTCAACATTGCCATGTTCAATAAAGTACCTTATTTCCTGCAGTGGTCTTCTTACTTTATTTCGTTTTGTCATTTTGATAAAAAAGCTCTTTTTCTGATATGCTAATGAAGCTCCAAGGTGCCCAGAGGGGCGTTTTTTATTTTTTTTTACCTCTCTGGAGCCCAGTGATGCACCCCTGCAGTGCCCAGCCCGCCTTAATTTGAATCCCAAGAACGCCTCCTGATCCTGAAATAACTTCCCACAGCCCCGGCAAATGGTTCAGCCCCCTCATCTTCTACCTTCAAGAAATTCCCCGTTCTTCTTCCTGTCGGCCGCCAGAAATCTCGCGCAGGCGCAGTACTGCCTGCGCGATCATAAAGCTCCTGAGGGCAACAGCATCAAAAGTCTCACTGGGCATGCGCCGAGCCCAGTTATGTAATCTGAGCGCTGTTGCCTCAGGAGCTTGATGATTGTGCAGGCCGCGGGCGGTACTGCTCCTGCGCAAGATTTCTGGTGGCCGACAGGAAGAACGGGGCATTTCTTGAAGGTAGAAGATGACGTGGCGAGGGGGCGGAACCGTTTGCCTCGGCTGTGGGAGGTTATTTCAGGAACAGGAGGCGTTCTTGGGCTTCAAATTAAGGCGGGCTGGGCACTGCAGGGGGGCTTCACTGAGCTCCAGAGAGGAAAAAAAACGCCCCTCTGGGCACCTTGGAGCTTCATTAGCATATCAGAAAAAGAGCTTTTTTTTCAAAATGACAAAACGAAATAAAGTAAGAAGACCACTGCAGGAAATAAGGTACTTTATTGAACATGGCAATGTTGAAAGCTTGAAATGCTAAAACCAGGTGACAGATTCCCTTTAAAGACCATACAAACAAATCCGTTCTGAACGGATGCATGCGGTTGTATTATCTGAACGAATGCGTTTGTGCAGATCCATGACGGATCCGCACCAAACGCAAGTGTGAAAATAGCCTTAGACTATTGTGTACTGATCCATCACATAAAATTCAGATTAAGAAAACATTGAACTTAAGACTTTAATGTAACAATATACAAAAAAAGTCACGGGGGGTAAATACTTTTGCAAGGCACTGTGTGTGTATGTATATGTGTGTGTAATACTATATATATAATATGATATGTAAACATTTGCACGACTAAAATATACGGACTAGAGCTCAGATATGAAATTAACGGCCAGAATATTAACTTTCAATGATACTAGGATAACCGCTCTAGATTTGTAATATTACGGGCCCCGCACTCGACTGAATACGAGCATCGGAATTAAAAGTACTTACTGGTTCTGTGTCAAAGAAAAAGAGGGGAGGGCGCCAAAAGTGATCGAAGAAAGAAAGCTGATGCTGTCACACAGGACCTTTTCACGTACCCCCTCCCTAAACAAAAAGAGAGGATACATGCTCTGTCACATTGGGTGGGAGATTTCTTCTACTAAAAGTTTTAGGTAGACATTTTTTATCTGGTTTTGGTGATTGTGAAGATATGGACATCCTGAACATTTATTTTTAGGAGGTGTTGTGCATCTGAGAGTCTCAGATTTATGCCTGTTCTCTTCCAGACTTTGGTTTTTCAGGTTTCAAAGGGTGAACTGGGGGGCAGGTTAAAAACCGTCAGAGGCTCCATTTACGGCTCAAAAACTGCTAGTCAGAAATAACGGGGACCTGCATGCACCTTCTCCCTTGACATTATAGTCAATAGGTTATTTTATGCTCCATTCCATTCAGTTATCTGCTGAATCTAACAGTTTAGGTTATTTTTGTTCTTCTGCTTCTGTAATGGAGAAGAGTGGAAATAAATTGCGTTGATGTGAAAGAGGCCTTAGATCAACCTTATATGTTGTCATCCTTTGCAGGAGGCTTGTGGAATCGATTAGGAACAGCACCAAAAGACAAAGTCAAAACTGTGGAGAAAGGACAGAAGGTCAGCACAGCTCCAGAAGAAGATGACTCCGTGTTGCAGCAAGCCTGGGGAGCTTTAATTAAAGAGAAGGAACAGATTCGGCAAAAGAAAAGCCGTTTGGACAACCTGCCTTCCTTACAGATTGAAATCAGCCGGGAGAGCAGTTCTGGCTCTGACACAGACTCATGATCATGATGATAGACTTGCGTTTCTTGGGACAATGGCTTCCTGTAGCATGGCAGCAACTTGAAAATGTGCCGCTCCTGCCTTTCAGACAATTGTTTTATACTGAAGCTGAGACGCCAATAGTGGTAGCTGTGTTCTCAACAAGGCTCTGCAAAATTGATGGCTCAGTCTACCTGGGGATTAAAATGTATTGGTTAATATGCAGTGTTTCCTTTTTATATCTGATGTAAACTTACTGTGAATCAGGATAAAACACCTTTCATTTTAAATAGTTTTTTTTTTCTTTGTGTTTTTTTTTTTTTTTTTACTTGGAGGGGGGTCTGTTTTTAACCTTCTGGACATATATCTCTGACGTGATGTCTGCTATATAACTTTCATTGCCTGTGGGCTGTAATCACTAGTTGTGAATCTGCATCCTGAGTAAATGTGTGGTCCATCTGATGATACTCAATATTTTGTATATCTTTATCTTTTTAGATTCCTTACATGTTGTACCGAGAACTAAAGGTTTCACCAGTTAAAATTTGCTTGTAATTCACAACTAGGATGCACAGGGTGAAATTGACTTTAAAACATACTAAATCGCAGCCCTCTTTGTTTTATGGACCTGCAAATCAGGGGGAAATGTGTTCAACCCTTGTTGGGATCTTTTTTAGGTTAGACTTTATTTGTGGTATTTACAGCTAAGATAGCACCATTCATGCAATAACCATGATCCTTACAGTTGTTCATTTTAAAGGGGTTCTCCGGGAATTAAAAAAATTAAAATACTTAAATATTATTTTCTAATAAATATATTCACAAATGCCTTTCATTAGTTAGAATGGCTTGTTTTGTCTATGGAGCAATCATTAGGAGAAATAAAATGGCCGCCGTCCTATCAGTACACACAACACCTGTCCTAATCGCACAGGAGGACAAGTTACTTCACCACAATGAGCAATAGTGCTGTCTCATCCTCCTCTCTCCTTGTCAGGAATCATGATCCTGAATACAGGTGAATCTCTGTGAGAATGGAGACGACGAGGAGACATGAGAGGAGGTGGGGATGTGGCTAATGAGCAGCAGCACTTGAATGCAGTCTCCATTACCACAGTCTGTCCTGTCCTCCTCTCTGTACTTCATGTCTCCTGATGAACTAAATTCCCCAGAGATTCAGCTAAAGTTCTTATTATCTGTATTCAGGATCAGTAGAGCAGAGAGGAGGATGAGGCAGCTCTTTACCTCAGTGTTGTAAAGTAACTTGTCCTCCTGTGTGATTAAGACAGGTTTTGTGTGAACTAATGGGACAGCGGCCATTTTGTTTCCCCTGATGATTGCTCCCCAGACAAAACGAGCCATTATAAATAATGGAAGGTATTTGAGAATATATTTATAATAAAGTAATATTTAATTATTTTCATTTTCTTAATTCCCAGAGAACCACTTTAATATAACAGTTAACCCCTTAGTAACCACCCATACGCCTTTTTACAGCAGTCACTAAGGGAGGGGTCTTAGGCTGGCCCAGTCTAAGCACTGCACGGGTCCCCCATAGAGGGGACCCGGCTCTCACATGAGAGCTGTCGTCCTGCTCTAACAGCCTGGTCCGACAGGAGTTCTGATCCGGGCTGTTTTTAACACTTTACATGCCACGGGCAATGGTGCCAGCCACATGTAAAGCGCTGAGAGAGGGAGCGGACTTCCTCTGTCTCCCATCGGCACCCTGCAAATGCAATCACGGGATGCCGATGTGTGTGATGCCTGGCTGGGGTCTGATGTAGGCCACAAACCAACCTTGAGTAGTTCCCAGCAGTCTGCGCCTCTCTGACCATGTTCTGGACCCCAGAGTGTTTACATCTGGCACTGCATGGGCATGGTCACATGCTCTTCTGCAGCCAATGACTCACCACTGAAACCAATTATTGGCTACAGCAGAGCATGTGACCATGCCCATGCAGTTCGAGATTTAAAGGGAACCTGTCACCTGGATTTTGGGTATAAAGCTGAGGACATGGGTTGCTAGATGGCCGCTAGCACATCCGCAATACCCAGTCCCCATAGCTCTGTGTGCTTTTATTGTGTAAAAAAAACGATTTTATACATATGCAAATTAACCTGAGATGAGTCAGAGCTTGAAAATATGACTTTTCTCTGGTCACTCAAGTAAGATATGACTGTTAATTTGCATAAAAGGCGGGAAGTACAAAAATGCATAATACTTATTGAATTCGTCTGCAAATGAAATTAAAAGTGTAATTGATATGTTTAGGGTAACACAATGAACATTTAGAAACGCTCAGTGAGGGTAGCATAGTAGAGGTGACAGGTTCCCTTTAAACACTCTGGAGACCAGAACACTGCAGGGATCAGAAAATTGAGACATGTAAGTATGAATTTTCTGTTTTAGGAGGCAGGCTGCAAGCATTGGATAAACAGTAATTACCAGAAAATCCCTTGAAAATGTACAGTGACCTTTACTTTTATGTAATGTTTTTGCATAATTGAGATCTGGTCTTTCTCGCCCATTTTCCTTGGGGGATACAGGAGACCTTGGGTATAGCTCAGCTCCCTAGGAGCCGTGACACTAAGTGAAAACTGTTAAGCCCCTACTCCAGCAGCTATACCCTCAGCCTGGAGAGAGAGACTGCCAGTTTTTGCTTAGTGTCCAAGGAGGCAAGACACTTTATTTAATTTTATTTTTTCTCTGGATTTCTTCTCTCATCCGCACTGCTGCCTCCCCCACAGAAGGCAAGGTGGACCAGGGCAGCCCTGCTCCCCTGCATCCCGCCAGCGCAAGGGTCGCCTGCACGCCAAGTCCCTCTTCCAGCGTCCTGCCACTACGGTGCCAGTAGCTGAAGGGGCGACCCTGCTGGAACGGACCGAGGGTGAAGACGGCTGATGGTGAGAGTGGCTTCTCCAGCCCAACACTCTCACGGGATACGGTGTTAAGTGGATTATTGCACTTAATGCGATGGTATCCATGTGCATGTCCCCCTTCCCTAGGCGAACTTCCTGCATTCCCACTGGATTCAGTGCGGCCATGTGCATGACCCACTTCTGGGCGGAATATGGTATGCCCTACTTCTCTGAAGTCGGTACTGTTTTTGGGCATCACCCCCTTCTTAGGCGGGCCTTTACACTCTTGCCGAATGCAGGTTTGCCCGGTGCATATCCCCCTTTTCTAGGCGGACTGCTTGCGTTCCATCGCATACTGTACTAGTCTTGTGCATGACTCCCTTCCAGGCGGCATATTGCACTTCTGTAGATACTGTGGGGCTCTGTCGATGGCCCCCTTCCCAGAGTGAATATTTACAGTGGGTGAACATTCATGCGCGCTCTGTGCATTGTATGGGCCGTTTATGCCTTCTCCCGTAGGTGGGTTGGCATTCTCACTGCTTACAGGGCTGACAGTACGTATGTCCCCCTTCCTCCCGCGACATACGTGTTTCTCTTGGGATACGATGCTAGCCACACGCCTTACACTCTTCTTCGAAGAAATCCTTCTGCTTCCATCTGGTCCGGACGTGGTCTACTTGCTCTCTGCCTGCACCGAGCTAAGCAGTGCTCATTCTCGGGTTTGGACAGTATTTTGCGGTTCCGCTTGTGGCAGTATCCACCATGCTTGTTGGCCCTTCCACCCGTGGAGGGAGTGTTCATGGCTCCTGGATGCGTACCCATTTCATCCTCCTGCTGCTTTGCTTCCCTGCGCAAGCGGTCTCATGGACGAGAGGGCTGTGTGCAGCGCCCTTCGAATTCTACGTTGGCTCTGGCGGGACTACAGTTCCCTCACCTACTACCATTCCCTTCTCTTTGGATGTGGTGTGGTATGAGTCCTTCCTATGGGCGCCCTCTGCACTTTAGTGCCGCTCTGCTGCCAGGTTCGGGCCGCTCTCCTTTGGAGGGTCACCCAACTTCTCTTGGGTGCTTCGGTTATGCCAGGTCCAGGGGACCTCCACCTTGGGTTTTTCAGGGTGTTCGCCTTCTGCGAGAGGTCCCATAACAGAGATTCAGGCTTCATGTCAGCAGAGAATCAGGCTTCACGTCGCCCACCACTGGAACAGGCCACTGTCACATATTTAGGTCCAGGCACCCAGACAGAGGAGAGAGGTCCCGTAACAGAGAATCTGGCTTCATGTCAGCACAGAATCAGTCTTCATGTCATAGCAGAGAATCGGGCTTCACGTCACCCACCACTGGAACAGGCCACTGTCACATATTTAGGCCCAGGCACCCAGGCAGAGGAGAGAGGTCCCGTAACAGAGAATCTGGCTTCATGTCAGCACAGAATCAGTCTTCATGTCATAGCAGAGAATCAGGCTTCACGTCACCCACCACTGGAACAGGCCACTGTCACACATTTAGGCCCCGGCACCCAGACAGAGGAGAGGTTCATTCAACTTTGGGTTGCCCCGCAATATAATGGTAAAATGAAAATAAAAATAGGATTGAATGAGGAAGTGCCCTGGAGTACAATAATATATTGTTAAGGGGAGGTAGTTAATGTCTAATCTGCACAAGGGATGGACAGGTCCTGTGGGATCCATGCCTGGTTCATTTTTATGAACGTCAGCTTGTCCACATTGGCTGTAGACAGGCGGCTGCGTTTGTCTGTAATGACGCCCCCTGCCGTGCTGAATACACGTTCAGACAAAACACTGGCCGCCGGGCAGGCCAGCACCTCCAAGGCATAAAAGGCTAGCTCTGGCCACGTGGACAATTTGGAGACCCAGAAGTTGAATGGGGCCGAACCATCAGTCAGTACGTGGAGGGGTGTGCACAGGTACTCTTCCACCATGTTAGTGAAATGTTGCCTCCTGCTAACACGTTCCGTAGCAGGTGGTGGTGCAGTTAGCTGTGGCGTGGTGACAAAACTTTTCCACATCTCTGCCATGCTAACCCTGCCCTCAGAGGAGCTGGGCGTGACACAGCTGCGTTGGCGACCTCTTGCTCCTCCTCTGCCTTCGCCTTGGGCTTCCACTGGTTTCCCTGTGACATTTGGGAATGCTCTCAGTAGCGCGTCTACCAACGTGCGCTTGTACTCGCGCATCTTCCTATCACGCTCCAGTGTAGGAAGTAAGGTGGGCACATTGTCTTTGTACCGGGAATCCAGCAGGGTGGCAACCCAGGAGTCCGCACACATTAAAATGTGGGCAACTCTGCTGTCGTTGTGCAGGCACTGCAGCATGTAGTCGCTCATGTGTGCCAGGCTGCCCAGAGGTAAGGACAAGCTGTCCTCTGTGGGAGGCGTATCGTCATCGTCCTGTGTTTCCCCCCAGCCACGCACCAGTGATGGGCCCGAGCTGCTTTGGGTGCCACCCCGCTGTGAACATGCTTCATCCTCATCCTCCTCCACCTCATCCTCGTCCTCCAGTAGTGGGCCCTGTCTGGCCACATTTGTACCTGGCCTCTGGTGTTGCAAAAAACCTCCCTCTGAGTCACTTCGAAGAGACTGGCCTGAAAGTGCTAAAAATGACCCCTCTTCCTCCTGGGCCACCTCCTCTTCCATCATCGCCCTAAGTGTTTTCTCAAGGAGACATAGAAGTGGTATTGTAACGCTGATAACGGCGTCATCGCCACTGGCCATGTTGGTGGAGTACTCGAAACAGCGCAACAGGGCACACAGGTCTCGCATGGAGGCCCAGTCATTGGTGGTGAAGTGGTGCTGTTCCGCAGTGCGACTGACCCGTGCGTGCTGCAGCTGAAACTCCACTATGGCCTGCTGCTGCTCGCACAGTCTGTCCAGCATGTGCAAGGTGGAGTTCCACCTGGTGGGCACATCGCATATGAGGCGGTGAGCGGGAAGGCCGAAGTTACGCTGTAGCGCAGACAGGCGTGCAGCAGCAGGGTGTGAACGCCGGAAGCGCGAACAGACGGCCCGCACTTTATGCAGCAGCTCTGACATGTCGGGGTAGTTGCGAATGAACTTCTGCACCACCAAATTCAGCACATGCGCCAGGCAAGGGATGTGCGTCAAACCGGCTAGTCCCAGAGCTGCAACGAGATTTCGCCCATTATCGCACACCACCAGGCCGGGCTTGAGGCTCACCGGCAGCAACCACTTGTCGGTCTGTTGTTCTATACCCCGCCACAACTCCTGTGCGGTGTGGGGCCTGTCCCCCAAACATATGAGTTTCAGAACGGCCTGCTGACGTTTACCCCGGGCTGTGCTGAAGTTGGTGGTGAAGGTGTGTGGCTGATTGGATGAGCAGGTGGAAGAAGAGGAGGAGGAAGCTGAGTAGGAGGAGACAGGAGGCAAAGAATGTTGCCCTGCGATCCTTGGCGGCGGAAGGACGTGCGCCAAACAGCTCTCCGCCTGGGGCCCAGCCGCCACTACATTTACCCAGTGTGCAGTTAGGGAGATATAGCGTCCCTGGCCGTGCTTACTGGTCCACGTATCTGTGGTTAGGTGGACCTTGCCACAGATGGCGTTGCGCAGTGCACACTTGATTTTATCGGACACTTGGTTGTGCAGGGAAGGCACGGCTCTCTTGGAGAAGTAGTGCCGGCTGGGAACAACATACTGTGGGACAGCAAGCGACATGAGCTGTTTGAAGCTGTCTGTGTCCACCAGCCTAAATGACAGCATTTCATAGGCCAGTAGTTTAGAAATGCTGGCATTCAGGGCCAGGGATCGAGGGTGGCTAGGTGGGAATTTACGCTTTCTCTCAAATGTTTGTGAGATGGAGAGCTGAACGCTGCCGTGTGACATGGTTGAGATGCTTGGTGACGCAGGTGGTGGTGTTGGTGGTACATCCCATGTTTGCTGGGCGGCAGGTGCCAACGTTCCTCCAGAGGCGGAGGAAGAGGCCGAGGCGGCGGCAGCAGCAGAAGAGGCCGAGGCGGCAGCAGCAGAAGAGGTAGCAGGGGGAGCCTGAGTGACTTCTTTGTTTTTAAGGTGTTTACTCCACTGCAGTTCATTCTTTGCATGCAGGTGCCTGGTCATGCAGGTTGTGCTAAGGTTCAGAATGTTAATGCCTCGCTTCAGGCTCTGATGGCACAGCGTGCAAACCACTCGGGTCTTGTCATCAGCACATTGTTTGAAGAAGTGCCATGCCAGGGGACTCCTTGAAGCTGCCTTTGGGGTGCTCGGTCCCAGATGGCGGCGGTCAGTAGCAGGCGGAGTCTCTTGGCGGCGGGTGTTCTGATTTTGCCCACTGCTCCCTCTTTGTCTTTTGCTACGCTGTTGGCTCGGTCTCACCACTGCCTCTTCCTCCGAACTGTGAAAGTCAGTGGCACGACCTTCATTCCATGTGGGGTCTAGGACCTCATCGTCCCCTGCATCGTCTTCCACCCAGTCTTGATCCCTGACCTCCTGTTCAGTCTGCACACTGCAGAAAGACGCAGCAGTTGGCACCTGTGTTTCGTCATCATCAGAGACGTGCTGAGGTGGTATTCCCATGTCCTCATCATCAGGAAACATAAGTGGTTGTGCGTTAGTGCATTCTATCTCTTCCACCCCTGGGGAAGGGCTAGGTGGATGCCCTTGGGAAACCCTGGCAGCAGAGTCTTCAAACAGCATAAGAGACTGCTGCATACCTTGAGGCTCAGACAGTTTCCCTGATATGCATGGGGGTGATGTGACAGACTGATGGGCTTGGTTTTCATGCGCCATCTGTGCGCTTTCTGCAGAAGACTGGGTGGGAGATAATGTGAACGTGCTGGATGCACTGTCGGCCACCCAATTGACTAATGCCTGTACCTGCTCAGGCCTTACCATCCTTAGAACGGCATTGGGCCCCACCAAATATCCCTGTAAATTCTGGCGGCTACTGGGACCTGAGGTAGTTGGTACACTAGGACGTGTGGCTGTGGCAGAACGGCCACGTCCTCTTTCAGCACCAGAGGGTCCACTAACACCACCACGACCATGTCCACGTCCGCGTCCCTTACTAGTTGTTTTCCTCATTGTTACCGTTCACCACAATAAGAAAAATATTATTCTGGCCAATGTATTGAATTAAAATTCAGGCCTTTTTTTTACAGACACCTAACACTGTCTGGCTATCTATTTAGGTACCGTATTACGCTAATACAGGCACACAAGTAATGACAGATTTGGTTGAATATAAATGTCAGGCCTATTTTTTACGCGCTGTGTGACAGATATACCTTTAATCACAGAATTAGACTTGTATCTGCACTGTAGCGTGTGTGTTAAGGTTTTCAGAATGACACTATCAGCACCTTGAATCTAAGATATCCTTTTTGGGATAGATTTAAAGTAGGCCTGATATAGCAGAAACTACTAATTTTGAGAATGGCAAATTTGGGAATAGTTTTTCAACCCAGAACAAAAACTGTGCTTTTACGGTCACTACAAATAATTTGACCAGCTAAAACAGTACAGATTTGGTTGAATATAAATGTGAGGCCTATTTTTTACGCGCTGTGTGACAGATATACCTTTAATCACAGAATTAGACTTGTATCTGCACTGTAGCGTGTGTGTTAAGGTTTTCAGAATGACACTATCAGCACCTTGAATCTAAGATATCCTTTTTGGGATAGATTTAAAGTAGGCCTGATATAGCAGAAACTACTAATTTTGAGAATGGCAAATTTGGGAATAGTTTTTCAACCCAGAACAAAAACTGTGCTTTTACGGTCACTAAATATAACTTGACCAGCTAAAACTGTACTGATTTGGAGGAATAGAAATGTCAGGCCTATTTTTTAGGCGCTGGGTGACAGGCTCAACTTGCCCCTGATGTAGTATATGGCCAAAAAATAACCACACTATTGATGGTTAAATGCACTTGATGAAAGCTTGACCCTGATGTAGGATATAGCAAAAAATAACCACACTATTGATGGTTAAATGCACTTGGGTGACACAGGCTCAGCCTGCACCTGATGTAGTATATGGCCAAAAAATAACCACACTATTGATGGTTAAATGCACTTGATGAAAGCTTGACCCTGATGTAGGATATAGCAAAAAATAACCACACTATTGATGGTTATATGCACTTGGGTGACACAGGCTCAGCCTGCACCTGATGTAGGATATAGCAAAAAATAACCACACTATTGATGGTTAAATGCACTTGGTGGTAGCTTGTGCTGGCGCACCACAAGCCACAAAATGGCCGCAGATCACCCCAGAAAAAAGTGATATAAAAACGCTCTGGGCAGCCTAAAAAAAGTGAGCAATTCAATATCAGCACTTCAATGATCCACAGCTGGAGATCGATCACTGAATTAAGTCTTTTGGAGGAGTTAATCTGCCTAATCTCTCCCTAACGTCGCAGCAGCAACCTCTCCCTACGCTTGTATCAGCAGAGTGACGTGCAGCGCTACGTGACCCAAGCTTATATAGAGGCTGGGTCACATGCTGCACTGGCCAATCACAGCCATGCCAATAGTAGGCAAGGCTGTGATGGCCTCTTGGGGCAAGTAGTAAGACGCTTGTTGATTGGCTGCTTTGCAGCCTTTCAAAAAGCGCCAAGAAAGCGCCGAACACCGAACCCGGACTTTTACGAAAATGTTCGGGTCCGTGTCACGGACACCCCAAAATTCGGTACGAACCCGAACTATACAGTTTGGGTTTGCTCATCCCTAGTTGTAAGTAAATGCCAGGAAAAGAGAAAAGATAAGACCGGCATCACAAAATCAGGAGACGAGGAACGAGCCCCTGAAAACAAAATATCGCTGAGAAGCGCAAGACCGGAGAAACTCTGGCCAAACGAAGTATCAGGGAAAAAGGGGACCAGATGCAGGCCCCGGAAATCTCAGCAGGGACACACTGGAGTGAGAGAAGCCATAGCAAGGCTCACAATGAAGTGAGCAGGTCTCCCCCCACCGCAAAGCAGGTGATGAAGTTAAGCGCCCTATTGAAAGGTGAAAACCCCAAAGGCGCCAAGGGAAACCGCCAACCCTTTGGAAAGGGAGGGGGTTGCAAGTAAAGGCCAGGAAAAAAGATAAGATAAGACCTGCATCCCAAAACCAGGAGACGAGGAACGAGCCTCTGAAAACAAAATATCGCTGAAAAGCGCAAGACCGGAGAAACTCCGGCCAAATGAAGTATCAGGGAGATGCAGGGCCAGGAAATCTCACCAGGGACACACTGGACTGAGAGACATGGGAGGAGAAGGAGAGTACTCCCAACAATCTAAGGAGGAAGATTCTACAAACAGGAGGAAGTCCCTCCTGAAGGAGACCATAAGGTGGAAATGCAAAGCGTAGCACAAAACCACTCAATACCAGATACTTGACGTGGGAGGATGGGAAGATCGACACGAATCCCAAGAGGTCCACAAGGCTATTGGAACCCACAAGGGGAACAATCAACCCAGGTCCCCCACAACAAACAACGATTATCATACAGAATCTGCGTGGTCCATGAACGGGGACAGGGACTCCAGAAAGGAGTACCCGGTATGGGCTCACAAGGAACCAGGAACTGAACCACCAGAGGACAACGAAAGGCAGAATATCCAAGAAAAAATGAAAAGAACCGCCATATGGGAAGGGATTGGTCATGGACAACTAGCCATTCTAAGAATAGTGGCTAGCAATCTGTATACATTGTCCCGGGGAGGGCAAGTACAGCGGCTTGGGTTGTACCACAAAATCGACAAACACCCATACTCATAAGGAATGGCGAAGTCACAATAAAGAGACTGGGAGTGACTACACGAAATGTAGAAACCAGCTGCGACCGACACACAGAAGACTCCCAGGGGGAGAAAGTACCAGACAGGCGCAGACAATAGCAAGGTCCAAGGGAACTGCCCTCTGTCATATAGTACAACTAAGCAGAGAATATAAGGGAACACCCGGACCCAGAAGGAACTACGGAACCCTGTCTGATGCCAGAGCAATCAGCAGAAAATTCACCTACCAGGCAGGTGTGTGGCGCTCAGTGTTTCCGTCCCTGACCATCAGGAAGGACTTCCAACGAGGAAAAAACGCTGACCCCAGAAGGATTCCGTGTGGTGGAGGACATCCAGTGATGGCCGAAAACCGCTGCAGCGGCCGGTGCTCACCAAGCTACGTACCCCAACTAGGAAAAAGATCCAGTGGAGATCATGTACTCCACCAGGAGTGGTCCGCCCTGTAACAGAAAAAAGCGGGTAATCCTTTATAATATGGGGTAACGCTGAGTGCCGCAGACAGAAGTACTTTATAGGGATGGCAAGAGCAACCCTAGCTCGAAAGCCAACAACCACCTGGCCATGGTGTAGGGAGCGCGGTTGTATGTGGACCACCCAACAGATCAGCCATATACTGGGTACACCAGAAGTAGCAGTAGACCGACGAGGTGGGGGTTGGGCTGGCCCACCCCTGCCAGATATGGTTACCATGTACATGCTGAACCAGGATGGCCTGTTGTAGACAGTGCCTTGAGAAAGTACAGGAAAACCATAGAGTGCGACAGTAACGGAGTGGCAGATGTATGGAAGAACCAAAAAAGAAGAGCAGTAACCATGTCTGGAGCATAGAATAAAGTCCGGGGAAGGAAGCACCCCGTAATACAGAAACTGTATGGGCCACAGATTGCACCATAGGGCCCAGCACGTGGGCTAAAAATACACGCCTAAAACCGAGCTAAAGTGGCAGCATGTTGCACACTAAGGAGAGTGGAAACAAAGCCACAGCATCCGGAAATGCAACCGCATTTGGAGGGTACAGGTCCACAACCTGTTAAAGTAGCAATACGGCTGTGTAGTGCGGAGATACGACCAGACAGGTGCAATGGGTACAGCATCTGGAGATGGTAGAGGTACTAGATTTAAGATTAGAGCAATGTGGCCGCATGGTGCACCCTAGGAACAGAGAAGTCTAGTGGCTACCGCGTTAGCAATGCTACCTATATTCCGCTCGGGAGGGGGAAAATAGGGCCACACGGTACCACAAAGAACGCCAGGTGCACGCCACAATTAAGTAAGTGCAATGGCAACTGAAGGAGGCCCTCTATTTTACCAGAGGGAAACAGGGCCGCATAGTACTCCATAGAGCCAGACAGGTGTAACGATTGCAGGTTGGAGACAGTGCAGGAATCTACCTAAGAAGAGAGTAAGATGGCTGTTTGGTGCACACTATGATGAGGTAGGTGCAATGGCCACGGCAATTGGAGGAGGCCTCAATATCTCATCCGGTAAGGGAGAGAAAATGCCACATGGAACACCATAAAGCCAGACAGGAGTAACGGCTACAGCATCTGGAGATGGTGCCGGTACTCTACCTATGAAGGGATCAAGGTGGCAACTTGGTGCCCACTAGAACCAGAGAGGGGCTATTCTATGGCAATTGAAAGTGGCCTCTATATCTCGCCCGTAGGGAGAAATGTTGCCGCATGGAACACAATAGAGCCCGCCAGGGGTATTGGCTACAGCATCTGGAGATGGTGTAGGAACTCTACCTATAAAGGGAGCAAGGTGGCTGGAAACAGACAGGGGCAATTGCTATGGCAATTGAAGGCGGCCTGTATATCTCACCCGGCAGGGGGAAATAGTGCCACGTGGAACACCATCGAGCCAACCAGGGGTAATGGCTACAGCATCTGGAGTAAGTGTAGGAACTAATCGCCACGGCAAAAAAAGCCGGCCTGTATTCTCTGATACAGGCTACTACAAAAGAACCTTTAGAGGCCGAGGAGGGTTACCAACCATACAAGAGGCGTTTGCCTGAATTATCAGCTTGCCTGGAACATAGCCCCTGGATAGGGGAACCAGGAAGGTCTGTCGTGTACAGCCTACGAGGGCGTACGTATCAGAGACAACGCGTAGGTGTCCCAGTTGCTAAGCACGGAGACGGCTGCCTTACCAGTGCGGTAATTACCTGTGCAGGCAGGAGAGCGCCATCCGAAAGTCGACTAGAGGGGCACCGAAACCTGGGTAGGGTAGGTTCCTCCGTGCACGTTTGTCTTGACCTCACAGAGGGATTCTGTATGGTGGAAGACCGCCTGATGCTCTGTTCCGAGGGAATCGGTGCAGAGGTGTCCCCAGAGGCAACTGACAGAGAAGGCTTCGTCACCAGCCTCAGGCCTGTCCTGGGACGACCCAAGGATGCCGAGGAGGGGGTGGAAGCTAGTTAAGACCACCAGAGTTTGGTCCGTGGGCTACTCCTTGCGTGACCCTGTATCTGAGCGTGAGCCGGGGGGGGGGGGGGAGGGGCGCTCCAGCGACTCCGCGGAGAGAAGGCTCCGCTCCACGTGACCTGCGGCCTAGTCGTCCGAAAAGCCGGGGCCTAGATTAGGAAAGTACAGCCGGAAACGGACGCCCGCGATCGCGGAGGCGTCCGGAAGCAACTGCGGAGCGGGAGGAACACAGGGCCGAGGGGAATTGAGGAAGCCCTCTCAGGAAAACACCCAAAAATGACCCCCATTAATGCGGGAATGCTGCGACTTCCGTGGAAGTGCCGGACCCAGAGGAGACATGGGCCTCCCTGCAGGTATCCTGGCCCTAAAATAACCCCCTTCATGGGGATAGGGGAGATAAAGTGGGTGGACCACCCAGCAAAGTGCCTCAGACCCTAAGAGGCCATGGGAGGGAGTTGGGGAGGGGGAAGGAGGGAGGGAGAAGGGGACTACAGGGCCCCCACAATGGATCCAGATCCCTACCTACCTTCCGATGTCTTCAGGCGCAGCAATGACCACCCCCTCGGCGGACTCAACACGGGAGCCGTGGGTCTACCGGAATTCCACTGCGGAAGCAGTTACAAGTGGGGATTGGGTGTCTGCCAGGTACCTGAGTACGCGCCCGCAGGGGGGCAACTAAAGTGGAACACGATGGAGCCACCCCTGCCGCAGGCCGAAACCTGCAGAGAAAGAAAAAATTATTGAAGTAGAAATAAAATAATAAAGTAGCAGGATGACCTGCACAAAAAAAGCAGGTCAGGTCTACCTCCTATGGACACTAGAACAACACTAGAACAAGACTGAGCTGCCTAAAACTTTTTATGTCTAGTGTCGCCTCCTAGTGGTAGTTGGACATATACCCATGGTGCTGTGTCCCCATGGTGCTGTGTCCCCCAATGCCATGCACGAGAAAATTCCTTTTCCATGTCAGTGTTACCCAGTGTGTTACCCAGTGTTTTACCATTTAGGCCTATTGCACACGACCGTATGGCTTTTTCAGTGTTTTGCGGTCCGTTTTTCACGGATCCGTTGTTCCGTTTTTTGTTTCTGTTCAGTTTTTCCGTATGGCATATACAGTATACAGTAGTTACATAGATAAAATTGGGCTGGGCATAACATTTTCAATAGATGGTTCAGCAAAAAACGGAACGGAAACGGAAGACATACGGATGCATTTCCGTATGTGTTCCGTTTTTTTTGCGGACCCATTGACTTGAATAGAGCCACGGAACGTGATTTGCGGGCAATAATAGGACATGTTCTATGTTAGAACGGAACGGAAAAATGGAAATACGGAAACTGAATGCATACGGAGTACATTCCGTTTTTTTTGCGGAACCATTGAAATGAATGGTTCCGTATACGGAACGCAAAAAACGGCCAGTAAATGAGAAAAAAAAACGGCCGTGTGCAGGAGGCCTTAGTATGTACAGGTGACTATTCCTTCCCATGTGCATAACCTTACATTTGTCAGTGTTAAACCTCATCTGCCACTTCTCTGCCCAAGCCTCCAATCTATCCAGATCCATCTGTAGCAGTATACTGTCATCTTCCATGTTAATTACTTTACACAGTTTAGTGCCATGATATCAAAAATTTTTATTTTACTACAAGATCAATATTCTACAAGATCATTAATAAAAATTATTGAAGTGAATAGGGCCCAATACTGACCCCTGTAGTATCCCACTAACTAGTGACTGCGACCCCTCCAATACTGATCCCTGAGGTACCTCACTAGTGACAGTGACCCAATCTGAGTGTGTACCATTAATAACCACCCTCTGTTTTCTTACCCACATACAGACATTTTCCCCCAGTCCAAGCATTCTCATTTTATATACTAACCTTTTATGTGGTACAGTGTCAAATGCTTTGGAGATATGACATCCATTGATTCACTGAAGTCAAGTCTAGAATTTAGCTCCTCATACAAACTAATTAAATTAGTTTGACATGACCGATCCCTCATGAAGCCATGCTGATACAGTGTTATACACTTATTTTCACTGAGATACTCCAGGATAGCAACTCTTAGAAAACCTTCAAACGGTTTACCCATGACAGATGTTAGACTTACCGGCCTATAGTTTCCAGGCTGTTTTTTTTTACCCCTTTTTATTTTATATAGGCACCACATTTGCTAAGCACTAATCCTGTAGAACACTCCCTGGCAGTATAGAGTCCTTAAATCAGAAATAAAAGTCTGTCTATGACATTACTTCTTTAATAAAAAATAAAGCACTGTGAATCAGATGTTCAGCAATATATACATAAGTTAAGCAGGTTTTAGTCCAAAAAAATATTATATTTTCTAATTTCCCTAGTTCTGATCTGGCCCCTTTGTTGACATGTAGTTGCAGGGGGCATGTAACAAAAATCTGAGGTTTTCCTAATGAATATTTGTGGGTGTCAACAAAGACTGCCTTTCTCCTCCTCCTGCTCTGTAAAGGGAGTGAAAAAAATTGCTGCCCTGTCTGCAGTATGACTGTTAGGATACTCATCTTGTATGTGTGGGACTACAAGTCTCATGTGTACAGTACAATGACAGTGCTGATACACACAGGATCTTCCCTCTACCTGTTCTTGTGCAATGCTCTGCAGACACTTCCTCACAGCCAGCAGAAGAGTACAGAGGAGAGAACTCCTCCAGTCTTTGTCCAGCTCTATATTTGCAGGGTGAGGAGGGAGAGAGGATCCTGTACACAACATTTATCTCTTCACTGCCTGGACAAGAGGAAACTCTGCAGCTGCTCAGTCCCTGAGGCAGAGCCTCCAACCCTGAGTATTTGCCACTTATGGTAGAAGGGGTTAAACTGTGCTGAAGAATCCATTGGGAGGGGAGACACAGGGGGACAGCTCTGCCTGCAGATCGGACATTGCAGAGGGTGTGGCCTGTCACTCCAATTAGCACAGCCCACAGTGATGCTCTGAGCACAGAGGCAGACCGGGTCCTGCTGCTCCCTCATGCACACAAACGTATTTTCTTTCCGTGTCCGTTCTGGGTTTTTTCAGACCATATGCGGAAGCATTCACATCAATGGGTCCACAAAAAAACAAACGAAGTTACTCCGTGTGCATTCCGTTTCTGTATTTCCGTTCCGCAAAAAAATAGAACATGTCCTATTATTGTCCGCATTACGGACAAGGATAGTACTGTTCTATGAAGGGCCAGCTGTTCCGTTCCACAGAATACAGAATGTACACGGATGTCATCCGTATTTTTCGTGGACCGCAAAATACGGTCGTGTGCATGAGCCCTTATGCACGGAATGTCATCAGAGCAGTGAAAGAAGCTGACATCACAGGTCATGTGACCTCAGCTAACTAGGAGAATGGGGCCACTGTAGATGAAGTAAGTGAACTGAAAACTAGTGATGATCGAGCACCAAAGTGCTCGGGTGCTCTGGACGAACACATCGGGATGCTCGGGTGCTTTACCGAGCACCCAAGTATAATGGGAGTCAGTGGGAGAACCCGAGCATTAAACCAGGCACCCCCTGCTCTGAAGAGGGGAGGGTGCCTGGTTCATAGGAAAAGGTCAGAAATTGATGGAAACACCACCAAAATGGTTCAGGAACACCATGGGGAGGATGTCTCGATGCATCTTGGACTCCCAGGTCGCTGCCGGGAACCATGTTGTCCGAGTAGTACGCCACTTTTACAGACTGACAATAATATGCACAAAACCCCCCTAAAATATCAATTTTAGAGGAAAAATTGTTAAGAAACATTCTTTCCTGTATATTTAGTTGTATATAAAGTGCAAGTGCAAGGAAGAGTTACTCCAATCCAACCTGTATATCACATATTGGAGGGCCTCATTCACATTGTGGTACAATAGTTCAGGTAGTGGGACTCCTACACTCATAAAGGCTATGCACTAAGTGAAAGGGCTGCCAAAATTTACAAGGATCCGGCACTCCAAAACACCCTTTGTTACACATAAAGGAGGGTATCATACACACCCTTGAAAAATTATGATTGATGGCCTGCTGGGGACCCTCAAAAACATTTGGAGCAAGGGCCATCCAAGGGAGGTCAATGGCTGAAATCTGATTGGCTGTTGTTGCCTTGCCCCTTTTTTTTCCTAATTGTAAACCACCCAGAGAGGGTGGGTCAAGTTATTAAAGCACAAGCATCCAAGGAAGGCAGCAGGCGCGCGGCAATTACCCACTCCCGACTCGGGGAGGTAGTGACGATAAATAACAATACAGCACTCCTAAGCGGTCCTGTTATTGGAATGAGTACACTTTCCGTTAACGAGGATCTATTGGAGGGCAAGTCTGGTGCCAGCAGCCAACTTGCTCCCGGCCTCCACAACGTTCACCCCGTGTGCCATCATGATGAGGATTGTGTTGAGACTGGACTTGTAGGTGAGGGCCTGCTGCCGCTTCGTTGACTCTAGATAACTTCTAGGCGATCGCATGTCCCAGTGACGGCGACGATCCATTTGGATGTCTGCTCTATCAACTTTGGAGCAATTTTTCAACAAGGACTTTCTGGTATAGCACCGTTTTGCTTGTCCTC
Source organism: Bufo bufo (assembly GCF_905171765.1). Classification (NCBI taxonomy): domain Eukaryota; kingdom Metazoa; phylum Chordata; class Amphibia; order Anura; family Bufonidae; genus Bufo; species Bufo bufo. The sequence continues at coordinate 130,719,808 of NC_053391.1, read as the reverse complement.
TCCACCAGAGGAATGAGAGATGAGAAGTTCTCTTTTTAGCGGGGGTTAAGACGGGTGAACAACTAGTAATCCGTGTTGTCTAAAATGCGTATAACGCGCGGGTCATGGGAAAGGCAGCCTAACATGAAGTCAGCCATGTGTGCCAGAGTACCAACAGGCAAGACTTCGCTGTCGTCATCAGAAGGTGAGCTGACCCTGTAAAAGATTGTAGGTGAGGGCCTGCAGGTGAGCTGACCCTGTAAAACATTATATGCAAGGGCCTGCAGTTGAGCTGACCTTGTAAAACATTATATGCAAGGTCCTGCAGGTGAGCTAACCCTGTAAAACATATGCGAGGGCCTGCAGGTGAGCTGACCCTGTAAAACATTATATGCCAGGGCCTGCAGTTGAGCTGACCCTGTAAAACATTATATGCGAGGGCCTGCAGTTGAGCTGACCCTGTAAAACATTATATGCGAGGGCCTGCAGTTGAGCTGACCCTGTAAAACATTATATGCGACGAATAAGCATGTTGATATGATGGAAGAGGAGGAGGAGGATGAGAAAAGGAAGATTTAACCCTATACACTTTTTTGTGGTGGAAGGGGTGCATGGGAATACAGTGTATTCAGTACATTAAACAACACATTTAAAGTGCCTTTGTTCATCCGCTTTCCTCTGGTGGAGTTGAGAAGTCTGGGGCAATCCAGGCCTTTTTTTAAGTGTCAACCTTTCAGCATTTTCAGTTGACAGGCGGATACGCTTATCTGTTATAATGCCACCAGCAGCACTAAATACCCGCTCAGACAAAACACTGGCGGCAGGCCAGCACCTCCAAGGCGTAGAGCGCCAGTTCATGCCACGTGTCCAGCTTGGACACCCAGTGTTTGTAAGACACTGAAGGATCACTGAGGACGCTGACACGGTCTGCAACGTACTCCACCATCTTCCAAAACTTTTCTCTCTTTGTGACACTAGGCTGTGCATCAGGGTGAGGGTGCTGGCGGGGTGTCATAAAACTGTCCCAGGCCTTGGAGAGTGTTTCCCTGCCTCTGTTGAAACTGCTGTGTGTTCTCCTTGTCTCCCCTCCTCGGTTGCCCGAGGAAGTACGGACTCTGCCGCCAGCGTTGTCAGATGGAAATTTTCGGAGCAATTTTTCGACAAGGACCTTCTGGTATTGCATCGTTTTTTTGCTTGTCCTCTCCACCTGAGGAATGAGAGATGAGAAGTTCTCTTAGTAGCAAGGGTCAAGAAGGGTGAACGCCCAGTAATCCGTGTTGTCTAAAATGCGTATAACAAGCGGGTCGCAGGAAAGGCAGCCTAACATGAAGTCAGCCATGTGTGCCAGAGTACCAACAGGCAAGACTTCGCTGTCGTCATCAGGAGGATCACTCTCAATCTCCTCATCCTCTTCTGCCCACCCACGCTGAACAGATGGAATTAAACTTCCATGGGTACTACCCTATGTAGCGGAGACAACCGTCTCCTGCTCCTCCTCTTCATCGTCCAAGTCGCGCAGAGAAGACGGATGGAGGGTGGTCTGGCTATCACCCTGTGTAATGTCTTCTTCCCCCATTTCTACCTCTTCCACATGCAAAGCGTCGTCCTTAATTGTGAGCAGTGAGCATTTGAGTAGACACAGAAGTGGGATGGTTACGCTGATAATAGCGTTATCGCCGCTCACCATCTGTGTTGATTCCTTAAAGTTTCTTAAAACCTCACAGTCAGACATCCATGCCCACTTCTCGCTTGTGAATAGCGGAAGCTGACTGGAAAGGCGACGACCATGTTACAGCGGGTATTCCACTGCTGCTCACAAAGCCTGGCCAACATGTGGAACGTGGAGTTCCAGCACGTGCTCACGTCGCACAACAGCCGGTGAGCTGGCAATTTCAAGCGCTGCTGCAGCGTTGACAGACCGTCTGAAGTTGTCGATGACTTAAGGAAATGTGCACAAACGCGGCGCACCTTCACCAGTAGCTCAGGCAAATTGGGGTAGGTTTTGAGAAACCGCTGAACCACTAAGTTTAAGACGTGGGCTAGGTATGGGATGTGTGTGAGCATGCCAACCCCCAAAGCCGCCACCAAGTTACGGCCATTATCACACACAACCATGCCTGGTTGTAGGTTGAGTGGCGAGAGCCACAGCTCAGTCTGGTCTCCACAATGTTTACCCAGTGTGCCGTCAGGGAAATGTATAGACCCTGGCCAAATGCACTTGTCCATGTGTCCGTGGTTAAGTGGACCTTCCCAGTAACTGCGTTGGTCAGGGCATGTGTGACGTTTAGGGACACATGTTGGTGTAAGGCGGGCACGGCACACCTCGAAAAATAGTGGCAGCTGTGGACAGAGTCCTGCGGGATGGCCGCCGACATCAGACTGCGGAAGGCCTTAGTGTCCACAAGCCTAAATGGCAACATTTCCAGGGCCAGTTTTTTTGAAAGGTGTGCGCATTTAGTGCTATAGCCTGTGGGTGGGTTGCTGGGTATTTGCACTTGCGTTCAAATGCCTAGGGTAATGACATTTGGGCACTGCGCTGGGACAGGGAAGTGGATGTGGTCGCTGATGGTGCTTGCGAAGGTCCAGGTGCAGGGCAGGAGGCATCCTCACCTGTGCCTTCAACAGGCGATTGGCCAGCACATACCATAGGGGAAGAGGAGTCAGTGGTGTGACTCGCAGACACAGATTGTGGACCCAGGTGTTCATCCCACTTATTACGGTGCTTGGATGCCATGTGGCGGATCATGCTGGTGGTGGTGAGGCTGCTAGTGTTCACGCCTCGGCTCATTTTGGTGTGGCACAGGTTGCAAACTACTATTCTTTTGTCGTCCGCACTTTCCTCAAAAAAGCGCCATACTGCAGAACACCTACCCCTTGGCAAGGGAGATTTACGCAAGGGGGTGCTCCGTGGAACAGTTGCGGGCCTTTTTGGTGTGGCCCGCCTTCTCCCTTTTGCCACCCCACTGCCTCTTCCAGCCTGTTGCGGTGCTGCAAATCCTTCCCCCTCTGTACTGCTGTCCTTGCTCGGCTTTCCACCTTCCCAGGTTGGGTCAGTGACCTCATCGTCCACCACCTCCTCTTCCTCACTCTGATCATCCTCTTGATTTATTGACCTAAGTGATTGACAACTGTGTCTCATCCTCTTCATCAACCTCTTGAGACAATAATTGCGATTGACTCATTGGCAACTGTGTCTCATCATCATCCACCTCATTAAACACTAATTGCTGTTTCCCACCGTCATGTTTTTGTGACTGTGGATGCTCAAGAGGTTGGGAATCAGGGCACAAGATCTCATGTCCCTCTTCAAGCGTGCTTGGCGAGAGGGCCAAATCAAGTAATGGCGATGAAAAGAGATCCTCTGAATTTCCGAGTGTGGAATAACTTGTTTGGCCAGACTCTCCATGGTGGGAGGAAGGAGGATCAGGGAGAGGATTCTGTTGACCAGACTTTTGGCTACTGAGACTGGACTTGGTGGAAGACAGGGTGGTGCTTAACTGACTGGAAGCATTATCTGCAGCAATCCAACCAACCACCTGGTTGCACTGGTCTGACTTCAAGAGTTTTGTCCTGCGACGCCCTGCAAACTGGGACATGAAGTTAGGTATCGTGGATGATTGTTTTTCTTGTGCTCTGGCAGCAGGCATAGTTTCAACTCTCCCAGGGCCACGGCCTCTGCGTGAACCATTAGCATCGCAGCCACTTCCCCGTCCCTTACTGCTCGCCTTGCGCATATTAAATGTTATATGCAAGCTTGACACACAAGATGTGGCACGGATGTCACAGTTCACTGCAAGCACAGTATATGGAATAAGTACGTAAAAGTATGGCAAAAGGAAAATAGATTTCACTTTTATTTTTCCTATCTCTGGCCCTAACACACAGAAGGTATTGGACAGATGTCTCTAGTCACTGCAGACACCCTCTATATAAAAATTATTGAAAATGATGGAAAAAATATATTAATTTTCAGTTATATTTCTCCAATCTCTGGCCCTGACATACAGAAGGTATAATACAGATGTCACTAGTCACTGCAGACACCCTCTAAAGAAAAATTATTGAGGGGGCGGAGCTTGCCGATGGCGGAGTAAGCAGCACGCAGCCTAAACTCCTGAACATCACCGTTTTTTCTCACATTGCCATAGCGCAAAGAAGACCGCAATATTCTTTATGGGTCGCAAAAAGGGTCCACCTTCCACCCCAGCACCTGCAGCGCGTGACCCGGGCGACATATCGCGCTTTTTTGGCTCATCTAGCCAGCCGGGGACCTTAGGCGCGGGAGCCGCTGTTTCCAAGATGGCGGCGTCAGCGCATGAGCCCGGTGCCTCAACACCTGTGACTAGGGGGAAGACTGCAGCCCTCAGTTCCCGTGCACAGGGAGATCAACTCACTGGAGGGCTCCCGACCTCATATGCAGCAGCGGTGAGTCCAGCCTCTATGGCCACGTCTTCCCCCCCCCACCGTCCAGAAGCTCTGAAGCCTCACCAGGCCCACATCTTTGTCAGCGTGGATCTCCAGCCATGTCGGCTTCTTCAGGCAGGTCACCTGCCATCCACTCCCAAGTTGATGAGTGGGATTGGAAAATGCACTTAAAATCTCTCCCCACTACCACAGAAGTGGACGCTTTGCTTAGCAGGATGGAAGCCTCCCATAAACAGGATATGGCGGCCTTACACCAAGATATCAAACATGTGGGGCAGAGAGTGGAGGAGATAGAAAACAAGCAGGAGCAGATCCTCACTACCCTGGACTGCCACTACAAAGTCATAAATGCGCATGCTGCTCAGTTGCAGGACATTTTGACTCATATTGATGACATAGAAAATCGGAACCGGAGGAATAACCTTCGTATCAGAGGGGTTCCTGAAACCGTAGAAGATCTTGTCGCCTGGACGCAAAGCTACTTTGCAGCATTACTGAATGCGGCTCCTACTTAAATCATGTGAAATAGACCGTATGCATCGGGCTCTCGGCCCAAAACCGTCTGATCCAAACCGTCCTAGGAACATCATATTCCGCATCCATTTTTACAGAGAGAAGGAATCAATCCTTAGGGCGGCCCGAAGTGCAGCTGGCTCTACTATGGGTCCAAATTCCATCCAAATTCCTCCCGGATCTCGCAAGACGTACCTTGCAGCTCAGGAAAGCCTTAAAACCTCTCCTGTCCATACTTAGAGACAATGCTATTTTGTACAGATGGGGTTACCCTTTTCAACTCACTGCAAGGAAGGATGGGAGATCTGCTGTCTTCAAGTCTCTCGCCGACCTACCCAAATTCCTGGCCACATTTGGCCTGCCTGCAGTGGACCTCCCAGAGTGGCCTAGGCCCCTTTTGGTACCTCCTCCCAGAGACCGCGAGGAATGGCAGACGGCGACGCCGAAACCCCAGAGGCCCTCCAGATGCCACCCAGGAACACCTGCTTGAGCCTAAAGGGCTGCCATGGGACTCTTCATCTTCACGTGCGCTCGATTAGTGCATTTTTTCATGTTCATGTGTTACATGCTATGTGTGTTTTATTGCTGTATTTCTGTTTACATGCCGGAGGTCAGTAAGGCTGCCGTTCTGTCCTTGACCTCTCCTCCCCCCCCCCTAGGGATATCGACACCCAGTGTCGACCGTGACCATTGTCACATCTTAGCTTACCTCTGAGCCGGCGTTACTGGCTCACTCCTTTAGGAGTTTTGTTTGTGTCTGTCTAATAGTTGTTTGTCTGTTTGGTCCCCTACCCCATCTCTTCCCTCCTGTTCTCAACCTCTCTATACCTACCCTATTCCCTGAGCTCACAGGCGATTCACTCAGCGAAAGGGATGACCTCCCTTTCTTTTTGCACTTATAATGCTAGAGGCCTTAACAAACCAGAAAAACTTAGCCAGATCTTATATCACCTCCACCGGAAGCGTGTCATGCTTGTTATGTTCCAGGAGACCCATTTTAAACTTGCCTCGGTTCCCAGGTGTGAACGTGGTTACTATACCACTTGGTTTCATAGCCCCAATCCTGTCAAAAAATTAGGAGGTGTTTCCATAGCCTTCCACAAAACTTTCCGCCCTGCGGTTTTGTCTTCGGACATTGACGGTAGGGGGCGCTATATCTTCCTCAAGCTGTCTGATGGCCAGCGCGTGTATACGATTGCTAACGTTTATTTTCCCAACCAGGGGCAGATACCGTTTGGTTCCAAGATCCTCAGAAAACTAGCTCGCTTTGCGGATGGTTCCTCTATCATACTGGGCGGCGATCTCAATATGGTGATGGACCCTGCCATAGACTCCTCGACTGGTAAGTCCTCTATCTCCCCGGCATCCCAGCATCGATTCAGAGGGGACCTGTCTTCGCTTTGTCTAGTTGATTTGTGGCGAGTGTTGCATCCGGGAGTCAGAGATTTCAGTTTTCATTCTCAGGCCCATAATAGCTATGCTAGACTAGACCATCTTTTTATCTCACATAATTTATTAGATTCAGATCCGCTCTGTTTGATGGACGGATTCCTTTGGTCTGATCACGCACCTGTGTATGGCCTTTTCCGGTTTCAACAGACACGCCCCCGCTCCTTCATGTGGAGATTGAATGATAACCTTCTAAACGACCTGGTCTGCATGACTGACATTCACACTGCCATTACAGAATTTACCAATATCCATCAAAACGACCCGTTCCCCCCCCCCCTCCGATAAAATGGGAGGCTATGAAATGCGTTCTTAGAGGGATCTTTATATCCCATGGTGCCAGACTTAAGAAAGAACGCTCCGTGAAACTTTCCTCTCTCCTTATAGCACTCGATGGTAAGGAAGCATCAAATAAGCTTGCCCCGTCCGATCAGTTAAAGGCTGACATTTCCCTTCTCCGTCAACAAATACTCAAAAATCCTTGACCAGAGAACTCTCTGCCTCCGGGATAGGGTTAAATACGTTTTTTTTTTATATGGGGATAAAAGCGGAAAGTGGCTTGCTAGGGCCCTACACCCTCGGCTTCCACAGACGCGGGTTCCCTCAATTAACACACCAAATAAGGGCCTTGTACATACTCCCTCCGAAATCTCACCGGAATTTCAAACTTATTATGGTACCCTTTATGATCTTAACACTAGGAGAGACCCGGTCTCTGACTCCTATGTATTAGACACCCGTGACTACCTACGCCAATTTGGTCCCACACGTATTCCCACTGATTGACATTAGAATACGATTTCTCCACTTCGGAACTCATAGGTGTTATGAAGGACCTTAAAAATGGGAAGAGTCCGGGACCGGATGGCCTAACCCCACGTTTCTATAAACTTCTCACGTAAGAGCTATCTCCTACCCTCCTCCAGACTTTTAACTCAATTTTACCTGATGTTCCATTTCCACCTCAATACTATATCCCTTCTAAATGTGGATTTAAAAATATACGCCAAGCTAATTGCCCTACGGTTACATCCCCACATACCGAAATGTATCCACCAAGAACAAGTGGGTTTTGTCCCCGGCAGGGAAGCACGTGACAATACCCTGAAGTCCATGGGCATTATAGCCAGAGCCAGGTCTACCAGGTCTCCTCTGTGTCTGCTTTCAGTGGACGCAAAGAAGGCTTTTGACAGGGTCAATTGGAGCTTTCTGGCCCAAACCCTAGAGTGTGTGGGATTGGGCTCTAGAATGATTACTCGCATCATGGCTCTGTACTCTTCTACTTCAGCCCAGGTCCGAGTTAATGGCCTTCTTTCAACGTCTTTCACCATAAAAAATGGAACGCGCCAAGGTTGCCCCCTCTCCCCCTTCCTTTACATTCTAACCATGGAGTCCCTGGCTAATGCCCTGCGGAGCAACCAATCTATAAAAGGGGTTACTGTTGGGGCCACGGAACACAAATTATCCCTTTTTGCAGACGACCTGCTTCTATATCTCTCCTCCCCGAGAATAGGGCTTCCTTCGGTCCTTCGGGAATTTGAGAAATTCAGCAGGCTTAGCAATTTCAAAGTAAATATTCGGAAATCCGAAATTTTTAATATATCGCTTGCCCATCAGGAAGTTTGCCATATTAGAGAAACGTTCTCGTTTAAAATAGCCATGGATTCGATTCGCCATTTAGGCATTAATCTCGCTGCTAACCCTAATCATCTTTTTAAACTTAACTACAAACTGTTGCTTAGATCCATCGAATCTAACCTCCAGAAATGGTCCCCCCTTCAGATTTCTTGGTTTGGCAGAATCAACCCCCTAAAGATGGACATTTTACCCAAAATCCTCTACCTGTTCCAGACAGTCCCATGCAATATCCCTAACAGATTCTTTATCCAGCTTCGGTCAATAGCCTCTCGTTTTATTTGGAATGGCTCCAGGGCTAGAATAAGCTATAAAATTCTCTTTAGAGCGAAAAATCTGGGGGGAGCGGGTCTCCCTGATTTTCTGGCATACTATAGAGCCTCCATTGCAAACTGTGTGTTGGACCTAATTCATAATCGTACCTCGAAACTCTGGGTAGACATTGAACATACCCTTGCCCCGCGCCTTGTGCCAGGGATCTTCTGGCTTCCCAGCGCCGCACATAGTAATGTCCTTCAGACTCTTCACTCTCCATTACTCCAAATACTGGCAAAGTCTTGGGGAAGATTTGCCTCCAAAATTAACCTAATCTCCGCACCAGGCCCGTTGACGGCTATTGCCACTCATCCTGATCTACCTTCCTCTGTTAGAAACATGCCATCATTCCAGGCTTATCCCCCTTCCCAGATCCTAATAAAAGACATATATAAAGAATCAGGTCTTCTACCCCTTAGTGATCTATCACACATCTTCCTCAACTCTCCAGGTTGCTGGTTTCATTACCTCCAACGACGCAGCTTTATAGGATCTCTGGCTCCCGGATCACAATTGTCAGCCCCTCTGACAAATTTTGAAAAGCTTTGTGTAGCAGACACGGGTCCTTGTCATGGCATACAGTTGCAAGAAAAAGTATGTGAACCCTTTGGAATGATATCGATTTCCGCACAAATTGGTCATAAAATGTGATCTGATCTTCATCTAAGTCACAACAATAGACAATCACAGTCTGCTTAAACTAATAACACACAAAGAATTAAATGTTACCATGTTTTCATTGAACACACCATGTAAACATTCACAGTGCAGGTGGAAAAAGTATGTGAACCCTTGGATTTAATAACTGGTTGAACCTCCTTTGGCAGCAATAACTTCAACCAAACGTTTCCTGTAGTTGCAGATCAGACGTGCACAACGGTCAGGAGTAATTCTTGACCATTCCTCTTTACAGAACTGTTTCAGTTCAGCAATATTCTTGGGATGTCTGGTGTGAATCGCTTTCTTGAGGTCATGCCACAGCATCTCAATCGGGTTGAGGTCAGGACTCTGACTGGGCCACTCCAGAAGGCGTATTTTCATTCTGTTGTTGATTTACTTCTATGCTTTGGGTCGTTGTCCTGTTGCAACTCCCATCTTCTGTTGAGCTTCAGCTGGTGGACAGATGGCCTTAAGTTCTCCTGCAAAATGTCATGATAAACTTGGGAATTCATTTTTCCTTCGATGATAGCAATCCGTCCAGGCCCTGACGCAGCAAAGCAGCCCCAAACCATGATGCCCCCACCACCATACTTCACAGTTGGGATGAGGTTTTGATGTTGGTGTGCTGTGCCTCTTTTTCTCCACACATAGTGCTGTGTGTTTCTTCCAAACAACTCAACTTTGGTTTCATCTGTCCACAGAATATTTTGCCAGTACTGCTGTGGAACATCCAGGTGCTCTTGCGCAAACTGTAAACGTGCAGCAATGTTTTTTTTGGACAGCAGTGGCTTCCTCTGTGGTATCCTCCCATGAAATCCATTCTTGTTTAGTGTTTTACGTATAGTAGATTCGCTAACAGGGATGTTAGCATATGCCAGAGACTTTTGTAAGTCTTTAGCTGACACTCTAGAATTCTTCTTCACCTTATTGAGCAGTCTGAGCTGTGCTCTTGCAATAAGAGAAAAGAAAAAAGAGGTTGAGTGGTTCTACCAGGACTAGAGGTCCTGGGGAAAAGGCGCCAGAGGGATGGAGAAGATGTAAGTGTAGATAGAAGGAGAAGTATAAAATATACTATATAAAATAGCACCACAAACTAAGTGCCTGTTCAATGACTATTTGGGGAAGGCTGCACAAGTGTTATAGGGAGGTGAAAAATATTTTCATTCCCAATAGACAAATACCAATGACGGGTGGACCTAGTCTGGTGGTTCCAAATAAACCAAATGGATCCAACCGGACGTGATTCAAAAAACAGAAAACACTACAAAAGGCGCACTCCCAAGGATATGAAGGGGATAGGTGTGGTGGATAGTGCCCCCTTAAACCGGAGGATGATATTTTAATAATATTATACAAATATATAAAAAATATATAAAAAAAATAGAATACTCTCCTAAAGGGAGATTCCTGTTTATGAGAGTAAGAGTACTCACTACAATTATATTATACACCATTAGCAGATTGAGCCCTTTAGTTTTATATCCTTATTAATTATTATGCAATAGGCGACCTATCCCACCCCTTTTTGCTTCCCCTCCAGTACAATATATAGTGAAACCACTTATATGTACAACATCCTCGTTCTTTAAAACATCCGTTTCGCCATCCTGGGCGGGACCTGCGGTGGAGTTCCGTAATGGAACGTATGAGAGAGCCGCGATCCCTACCGGAAGATGCTGTGCATTCCACTGTGGAACGCACAGGAAGTGATGTGCGGGCCGCTCACTGGAAGTCACAGTGCGTTCCACACTGGAACGCATGGCAATTCGGTCAGTTTCTGGCCCCAAATTATAGTCTTACGCCAGAATACATGGCGAGGACTGTATATCCAACATGGAGAATGTACGTGTACACCTAAGGTTGGTTAATTGTGGTATTCTTTGCCTACTGTGGCTACTTGCTAGGTTTATATTGGGAGGGGCATTAACTTCCGGTTTGGGCCTTCCTTACCCTGCACGCCACCCCCATGTGCTGTCCAAATTTCATTTAAATACCGATTAAAGGGGAAGCTCACCTAAAAGGAACATCTCCTTTTGAATTACTGGAGACCTCTGTGAAAAGACCCCTGAAGGTAAAAAATGTTCTAATACATTGCTAAAAATGGAACTTAAACCTGCTTGTAGTGAGGATTGGGTTGATATAATGATTCATTTAGTAAATATTATAGGGCACTGTCTACAAGTGGAATATATAACAGTCTGACTCTTTATTTTACTTGATATTTGTGATATAATTGTGATCACAGGTGTTCTTGGATAAAAATATATGAATGTGTATATATTATATCTATTTATTTATTTATGATAATATTTTTTTGTGTGTACTTTTTTTGTGTATTCAGCTGATTCAATTATATTGTATGTCTCAAAAACTTTTTTCTTTCTTAATACCCCTGAAGAAGGAGGATTATAAGAAGGAAGATATTTTATTGTAATAAACTGCATTGATCAGAAGCCTTGTCGTCGGCTGCCATCAATTGATATCATCTGACATGAGATCCCGGCTAGGGGGGCAGTTAGTCACGGGTGTCTTGAGCTTTACCCTGTGACTACTCCCCCTGTGAAGTGAGTACTCTAACTCTCATAAACAGGAATCTCCCTTTAGGAGAGTATTCAATTTTTTTATATATTTTTTATATTATTATTATAATATCATCCTCCGGTTTAAGGGGGCACTATCCACCACACCTATCCCCTTCATATCCTTGGGAGTGGCGCCTTTTGTAGTGTTTTCTGTTTTTTGAATCACGTCCGGTTGGATCCATTTGGTTTATTTGGAACCACCAGACTAGGTTCACCCGTCACTGGTATCTGTGCTCTTGCAGTCATCTTTACAGGACGGCCACTCCTAGGGAGAGTAGCACCAGTGCTGAACTTTCCTCATTTATAGACAATTTGTCTTACCGTGGACTGATGAACAGCAAGGCTTTTGGAGATACTTTTATAACCCTTTCCAGCTTTATGCAAGTCAACAATTCTTAATCGTAGGTCTTCTGAGAGCTCTTTTGTGCGAGGCATCATTCACATCAGGCAATGCTTCTTGTGAAAAGAAAACCCAGAACTGGTGTGTGTTTTTTATAGGGCAGGGCAGCTGTAACCAACACCTCCAATCTCATATCATTGATTGGACTCCAGTTGGCTGACACCTCACTCCATTTCGCTCTTGGAGATGTCATTAGTCTAGGGGTTCACATACTTTTTCCACCTGCACTGTGAATGTTTACATGGTGTGTTCAATAAAAACACGGTAACATTAAATTCTTTGTGTGTTATTAGTTTAAGCAGACTGTGATTGTCTATTGTTGTGACTTAGATGAAGATCAGATCACATTTTATGACCAATTTGTGCAGAAATCCATATCATTCCAAAGGGTTCACATACTTTTTCTTGCACTTGTATCTTTGATCTATGGTCTGCTCGGTGCCGGGGAGGTGGGGGATAGCTCATTTACTGACCAGTTGAGAGATGCTGTGTTTGTTTCTGGTTGGGAGAGTGAATTGGCGGTTTCTATTTCTGCTGAGCAATGGAACCGTTCACTCTTATTTACCTGTAAACTGACTGTATCCTGTCGCTTGCAAGAATTGAATTATAAAATTCTCACACGTTGGTATAGGACTCCGGTCAAGCTGCATCAATTCTATCCATCTGTCCCCAACACTTGCTGATGATGCCAAGCTGCAGTTGGATCTATGCTCCACATCTGGTGGGACTGTCCGGGGGTTGACCCCCTGTAGCCGGATATCTTCGCTCTTTACAATGCTCTATACCGGACTACTATATCACCATCCTCCCTGATAGCTTTGCTTTCTGTTTACTCGGGTAGATTTAAGCATGTCAAAAAAGGGGCTCTTAAAACGTTTGTTCAATCTATGAGGCAGATTATACCGCGCCAGTGGAAATCATCAGACAGCCTGCGGAGAGTCACATGGGTACATGCTTTGGACACCTTGGTTCGAATGGAGGAAATAGGGGCTGAAGCCCATAATCAAACGCAAATTTACACACAGACCTGGGAACCTTGGCTGCAATTCAGGGGCTCTCTTCGATTCCAAATTTGGTTGGGCACAGGTGGTTACACCTGGTGACGTTCCTGATACTTTTTCTACGATTCCCCTTTCCCTTATCCTGTCCTTTCCTACCCTCCCCCCTTCCCTCCCTTAGTCTATTGTCTGTCTTTTTTCTTGTTTTAGTTTTTTGTTGTTATCTTTGAGTCATTATTTTATAAGCACATTACTTGCTTTGTCATTAATATGTAAAGTAGACGCTGGACATGAGCATTTGCTGCACTATTCTTCAACATATTTGGCTCATATATTGTGCATCTTATTTCTCTTTTATTTCTAATAAAAACTGATTGAACAATAAAGAAAAATTATTGAAAATGATGGAAAAAAAATATATTAATTTTCAGTTATATTTCTCCAATCTCTGGCCCTGACAAACAGAAGGTATTGGACAGATGTCTCTAGTCACTGCAGACACCCTCTATATAAAAAGTATTGAAAATGATGGAAAAAATATAGTAATTTTCAGTTATATTTCTCCAATCTCTGGCCCTGACGCACAGAAGGTATAATACAGATGTACTGTAGCTATAAAATACTGCCAGCCTGCCACCACACACAATAGTCCTTAAAAGGACTTTTGGGTCTTTGAAAAGTTTTTCTACTGAATTGATTGCGATCAGACTCCCTACACTCTCTGTCCCTTCCGAAGCGCAGCTCTCCCTGACTACAAATGAGCCGAACATGCGTCATCGGGTGCTATATAGCACCCGATGACGTGTTTTCCGGCCAGCCAATCACTGTAATGCCAGTAGCCAACATAGCTACTGACATTACAGTGAGGGCAGTACTTACCTGCCCGTATATTGGCTGCATAGCATCTCTGCTTTTAAGACCGATAGTGATACCTCATAAAATACTCATTAACATTCACCATATGTCTACTTTATGTTGGCATCATTTTGGTAATGTAATCTTATTTTTTTAGAAGGTTTAGAATTTTAGAAGCAATTTTGTTAAATTTTTAAGACAATTTCCAAAATCAACTTTTTTAACCCCTTCCCGCAATATTACGTACATGTATGTGGGGGAATGTGGCGCCTTAGCATATTCCCACGTGCATGTACGTGATGTGATCGGGCGGGTGCAGGAGCTGCACCCGCCCGATCCGCAGCACGGGCCCGGCTGTTACTGATAGCTGGGCCCCTGCTGCATCCACCGGCATCGCTGTATGCGGTGATGCCGGTAGATTAACCCTTTCACATGCCACGGTCAGCGCTGACCGTGGCATGCGCAGGGTTTACAGAGGGAGGGGGCTCCCTCTGACTCCATCGGTCCCCTGCGCTGTGCTGACAGGGGGCCAATGGTTGCCATGGCAGCCCCGATGCCTTATACAGGCATCGGAGCCTGCCAGCTACGGAAGCCTAGGAGAATAGCCTGAGGGCTGGGTCTCCTAGGCAACTGTCAGCGTCTTACTGTGTAAGACGCTGACAGTTCAATTCAGTACAATACATAATGTATTGTACTGAATTAAAACAGTGATCAAACCCTGAAAAGGTGAAGTCCCACAGTAGCACAAATATAAAAAGTAAAAAAAAGTGGGTTTCAAGTTTATCATAGATATCGTCGCTTCCGTATCGACCGGCTCTATAAAAATATCACGTGACCTAACCCCTCGGGTGAACAAAAAAATAAAATAAAAACTGTGCTAAATTTTTTTTTTTTTGTCACCTTATATCACTAAAACTGCAACACCAAGCTATCGCAAAGGCGTATGCCACCCAGAATTGTGTCAATCTAACCGTCACCTCATCCCGCAAAAAATGAGCCCCTACGTAAGACAATCACCCAAAGAATAAAAAAACTATGGCTCTCAGACTAGGGAGACACTGAAACATGTTTTTTTTTTGTTTCAAAAATTATATTATTGTGTAAAACTTAAATAAATTAAAAAAGTTGACATATTAGGTATTTCCACGTCCGTAATGACTTGCTCTATAAAAATATCACATGATCTAACCCCTCAGATGAACACCGTAAAAATAAAAAAATAAAAACAGTGTAAAAAAAGCCATTTTTGTCACCTTACATCACAGAAAGTGTAATAGCAAGCGATCAAAAAGTCATACGCACCCCAATATCATACCAATCAAACCGTCATCTCATCCCGCAAAAAATTAGATCCTACCTAAGACAATCGCCCTAAAACTAAAAAAAAACTATGGCTCTCAGAATACGGAGACACAAAAACATGATTTTTTTGTTTCAAAAATGCTGTTATTGTGTAAAACTTAAATAAATCAAAAAAGTATACATATTAGGTATCGCCGCGTCTGTAAGAACCTGCTGTATAAAAATATCACATTAACTAACCCCTCAGGTAAACACCGTAAAAAAAAAAAAATAAAGTGTGTCAAAAAAGCCATTTTTTGTCACCTTACATCACAAAAAGTGTAATACCAAGTAATCAGAAAGTCATATGCACCCTAAAATAGTACCAATCAAACCGTCATCTCATATCGAAAAAAGACAGTCGCTCAAAAAGTAAAAAAAAACTATGGCTTTCACTATCATTTTTTTCTAAAATTCTTTATTATGTAAAACTGAAACAAACAACCAAGTCATATTTGGTATTGTCGCATCCGTAACAACCTGCTCTATAAAAATACCACATTATCTAACCTGTCAGATGAACATTGTAAATAATAAAAAATAAAAACGGTGCCAAAACAGCTATGTTTTGTTACCTTGCCTCACAAATAATGTAATATAGAGCAGTGTTTCCCAACCAGTGTGCCTCCAGCTGTTGCAAAACTACACCTCCCAGCATGCTCGCACAGCCAAAGGCTGTCCGGGCATGCTGGGAGTTGTAGTTTTGCAACAGCTGGAGGCACACTGGTTGGGAAACACTGATATACACTGCGTGCAGAATTATTAGGCAAATTAGTATTTTGACCACATCATCCTCTTTATGCATGTTGTCTTACTCCAAGCTGTATAGGCTCGAAAGCCTACTACCAATTAAGCATATTAGGTGATGTGCATCTCTGTAATGAGAAGGGGTGTGGTCTAATGACATCAACACCCTATATTAGGTGTGCATAATTATTAGGCAACTTCCTTTCCTTTGGCAAAATGGGTCAAAAGAAGGACTTGACAGGCTCAGAAAAGTCAAAAATAGTGAGATATCTTGCAGAGGGATGCAGCACTCTTAAAATTGCAAAGCTTCTGAAGCGTGATCATCGAACAATCAAGCGTTTCATTCAAAATAGTCAACAGGGTCGCAAGAAGCGTGTGGAAAAACCAAGGTGCAAAATAACTGCCCATGAACTGAGAAAAGTCAAGCGTGCAGCTGCCAAGATGCCACATGCCACCAGTTTGGCCATATTTCAGAGCTGCAACATCACTGGAGTGCCCAAAAGCACAAGGTGTGCAATACTCAGAGACATGGCCAAGGTAAGAAAGGCTGAAAGACGACCACCACTGAACAAGACACACAAGCTGAAACGTCAAGACTGGGCCAAGAAATATCTCAAGACTGATTTTTCTAAGGTTTTATGGACTGATGAAATGAGAGTGAGTCTTGATGGGCCAAATGGATGGGCCCGTGGCTGGATTGGTAAAGGGCAGAGAGCTCCAGTCCGACTCAGACGCCAGCAAGGTGGAGGTGGAGTACTGGTTTGGGCTGGTATCATCGAAGATGAGCTTGTGGGGCCTTTTCGGGTTGAGGATGGAGTCAAGCTCAACTCCCAGTCCTACTGCCAGTTTCTGGAAGACACCTTCTTCAAGCAGTGGTACAGGAAGAAGTCTGCATCCTTCAAGAAAAACATGATTTTCATGCAGGACAATGCACCATCACACGCGTCCAAGTACTCCACAGCGTGGCTGGCAAGAAAGGGTATACAAGAAGAAAATCTAATGACATGGCCTCCTTGTTCACCTGATCTGAACCCCATTGAGAACCTGAGGTCCATCATCAAATGTGAGATTTACAAGGAGGGAAAACAGTACACCTCTCTGAACAGTGTCTGGGGGGCTGTGGTTGCTGCTGCACGCAATGTTGATGGTGAACAGATCAAAACACTGACAGAATCCATGGATGGCAGGCTTTTGAGTGTCCTTGCAAAGAAAGGTGGCTATATTGGTCACTGATTTGTTTTTGTTTTGTTTTTGAATGTCAGAAATGTATATTTGTGAATGTTGAGATGTTATATTGGTTTCACTGGTAAAAATAAATAATTGAAATGGGTATATATTTGTTTTTTGTTAAGTTGCCTAATAATTATGCACAGTAATAGTCACCTGCACACACAGATATCCCCCTAAAATAGCTAAAACTAAAAACAAACTAAAAACTACTTCCAAAAATATTCAGCTTTGATATTAATGAGTTTTTTGGGTTCATTGAGAACATGGTTGTTGTTCAATAATAAAATTAATCCTCAAAAATACAACTTGCCTAATAATTCTGCACTCCCTGTAGAGCAGCGCGGGGAGACGGCCGAAACCCCCGAGGGACGTGAGGCGGACATTGTTTACCAGCTCCTGGATGCCGATGGACCGCTATCTCCTGCGGAGCGGTCAGAAACCCACAGGTGCGCAACAGCCAGCCTCTCACGACGCAGCAAAGATGGCGGACAGCCAGCCGCTGCTGTTTCAAGAGGAGAGCTCCCAGAACTTCCAGGGCGCTGTGACTCTAATAGGAAGCCCTGACCCTCTAGATTACAAAAAGCTGGCCATAAAAGTGGCGCTGTGCATTATGCCGGACATCCAAAAGACATTGGAGACCACCATAATGGCCTCTTTTAACTCTCTGAGAGAGGAGGTCAGCCAGACCAGCCTTCAAGTAGGAAATTTGGAAAGGGAGCTGCGCTCTCTCCAGCAGCAAGTTGGGGACTCTGACTCAGTTATTCAATTGCAACAGCATGCTTTGGACTACTTGCGCTCCAAGGTTGATGACCCGGCCGCAATAACCTGAGGGTGGTGGAACTACCTAATTCTATCAAACAACCAGAGCTCCTGGACTTATGTGAACGAGAACTGCCAGAAGCCCTTGGTCTAAATTTTTTCTGCAGGGTGGAACGCGCCCACAGGGTAGGCCCAGAAAAAGTCCTGACCAGGGATCCTACTGCAGCGTCTCCTCGTAATGGAGATGGACGACCGCGAGTTATATTTAAGCTCTAGGACTTTAATGATAAGGTTGCCATGCTTCGCAGCTTTCGCAGGAGGCAGCACCCGATCACTCTTAGAGACCACAGGATTTTGCCACTTGGGGACTTTTCGACAGATGTTGCAAAAAAAGTAAGGCTTTTAGCCCTATTTGTACCAAGCTTTATCATCAGAACATTCGCTTTCAACTTCTTTTTCCGGCGGTGCTGAGGATCCACCACGCCCAGGGAAGCACAGTCACTTTTCGATCCCTGTCTGAGGCGGAAGAAGCCATCAACGGGATTCTTGACTCGGAGCTATGTGACGTTGCCCTCTCTCCTCAGCGGTCTTCACCGAGGTTGTCAGTGGAACCAATGGATCGTCGGCATAGAGGCCGCTCGCGGAACGGCTCGGGAAGGCGTTCCAGAAGCAAAAGATGAAGCGGCCTGGACTTAAGTAGGAGTAAACCTGGGGGACTACTTAATTAATCTCCGGGCTGTGGTTGTAGCACTCTAACCTGAGTGTGCCTTACTTCTCATGGTGTCTACAGGGGATATATTCTTGTTTGCAGCCAGGAGTTTTCTAGTCTACATGGGCTAGATAATCTAGCCTCACTAGTTATTATTAGGCAGTGTATTAGGGAGTTCCCCCATGGCATAAAAAAGAGAAGTCAACACCCAGATTTAGGGTAGGCAAACGTCATCTAGCCTTGCTGCCTGGCGGGTATCACCTGCAGTATTTACAGGCAGTGTTTCTGTTAGTCGCTCTGTGTATTGTGTTCTCCCCCCCCCCTTTCCTCCCCCCCTCCTTCCCTACTCACCCGTTGCTCTCTCTGCCTGGGGATCCGTGGTCACTAGAGCTATAATGAAGATCATTTCCTGGAACGTCAAGGGACTGCGCTCACCTCAGAAACATTCCAAAATTTTGCAACATTTAAAACGTTTGCAGCCTGACATAGTTCTCCTTCAGGAGACTCATCTTGATGAAAAGGATTTCTTTCGATTAAAGAAGTTTTGGGTGGGCTCTGTTTATGGAACCTCGGCCAGAGAGCGCAGGGCAGGAGTGCTTACACTGCTCCACAAGCACTTTTCAGGAACGGTGATCTCGGAATCTCATGATAGTGAGGGTAGATGGCATAGGTTGCTGGTTGAATTTGAAGGAGCTTCATATAGTATTCACAATGTCTATGCCCCTAATGATAACAACACACTTTTTTACGCTCTTCTAGAGAACTGACTGCACGCGGACGGGACTCCTAATAGGATTGTGGGTGGCGACTTTAATTCAGTTGCCTCTGTTCTGGAAGACCGGAAAAGAGCTGAGGGGGCTAAGGGTGTGCTGAGACTCTCTGACAGGGTCTTACAACCTTTTTTGGCCTCCACGGGCCTACATGATACTTGGTGTTTCCTACACCCTGATGATAGGGAATATACACACTTTTCCAATGCACACAATGTCTGGTCTTGAATAGATTACCTTTTTGTGTCTTCATATATGTTCTCTAGAGTAGTCTCCTCCGAGATCCATAAGCTACTCATCTCTGATCACTCACCTATTTCCATATATTTGCAGAATACATACCCAAGAGGGACTGATTTTTTGTGGCGTTTTCCTTCGTTCCTGGCCAAGGATGACAACTTCAAAGATACTCTGCGAGGTTGGTGGCTGGAGTTCCAGGGGGATAATCCTCGGGGTGCATCAGATGTTTCGATCCACTGGGAAACTGCTAAAGCGGTCTTGAGAGGTTGGATAATCAGTTATGTGAGTAACTTGCGCAAAGTGGTCGCCCAGCAATATCAGGAAGCTAGCACAGCTCTCCGACTAGCGTACACTAATTTTCTTCAGGCGGCCACGGTCCAGCACAAAGATATCTGGCTGGCAGCTAGACGTAATTTTGAATTGTGGGTTGATAGGCGGGAGGCCATGTATCGCTCAGAGTACCAGACTGATCTTTTCTGATTTGGGAACAAGTCAGGCAAAATGTTAGCGAATTTGGCCAGGGGTAGAAGGGTTCCCACGGTCATTACGTCATTAAAGGATGAGGGTGGAGTTTCGGATACGAACCCTAAACTGATCAACGAACTGCTAGGAAAGTATTATGAGCGGCTCTATCGGGACACTCCGGGGGGGGGGGGGGGGTGAACGTTTTTTATCCACGATCAAGCTCCCGTCCTTGACGGCGGAACAGCAGGAGATCCTAAACGCCAAAATATCTGCTGAGGAGATTCTGTACACTATACGCTCTTTGCATAATGGGAAAGCGCCAGGCCCTGATGGGTTTTCAGGAGAGTTTTATAAAGTGTTACAAGACCATCTCGCCCCCACCCTAGTTGAATACTTTAATCACCTTTTACGTACGGGTAATTTTCCTGCCCATGTTAATGTGGCTTACATTAAATTAATACTGAAGCCTAATAAGGATCCGCAGGACCCGGGTTCCTATCGCCCGATCTCACTCATCAATCAGGATCTTAAGATTTTGACTAAGATCTTGGCTGATAGACTGAGCCTCCTGATGCCCACCCTGATAGGTCTCTCGCAAGTGGGCTTTATGAAGGGTCGTTCGGGGGTGGCAAATATTAGAAAGGTGCTAGCAGCCTTGGATTGGGTCCGGCAGCGCCCCCAGCCAGACACAGCCCCCATTTTGTTGGCTTTAGATGCGGAAAAAGCTTTTGATTCGCTTCGATGGGACTGGCTGGGAGCGGTGCTGGACAGATTCAAGATTTTTGGGGATATCCGCACCTTCTTACAGGAGCTTTATGCAAGCCCCGCTGCAAGAATCCATACGGGAGGGTTTCTATCCTACATTTTTCCCGTTTAGAGAGGAATCAGACAGGGGTGCCCGCTCTCCCCTCTCATTTTCGACTTGGCTATTGAGCCCCTGGCCAGATTCCTAGAGGACTCTGAGATTTACTCGGGAATCACAGTAGGTAAAAAGGAGGTCAAACTGGCTTTATACGCCGATGACTTATTGCTCTTTATGTCTACCCCTCAGCAGCATTTGGGCCCTTTGATGGATCTCCTCCACCGTTTGGGTCTTTCTCGGGATACAAAATAAATTCCTCTAAGAGTGAGGTTCTAGAGTTACACACTACAAATCCCCCTCATCTTTGGATTTCACATGGTTTTTCCCCCACAACCGTAAAACGACATATCACCTACCTGGGGTTCAAGATCGGTAGGCTCCCTGGTTCATTGTATCAGTTAAACTACCCACCCCTTATTGTGAAAATAATATCTGAACTGAAAAGATGGCATTCGCTTCCCTTATCCCTTCTCGGTAGGTGCCATTTCATCAAAATGATGAGCTTCTCTAAATTACTCTATCCCCTTCAAACACTCACGATCCTATTGAAACATGCTGATTTAACTGCTTTAAATAGGGCGTTTACCACCTTCTTGTAGTCTGGCCAACGATCCCGCATCTCTCTTTCAAAGCTCATGCTTTGGAAACCAGAGGGAGGGGTAAAATTCCCGACCATTAAAGGGTACAATCTCTCCTGCCTTTTGAGGCACATTTCTGATTGGGTACACCACACAGACCATTTTTCTAATAGAGAGCTGGAGCAAAATCTAGTGGCCCCATGGAATTTAGTGGCCTGCCTCTATTCAAATCGGGCCTCTCTTCCCAGAGACATCAAAACCTCAATTTTGCTAAGAGACACGATGGCAGCCTGGAAGGCAATAAGGAAAACATTTGGCCTGTCCCATTCGATTTCTAAGTTAATGCCACTGTTAGGGCGGAACATCTGATGCACCTAGAGAAGAAGCGATGGTTGACTCCTTCGGAATTGAAGGAAAAGTATGCCTTATCAGATTCTCATTTCTTATTGATTATGCAGATTTTGGGTTTTTGTAAGCATAGACTGCGAAACTTATCAAGAGAGGCAGTTACGAACTATATGGATGTGTGCATATGGATGTGTGCCAAGGTATCTCACTTCTGGGACAGTGTGTTGTCTTATATCAAGGAACATTGGCTCTTGGATTTGCTTATGGTGCCTCAGGTCTTGGTGTTTCATTATATACGCCTCAAAAAGGATCAGTCCAGCCACACTAACAAGATCCCGATTATCTTACATTCTATATTGCTGACAGCCAAACGAGTTCTACTGCAACGATGGCTTGTAAATACCATGCCAGAACTTGGTGTGGTGATCTTTGAATTGAAGGTTTTGATGGGTTTTGAAAGGGTGGAGGCAGAAAGGCACAAGGAGTGCTCGGCCTCAAAAATTTTCAGCAAATGGCAGACCTTTATCATTGCTCATCTTAACCCCACAGACATCACTGAATTAGTCAAACCTTTTCAGTGCACCTCCTGGTATCTCAAATCCTCTCTACGAGGTACTTTGGGTTCTCTAGCAGTGTAGCCCTGCCCACCCTACCCCACTACCCCTTTTTCCTGCTTCCTTCCCCTCCTTCCTATGTTTTTGATAATTGTTCTAATAAAAGTGCAGCCAGACAAGATTAATGAGACTCACGGTCAACTAAATACTGTACCGATTTATTTGTACTTGACTTATTGTCCTAGGAGGCTCATTTTTATATGTCTGGTTTTATCTGGACATTGTATTGTCACCTTATTGATTTGTTTTCAATAAAAAGAATAAAAAAATAAAATAAATGTAAAATCTGCCAAAAAAGTGAAATTCAGAAATTTCATCTACATTTTCCTTTAATTCTCGTGGAACACCTAAAGGGTTAACAAGGTTTGTAAAATCAGTTTTGAATATATTGAGGGGTGTAGTTTCTAAATTGGAGCCATTTATGGGTGGTTTCTATTATGTAAGCCCCACAAAGTGACTTCAGACCTGAACTGGTCCTTAAAAAGTGGGTTTTGGAAATTTTCTGAAAAATTTCAAGATTTGCTTCTAAACTTCTAAGCCTTCTAACGTCCCAAAAAAAGAAAATGTCACTTACAAAATGAACCAAACATGAAGTAGACATATGGGAAATGTAAAGTAATAACTATTTTAGGAGGTATCACTATCTGTTTTAAAAGCAAAGAAATAGAAATTTTTAAAATGCTAATTTTTCTCTTTCGCCTATGACAGCACCCCTGGAGAGACCGCCTCCTCCTCTGGACAGGAAACAGGAACCAGAACGCCTTTTTAAAAGAGGGGTCATCCCCTCCACCTCCAGTTCTGTTTCCTGTCCTAAGAGGTAGGAAGGAATCGGATCGCTGATACACTATTAGAGCTGCGGGGGCCCCGTCAATTTGTGCAAGTGAGGAGGGTTACCCCCAGCGGTGTAAGTCTCCATGGGGAGCCACTGCTAAGTCTGGGCTCCAGAGTCTGTCCCTCACCTTCCGTCCCTTTCCCTGGACCTGGGGGGGGTTTGTACCTTCTGGGTCTTCTGTGAACCTCTGCGGCCGTGTTCGCACGTTCAGTCGCTGGCCCGCGTGTGTCTGCACTTCCGGGTGCGGCGGTGGGAGTAAGCCAACACTGCGGACCGGAATGGGAGGGATCCGGCAGCGCGCGCCGAGGACAAAACGCCCAGCCAGCTCACTGCCATGCGGATTGAAGAGCTGGCAGTTTCCCATTCCGGCTGAGTTTGCTGTGTAAGGAATGGAGCAGGTTTAGCGCGCTGAGACCACTGAGACCCTCAATGATACATCGGTACCACGGTGGGGTAAGAGGGGTCATTCCCCAGGAGATTTTAATTTAGTATTGCTTATGGGGTTATGTTTGTTTGTGCCTAGGTGTCTAAGGAGTCTTCCAGGAAGATTTCCAGAGCTAAAGAGAGGGGGTGTGCGGTTTGTAAAAAGAAGCTACCCTCTGCATGGGCTAAACCCCTTTGTCAAGGATGTGTCAGCAAGTTAATGGTGGAGGAAGTTCCATCCTTGATGAGCAGTATTAAGCAGATGATCAGGGATGAGGTCAGAGAGTCGGTTAACGGATTGATTAAATGTCGCCCCGGTACTTCTGCTGCTGCAGCTAAAGATTCCCCCTCCAGTGACAGTGATATTCTATCTGGGTTGGAGGAAGAAGGAGAGTGTTTGTCATCGGACGATTCTTCTGAGGACAAGGCCGAAGGGAAACCGCTGTTTCATACTGAGAACACTAACTCCCTAGTCAAGGCGGTTAGAGCTACTATGGGATTGGATGATCAAAGACCTCAGCAATCGGTGCAAGACTCTATGTTTGAGGGCCTAGGACCTAGAAAGAGGAAGGTGTTTGATATACATAAGAAAATTCAGGCGGTAATCGCCAGGGAATGGAAGAGACCAGATAGGAAGTTTTTCGTTCCTTCCTCTGTTAAACGGAAATATCCGTTTGGTGAAGAGGTCTCCGCCCCCTGGGATAGGGCTCCAAAGCTGGATGCTCCCGTGGCTAAGATGTCCAGGAAAAATTCTCTACCCTTTGAAGATATGGGTTCCCTTAAGGACCCAATGGACAGAAGGGCAGAGGTTCCCATAAAGAAAAATTGGGAGGCCTCTGCAGCAGCCTTTAAACCTGCTATTGCTGCTACCTCTGTCGCTAGGTCCCTAAAGGTGTGGATGGGAGAGTTAGAGGCCCACATTAAAGGGGGTACGCCTAGGGAGCAGTTGCCTACCTTCTTCCCCATTATAAACAATGCCCTAGATTTCTTAGCTAATGCCTCTGCGGATTCCTTAAGATTCTTCGCTGGGGCTTCGGCCTACTCTGCCCGTAGGGCTATTTGGCTAAAGGGCTGGAATGGGGACGCTTCCTCTAAGGCTAAGCTTTGCGCTATCCCATGTCAGGGTGAGTTTTTGTTTGGCCCAGTCCTTGGCGACCTTTTAGAAAAGGCTTCCGACAAGAAAAAAGGTTTTCCCTCCGCTAGTCAACCCCCTAGGAGATCTTTCCATCCTAGATTTAATAAAGAAGGGTTTAAGGGAAAGTAAAGAGCAAAGCAGCTTTCTGGTGTCACTAGAAAGAATAAGGGGTTTCTTTTTTCCTGGTCTGATGCCTCTAAGAAACAGTCCCAATGACGCCAGGCCCCCTGTTGGAGGTCGTCTGTCTCTGTTTGCACATCGGTGGCAGGAGATTTCTGACAGTGCTTGGATAAACTCGGTGGTAAGGGAAGGCCTAAGATTAAATTTTCAGAGCAATTTAGAGGGGAGGTTTGTGGTCACAGATTACCGGTCAGATCCGGCAAAACAGTCAGCTATCATTACAGAGGTTCTCTCTCTAATGGAGAAAAAAGTATTAAGAAAAATCCCAGAGCAGGAAGTGACAAAAGGATTTTACTCTCCCTGTTTCTTGTCAAGAAACCAAATGGTTCATTTCGGACCATAATAAACCTAAAGTGCTTAAATCAGTATCTGGTGTATGAGAGGTTTCTTATGGAGTCCATCAGGTCAGCAGTAAGCAATCTTTTCACGAACTGCTTTATGGCCACTGTGGACCTGAGGGATGCATATTACCATGTCCCTATCCATCCCAGCCATCAAAAGTTTATGAGGGTAGCAGTCCAATCGGAGCAGGAAGTTATTAATCTTCAATTTCAGGCCTTACCCTTTGGGCTTTCGCAGGCTCCGAGGGTGTTCATGAAAATCGTTTCAGAAATGATGGCCCATGTGAGGGAGAAAGAGATAGTCATCATACCTTACCCGGACGACTTTCTTCTCGTGTCCCAATCCTATCGGGCCATTTAGAGGCAGATTGCCTGGTTGAAGGAATTTCTAGAAAAGCTAGGATGGGAGATAAATCTAGAAAAGTCCAGTTTATGTCCAAGCCAGAGGTGCAACTTCCTAGGGACGATTCTAGACTCCAGAGCCCAGAAGTGTCTGTTGCCCCTTCAGAAGGCCTTACAAATCAAGTCCAGGGTCCAACACATTCACTCGCACCCATCTGTCACCCTAAGAGAGGCCATGTCTGTGTTGGGCCTCATGACGGCTGTGATTCCAGGAGTAGAATGCGCCCAATATCATTCAACAATTCTACAACTTCAGATTCTATAGGAATGGGACAGATGTATTCTCTCGCTGGATTTAGAGATATCCTTGAGGTGGTGGATGAATTTAGAGAATCTTTAAAAAGGGGTTCTGTGGATCAGAGAAGCGGTTCTTCCTTTGACTACAGATGCGAGTCCATCCGGTTGGGGAGCCCATGTGGAGTCCCTTCTGTTGCAGGGGAGCTGGGACAGCAGAGTCTTATCCCAGTCTCACAATTTCAGGGAATTACATGCGATCAAGTTAGCCCTGGAACAGATTCTTCCAGTTATCAGCGGCAGAAATGTAAAGATCTACTCGGACAACACAACAGCCGTAGCCTATATCAATCTGCAGGGAGGTACTAGAGCTCAGGGCCTCATGTCCCTTACTTATCAGATATTCAGTCTGGCAGAGGCTTCTCTATCTTCTCTTTCTGCGGTGCATCTCAAGGGCTCGGACAATGTGAAAGCGGACTTCCTCAGTCATTACCACCTAAA
Source organism: Bufo bufo (assembly GCF_905171765.1). Taxonomy (NCBI): domain Eukaryota; kingdom Metazoa; phylum Chordata; class Amphibia; order Anura; family Bufonidae; genus Bufo; species Bufo bufo. Next base: position 130,693,286 of record NC_053391.1, on the reverse strand, counting down.
CCAGGGGGAGTGGTCCCTAGATCAGAGGGTTTTCAACCAGGTCACAGCATTATAGGGAATTCTGGAGATAGATCTTTTTGCCACCAGATCAAACAGAAAGGTAGAAGTTTTCTATTCCCTATCTCCGGGAGAACATCCGAAAGCGGTGGACGCATTGTCTCAATCTTGGAGACAGGGCCTTCTCTATGCCTTACCCCCCCTAAAAATGTTACCGCAGATTCTAAAAAAGATCAGAGAGGAGGAGGCCACTGTAATAGTTATAGCCCCCTTCTGGCCGAAAAGAGTTTGGTTCTCCTGGCTACGCAGGATGTCAATAGCAACCCCGTTGGTTTTTCCGGAGTCTCAGGAGCTCCTGTCTCAAGGTCCAGTCTTTCACCCGGAAGTAAAAAATCTACATCTGACTGCTTGGCTCTTGAGAGGGAGATTTTAAAAAGAAGAAGTCTTTCTGAAGAGGTAGTTAACACTCTGTTGGCCAGTCAGAAGAGGGTTACTTCTGAGATCTACCTTAGAGTTTGGAGGGCCTTTTTTTGATTCGCCAAAATAGACCAGTGGATGTGCTAGAGGTTCCCGACATTCCACTAGTGCTAGAATTCTTGCAGGAAGGTTGGAAGAAAAAACTCAGGCCTAGTACTTTAAAAGTCCAGATATCGGCATTAAGTGCCTTGTTTGAGTTTAGACTAGCAGTTCCGCCCTGGATCAAGGTTTGTTACGGCTGTGTCCAAGTTATCACCAGTCTCTAAGGTCAAAACCCCTCCTTGGGATTTAAACTTGGTTCTCTCTGCGCTCTCTTCTGACCCCTTTGAGCCGATTGATAGTATCTCCCCTAAGATGCTTTCCCTAAAGCTTGCTTTCCTGCTTGCCATTAACTCGGCTAGAAGGGTTAGTGAGATCAGTGCACTCTCTGCTGATCCCCCATATTTGGTTATCTTGGAGTATCGGGTAGTGATTTCTCCTGATCCTTCTTTTTTACCAAAAGTCTCTTCTTATTTTCACCGCTCTCAGGAGATAGTGCTACCTTCCTTCTGTGCCTCCCCTAAGAATGAGAAAGAATCAGAGTTCCATTGCCTAGACGTTAGGAGGTGTATTTTGCAATATCTGAAGGTTACTCAGCCTTGGAGAGCCTCCTCTTGTCTGCTGCTTTTGTTTCAGGGAGCTAAGAAGGGTTCTGCTGACTCTTCTCAGACCATTGCTAGGTGGATCAGACAGGTCATTGCCTTAGCTTACTCTTCTAAGGGACTAGTTCCGCCCTCGGGGTTTGGAGCTCACTCTACAAGATCAGTCTCCACATCATGGGCAGAGAGAGCTTCAGCTTCAATTGAGCAGATTTGTAGAGCAGCTACCTGGAGTTCTCCTCATACTTTTTTTAGGCATTATAGGCTACAGCTACCCTTGCCTATTCTCCAGGGGTGCTGTCACAGGCAAAAGAGAAATATTGGATTACACTTACCGGTAATTGTTTTTCTTTGAGCCTATGACAGCACCCAGTTAATTCCCCCCCCCCCCAAAAAAAGGGGGGGGTATTTACGAGGAAAAAAAAAAAGTTGTTAAGATGTTATGTTTCTTAGTTCTTAAGAAAGGACTGGAGGTGGAGGGGAGGACCCCTCTTTTAAAAAGGCGTTCTGGTTCCTGTTTCCTGTCCAGAGGACAAGGCGGTCTCTCCAGGGGTGCTGTCATAGGCTCAAAGAAAAACAATTACCGGTAAGTGCAATCTAATATTTCCAATTTTTTTGTAAATTTGGTATTTTTTTTATAAATAAAAATTAAATATTTTGACTCAAATTTACCACTGTCATGAAGTACAATATGTGACGAGAAAACAGTCTCAGAATGGAGAAGTAAAAGCGTTTTAAAGTTATCCCCACATAAAGTGACACATGTAAGATTTAAAAAAAATGGCCTGGTCCTTAAGGTGAAAAATGGCTGGGTCCTGAAGGGGTTAAGGACCAGTTCGGTTATGAAGTCCCTTTGTGGGGCTTCCATAGTAGAAACCACCCATAAATGACCCCATTTCACCCCTCACACTATTTAAAACTGGTTGTAGATATGTTGTTAACCCTTTAAGTATTCCACAGGAATTAAAGCAAAATATATGAGAAATTCCAAAATTTCACTTTTTTTGCAGATTTTACATTTTAATCATTTTTTTCCTGTAATACATCAAGGGTTAACTGCAAAACAAACCTCAATATTTATTACCCTGATTCTGCAGTTTACAGAAACACCCCATATTTGGTGTATACCGCTGCACATGGCATGGCAAAGAAGGCAAGGAGCGACTTGTGATTTTTGGTGGACAGATTTTACTGGAATAGTCTTAGGGTGCCATGTTGCATTTGAAGAGACCCCGAGGTATCCCCACAGTGAAAACCCCCAAAAAGTGACCACATTTTGTAAAATACACCACCCAAGGAATTTTTAAGACGTGTAGTGAGGACTTGACACAACAGACGTTTCATAAAATTTATACTTGGCTGTGAAAATAAAAAATAAATGTATTATTTTTACAAGAAAATGGTGTGTTAGCCCCAAACTTTTTTTTTCACAAAAGATAACAGGAGAATATCCCCCCACAATTTGCTAGCCATTTTCTCCTGAATACAGTAACACCCCAAATGTGGTTGTAAACTGTTATTTGGGGATAGGCCAGGGCTCAGAAGGGAAGGAGCGGCATCTGGATTTTCTAACATGGAATTTTCAGTCATGGTTTTTAAGAGCGATAATTTTTAAATTTTTTGGTTGACTGAGATGCATGGGGGCTTATTTTGTGCAGGACAAACTGTAGTTTTTATTGGTACCATTTTGGGATACATTTGGCTTTCTGGTCGCTTTTTATCTAAATTTTTAGGAGGTGTCAAAAAGCAGTTTGGTGTCATTTTTCAATTTTTTTTACACCATTCACTTGATGGGGTAGATCATGTGATATTTTTATAGATCCAGTTCTTACGGATGCAACAATACCAAATGTCTAGTTTTTAATTTTATTTTTACATTTTACACAATAAGAAAATTTTTAGGGAAAAAAAATCATGCTTTTGTGTTGCCATTTTCTTAGAGCCACATTTTTTAAATTTTTCTGGCTATGGTTTTGTTTGAGGGCTTGTCTATTGCGGGATGAGGTGACGTTTTTATTGCTACCATTTTGGGATACATTCGAATTTTTGATTGATTCATAGTTATGTTTTTTGTGAGCTGAGGTGACAAAAAAAAAGCTGTTTTGGAGTAATTATCATTTGTTTTTGTTTTTTTACGCCATTCACTTGATGGGGTAGATAATGTGATATTTTTGTAGAGCCAGTTGTTACGGATGTGGCAATACCAAATATGTATATTTTTTATTTAAATTTTATTTTACGTTTTACACAGTAAGAGAATTTTTAGACGTAAGGTTTATTTTTTTTTACGGTGTTCACCTAATGGGGTAGATCATGTGATATTTTTATAGAGCCATTCGTTACAGACACGGTAATACCAAATTTGTCTATTTTATACATTTTTTCTATTTTTAACATTTTTAAATGGCTTATGGTAATTAGGGGAAAACATTTTTTACACGTGAATCTTTATGTTTTTTTATTTTTTATAAAACACTTATTTTTATTATTATTTTATTTTACACGTAGTAGCCCCAGTTTCAGGGGAAATACACCCCCCAGAGAGGCTGTCCAGCACTATACCATGCTGTACAGCCTCAGTGCAGGGCTGATCGAGATCTATGGAAGACCCGGCAGCTCCTGCACTCTCCCTGCCCTGGCGGTCACATGACCACCAGGCCGGGACAGGAAGCAGCATAGCGCTTCCTTGCTGTATACACAGCGCTCATTCAGCGCTGTGTATACAGTGATCTAGAAGGCAGGGACACCCAGGAACGGTCCCTGCCTTCTCTCTGGGGTCCCTGCTGTCACTGACAGCGGGCCCCCCACTCGGCAACTGCATATTTAGAGTGCAGCTGTAATCTCTGAAAAGATGTTTAGAAACGTCCGATCCGAGATAAACCCGACTACCCAGGACGTTTATAGTCAATGGGCGGTTGGGAAGTGGTCAATTATCTTAGGTTACCGGGTGATTTGTCAGTTTTAATCTTTTTAAGATGCTGCTGCACTTCTTCTTGGGTAAGACGCTTCTGCACTTCTTTGACTCAAAGTTCACTGAATGCAGGTAAGGAGGTAGACACTTAATGTCTATTCGTAGCTAACTGAAAGGGGAGAGCATTAAAATATAACTTTTAATAGTAGTTTTCATATAAAATAGTAAGTGAGAGTAAGTCACCACTGGTAAGTGTTATCAGGATGCTCGTCTTAGCACCGGCAGGCGGCCACACAGCATCAGTGGTGGTACGCCATTGTTCTCATGATATGCACGCTTCCTAGTGTAATTCCTGATGAAATGCCTGGCTTAATCTTAGGTGTAGAAATGCATTGAATTCACACTAGGGAATTAGCTTCCTGAGATAGATAATACCTCAGTCTTTATTAGTGATAGGAGATAAATGGAATTCTTGATATGGTGAGAGCAGTGGCTGTATTGTACTAGAGCAGCCTGTGCTGTACTCCCTGCAGCCTACACATGTACGCCTAAGGCCTCTTGCACACAACTGTTTGCCCTCTGAGACATACGGTCCGTGAGTGGGCCATATGTCTCAGAGAGGCATTGATTACAATGATGCGGCTTCATAGATTACAATGATGCTGTGGACGTCGGGCCGTCCGCGGGACTATTGTCCTGCACTCATATGATTTTATGAGTGCAGGACAATAGTACCGTGGGCGGCCCGACATGCACAACATTGTAATCTATGATGCTGTGTGCTCCCGTGCGCACGATCAATGCCACTCCAGGACATATGACCCGCTCATGGACGGTATGTCTCGGAGGGAATACGATCGTGTGCAAAAGCCCTAACAGGGCTGCTGGGTGGAGAGGAGTGGTTGTCTAGCACTCTTTAAATAGTTGTACTGTCAGCCACATATACTGTAACTACTCTGTGGCTAGGTCCATGCCTCCACATCGCAAAATATAGGACATGTTCTATCTTTTGCCGTATATTGCGGATCGCAGACCCATTCAAGTCAATCGGTCCACGTTACAATATGGGATTCATACAACCGGTGCCTGTGCATTGCAGACCACGATTTGAAGTCCATAGCACGATTAGCCTATGTTGGAGTGAATGAGCCCTTAGTTGTATGTAGTGGCTGCATTAGTGGGTGACATCAGTATCTGCCTTTGTTGCAGCCTTGTCTGTCTCTAGCTCACCCATTTTTTTTCCTTTCTTTTTCTTTACTGTACATGTTGTTTGGTGAATAAGTCTCACCTCTCTATTGCCTACACCTCGTGCATCCACACAACACTTACACTACTCACAAAAAGTTAGGAATATTTAGCTTTTGGGTGACATTTATGTAAAACGTAAAAAGTTAACGCTACAGTGATGTTATATCATGAAAGTAGGGCATTTAAGTAGAAGCATGCACTGGTGATTTCCTCATCTCAATTTATTGAAACATAAGCCAACAACAGTGGTGGGTATACTGCCACATAAAATGTCAATGTCTCAAAAACTTGTCATGTGGCCTTGAGTGGCTGAGGCATGGCATCCCACTCTTCTTGAAGGGCGGCCCTCAGGTCATTGAGGTTCTGGCGTACAGAGTTACGGGCCTCTACACAACGACTCAGCTGATCCCATAGATTTTTAATGGGATTCAGGTCTGAAGAAAGTGCAGGCCACTCCATTTGAGGTACCCCAGTCTCCAGCAGCCGTTCCCTAATGATGCGACCTCGATGAGCTGGCACATTGTCGCCCATCAAGATTAAATTAGGCCTATGTTGTTCATGCAGAGGCACAATAACTGGATTAATCATGTTATTCAAGTAATATGGACTTGTCACTGTACCATTCACATAGTGTAGGGCAGTTCTCCATTGACTAGACATATCTGCCCACACTGTAACACCACCACACTCATCTGGTGACAACAGTGGCTGATGCATAGCGCTCTCCTTGACGTCTCCAACATCATTGGTGGCCATCAGTTCTGCGTGAATCAACTTTCACCAGTGAACATCACTGAGGGCCACTGGTCCCTCGTCCACCGTAGATGCTCCCTGGCCCATGCAAGACGATGACGCCTGTGGTCAGGTACCCTTACAGGTCGTCTAGCACGTAGACCACATTGATATAAATGGTTTCAAAAGGTCTGACGTGACACTTGGGTGCCTCTCACCTTCCTTAAATGTGTCTGGAGTTGTGTGGCATTTATCATCCGGTTCGCAGGTCATTGTTCACAATGAAGCGGTCATCATTATGGGATATGGCCAAAGAACGTCCACTTCTATGCCTTTCTGATGACACTCTGTGACACTCTAAGCTCAGTGCCACTTCCGTCTGAGAACATCCTGCTTGAAGCCTCGCAATGGCAAGGTACTGTTGATCAATTGTTTGATGTCGTCTTGATGTCCAAATGTGAACAGCATGATGAGGAGGACTGTTTACATACCAATTCTAATTGAACCAGGAAATTTATTGGACGATTCATGGATCAAACACCTGTTGTGAATTGTGCTGTTAAGCTTCTTTTTAGAGACCAGCAAATTGTGCGAAAAGTACTGAAACAAAGTACTAAAACAACTGGACATGTGCATTCAAAAGTTTAGAGAAGGTCACATAAAATTCTCCTGTAAAGGTTAGAGTGCATTTTAGGTTCATCCTAAAATTTTACCCACAAGCCAAACATCCCTAACTTTTTGTGAGTAGTGTATAGTATTAGTATTGTCTTGACTTAATTTATATTTTAAATCTGTCCCCTTTCAGTTAGCTAGCAGTTTACTTTGACACTGCCTTTCATCTGACATTACAGTTTCCCTCATCACCCCATAAACCCTTCTGCACCGGCCCATTTTCAGTTTGTTTGTTTTTTCATTTTAGTTTTTTACTCCCAGCCCTTCCCAGAGTCATAACTCTCATTTTTTTTGTTTACATGAGGGCTTGTTTTTAGCGGTTCAAGTTGTACTTTCTAATGGCAACATTTTCGGTTCCATACAATGTAGTGGGAAAAAATTCCAAATGGGATGGAATTCTAAATAAAAATTAAATTCTGCCACAGTATGGGTTTTGTTTTTACAGTGTTCTCTAAGCGGTAAAGCTAATCTGTTACTTTCATTCTCCAGGTCAGTATGATTACAACAATACCACATATGTATAGTTTTTCTTGCGTTTTAATACTTTAAAAAAACTGGAAAAAAAGAATAGTTTTCTTAGCATCTCTATATTAAGACTCCCATGAATTTTGTATTTTTATGTGTACAGAGCTGTGTGAGGGCTCATTTTTTGAAGGACAATCTGTATTTTTTGCTGATACCATTTTGGAGTAAGTGCAACTTTTTGATCACTTTTTTTTTGTAAATGGTGAAGCAACCAAAACACTGCAAATCGGGCATTTTGACTTTTTTCCATTTGCTGTATGGGATAAATATTTTTATATTTTAATAATATGGGCGTTTAGCATTAGCACTGGAGTCTGAGAATTTTCCTGCTTCCCTATAGAGCCCTGTCACAGGCAGGCTCTCCACAGGTACCTATGTACGGTAGCCTCAGATTATTCAGGAGGACCAAGCCTGCTGCACACACACCATCTGGCTCCCCCGATCCTAGCTAGGTGGAACCGATGCACGGCCAGAAGCGAACGCTCCCAGTTTTTGAGTTTTCGGGTGCTGTGGTCACATTTGACCTCGGCATCTGAGGGGTCATTATTGTTGATTGCATACATTAGCCCTGGCTGCCTGCTGTTTAAAACTGTGGCTAAGGCGTGGTGCAGAGCTTGCCAATGGCGCTGTGAGACGTGCTTTCCCCTAGCTCCTGAACGACTCCGGCTCATCTGCCTCAAACAGGACGCCATCAGACATCTTTCACCCATGAAGGGGCGCAGAAGAAGGACCTCTTCAACCCCTGCGCCTGTGAAGCGATCCTCGGGAGCCATTTCCCGATTTTTTGGTCACCGCAGCCATTCGGGTGAGCACCAGGAGGAGGACGAGTTTCCTAAGATGGCGACGGCGCACAGTGAAGCCGCATCTCTCTCACAACGCCGCGCGCCAGTTCCCCAGGAACCACTTACCCCTCGGCATGTCATGACTCCAGGGAGCGGCGAGTCTCCTTCTTCTTATGCAGGGGCTGTCAGCCCGCGATCGCAAGCCTCATCCTCCCCCGCCATGTCTGATAAAACTGCTGCGCCGCAGACCTCCTCTCCCTGTTACCGTGGCCCTTCAGATAAGCCGCCCAGGACAGTGGAACCTTTTGATACACAGGAGAATATGGGGGACTGGGACTGGAAGGCGCACCTCAAATCTCTCCCTACTAAATCGGAGATTGACTCCCTATTTCTACGACTTGAGGCATCCCACAAGCAGGATATCGAGGCCCTACATCATGATCTCAAAGAAGTGGGCCAGAGGGTTGAGGACACTGAAGCATCTCATGAGCATGTGTTTGCAGCGCTTGATTCCTATCAGCAAGTTCTCGTAGAACATACTGACCAAATACAAGATATTCTCTCTCATTTGGACGATATGGAAAATCGTAATAGGAGAAACAACCTCCATATACGGGGACTCCCGGAATCCGTCCTGCCACAAGATCTAGAGTCATGGGCCATTTCCTTTTTTGGTTCCGTACTATCCAGATCAGGTGATCAACCTATAGAAATTGATCGTATACACGGGGCCCTGGGCCCTAAATCCGGGGACCCCTCCCGTCGGCGAGATGTCATTTGTAGGATACATTTCTACAAAGATAAGGAAGCAATCTTAAAAGCGTACAGGAACGCAGAACCAACTTTATTCGAGAATAATGAGATCCTAATTTTACCGAATTTGGCGAGGCGTACTCTGATGCTACGCAAAGCCCTGAAACCACTCCTAGAGGCGCTCAAGACCAACAACATTGTATGCAGATGGGGCTATCCTTTCCAACTACTACCTAAAAAAGACGGAAAGTCTGCGGTGTTCAAATCCTTAGTGTACCTGCCACGCTTCTTGGCGACCTTTGATCTTCCTCGCATTGAACTGCCGGACTGGCCATGACCGAGAGAGACCTTCTCCATTCCACATAGAGAACAATGGCAGAGGAATCCACCTAAACAGAAGAGGCCCTCTAGACGTACTCAAGGCCCGGACGGTTGAATGTGCATGCCGTTCTAGCTATATATCCTCTATTTCGTAGCAGGGTCCACTGCCTTATTATCTTCTTGAAATTAGCCTTTGATTGATGTCCTCCCTTTATAGATATTACATGCCGTGATTTTTCTATCACTGCCTTCTTTGTCCTGTTAAGTTTAATGTTAATCGTTACATGCCGTTGAGTTTAGTAAGGTGGCTGCTGCGCCTTTGTCCTCTTCTCCCCCACCTAGGGACGGTGACGTTAGATGTTGCTGGTGACTGCAGCCACTATTTAGGATACCACTGAGCTGACTTTGTCGACTCCTCTTTATACTCTTGCACTTCCTTTATATTCCCTTTTTACGTTTTTGTGTGTTTGTCTGTCCCTCCTAGTGTTCTCTTTCCCTTGTACGAATTCTCTGCTTGCCTGGGTGAGAGCTCCCTTAAGCATAGTTGGATCCTTACACGTAATTCATGATGGCACCCCTTTCATTCTGTACTTATAATGTGCGTGGTTTTAACAAACCCGAGAAACGGAGTCAGGTACTATACCGCCTACGAAAAGGGTCATGATAGCTATGCTTCAGGAAACCCACTTTAAGGAAAAAGGCCAAAAGGAATTACATACTGACAATGCAGTCGTCTATTATGTTATGTGGTTCCTATTTGGTTGAATGTTGGTTTACATTCCATTGGTTATTTATGTTTAATCTCCATGTCTGGTCACATTGGTCATACGGCACACATGTTGCTCTTATCACGACACATAGATGGCGCCACTGATACTCAAAATAGCAACCTTTAATGTTCATGGTTGCATAGGCCCTGTTAAAAGGAGCCGTATATTTAGTACAATTAAGAAAGCAGCGATAGATATAATAATGTTGCAGGAAACTCACTTTACACCTCGCAGTTTGCCCAACTTGGGTAATACCTCATTTCATAACTGGTTTCATGCCTGTTCGGATAGATCAGCTTCTAAAGGGGTTAGTATCGGACTGAAAAAAAGGGATACCTTTCACTTTTCATTCCCAGCTAATAGACCCAGAAGGCAGGTATTTATTGGTAAATTGTGAAATAGGTCACACAAAACTCACTCTGTGTAATTTATATGCCCCAAATATTAAACCGGTGAGGTGGTTAATGGAGACTTCGGACAAGATATCCGCATTCTCTACTGGTTGGTTGTTCATAGGAGGCGATTTTAATTTAGCTTTAAATCCTTTATTGGATTCCTCCTCCCAGAGATCGGTTATCTCCTTCAAAGCGCTTAAATCCCTGAAAACGCGTCTGAGAGACCTTCATGTAGTTGATGTATGGCGATCAATCCATGGGGATAGAAGGGACTATACCTTCTATTCAAACCCGCACAAGTCTTATCAGAGGCTAGACTACCTTCTAATTCCAGAACAATATTTAACGTTAGTCAAATCAGCTGATATAGATAGCATAACAACTTCCGACCACGCCATGATGTATAGCACCATTATGATCCCAGGGATATCAGGGAAGGAGTGGTCGTGGAGACTAAATCATACGTTACTGGATACACAAAAACATGTTGATGGTATCTCTAAGAAACTAAGAGACTACTTTGATATAAATATGTCCTCAGAGTGCTTGCTTCGGCAGCACATATACTAAAATTGGAACGATACAGAGAAGATTAGCATGGCCCCTGCGCAAGGATGACACGCAAATTCGTGAAGCGTTGCATATTTTTACAAAATAGAATTCTATGGTAAAAAAAATAAATAAATAAATAAGTCCTCAGACACATCGCCTACTATAGTGTGGGAAGCGCATAAGGCGGTTATACGAGGAGAATTCATAGCTTTAGGATCACACCTCAAGAAGGAACGCATAAAAAGGTTGACGGACTTACTGTTGAGAATTTCTCAACTAGAGAGGATACACAAAAAATTTCTAGCAGTAAAGGATTTTGAATCGCTAGTTATTCTTAGGCAAGATTTAAAATCGCTTCTTAATATTAAGTCCGCTAAAGCGTATTTAAGAGTTAAACAAAAGCATTATATACACGGGAACAGGGGGAGTAAAATCCTATCTGCAATGATTAAAAAGAGAACAGAACAGGCGTTTATTAAACAAATGAAAAAAACGGATGGTTCGTTGACTACAAAGGCTGAGGAGATTTCCGAGGTGTTTACAACATATTACCATGAACTATATAATATAAGGAAAAATGAACCCATAGAGGAATGCCAGGCCAGGAGCGATAGGATAAAGGTCTACTTAAAAAATCTCAACCTACCGGAATTGTCAGGAGGAGATACCGAATCATTGACGGCCCCTATAACTGTTGGCGAAATAGAGAAAGTTCTAAAAAGCATTCCTAAAGGGAAAAGCCCGGGACCAGATGGTTTAACGGTCGCTTATTATAGAAAAATTTTCCCTACGCTAGGCCCTCATTTGGTCTCTCTTTTTAATGCCCTATTACAAGGAGTACCTTTGCCCAAACAGTCACTAGAAGCCCATATTACAGTGCTGCCCAAACCGGGTAAAGATCCGGCCATACCGGCTAGCTATAGGCCAATATCACTGCTTAATGCAGATATCAAACTATGGGCCAAGATCCTAGCTCACAGGGACGCGCCCTTGCTCAAAAATCTAATCTCGCCTGAGCAGTCAGGGTTTGTGGAAGGCAGGGAGTGCAGGGACAGCACATTTCGGGTAATACAAGCTCAACAGTATGCTATGTCACGAGGGGAAGGACTCACATTCCTGAGTACTGATGCCGAGAAGGCTTTCGATAGGGTAGACTGGCAGTTCATGGAAGCTACTTTACATAGGTTTGGCTTTCCTTCTCAGTTTGTGACCGCTGTGCTGTCTCTGTACTCCTCACCCACAGCGAGGATACGGGTAAATGGTAATCTTACATCCCACTTTGATACTAGAAATGGAACCCGTCAAGGATGTCCTTTATCACCAACCCTATTTATTTTATGTCTGGAGACCTTTATTCAGGCCATCAGACAGGATGACGGAATTCAAGGACTTAAAATAGGTTCACAGACACACAAGGTAGCGGCATTCGCGGACGATATGCTTCTACTACTCCCCAAACCATTAGAAGCGTTCCCAGCACTATTGAGACAATTGGATGAATTTGGAGATTTATCCAATTTCAAAATTAACCTATCAAAGTGTGTCGCGTTAGGGGTTAACACTTCTCGAACCACCATAGCCCACCTTAAGGACAATTATCCCTTCCAATGGCAGGAGGACAACATAAATTACTTAGGGGTTTGCATAACTAGAAATCCTGACCAGCTATTTTTTCAAAACTACCCCAAACTATTAACAGATATTAAAACTCAATTAAATGAGCTGAAAATCCCCTTTTTGACATGGTTGGGAAGGAAAAATGTGCTGAAAACGTATATACTTCCCAAACTCTTATACCTGATGCAGACAGTGCCTGTACCTTTACCACTGCACTATCTGAGTCAGGTGAGAAGGACCTTTTCCAACTTTGTATGGAATCAGACCAAACCCAGATTAGCATATAAGAGACTAACACTAGCAAAACACAAAGGAGGGTTTGGATTGCCAGATATCAGTGGATATTATGGAGCAATTCAAATGAGATTACACTCGGAATTGGCAAATCCCCGAGTTACTAAACTAGGTTGCCAAATTGCAAGGAAGATATTAGGGCAGAGGAATTTAGCCTTGTTATGGGACACAAGTAGAAAGCCCTCTAGTAGAGATAACATACCCAGCTCCCTACGAGGTGTATTTGATAACTGGTTTAAGCTATCGAGACATCTACATCCCTCTAAGAAACTATCACCCTTCACGCCTATCAGTTATCTCCCCTATCTGTTACAAGCGGATTTTCAAGATGACATGGGTATATGGGCAGCTATGGGAGATGTGGCGGTTGGAGACACATTAGAGAACAGAAAGGTCCCACCTATCCATAACCTAAAAGACAGGTTTAAGAGCATTCCTTGGGCTCCAACCCAATACTCACAATTTAACAAAGTATGCTCTCAGTACTTGATGTGCACTACGAGCAATTACGTCCCCACTTAGTACGACACGTTACGTAGTCAACCGACATATATGAAGGGTATTGTCTCACGTCTATATAATAAAATACTAGAGATAGGAGCAGACCTCAAACCACCGTTTGTTACAAAGTGGGAAGAAGAGATTGGGCAATCACTAGATGATAGCGCAGTGGGAAGATTACTCGCACACTCACATGGTTATTCCAGGTGCATTAAGATCCAAGATAATGCGTTTAAGATAGTCACGAGAAAACGCCGGATAAGTTACACTCTATTACACCTGAAGTGCCTGCCGAATGCTGGAGATGTGGGGGGGCTGAAGGCAACATGCAACATATATGGTGGTCATGCCCGCAAATCACTAGATATTGGGATTTGATATCAAAGGAAATCCAAAAGATCTGTAAGATAAAAACACCCCTTACACCACAAGTAGTACTTCTCAACTTACCAGATAGTCACTACAAGCTGACCAATAATTCATTGCCGGCACAACTGATAACTGCGTCGAAGCTCCTTATTCCGAAATATTGGCTATCCAAGCAGATCCCCAGTATGAGGGAGTGGGTTTTTAAAGTACAGGAGATCTACCAGCTGGAAGAACTTACTAGTTGGGAGACCTTATCCCATGACAGATTTTTACTAACTTGGGACAAATGGTCTGAGTGGTATAGGGAGTTCACTGCCAGAACGATTGTTTAATGCATGTGGGCTGATTACCTGAAAGGGTGTTTAGTATAGAATCATTAATGTCTGCATCACACTTACATATGATGGTTCTTCACTGAGAATTTAGAATCATTTAAATTTATACAGTGGTCCAGTTGAAGGGCGAGAGATCTCTTCTTATAGCAGTGACATTATGGGCTGCTAAAGAAGATCACGCTAACCAGCCACGTAATGTGTCGTTCATTTTCATAATGTAACTAATATAACTACACTTATCAGAAATAATACTTGACCAAGTTGTGACAATTAATGATATGGAGTATATTTCATTGTTCATTTTATTGATCACCTGTGTTTGTTTTGTATTTATATGCAAATGTCATACCATTTGATATGTACGAGCATTAAAATTCTAAATAAAGATTTGATTAAAAAAAAAAACTCTTGGTTGATCAATCGGTTATTACTGTGGCTAATGTTTATTTCCCCAACCAGGGCCAAACATCATTTGGTTCCAGAATTCTGAGATGGCTTTCCAGATTCGCGGAGGGGTCCTCAATCATTCTCGGAGGGGACTTCAACATGATGATGGACCCAGCTGTAGATTATTCCTCTGGTAAGTCTTCAGTCTCCTCTGTGTCTCTTCGCAAATTTAAAGCTGAACTTTTGGCTCTCCGGCTGGTTGACCTTTGGCGTATACTGCATCCAGGTATCAGAGATTATAGTTTTCACTCTCAAATTCATAACAGTTATGGGAGATTAGATTTTGTGTCACAGAAGCTCCTAGATACAGGCCCCAAATGTTGCATAGATTCGCGTATTTGGTCTGACCATGCCCCGGTCTTTGGCCTCTTTACAGCTCACACTACTCACCCACACTCCTTTTCGTGGCGGTTAAACGACAACGTACTAAACGATATTACTTGTTTAGCCGACATCAAAAAGGCAGTCAAAGACTTCGGCATACATCATCAAGCTGACCCTACCTCTCCTCCGTTGAAATGGGAAGCCCTTAAATGTGTGCTACGAGGCATATTTATTTCTCATGGTGCTAGATTAAAAAGAGAACGCACAAGTAAACTGTCAGATCTCATATCCGATCTTAATCTAAAAGAGTCCCAGAATAAGATATTCCCTTCGGATATCCTCAAAACAGATATCTCCTTCATACGACATCAAATCTTACAGATCTTAGACCAGAAATCGTTATGTGCTAGGGATAAAATTAAACATGGTTATTTTGAATATAGCAACGAAAGTATCAAATGGTTAGCGAGAACGCTTCACCCTAGGATTCCCCTAACCCATGTCGCGGCCCTCTACATACCTTCGGGAGGGTTGGTACATGCTCCGTCAGAGATATCTTCGGAATTTAGGTCTTATTACTCGACCCTGTACAACCTCAAACCCAGGGGAGACACACACTCATCCCCTAATGGGAACGATATCCGACACTATCTGTCACAATATGGCCTCCCCTATCTCCAATGATGCGGCGGCCTCTTTAGAGGAGGATTTTTCCCACTCCGAGATTCGATGTGTCATTAGGGACCTGAAAAATGGAAAGTGCCCTGGCCCAGACGGGATGTCACACCGCTTTTACAAAGTCCTAGAGGAAGACTTAGCCCCAATACTTGCTGACACATTTAACTCTATTTTCAAAGACTGTTCCTTCCCGTTTCAGGCTTTACAAGCGCACATAACGGTTATTCCCAAACCAGGGCGAGATTCTAAGGCGTGTTCGAACTATAGGCCTATATCGATTCTAAATATAGATCTTAAAGTCTACGCCAAGCTTCTGGCCTTGAGACTGCATCCTCTTATCCCAGACTGTATACATAGAGAACAGGTTGGGTTTGTGGCGGGTCAGGAAGCCCGGGACAACACCCTCAAATCCATAGACCTGATAGCCAGAGCGAAACTACACAAGTTGCCCTTATGCCTTCTCGCAGTGGATGCCGAGAAGGCATTTGATAGAGTAAATTGGCGGTTTTTGGAAGAAACACTGATTCATATTGGTCTGGGGGTTAAGATGTTACATAGGATTCTAGCGCTATACTCCTCCCCTTCGGCCTGTGTGCGGGTTAACGGATTGTTATCTACTCCCTTTATGATACAAAATGGAACACGCCAGGGTTGCCCCTTGTCACCCTTTATCTATATTTTAGTGATGGAATCCCTTGCGAATTCCATCAGAGCTAATTTCTCCATACAAGGATTTAAACTCGGTAAGATCGAACATAACATATACCTATTTGCAGACGATTTGCTCATATATCTGACTTCCCCTCGAATTGGGCTGCCATCCGTACTCAAAGAATTCGAGCTCTTCGGCCGCCTTAGTAACTTTAAAGTTAATATTCAGAAGTCAGAAATCTTGAATATCACACTTCCAAAACAGGAGACCGCTTCTCTTAAGGACTCATTTTCCTTCCAGTGGGCCACTCAATCTATCAAACATTTAGGTGTTTATATCCCAGCGAATCTCTTCTTTTTAAATTGAATTATCAACCCATGATTAGATCTATAGAAGCGGACCTTCAAAAATGGTCGCCACTTTCCATATTTGGTTTGGTAAAATCAATGCCATCAAGATGGATATTTTACCACGTTTTTTATATGTATTTCAAACAATTCCCTGTGGCGTGCCCCTCAACTACTTCAGCCGACTTAAAAGTCTAATTTTACGTTTCATCTGGCAAAACTCCAGGGCTAGACTGAATTATAATTTACTGACACGACCTAAAAACGTGGGAGGAACAGGCCTACCTAATCTCCTCACATATTATAGAGCTACGATTATGACCTGTATCCTACACCTTTATCACAACTGCTCCTCAAAATTATGGGTGAAAATTGAACACGAAATGGCCCCTCATTTGTGGAATGGTATATTTTGGTTGCCGCTGAATGTTTTACACCAGTTGCCTCACTCTCAATTAGACTTACTTCTTTACTTGCTAGCTAGAACGTGGAACAGATTCGCCACAAAACTCCACCTTGTAAACTTACTAGGCCCCCTTACTGTCCTGACCTTCATCCAGATTTACCATCAGGCCCCAAACAAATACCGTCTCTCAGACCTCAGCGAGCTTTCACTACGGTTGAAAGACATATGCAATCAAAAGGGTATACTGTCCTTGAGTGACCTTTCACACAGGGCAGTGGTTTCTCTATTTACAACTACAAAGTTTTGTAAACTCTCTGATACCTGGATCACAGACATGCCCTCCAGCTAACAGATTTTGAGAAAATGTGTGTTGCGGACATATCGCCTAGACACGCTACTTATTTGGTATATGCCATGCTAAACACCAAGGAGCCTGGAGTTACCGCCGCTGACCCCTTCCGCTCCAAACTTAAATTTATGATTGACTGGGAAGCAGAATTGGGATGCACGTTTACCACAGAGCAGTGGAAAAGGTCCTTGCTTCTCTCCCATGCTCTGTCGGTCTCCTGCAACTTACAAGAACTTAATTATAAGGTACTCACCAGATGGTATAGGACCCCGGTAAAGCTACACCAGTTTTATCTCTTAGTATCAGACACATGCTGGAGGTGCTTTTCGCATGTGGGCACAATGTCTCATATTTGGTGGGACTGTCCGGGAGTCGCCCCTCTCTGGCGTGAGGTCTTTTCTCTCCACAATCACATATATAGATCTAACATACAGGCATCCTCTGCTATAGCTCTTTTGTCAATTTTCCCTGGCCGAATCTCCCAGGTCACAAAGGGTTCGTTGAGGTTGTTTGTCCTAGCCGTGAAACAGATAATTCCCGCAGATGGAGATCGACCGAGAGTTTACAGAGGGCTCATTGGGCCACAGCGCTTGACCTCCTGGTTCACATGGAGGAATTGGGTGCTACTGACCATAACTCAACTCCGGCCATTTTGCGGGTTTGGGAACCTTGGTATCAGTTCCGCTCCTCGATAGCATTCTCGAGTTGGTTAATTACTGGCAATGTATCTTCAGGTGCCTTGTAATATCACCTAGTTGAAGCTCTAGCTTTTTCCTACTTCTCCCCCCTTTCCTTATGTTCCTGTCTGTTCACTCTCCCCCTTTTAGTTAGTTTGATTGTTATGTAAGTTTTTCCCTTAATTCATCTATATTTTTGGTCTCTCAGGCTTTCTGCATTGACAATATTAGTCTAGAGACCACTCATATAGCTTTCGGAATATCTGTTTGATTATTGCTACATGCCTTGTATTTTGGTTACTTTGGGGCTTTATTCTTCATACCTTATGTAGTCATCACCCTCCTGTAAGCATTCTCTCGATTTATGCTAATATGTACTTTGTATTTCAATAAAAAGATATTGAACCATAAAACTGTGGCTAAGGCGCGATGGGCGCCATGGTTAAATACCCGACCGCTGACATAAATTTACGTTAGGCGGTTGGGAAGGGGTTAAAGGGTCAACACTTTTAGCCATTTTTCCATTGCCTCGTCTGCAAAAAGTTGTTCCTTTGGGTAGAGTTCTGACCAAGTTTTCACCTAAGACTGGGCCCCCTCTTGCCCAGGGCCCCATAACAGTCGCATGGTCTGCCTCTATTGTAGTTACGCCTCTGGTTTAAAGAAGATCTTAGTGTTAGTTTTACTCTCTTTGGCAATGAACCTCTCGGTCTCCAGTTTGCCTGCTTTTATCTGTCTTTTACATTTTCTATTTATTCCTTATAGTTTTTCAATGCTTATTTGCTTCATTTTAGTTATTTATGTGCTTTCTCTTAGTCATTTTTTGTTCCCTTTACATCTATTTATCCACATAGTTTAGTTTGTTTTTTGTTCCTGACCCTTTTATTCCTGTAAGGTTTGTAACACTGAAATGAAAGTTCAGGATGCTTTGGAGAAGATATATTAAATGGGTTGTGTGGGATCCTAAAAAAATGTCATTTGATTGAGTAAACCTCGTCTAGTCTCCTACAGAGCATAATAGTGTACATGTCAAATTTTCCTAAAGCTTATATTAGACAGGCAGATAATTGTGTAGATCATCGCTAACAAGCGTTCGCAGGAACACTCGTTAGCAATGATTTGGCAGTGTAATACTGCCACTGATTAGCCGATGAACGAGCAAAGGGCTGCAGATCGTGGTGTCTATTCATAATCTGCTGCCGGCAAATAATAATTCAGTTTGGGGACGAGCTATCGCCTCTCCCCATACTGTGGAGGAGATCGCTGCATGTAATAGCGGTGGTCTCCTCCGCTGACAAGCAGGCGATTGCCAGGAAGGAATACTTCCCTCCCGACAATGGCCTGTGTGATCTGCCTGTCTAACATAAGCTTAAAGGGAACCTGTCACCAGTTTTATGGTGTCCTAACTAAGGGCAACATAAATAAGTGACTGATTCTCTTAGCGAAATGCTGGCTCACTTTCTTTAATTGACCCAGTCAATCTGCCAACATCTTGTATTGAAAAGCTCCAGCTCATAATGGTGAGTCCTGAATATTCATGAGCTCCTGACTCTCCCCGCCTACCTGCTGCTGATTGACAGTTATTTTCCATATGAAATTAAAAAGCTCTGAATTAAAAAAACGCTGGACTCAGTGATGTCACGCTGGACTCAAATCAGCTCATTAGCATGCGGCATTTTTGTGTGTATATTATATGGTAACCATCTGTCACACCAGTAAGTGAATACATCTAAGGTACTTTTTAGTAGTTAATGATTATATATAATTAGTTAGATTATAATCAAATATCCACATGACAGGTTCCCTTTAAGTGCTCACCTAAATCTCCATGCTACTGCTAAGCACCATTGTTTACAACCCAAACTTTCAGGTTGTGGGTGTAGATGAGCAACAGCCACAACACTTCCCATAGTGCTGTGCGTTGCAAGATCAGCCAGCAATGTAAACGCCTACCTCACCCTTCCCTGAGCCGAAAACTCTGCCCACAACACCCTCCATAATCCCCTTGCTCTTTACTCCCAGACAGCTTTTATATGACAAGCAGTGGCTTGAGTTCATCAACCAGTCCATTCCAAGATCACATGGTGTGAGCGATACCACCCCTCGTGCCCGCTTGACAACTACGTCAAGCTCACGAGATGCGGTATGGTCCCTGGTTACCAAGACGTGACGTTACGCCCTCCTGGAGGAGCATGTAAGGTCATCTTGGTACAGCTGAGAGAGCCTTTTCACTGCCGCAGTAAAACAGTGCTTTCTCAGCCCGGGTAATCTTCCACCAGCTTCTCGTTTGATATAAGCCTGGTCCGCTAACAGGATTATATAGGGTGAGAAACCAACCCGCGGTAGCTTATAACCAGGCCGAAACACGGATGTGGGGATTCGTGATCGAGATACAAGACAGCACAAGATTTAATTATATATTTAATCGCCTTAAGGGCACACTAAATATAATACTATACACACAAAATATATACAGTGGTCTGAGGTTGCAAATACAGGTAATATGGAACACACAGGATTACACAGAGCACAAGTCAGTTACCGGGTAGATGAATGTTCCTTTGCGTTCTGATTAGTCCTTTGCTGTATTCACATGGAGGGCAGTGATGTCACCTGGTTGCAGGTCAGTTTAAACACATGGCACGATGTGACCCTCCTTCAGAGAAAAGACACGCCTGTAGCCAGCACAAGCCTTTTAACCTGTAGCCAGTCCCTCCCCTCCCGGCCCTTGGGAGGGGTCCACCCCCCCTCTGCTAGGCTAGCAGCAAATGACCCACAAAACCCTTTAGGGTTCATAGCTCCAGGCCAGAAGGTCACAGGGAGATGGTTCTTGGATCAACGGACCAACCTGGGTTCCGGCTACAAGTAGAGTCCATGCATGGTACCGTTATTGGGTTTCTGTGGAGAGATATGTATATCTCCCTTCCCTGGCGTCCCACCACCAAACTAAGACCATGGCATGTTCATGGTGGCCACCGGGACACAAATATGTATCCGGTTTGCGCCTGTGATGGCTGGGCGATTCATAATTCCTTATAAATCACCGGTTCCATGCTGTCTTCTAGATTTGATTGAACTGGTGAATGGCTTAGACCCCCTGCACTGAGGTTTTCCTGCAGGATCCATGCTGTCTGAATGGGGTGTGAAATTGTAAACAAAGGTGGCCTGCAAGAAGTTCTCTGCCATATGGCTGGGGCTTTGAAGCAGGGTCCTCTTGTGGAGTTCACTACCTCTGCTATCTGACAGCTAATGGTGGGTGTGAGGACATGGCTGACAGTAAATATTAACCCATATTCCTAACACATGGGTCTGACATCATGACCATTCAGGAAGGGATTCTGACAGAAGGAATCCTGGGAAGCTTAGTTGCGACGTCAGAGGAAATACAGTCTCCACAGAGGGCACAGTGTGAGACAGAAAAAGTAGCATTAGTAAGTTGCAGGGTCTGGTAGGGAAGCACAGGGAAAGAGAA
The DNA here is from genome assembly GCF_905171765.1 of Bufo bufo. Classification (NCBI taxonomy): domain Eukaryota; kingdom Metazoa; phylum Chordata; class Amphibia; order Anura; family Bufonidae; genus Bufo; species Bufo bufo. The sequence continues at coordinate 130,672,048 of NC_053391.1, read as the reverse complement.
ACATTTAAAGGCTATGTACACCTTCAGGGGTATTTTTTTTTTATGATTGCATTTTACTCATTTTGGGCTAAAAATCATTTTTTCAATTGGTCTTCGATAAAAATATAGAGCCGTTCTGTCACAAAGGGTTAACTGTTTTTCTAGCTGTGTGAATCCTATTTTCACTTTGTGTCGGTCATCTAATAACCCTTATCTCTAAATTACCAAGAGCTCATAAACACATATTTAAGCCTCATTATTTTCAGTAAGATAAGAATTGAGCTTTAATGAGTGTTTATAAGGTCAGAGAGCAAAGATAAGGAGCCTGTTAGCTCCCTGCCTGATGGAGCAGACAGAAAATTCAGATCCTGCTAATAGAGCATCTCAGGTCTGTACAGAGAAAAGGGCTTCGTATTTTTTTATAAAAACCAATTGAAAAAATGATTTTTATCTCAATGAGTACAATGCAATATTTAAAAAAAAATACCCCCAAAGGTGTACATACCCTTTAAACCCAGATAACCCCTTTAAGACTGGCATTACACACGCCTCCACTGATCACGAAAATAGGGGTCCTGTGTCCATATAAATGGAGTAGCAGTAGACCACGCATGCTGCTGCTCCATTCAACTCTATAGGTCTGACAGAGATAGAAGAACACTGTAATATTGGCGTCTCTTCTACTGCCCCACACAGATACATGGAGCGTCAGCGAACATGATAAACCCATTGCTCCATTTAAAGGTACTTTTTAGTAGTTAATGATTATATATAATTAGTTAGATTATAATCAAATATCCACATGACCCTGCAATCTCAATGAGTACAATGCAATATTTTAAAAAAATACCCCCACACAGATACATGGAGCGTCAGCGAACATGATAAACCCATTGCTCCATTTAAATGGAAAATGGGGGCATAGAACCCCTGTTCTCATGATCAGTTGTGGTCCCAGTAGTCAGACACCCACCAATCACTTATCACCTATCCTGATAAGTTAAAGGGGTTATCCAGCAAAATATATGACTTATCCTCATCAGTATCAGATTTGTGGGGGTCCGACACCTGGGACCCCCACCGATCAGCTGTTAGAAGAGGCCTTGAGTGCTGCAGCCCCTTCCTAGGCCAGTGACATCACTGTAGGATGGTCATATGGCCTAGTTGCAGCTCAGCTCCATTCAAGTCTATGAGATGCAATACCAAGCACTGCCACTATACAATGTACGGCACCATCCTTAGAAAGCTGCCGGGAGCCTTCATCGCTCACCATACCTTCAGTGAGTGCAGCAGCTCCCTGAAACAGCTGATGTGATAATGATGACCTATCCTGAGGATATCTGGATAGGTCATCAATATCAGATCGGTGGGGTCCGACTCTGGGCACCCCTGCAAATCAGCTTTTTGAAGAGGCAGTGGCACTCTGGCGAGCACTGCAGCCTCTTCCTGGACCAGTAATGCCACATTCACCAGTAGCATGGCCTAGGTGCAGCTCAGTCCTATCAAAAGGGCTTGGGCTGCAGTATCCAGCACAGCCGCTACACAATGTATGTCCCTATGCTTGTACTTGGCTATCTCCGGAAGTCCTATAATGCTGAATGTAGAGGTGGACTCTGCATTGAAACAGGGGAAAACGTCCCTCATTCCTGTGACCGGTGGGGGCCCCAGCGATTGGACCCAACTAATCAGACACTTCTTCCCTATCATATGGATAGGAGATAAGCTGTTGTAATAGGACAACCCCTTTAAAATCCATGCAACAATAGAACTTTAGAAAACCACCTTTTCTTTTTCTGATGTGGTTTTAAAATAAATAATGGTGACAAATCAGTAGCTCTACATAAAGTCCTCATGTAGCTGAGGCCTTAAAGGGGTTGTTCACCTTTCTAGCGTTTTTCAACAGACCCCACAGCATGACCGATCATACTTACCTGGTTCTTGACACTGTGTTTCAACTCCATCGCTGCCCTGCTGCAAATCTCAGCTCTCCCCGCATCAACATCCATTTTGACCTGGGGCAAATGACCACTTCAGCCAGTGATGCGGGGAGAGCAGAGATCTGCAGTGGAGCAGCAATGGAGCTGGAACACAACTGTGTGGATCAGGTAAGGTTGATCACCACCATGGGTCCGACCATACAGTGGAGTCTGTTGAAAAATGCAAAAAAGGAGAACAACCCCCTTTAAATTGAGCGTACAGAACTGACCAGCAAACGTTTGCGCACCACATACAAGACAGACGCTATGATCTTTATTGGTTTTGTAATGGCAGGTAGCCTTTATCTGAAATGACAGGACTGCACGTAAAAGGGACATGGTATTGTAATAATGGACATTAAATGTTTACAGTATATTTAAAAAAAACTGCAATAAAAATTACAATCTGGAAAAAAAGGCCACAAGGAATGGGTTTTTACCTGATTTCTGGTTTCTGAGCTCAGGAGTTAAAGGCAGAGTCTGGTTACCCTGAAGGATTTCATTATTGAGGAAAGAACATATCAAGGTTGCTTACTCTTCACAGGTATACATGCAGATTTATAGGAATGAAATATAAACCTATTTACACCTCAACATAGTCATATTGCATCACACAACCATTTCCTCTGCAGCAAAGAGAAGCTTGATTACATGTATATAGGCAGAGGCACAGATGGACCACGGCAACAGCACTGCTATAGTACGGTTTTACATGCAGGACGATTGCTTATATGCTATGCAACCCGACATAGGACAGATCTTCAGATGAGTAATCATTGCTTCTGTTGTATAGTGAGTCTGTGGCTGTGACGTTTCATATAGGGGTCCATGCGTTTCTACTGAACCACATCACTTCACTTACTGTAGGGTTGACACTGATTGGGGCCCTGCTCCTTTATATGGCTGATGCCCAAGCAGGATGCTCCCTTAAAGGGGTTATTCAAGATCTATAATGCCCCTCACAGAGGTTGTACTTATCTCACTTCCCGGCACCCGCATTGCTTCCCATACCGGCACAGCCACCGCTGCATCTCCCCATCACGCGGATGAAAACATCCGGCGTCGGGGGCAGCCAATGGCAGGCTGCAACGGGTACGAGCCTCCCTAGCATCACCCGCGGCCATGCCAACATCAAAAGTGACGCTTGTGCCAGGGAGCGAGGTAAGTACAACCTCTGTGAGGGACCCAGGCATATTGGGGGCTTCATAGATCTTGGATAACCCCTTTAATGACTTGGTAGTGAATGTAAGCACTCTGTGTAGATGTGTGTGGAGGGTGGAGAGGGATAGCTGTCAGCTGAACGAGAGCTTCCTAAAATGTATGGCCAGCTTCACACTTCAGTTACAGTGGATATAAAAAGTCTACACACCCCTGTTAAAATGTCAGGTTTCTGTGATGTAAAAAAATGATTTAAATCATTTCAGAACTTTTTCCACCTATAATGTGACCTATAAACTGTACAACTCAATTGAAAAACAAACTGAAATCTTTTAGGTAGAGGGAAGAAAAAAAATAAATAAATAATAATGTGGTTGCATAAGTGTGCACACCCTCTTATAACTGGGGATGTAGCTGTGTTCAGAATTAAGCAATCACATTCAAAACCATGCTAAATAGGAGTCAGCATACACCTGTCATCATTTAAAGTGCCTCTGATTAACCCCAAATAAAGTTCAGCTGCTCTAGTTGGTCTTTTCTGAAATGTCCTTAGTCGCATCCCACAGGAAAAGCCATGGTCCACAGAGAGCTTCCAAAGCATCAGAGGGATCTCATTGTTAAAAGGTATCAGTCAGGAGAAAGGTACAAAAGAATTTCCAAGGCATTAGATATACCATGGAACACAGTGAAGACAGTCATCATCAAGTGGAGAAAATATGGCACAACAGTGACATTACCAAGAACTGGACGTCCCTCCAAAATTGATGAAAAGACGAGAAGAAAACTGGTGTGGGAGGCTACCAAGAGGCCTACAGCAACATTAAAGGAGCTGCAGGAATATCTGGCAAGTACTGGCTGTGTGGTACATGTGACAACAATCTCCTGTATTCTTCATATGTCTGGGCTATGGGTTAGAGTGGCAAGACGAAAGCCTTTACTTACGAAGAAAAACATCCAAGCCAGGCTATATTTTGCAAAAACACATCTAAAGTCTCTTAAAAGCATGTGGGAAAAGGTGTTATGGTCTGATGAAACCAAGGTTGAACTTTTTGGCCATAATTCCAAAAGATATGTTTGGCGCAAAAACAACACTGCACATCACCAAAAGAACACCATACCAACAGTGAAGCATGGTGGTGGCAGCATCATGCTTTGGGGCTGTTTTTCTTCAGCTGGAACTGCCTTAGTTAAGCTAGAGGGAATTATGAACAGTTCCAAATACCAGTCAATCAATGGCACAAAACCTTCAGGCTTCTGCTAGAAAGCTGAACATGAAGAGGAACTTCATCTTTCAGCATGACAACGACCCAAAGCATACATCCAAATTAACAAAGGAATTGCTTCACCAGAAGAAGATTAAAGTTTTGGAATGGCCCAGCCAGAGCCCAGACCTGAAAATCTGTGGGGTGATCTGAAGAGGGCTGTGCACAGGAGATGCCCTCGCAATCTGACAGATTGGGAGTCTTTTTGCAAAGAAGAGTGGGCAAATCTTGCCGAGTCAAAATGTGCCATGCTGATAGACTCATACCCAAAAAGACTGAGTGCTGTAATAAAATCAAAAGGTGCTTCAACAAAGTATTAGTTTAAGGGTGTGCACACTAATGCAACCATAATATTTAATTTTTATATTTTTTCTTTCCTCTACCTAAAAGATTTCAGTTTGTTTTTCAGTTGAGTTGTACAGTTTATAGGTCACATTAAAGGTGGGAAATGTTCTGAAATGAATTATCTTTGTCTCATTTTTTCACATCACAGAAACCTGACATTTTAACAGGGGTGTGTAGACTTTTTATTTCCACTGTATGTGGTCAGTTATTTCCATCAGTGATTGACTATACAGGCAGTTACAGGGGATGAACCGTGCTCTCTGTATAAGAGCACATTCACATTACTTTTTTGGTGCTGTTTTTCATGCGTCTTCCGCGCCAAAATAAACCTCTAAAATGCCTCCCATTCATTTCAGTGGAAAGCAGAACCTGCCTTTTTTTCCATGCTGCGAAGCAGCATGCTATATATTTGAGCGGAGTCCGGGCTGATTTTCCCATTGAAATGAATGGGAAGTTAAAAAAAGATGAAACTGAAAAAAACACGCCAAAAACCTCACCAAAACCGCTCTGAAAAAAATCAGCTTTTGAAATCAGTTTTCAAAATCTGTTGTGTGAACAGAAATAAATGGGATCACATGTGTGCCGTGACTGCGACGCATAATTTGTGAAAAATCCAACGTGAAAAATCACAGGTCGCAGTTGCGGCACACATGCGACTTGCGCGTCAACCTCCTTTATTTCTATGGGATCACAGATACACTGCAATGCCCCTGTGATCCTGTCACAATGTAGCCATACCCTTAGGTAAAACTGCCAGAAAATAGGATCACACTGGTATGCATTCATACCAGTTGCCCATAGCAACCAATCCGATTGATCCTCTCATTTTCCAAAGGTGCTCTGAACAATGAAAGGAGGGATCTGATTGGTTGCTATGGGTGACTAAGACCCGCTCCCTTCCTCTAAGCTCCACACGCTGTTTAAGAAAGTGGTGAGAGTGGCATAAAACCTCAAAAAGTTTAACATTTTTGAGCAAAATACTGCTTGCTCAAAAACATGTGACTTTTGTATGCAATATACCTGGCATACATGTTTAGTAAATGACCCCCATACACTTGTGAAAAAGCTGCTGTGCATGTACTTAATCGGGTTTTTCATATCTTTCATAATTATAGAAAAGACCACCAGAAGGCCACTCGTCTGTGTCCGGGAAACATCTGTGACAAGATGGTCAGTGGTTCATCCGTGAAGGATCCGTGTTTAGTCCGCGTGTCCGTTTTTTTGCCCTCCGTGTGTCATCTGTATTCCATGTACATTGCTAGACTGAAAATTAGTTTTCAGGGCATCTCCTAGAAATGATCCGTGAAAATCACTGAGAGAACATTGAGTCCTAGTTCATTACGGGACACCATCAGTTAGTTCGAATGCAATATTCACCTGATACAGCATTATGTGAAAAAGTGACACATCAAAATACCCCAGACGATCTGCGGGCGTCATATAAACACACGTCATGTATGATGAACACAAAGTTGGGTGATGCTTGAGGGTCCCTGAGGGGAATTATGATACATCTGCTCAATGTGTAAAGCACCAGAAGACATGATAGTATCCCCAGAGAAGGAGGGCTAGCAAATGCGGCCACAGCAGCTCTATGGCATCGGGCAGAGATCAGGAACGTTCGGCACGCCAGCTATGACTCCCAGCATGCACACTTGCTTGCCCATAGAAATGAATGGAGCATGCTGGTAGTTGCAGTTTCACCACAGCTGGAGTGCCGGAGATTGCTACCCCTGTTATAGGGAAATCCAGGTGCAGGAGACACCAGGCACAAGGTAGCGCCCTCCATACATGTATCTATCTAGTGACTTTAGTTGGTGTGGTTTGGGCTTTTTTGCCACATCCTCTACAGGGCTACATTCCAGAACAGTATATTAAATATATACCAATACTGTGAGCCAGCCACTTTTTGTATTGATACCATTGTTTTTGGGCTTTATGGTAGAGCTTAGGCAGTGCTCCAGTGTATTAGTATATATGAGATCTGGTGAGCGTCCCCATTGTTGACTACATTCCAGAAGAGGACTGCCCCTGCTGGGATGGGGGATGGAGGTCCCTTTATAGGCAGAACCCTATAAAGAACCCTACAGAATTATCAGGGCTTCTTTCGCACACTCCTGTTTGTTTTATATTAGCTTGTGTGTGTATGTACAGTGGATATAGAAAGTCTACACACCCCTGTTAAAATGCCAGGTTTCTGTGATGTAAAAAAAAATGAGACAAAGATAAATCATTTCAGAACTTTTTCCACCTTTAATGTGACCTATAAACTGTACCACTCAATTGAAAAACCAACTGAAATCTTTTAGGTGGAGGGAATAAAACAAAAAAAAACAAAAATAATGTGGTTGCATAAGTGTGCACACCCTCTTATAACTGGGGATGTAGCTGCGTTCAGAATTAAGCAATCACATTCCAAATCATGTTAAATAGCAGTCAGCATACACCTGCCATCATTTAAAGTGCCTCCATAAACCCCAAATAAAGTTCAGCTGCTCTAGTTGGTCTTTCCTGAAATTTTCTTAGTCACATCCCACAGCAAAAGTCATGGTCCACAGAGAGCTTCCAAAGCATCAGAGGGATCTCATTGTTAAAAGGTATCAGTCAGGAGAAGGGTACAAAAGAATTTCCAAGGCATTAGATATACCATGGAACACAGTGAAGACAGTCATCATCAAGTGGAGAAAATATGGCACAACAGTGACATTACCAAGAACTGGATGTCCCTCCAAAATTGATGAAAAGACGGGAAGAAAACTGGTCTGGGAGGCTACCAAGAGGCCTACAGCAACATTAAAGGAGCTGCAGGGATATCTGGCAAGAACTGGCTGTGTGGTACATGTGACAACAATCTCCCGTATTCTTCATATGTCTGGGCTATAGGGTAGAGGGGCAAGACGAAAGCCTTTTCTTACAAAGAAAAACATCCAAGCCAGGCTACATTTTGCAAAAACACATCTGAAGTCTCCCAAAAGCATGTGGGAAAAGGTGTTATGGTCTGATGAAAGCAAGGTTGAACTTTTTGGCCATAATTCCAAAAGATATGTTTGGCGCAAAAACAACACTGCACATCACCAAAAGAACACCATGCCCACAGTGAAGCATGGTGGTGGCAGCATCATGCCAAGGGGCTGTTTTTCTTCAGCTGGAACTGGGGCCTTAGTTAAGCTAGAAGGAATTATGAACAGTTCCAAATACCAGTCAATATTGGCACAAAACCTTCAGGCTTCTGCTAGAAAGCTGAACATGAGGAGGAACTTCATCTTTCAGCATGACAACGACCCAAAGCATACATCCAAATCAACAAAGGAATGGCTTCACCAGAAGAAGATTAAAGTTTTGGAATGGCCCAGCCAGAGCCCAGACCTGAATCCGATTGAAAATCTGTGGGGTGATCTGAAGAGGGCTGTGCACAGGAGATGCCCTCGCAATCTGACAGATTTGGAGTGTTTTTGCAAAGAAGAGTGGGCAAATCTCGCCAAGTCAAAATGTGCAATGCTGATAGACTCATACCCAAAAAGACTGAGTGCTGTAATAAAATCAAAAGGTGCTTCAACAAAGTATTAGTTTAAGGGTGTGCACACTTATGCAACCATAATATTTTATTTTTATATTTTTTCTTCCCTCTACCTAAAAGATTTTAGTTTGTTTTTCAATTGAGTTGCAGTTTATAGGTCACATTAAAGGTGGAAAAAGTTCTAAAATTATTTATCTTTGTCTAATTGTTTTACATCACAGAAACCTGACATTTTAACAGGGGTGTGTAGACTTTTTATATCCACTGTATATATATATATATATATATATATATATATATATATATATACACGCATAAAATCGGACAGCACTCCAAGACTTGAAAAAACGTGGTGTCTTTATTCACCCATGTGGAACAGTAGTATATATATATAAATATATATATATATATATATAGAAAAGGAAAATAATGGCGGCACCGGAAAAAACACAAGGAGGGTGCTAGGTCCAGGGATGTAGCAGCTTAACCCGTCAAATAGAGATGAAAAACGGACAGCACTCCAAATGAAAGATAGTGGTGTTTATTCTCCCATGTGGATGGCAACGTTTCAGCTCATACAAGAGCCTTTTTCAAGCGGCTTGAAAAAGGCTCTTGTATGAGCTGAAACGTTGCCATCCACATGGGTGAATAAACACCACAATCTTTCATTTGGAGTGCTGTCCGTTTTTCATCTCTCTCTATATATATATATATATATATATAGCTTGCTGACAGTGGATTGGTCAGTACTGTGACTGAGACACCGGTGTAAAATGTCAAAATAAGCATTGCTTACCTGCTGGGTCATCCGCCACCGCTCCTGCCCTCCCCATCAGCTTCTGTTTACAGGGCTGCAGCGCTGATGTCATGTTGACATCACGTGACCTTTGAGGCCAATGATTGGCTGCAGCAGTCCTGTGCTGACAATGTGACGTCAGCGCTGCAGTCCTGTAACCAAAGACTGGCGGGAAAGATCAGAACAGAGGGAGATTTAGCAGGTATATAATGCTTATTTGGGTGATTTACACCCTCCCCTGTCTGGGCCCTGTTTCTTTGAGAATCTCGTACAACGCTTGTAATATAAGGAGACCGCGCATGCTTGGCCACTTCTATGCTGGGGAACAGGCACGCTTATTATATCCACTAGGATCATTGTATTTGGATCAAACTGTAATGACATATCTAGTCAGTATACCATAACGGTGTATTGTGGGGAGACCCCTTTAAATTCAGTGCAGTTAAATTTTACATACAAGAAGCACCCTGGAAAGAGGAAGACACAGAATGCAGGGATGAACAGGGGATCCTATTTTGGTTGATGTTATTGGTGTAATTCCACATTATTTTTAAAATGTCTCAAATTTAAAATGACATCTTCTAATTAAACAAGAATACCTGGTAATGTAATGGTTTGCAGTTGTCCACTGAATACTCTCAGCAAGACGGAAACTAATAACAGAGCGTGCTAGAAGATAACACTGGGATGTGAAATTCTGGATACTACAGGCTTTTACAGGATGCGTCCAAAGTCTGACAACAACCTTTGGTGGACAGAGGCCATTTCATCTTACAGTTGTCTTGCTCTTCATCTTGCATATCTTCATCTTACATTGTGTGTTCCATTAATGCTGTGAATGGATCTCATCCCTGGGTAACGTGGTGTCTCTGTTCTCTGAATGTTGAATACAGTTTAAAGAAAATACAAAGCAAAAAAAATAAATAAAAGGATCTGAGGAGAACAATGGTTGAGGGGTTCACATCCAATAGGTCAAGGGACACAAGAATGTGCATATCTCATTTCTAGATCTTCATATGGACCTTACTATTTGTCCCCTAGAGGAGGCGAGCCATCAAGACTGGTCTCAGATCCAACTGAAGAATCCCGAGAGGATCGCCCTTGCAAGAAGCGAATAATCTTCTCAACGGTGGCATCCTGGTACTCATGTGACCACCTGGAAATGAATAGAGAATGTTAGATTTTTTCTGAATTATATTAACAGTGCCTGCTAGACAACTAAGACATTTGTGGTTGACCACAGGCATTAGACTGCCATTTCATTGATCTCTGCTGTGTAAAGCCACCCCTTCTGTTTTATCATAGATCACAAGAGGTTTCTACTTCTTTTGCAGAACTAATTCAACAGAACTTCTATCTGTTTGAGACCTAGGTATCAGCAAGTGGATAATGAACTAATGGTGCTTATCAGGGCTGATTTTTGGTGGGCCCACCACCTGATATTGAGTCTATAAAACTGAAGTCTACATGAGTGGCTTGTTGGAATCTTCAGTTCCAAGCGGTAGGGAGGTGTAATGCAATACTATGGAGGTTTCCGTACCTCCGTGTTATGCAGTAGTGTTTTACCACTATGATCAGATGTATGGTGCTGATGTCTCATGAGAACTAAATGAAGACTGAAAAATTGCATCTGCGTATACGGATCCATGTGCAACCTCCATACAGGTACCCTATGAGCAATGGCGGAACTAGAAATGACTGGGCCCCACAGCAAATTTTTCTACAGTGTCACCGACTATATAATGCTGCTGTATAATACTGTTGAGGTGGCCCTAACAATAAAATATTTTCATCCTTATCCTGAGTGCGTCTCTTCTAAATTTGGGCCCTAAAAGCAGCCGCTTTCCTATAGCTACGCTCCTGCCTATGAGAATAGTTTTTCTCCCCTAAACTTGAAGAGCATAAGGTACCTGTATGGACCACCATATAAAATCATGAGGCACCTGTACAAGACACCATATAAAGTAGTCCCTAGCTAAATGAGAATATCAGGTGCATGTATGGAACATCATAGAGATGCATACAGTCAAAAATGTGGTACAATATCAATTTATTTTTCTTCCATGAGGCAAAATTGTCTACAGTTGCCCAGATGAATTGCTTTGCCTTCCTCTCTACTAGGACTGAGAAAGGTTTAGCTTGATGTACTGTACCTTCTGTCTCCTGCTCATACTGAAAACATTGGCAAACCTTTAGCATTAAAAAGATTAATGGTAGGGCTTACTTAATGCCATTGAACTTTAACACGGCTCTCATATCTTCAGGGAGGCTCAATGGGTTTGGCCATTCGAAGTGATCAGTGACCGGCACAATGTTCTTCCCACAGTTCAGTGCTGTGACAATCTCCTAAAACATTCAAGTAAGTACATGACTTACATGGTACAAGAAGATATGGTCAACACAAGACAGTGGAACTGACCGTCCTCATTCCTGTGGATGTTTTTTATATATTTGTGCTTGGGATGTGTTTCAGGTCAAACAATGTACAACATGCATATAATACATGGACTGATGTTAGACCAAACTTACTGATACTAGAACCCAATATTCAGTGCACAAAACCAGATCATCAATATAGAGGTACAGCTGACATAAATTCAGAGTAATAGTAATTGAGGTTCATACGTATTTATGCTCCAGAAAACAAATCATGAATGTTAAGTCTAAGGCGTACCTCCAGTGAAATATAACAACTTTACATTGCTCTTAGATCTTCAAGTAGTGTACATTATTTTTGTGACGTCTTTCCCCTAAAAGCTCAGCTGCTTGTATTGCAAGTCACTCCGTCTTCACTAAAACTAACCATAGCCATTAGATAGCTGTTGGCCGAACGCTCATTCGGCCAGCAGCTATCTCAACCAATGCTCCCATATGTATGCAGAATGGTTGGCTCAGACGAGCATACAAAGAGAGAAATGGGGGTTAGTCAGCACATCCCAGTGCGCAGGTGCATGTCGCCATGGCTGAAAGTGCAAAAACAAACACAATGCAACAGCACTCTGCAAACACAAATAATAAAGTAAATACAACTGTGCCATACTCACTATAGAAAATGTACTAATGCTACTTATAAATGTGAGATTCTTGGCAAATACATTTTGTACAAAATTATTTGTGCCTGTCCGCCAACGACAAGGTGATCTCTTTAGGACAGGAACCTAACACTGAATACTACCTCCGCTAGTGCCATACCGGCCTCCATTAAAGTCAGGGAATGCAGGTTCCACATGCAGGCCGAGCCCACACTATAGTATACCTCTTTTGGTGCCACAATGGCCTCCATTAAATTCAGGGAATGCTGAGCCTGCAGGTGGAACCTGCATTCTCTGAATTCAATGGATCGACATTTGCCAAGAATCTCACATTTATAATGTAACATTAGCATTAGTCCATTTTCTATAGCGAGTATGGCACTATTGTATTTACTTTATTATTTGTGTTTGCAGAGTGCTGTTGCATTGTGTTTTTTTAGCTCATCTGGCAGCAGCTTATCTCAAGAACAAAAGGTTTCAGTCATGTTAAAATCCAATGTGTCCAAACCTTCTCTACCTCGACATCTGTCGTTGGGGAAGAGTCAGGAGGTCTGCATACCCAATAGATGGTTGCCTAATCCCACCAAAATGGTCAGGTTTGGTTGCCATACATCGGCTACTTTCACACTTGCGTTTTGGGCCGATCCGTCATGGATCTGCAAAAACAGATCTGTTACAATAATACAACCGCATGCATCCGTCAATCCGTCATGAACGGATCCGGTTGTATTATCTGTAACATAGCCAAGACGGATCCGTCATCGACTCCACTGACAGTCAATGTCAGACAGATCAGTTTTTTATTGTGCCAGATTGTGTCAGAGAAAATGGATCCGTCCTCCATTGACTTACATTGTGTGCCAGGACGGATCCGTTTGGTTCAGTTTCGTCAAGCAGGCAGTGTTTTGGTGTCCGCCTCCAGAGCGGAATGGAGCCTGATCGGAGGCGAACTGATGCATTCTGAGCGGATCTTTTTCCATTCAGAATGCACTGGGGCAAAACTGATCAGTTTTTGACCACTTGTGAGAGCCCTGAACGGATCTCACAAACGGAAATCCGAAACGCCAGAGTGAAAGTAGCCTAATATGTATGGTCAGCTGTACTCTTTTCCACATGAAATGAAAGAAGTGCGGAATATGTACCAATCTCAGTCATGAGAGTGCATCAGTCTGCTCCTGCCTCCTGCTGTATGACAAGCCGCACACAGACATAAATTATGAAAACTGGAGGACAACGAGAATGTTTGCCTTACTTTGTGTACCCAGTCCTTGCATTCGTAGTCTCCCATGCATTTATCCAAACATCCAGCAGAGAGGACTAGGACAAAGTTTCTAGCGCTGATAACACTTTGAATCAATTTGTCCTCAAATTTTCCTGCCTCCAGCTTTTCCACATCAATAAAGGCACTGAAGCCATGGAGATACAAATGAACCTTCAGAAGGCTGTCAGAATGCAGAGACAAGCAAAATACGATTAGTAAGTTAAACGGTCAAATTAAAGTGCTCTACAATCCAGAACAAAGCAGACACCATAATAGAAGGAGGAACTGTCAATATAGAATTGTTAGAAATAGTAATGTTTGCTCTGTGATCTAGTAGAAGTACTGGTTTCTATTGACACTACTGTATACTTACTTATAAGGCCTAAATAATAAAGCTATAGATGTAATTACAGAATTATACCACATGCCACATCTTCTACTTGGAATGCTAATAGAAGCTTTAGGGAACATCCGCATTGGATGTAAAATCCTGGAGAATCCAACCAGGATCTTGCAGCGGATACGCAGCAGAATCTGCACAAGTTACACGTGGATTTCGATGCAGATTTCACTCTGCACGGCAAAGGGTGGCATATGCAGTGGGGCAAAATGACATGCTGCGCCTTTAATATCCACATGGCAGCTCAAGTTAGGCCTCCTGCACACGACCGTTGTGTGCATCCGTGGCCGTTGTGCCGTTTTCCGTTTTTTTTCGCTGACCCATTGACTTTCAATGGGTCCGTGGAAAAATCGGAAAATGCACCGTTTTGCAGCCAAGACCGTGATCCGTGTATCCTGTCCGTCAAAAAAATATGACCTGTCCTATTTTTTTGACGGACAACGGTTCACGGACCCATTCAAGTCAATGGGTCCGTGAAAGAACACGGATGCACACAGGATTGGCATCCGTGTCCGTGATCCGTGGCCGTAGGTTAGTTTTTATACAGACGGATCCGAAGATCCGTCTGCATAAAAGCTTTTTCATAGCTGAGAAAACTCAGAACCGACAGTATATTCTAACACAGAGGCGTTCCCATGGTGATGGGGACGCTTCAGGTTAGAATATACTAAAAGAACTGTGTACATGACTGCCGCCTGCTGCCTGGCAGGTGCTGCCAGGCAGCAGGGGGCAGCCCCCCCCCCCCCTGACCTGTCACTTACCAGTAGGAGGAGCTCCCGGCCGGACGCAGACATCGCAGCTCGCAGGTAAGTATAATGGTTCTACAAATTGCTAAGTAACCATGGCAACCGGGACTGCAGTAGCGTCCTGGTTGCCATGGTTACTGATCGTAGCCCCAGCGATTAAACTGGGACTCCGATCGGTACACTCCGCTGCCACCAATGATAGGGGGGAGATTTTAATTAGGAGGGGGAGGGAGGGGGGCCCACTGGCCACCAACGAGTTAACTACAGGGGAGGGAGGGGGGCCCACTGGCCACCAACGAGTTAACTACAGGGGACGGAGGGGGGCCGGCCGCACTGGCCACCAATGAGTTAACTACAGGGGAGGGGGGGGGCCCACTGGCCACCAATGAGTTAACTACAGGGGAGGGAGGGGGGGGGGCGGCCACACTGGACACCAATGTGTTAACTACAGGGGGAAAGGGCTGCCCCCTGCTGCCTGGCAGCACCTGCCAGGCAGCAGGGGGCAGTCGTGTACACAGTTCTTTTAGTATATTCTAACCTGAAGCGTCCCTGTCACCATGGGAATGCCTCTGTGTTAGAATATACTGTCGGATTTGAGTTTCACGATGTAACTCAAATCCGACAGTATATTCTAACATAGAGGCGTTCCTATGGTGATGGGGACGCTTCAAGTTAAAATATACCATCGGATTGGAGAAAACTCCGATCCGATGGTATATTAACTCCTGACTTTACATTGAAAGTCAATGGGGGACGGATCCGTTTGAAATTGCACCATATTGTGTCAACGTCAAACGAATCTGTCCCCATTGACTTGCATTGTAATTCAGGACGGATCCGTTTGGCTCCGCACGGCCAGGCGGACACCAAAACGACTTTTTTTTCATGTCCGTGGATCCTCCAAAAATCAAGGAAGACCCACGGATGAAAAAACGGTCACGGATCACGGAAAAACGGAACCCCGTTTTGCGGACCGCAAAAAAATACGGTCGTGTGCATGAGGCCTTTTATGCAGATGTTTTCCACAGTGTGTCAGAGATTTTGTAGAATCTCATCTACTTTGTAGTACTGTAATATGCTGTGGATTTTCCACATGCAAATCCATGATGTGTACGCCACGTGTCAACATTCCCTTAAAGGGCTGTCCAGCTTTTTAAAAGTAATGGCCTATACGGAGCTGTTTATGGCAGTGCTGCTCCCATTCACCTCAATAACCAGTCCGTCCATTAGGCCTTATGCACACGACCGTGACGTTTTTTGCGGTCCTCAAACGCGGATCCGCAAAAAAAAGAAAACGGCCGTCAATATATGCCTATTCTTGTCCGCAAAGCGCGGACAGGAATAGGACATGTTATATTTTTTTAGCGAGCCGCGGAACGGAGCAACGGATGCGGAAGGAACACGGAATGCTGTCCGCATCTTTTGCGGCCCCAGTGAAGTGAATGGGTCCGCATCCGAGCCGCCAAAACGGCGGCTCGGATGCGGACCCAAATAACGGTCGTGTGCATGAGGCCTTACATCAAGCTGTATAGTTCCAGCACCAGCTTCTGAAATGGCTGATTGATGGGGGTGCAGGGTGTTGGACCCCTGCCAGTCCTGGGGGTGAACCACTGGACAACCTCTTTAAGATTTTGCAGTAAGGGGTAATAAACAGAGTACCTGGCCAGCTGGGATCCTGTGCTCCTACGGTAACTGATGAAAACATCAGGGCCATCATAACTAGATTTGCCAACACTGCATGGAAGAGGCGAGTGCAGCATCTCTAAGATAGAAAAGAGACAGAAAGGTTTTTCTAGTGTGACATAGCTGTACTCTGATAAGGACTGCTTAAGACATAGTTGTAAGTGATGACATCGCAACTGTTGGTGCTGTTGACATGGTAAGATCATTCAAACAAAGGTGAAGGTTTTACTTGAATCTGGACTATCTGTTGGCTCAGAAAATCTGGTCAGTTTTGTGAAAATGAGGTACGTTGGTGTCATTTAAAGGGGTGCCCTGCTTTGGACAATCCCTATTTGTTAGACATGTTCCTTGGCAATAAATTGATCACAAAGTGTCTTTCTGTTGGGACCTCCAATGATCAGCCGTAAGATCAGAACTGTTCAATTTCCCTGCAGCTCCACCACAGGGGAAATGAAGCAATACTCAATGCCCCTATAAAGCAATGTTTTGTACGTGTAATACAGGACAGGACAAGTCCTCCAGAACCATCCAGAGGATCCTGGATCTGAATGCTTTTGTAATTGCATGTAATTAAAAATTTTGTATAGCCACTGAGTTATTCCATAAAATTTATCTGTATAGCGCCACCTGCTGTTAGTTTTTTTCTTATTTCTTTGTCCAGCTCACTAAGAAGGCTGCGCATGCCTTCAACTGCCTCCTGAGCCGTGATAGGGAGAGCATGGACACGCCCCCTGAGCTGCAGCAGAAAAGACACTCCCCCTGAGCTGTCAGCTTGATATAAATCTAGCAGAGCAATGAATGGGGAGATCTCTGGATCCATGTGAGGTACAGGGCTGGTGCTAGCTTTGTTAGAAATAGGTTCCCATGTACTATATGATGTCTGATTTTCATTTTTTACATTAATCATGGGATAACCGCTTTAAACAAAGCTCAGAAAGCTCAAAGCTTCTGTAAGGGTAGAGCCTCATTCACACGTCAGTGTTCCACGGACGTGTGCTGTACGAGTTCTCCACGGAGAGCACACGTCCCCATTCATTTTAATGTTTGTATTCAGACATCAGTGTTTTAGCACGGTCCGTGGGTCCGTGTTTTCAGCACGGATGCATGCTCTATTCGTGTTCACGGATCCATCACGTCCATTATAGTCTATGGGTCCGTGAAAACCACAGATGCCATCCGTGTTGCATCCGTGTTTCACGGATCATTAGGAAGAGATGCTTTGAAAATGATTTTTCAGCTGTTTAGTGTCAGTGAAACACGGATGCAACACGGACAGCAAAAAGCGGACACATGGATCCACCACGGATCCTTCACGGACAGCGTCACGGATGCATCACTGACCACCTGCTCACGGATTTGAGCACGGACACGGACGTGTGAATGAGGCTTAAGTCTTCTATGTATAATTTACAAAAATACACTACTACATTACACTGCTGGTTATGTGCGTAAAGAGGCATGAAATATACTAAGTGACTGGATTCAGTCCTAGCACAATGTCATGAATAATTAGCTGCGTGTACAAGACAAGGTATCTGGCGAGTGCGTTGTCTTCAGGTAATTGAATGTGATGCTGCCTGGCAGACCAGAAAGCTTACATCTTGTACTATAAGCAGCAAAGCTTGAATTGGGTTTGTGATTCTCTCCATCCACATTTTCTTCTTACCAACTGGCAACTGGACAGAGAAATCCACATTATGTAGACTGAAACGTTCATCATGCAGATAAATGAGCAAAAACGTTTTTTTTCCCTGAAAATTCCACTGTTTGTATTTTTCTGTTAGCAGTTACCATGCCCAGCAGTAGTCTGGGCATGGTAGAACCCTGATATGGGGCCAAACAAGATCCTTGAGCTAGTTGGAGCAGAGGCGCACACAGGTCTTATAGGGCCCCATAGCAACACTAAGTATGGGCCCCCCTGCCCCACCCAGGTTCCCAGAAAGCGTGGGACAATCACTCCCAGACTGCAGACAGCAAAGCACAATGTCTCAGATTTCTGATCACATGACTTTTTTTTTTTTAAGTCAGGGGATGAAATTTTCATTAAAACATTTAAAATTATTATATAATTTAAAAAGTTATCCTTGGCCTCACCCACTTTATTCGACTGGCACAAGTGCTTCATAAATATGACGCTTATTCTGACCACCACATTTCTCAATGTATTCACACCAGACAACTGGCATAAATACATTGAGAAATCTTCTGCTTCCCATCTATTACAAAGCTGACTGCCTGCAGCCACCACTAGGGGGAGCTCAGTGCATAAGAATTGCAGTTACATAGATGTAATCATCTGTTTGCAAAGAGCTCCCCCTAGTGGTGGCTGCATAAAAAATGCAGTATTTTCCCATCAGAAAGAGAAGAAGGAGTTCGCCTTCAATGAAGGTACACCTCTGAGGGCCATTTCAGGAGCCACCACTGTCTTTACCAGGATAAGTGATACTAAAGGTGGTGTAACACTACTGAAACTCTGCAGTGCTGTTCATAATGGGTGGTAAGTAGCAGGGGTTCACCCATATATGCACAGAATCGGGGCATCATGGGGTTGGGGATTCTATATCTGAGCAAATCTAGACACGCATGGGTAGGGGTGGGCTTTAGGGGCTTGTTTTGCAGCCAGTGGGAAGAGGGTATATATCAGCAGGTTGATTCTTTTACATTTCGCTATAAGACCATCTTTTTACAGTGTAAGGGTCCATTCACACATCCGTAAGTGTTTTGCGGATCCTCAAAACACGGACACCAGCAATGTGCATTCAGCAATTTGCGGACCGCACATCGCCAGCACTATAATAGAAAATGCCTAATCCTGTCTGCAATTGCGGACAAGAATAGGACATGTTCTATTTTTTGGCGGAAACGGAAGCACGGATGCGGAAGTGTGGATCCGCAAATGCAGATCCGCTAATGCGGATGAGGACAGCACATTCGGGCCCCATTGAAAATGAATGGGTCTGCACCCGTTCCGCAAAATAGCGGAACGGATGCGGACCCATTTTGCGGACGTGTGAATGGACCCTAATGGTGACACACATGATTCGGCTGACACAAGTGAAAAACACAATCATTATATTAATAATCCATTTTTCTTGTTAATGAAACAACCTGAACCCTCTGGCGTTTGCAAATCGGGACGCTGCTACATAAACTAGGAAGTTTGGGGACATATACCTCTATGCCAAAAATATAATAAGGCCGTTTATAAGCCATAAATAATAATGCTATAATATAATTGAAAATATCATTTTTGGTCCTGATTCATATAAAAGTGGAGTCTGGTCACAAACTCACCTCTGGCTGCTGACAAAATACGGACACGGTGAAAACCTGTTGTGATGTAGCAATCCTCCTCTAGCTGCTCCTCAGTCACGTGATGCAGAAAATTCCGATCAATGCCACAAGTAACCAGATTATACGTATACTGTCTGAACCGCGGCTCTACACTGCCAAGCCAATCAGCCAGGTTACTCCGATCACATGTTGAGTAGTTGGCATACGTTTTTAACTCCACCAGTTCCCTCATAAATCTTTAAAAAAAAAGGTAAGAAACAGCATCTTGGTATTACAGACATAAATGTGATCTCAAATGTGCAAGTCTCCTGCTATGAAATGCTCTTTCCTAATTTCAGCTATGTTCTTGTAACACAGAGATTTTATTGTTGGCACCAGCTAGTTGAATGATAACGCTTAAAGGGGTGTTCCAGGATTTACATATTGATGACCTACAGTATCCTCAGGACAGGTCATCAGTAAGATATCGGAGGCGGTCCGACTCCCGTCACCCCCACGATCAGCTGTTTGAGGCCGCGGCGCTTACCAAGCACAGCTCCGTACATTGTATATTGGATATTCACTTCAATAAGCTAAGCTGCAGCTAGGCCATGTGTCCAATAAATGTGACGTAACATGGCCTCCAGGATCGCTGTGGCCTCTTCAGACACGGATTGTCACGGTCCCGCCTGTGACAGGGACTAGAAGATCGAGGAGACTGGCTGCACGTGATTGACAGCCCCTTTGGTTTCACCTTTCTGTGTTGTTGCTGGGGATGACCACACCTGTTGTATCAGGTGTAGCTTAAGTGGTCATTCCTTCTCCTCTATTCAGTCTGGCCTCACCCATCATGCTATGAGGTTGATAGCCCCTTGTTTGTTCCTGTTCGTCCACATACTTCTGGAAGTTAAGTTTATCTTCTTTGTTGTTTGTTGTTTACCCTTTCCTGCTGATATTAGACCTGAGGGGGTCTTCTATTCCTTCACCTGGGAAGGAATAGGCCATCCGTGTCCTAACATTATCTGCAGGGTCCTGTTAGAGTGAGATTGGGCATAGGTTCCTGCGTATGAACATTCCTACCATCTAGGTCTGTTCATACTGATAGCAGTCAGGGCTCGGCGTAGGGACTCACTAGGTGTGACCATTTTACTTTCCCTAGGTTCCAGGCCTAATACCTTTTCCCTTCCCTTCTGTGTTCAGTGTGGAGTGTAGTTACCACACTGCGCCGTGACACCGATCTCATATTGATGACTTATCCTGAGGATAGGCCGTCAATATGTAAATCCTGCCAAACCCCTTTAAAGAAGCCGTCTGTTGTTAAAAGGGTCCCTTGACAAGAAGTTGATCACAAAGTGCCCACCCTGCTGGCACCTTAAAGGGTACATGTCCCACAAAACAATATATCAATCTGCTCAGGCCCCCCTGCTCTATACCACGCTGTCCACAGACAGGACTGGATGTACAACATGACAGGTCCCCTTTTATTGATCAGCTCCAAGCAACAGTGGCTACTCAGTGATCTTGGCCGAGACACCCTTCCCACGACCAAATATCACTATGTAGCATTGCAGCCAATGAACTGAATGGGATTGCAGCATGACTTGCATGTTGCTGCGATTCTGTGGTCACTTGGGGGCGCCATCCTGTGTGGGGGACACTTGGACGCATCATAATTTTACGGGAGCACTAAGGGGGTATTTTACTAAGGGGCACTAGAGGCATCACACTTTATAGTCTAAAGGGCATCATACTCTGGGGGGGCACTAAGTAGGCATCATACTGTGTGAGGAGGCACTAAGGGGCATCATATTCTGTGGGGGCACTAAGGTGGCATCGCCAGGAGCACTATTTCTGTGTGTGGGAGTAACAAGACAACATATGAGTAGTGATGAGCGGGAGGTGCCATATTAGATTTTGTGATATTTTGCGAATATTCGATTGAATATTCGTCTTATATTCGTCGAAATCGAATATTCGTCATTATTCTATTTATCGCGAATAATATGCGATTTAATTATTCGCGTATTGCGATTTTTTAACTGTATTAGGCAACTTTCCTATTGGTTGGCTATGGCTATGGCTAATATGTGTTTTTTACGAATATTCGCTATATTGCTATATATTCTTGTTTTAGAATATTGCGAATATTCTAAAAAACAAAGTTATAGCAATATAGCGAATAGTCGTAAAAAATACACATATAGACTGCGATTTAGCTAATATAGTGCTATAATCTTTTTTATAGTCTAATTTTTTGGTCTCATCTGAAGTTCAGATTTGGAAAAACTTTACACTATTAAAAAAAAATACTATAGCGCTATATTAGATAAATTGCAGTCTATATGGGTATTTCACGAATATTCCCTATATTGCTATAACTTCGTGTTTTAGAATATTCGTCATATTTGTCATATTCTAAAATTTAGAATATGACGAATATTCTAAAAAACTAAGTTATAGCAATATAGCGAATATATTCGTTATTTAGAATATTCGCCTTTTTTTTTTTTTTTCAATCTGTACTGTTATTCCACTTTGGCATACTCCTCCCCGACAAGCGTCCCCGTCACCATGGGAACGCCTGTGGGTTAGAATATACCATCGGATCTGAGTTTTCACAATCTCAGGGAAAACTCAGATCCGATGGTATTTTCTAACCCACAGGCGTTCCCATGGTGACGGGAACGCTTGTCGGGGAGGAGTATGCGAACAACTGTACAGATTGGAAAAAAAAAAATGCTAATATTCTAAATAACTAATATATTCCCTATATTGCTATATATTCGTTTTTTAGAATATTCATTTTATTTTCCATATAAAAACATGATTCCTTCCTGCTTAAGTTGCTTGTGGGCCAATGACTCATTGACCCACAAGAAAGAAGCAGGGAGGAATCATGTTTTCAGATGTTAAAAAATGACGAATATTCGATATAGTGAATATATAGCACTATATTCGAAATATTTGCGAATTAGCGAAGTTGCGATATTCGCGATTAATATTCGCTATTCGAATATTCGCGCTCAACACTACATATGAGAGAAGTGATGCAGCAGGTCAGACACATACCTCTTACGAGTGATACTGGAGATCATACCCAAGTCTTCTTTTAGATCTATCTCACTTAATCTCAGCAGTAGATCTCCGTCAATCTGGTGGTCCTGTTGTGACCAAGTACAATGTAAGTTAAAAACACAGCTGCACAAAGTGTATGTCTATGTGCCATATGCCCTCACAACTTACTGAAAACATCTGTGAATATTTGTTAAATCCAATCTGCTGCAGCCAGTGTTGTACTTCTAATGGTTTCCAGTTGGGTACAGAACGTGGAATACGAGAAGGGACCTCTTCACCAACCATCTGAAGAGCTTTTTTGGCCAGGGAGGAAACAGTACAGTCAACAGAGTAGCATACGATTCGCTTTAGGCTTTGTGTGGCTCCGATCTCATTGAACACCTAGAAAGTAAGATCAAACAGAGCATGGACCAGAGCTAGTAGACATGAGCCAACAGCTAATTAATTAATTGGACATCGCACAATGGGGTGCGGTATGCCAGTCTTGATAGGACCTGTGCTGCAGGAGGAGGCATCTAATTTATGATGAGGTGCAGACCTCGTCATTAATTATATGCTTTCCCTGGCAGTCCGTGCGCATGAAATCTACGGCTGCTCGGAGCCCACATGCCGCCCTTGCCACACCCACTTTTCGTAAACCTAATGATGGTAGCGTAAAACACCAGCTGTGTTTTGTTGTTGGTTTTTTTTACGCCATAAAAAATACATGGGGAGAGTGATTCATTTTGACACACTCACTTTATAAATATGTCTATATGTGCCAAATTTTGCTGCACATTAGGCCAGAATTCAGGTGCAGCCACAGCAGTAAATGTAGGTGAGTGGTTGTCATTTACTTAAAGCATATGCCAAAACTGGTGTACCAAAGAGACACATGTATACGCCAATGGCATGTTGCACAAAAATGTATGACTTTTTGAGATTTTATTTGTCTATCGCCACAATCTTAAAAAGTAGGTGGAGTTTAGGACGGGACCCCCGCAACCACATTACAACACACTTACTGTAAGTTACACCAGAAAACTATGGTGTCCATAGAAGTCAATGGATGAGAGGGGTAGGAGAGCAAGGAAGTGCAGAGAGATACAGACATATGCTACCCATAAAAGTCTAAGGAGAGGGTGGCGTTGAGAAGGAGTGAGCTGCTAGGGGGAGAAAAAAGCACTTTTCTCTGATAAGGTATGTTACAGAATTCTATATTAACCTGTACTACTGATTTATGCAGTTTGTTGAAGGTATGTTGACAATTTAATACCTCCTTTTAAGATAATATTGGAAAGCCTGATTTCTAGGCTCTACACTGTAGCAAATCACATGTCCTAATTCAAAGCTTTGGTTGACTGTGAAACAATATAAAATATACAATAGCGTCCAATGCATTTCACACTGATATATTGTACTGTATGTCAAAATCCAGTCAAATAACCAAAGACTTTGGGTTCGACTGGAACAACTGGGAATGAACGTTTGTACTAACGCTCATTACCGACCAACCGCCCCATGTAAAGGTGCCGCTGATCACACGACAAATGAGCCCACACTTGTTCATTGGGTGATTTCAACTTTCATGCAGCACCTAAAATCATCTTTTGTAAATAAAGATGTGCTGCCGACAATGAATCTGTATGGGGAATGAACAATCGTAGTAGCGATCATTTATTGCCATGTAAAGTGGATGAATATTGCATGTGTTCCTGATAATTGCCCATGCAAAGGGCATTTAGGACTGCTTATCTATGATGGATCGTCTTGAAACACAGAGGTTGCAGAGAAAGACATAGGTATAGATCCAAGCAGATAAACATAAGGAAAAGCTTTTTCTTCTCATTAGGATCCATGCCCGATTGAGGAAACCAAAATACAAGCATGATGTATGAAGACTACTAAAATTCATTAGTTAATAGGGTTTTCTGGCATTCATATATTAATGACCTATCCTCAGGATAGATCATCAATATCTGATCGGTGGGGGTCCGACTCCTGGACACCCCAACAATCAGCTGTTTAAAGAAGCCACGGCGCTCCGATAAGTCCTGCAGCCTCTTCCTAGGGCAATGATGTCACATTCATCGGTCACATGGCCTATGTACAGACCAGTCCCATTCAAGTGAGTGGACCTGAGCTTAGTTAGCTGTGAAGTGCAGCACTCACCGTAGCGTCATGGCATCCTCAAACATCTGATTGGCGGGTGTGCCGGGAGTCAGACCCTCACCGATCAGATACTAATGACCTATCCTGAGGAAAGGTCATCAATATAGTAGTCCTGGAAAACTCCATTAAATGAGATAGAATGCCTCATGACTTGTCCCATCTGCTTTCACCGCTCACTGACCAGAACAGTTAGGCCTCTTTCACACGGGCGAGATTTCCGCACGGGTGCAATGCGTGAGATGAACGCATTGCACCCGCACTGAATCCGGACCCATTTCTATGGGGCTGTGCACATGAGCGGTGATTTTCACATATTACTTGTGCGTTGCGTGAAAATCGCAGCATGCTCTATATTGTGCGTTTTTCACGCAGCGCAGGCCCCATAGAAGTGAATGGGGCTGCGTGAAAATCGCAAGCATCCGCAAGCAAGTGCGGATGTGGGACCCGATCATTATTATTTTCTCTTATAACATGGTTATAAGGGAAAATAATAGCATTCTGAATACAGAAAATAATAAAATCTACACAACACCTAACCCAAACCTGAAATTCTGTGAAGAAGTCCGGGTTCGGGTTTGGGTACCAAACATGCAGATTTTTCTCACGCGCGTGAAAAACGCATGCCGTCCGCATGTCACGCGCGGGAAAAAAACGCGATGCTATCGCATACAACACTGAAGCACTCGCAAGCAAAATCGCACGATTTTCCCTGAACGCACCATGAACGCATCCGGCCCAAATCCGTGACGCCCGTGTGAAAGAGGTCTTACTCATCAGAAAATTATAGGGTAGATTTGAGAAATGAAAAGATTGAATGTTCATCTCTCAGTGGGGAGTGGAGAAATCTCCCACTCCAAGGTTATAAGTAGTAAGCCGGTTTTAGAAAATGTGTCATTCACAAACATATTGGGGGACATTGATCAAGACTGGCGCATCTATCCACCAGTCTTGTTCTCCCTGCACTGGCGCAAGATGCGCCTAATTTATTAAGAGGCAGATGCCTATTAACAAATCTGGCGCATCTCTGCCCTGACATGCGCCAGATACTTAAGTCTACACCGGCTACAGGCTGGAGTAGACTTCAGCTATAACTTCCGACACTTTCTGGCAAAAGTTACAGTAACTGCGGCGGGCGGCGATAAACCCGGCCCCTTTCCCTAAGGCTACTTTCACACTGGCGTTTTGGTTTCCGTTTGTGAGATCTGTTCATGGCTCTCACAAGCGGTCCAAAACGGATCAGTTTTGCCCTAATGCATTCTGAATGGATAAGGATCAGCTGAGAATGCATCAGTTTGCCTCCATTCCGTCTCCATTCTGCTCTGGAGGCCGACACGAAAACGCTGCTTGTCCGCCTGACGATGCGGAGGCAAACAAATCCGTCCTGACACACAATGTAAGTCAATGGGGACGGATTTGCTTTCACTGACACAATCTGGCACAATAGAAAATGGATCCGTCCTCCATTGACTTTCAATGGTGTTAAAGACGGATCCGTTTTGGCCATGTTAAAGATAATACAAACGATAATACAAACGTTCTGAACGGAGGCATGCGGTTGTATTATCTGAACGGAAGCGTTTGTGCAGATCCATGACGGATCCGCACCAAACGCGAGTGTGAAAGTAGCCTAAGCCTCACACCTTTTCTCGCCACTTCAGAAAAGTGGTGCGAGGCCTAAAAAGCCACAAATTATGGTGCACATATGCTGTGCGCCATAATGTGCGACTTCTTTATGCCACAATAGTGGCATAAAGGGCTTAATTAATGTCCCTCACTGTAGAGTTCTCCATTAAATGGAATGTGTCATCAGAAAATGACCCATTGTTGAAATGCTGTTTTTATGTTAAACATATATTTTTGAGAACTTTGGGCGATTTTGTTTTACATTTTCCATAACACTATATTTGAAAAAATATCCTAAAAGTCTAACAATATGTTGAGCGTCCCTGTTTAGAAACAGAATCACTTTTCAGCAGTCATCTCCTTATCTTTGCAGGCATGCTTACAATGAAAGATAGCACATCTGTATAGATCGTACACAGTGGCATACCTCCAATATAGGCAGACCACGCAGCTGATGTGGGGCATGTGGGGAAAAAAGGCCCACAGTGAACCAAAGGCCCCACTCCCTAATTACACTTATTACTGTCCAGCTCCAGTATAGTATCCCTATCATCAGTAGAGAAAGCAAAAGGACCTGTGATGATGTCATCACAGGTCCTGTACATCTAGTAAAGGAACTGCATAAAGAATGGTATAGCTCCCAGGTTAGATAGGAGCATCTGCCAGAACTTACACACACTGCATCTATTGTACAATATAAGACACAGATATATAGTATATCCAACAGTGTACTGATATATGAGGTATAATAGATACAATGTGTACATATATATAATATATACAGCAGTGTACTGATATCTGAGGTACGAGCAGTAATTTCTACCTCATACCTCACATATCAGTACATTGCTGTATATACTGGCCAGGTAGGGGGAGGGGCTATGAATGGAGCATGGGGGCTCAATTTAGATTCTTGCTATGGGATTTCTCCCAAACTCTCCTATAGAAGTCAGTGAGGTCAGCTCCAACCTAAATTGTCTAGGGTCTATGTAGCTGCTATAAAGTATATCTGTAAACAGGAAGTCTTGTAGGGTGTCAGGCATATTTTAAACCTAAAGGTCAGTGCAAATACTTTTAGAATTTTTTTAACTATAGTGATATGGAAATTTTTAAACAAAATCACCAAATATAAAAAAAAAAAAAAAGATTTCACATAAAACTTGACTTAAACAATATGTCATTTTCTGATGACACGTTCCCTGTAACACATTAGTATACATTACTTTTTTCTAGTAACTAGGGATGAACGAACCCGTGGAAGTTCAGGTTCGCCCAAACTTCCGGTCAAACTTTGGGTTCGGGACCAGAACTTGACTCCGAACCCGAAACCCACTGAAGTCAATGGGGACCCGAACTTCACTTTATTATTTCCCATCATAACATGGTTATATCGGAAAATAATAGCATTCTTAAGAATAACAATATGGCAACTTAGAGGTTAAAGGGAACCTGTCACCGGGATTTTGTGTATAGAGCTGAGGACATGGGCTGCTAGATGGCCGCTAGCACATCCGCAATACCCATTCCCCATAGCTCTGTGTGCTTTTATTGTGGAAAAAAAACGATTTGATCCATATGCAAATTAACCTGAGATGTGTCCTGTACATGAGATGAGTCCAGCATGAAGGAGCGCAGCATCGCATCGCATGCTCAGAATCTCCTCCTTGCTCCCCGACGTCAGACAGCCAGAGCGCCGTAATCTCGCGATCCGCGAGCTAGCGCATGTGCAGTGTCCTCATAGTGTTCCTTCCTTATGCTGGCATCAGCCTCAGGGAAGGAACAGCGCATGCGCTAGCTCGCGCATCGCGAGATTACGGCGCTCTGGCTGCCTGACGTCGGGGAGCAAGGAGGAGATTCTGAGGATGTGGGGCGGTGCTGCGCTCCTTCACGCTGGACTCATCTCAAGTACAGGACACATCTCAGGTTAATTTGCATATGGATCAAATCGTTTTTTTTCCACAATAAAAGCACACAGAGCTATGGGGACTGTGTATTGCGGATGTGATAGCGACCATCTAGCAACCCATGTCCTCAGCTCTATACATCAAATCCCGGTGACAAGTTCCTTTTAAGAAAAGAAAAACTCACCTCATCCACTTGATCTCGCTGCACCAGCTTCTTCTATCTTCATTGAACAGGACCTGCCAAAGGTCCTGCGTTTTGGCAGGTCCTGTTCAATGAAGATAGAGGAGGCTACAGCAGCGTGTTCAAGTGGATAAGGTGAATTTATTTTTGTTTTTTTTAACCCCTAAATGGTCATATTATTTTGTATTCTGTCTTAAGAATGCTATTATTTTCTGATATAACCATGTTATAACGGAAATTATAAAATCACCCGAACACTCAACCCGGACTTCAGTGAAAAAGTCCTGGTGCGGGTCCGTGTACCCGAATTTGCAAAGTTCAGTATAAACCCGAACTTTGCAGTTCGGGTTCTCTCATCCCTAATAGTAACTTATAGTATAATTCAATGGTTCTGGCCAAGGCTAACTGAATTTACCTTTGTATTCTTGTTCTGGGATTTGATAGCAGCTTCCACACACAAATAGAAGACAGCAATACACTGGGCTTCCAACCGGGAGCTGTCCAGCAGTGGCACAAGACGCTGAAGGTCACCAGCTGCCCTTCCTTGTGTGTTATCAGTGTTGTTCAGAAGGCAACGGGCATATTCCTCAGGGTCCAAAGTAGAAATAAATGGTTCAACCAATGCCAGTGTACCAGACCTTTCAACCTCCTTCTCAATTTCTTTGTTTGTTGCTAAGACAGTGATTGCAAGGCATGCATGAAAACGTATCTGGTCATCCTCTTTGGAGAAAACTAAAGGGAACAACCACTCAGCTGTCTTCCTCTCGGTCATCAGCCTCTGATTAGAAGGTCCACCATACATAGCACAGTTGGCCAGAGCCATAGCACAATGCCTCAGCACTACTGGATCTGTCCAGCGACACCAAAAAAGGATCGTGTCCAGACCTCCATCACATATCAGTTGTTTGCAGGTGTCTTCAGAGTGTTTGAACATGTGCTCAAGGATGCCAGATAGGTGTCGGGCAAGTCTTGGGTCATCTCTCTCCTTTGAAATGTTTAAGATTACGCCCAATCCAACGCGTGCAATGCGATCTCTGCAAACAAAGTTCACAAAATACATAAGGGATTGCATTCAAGAGCTATTGTGTGTGTGTTTTTCTGGCAAAAAAGATTTTCCCACCTTATCTGTCCTTCAGTACAGTGATGTTACATATCAGAAACCAAATACATCCTTTACAAGAATACAATATATGTCTGATGTGTCATTTTCAACACAGGCCAAAAGTTATAACTATTATAACTGATAATTCTTTAGCTTTCCATACTTGTGGTCTCCTGAATGTTTGATAAAGGCTATGAACACCTTTGGAGCCTTTAAAAAAAAAAATGTTTTTGAAATAGGTTTGGTTTCTATAGTTTGTATGTTTCACAGTACATAGCAGGCTGCAGGATGCCGATCTGTGAAATCTGTCAGAGTGGCTGTGTGGTGGCTTGGTCTCCAGCCCCTCTCTACCAAAGTTTAGCTTAGATTTTATCATAAATCAGCTTAGAAGGTCATACAGAAGAGGAGAGAAGAGCTGGAGACCGAGCCGTCAGTCTGATGGATTTCACTGTGAATGGCATATTGCAGCTACTTTTTACCTTGTAGGATAGAAGCTATAGGAGCCAAATAAGGCAACATTTTTATTAAAAACCTATTATAAAAATATGATTTTGGTCACTTTCACACTTGGGTTGTTGGATTCCGGCAATCTGTATGCAAACGAATACCATTTGTAGATGGATCCGGATGCGGATCCGTCTCACAAATGTATTGCAATACCGGATCCGTCTCCAGTTGTCATCCGGAAAAATGGATCTGGTATTTATCTTTTTCACATTTTTAAAGGTCTGCGCATGCGCAGACTGCAAAGCCGGATCCGTTTTTCTGGAACACTTGGGGCCAGATCCGGCATTTCAATGGAAAAAAATTCCGGATCCGGCATTCCGGCAAGTGTTCCGGAATTTTGGACAGAAAATACTGCAGCATGCAATCGTTGTGCAATCG
This sequence comes from Bufo bufo, assembly GCF_905171765.1. Taxonomy (NCBI): domain Eukaryota; kingdom Metazoa; phylum Chordata; class Amphibia; order Anura; family Bufonidae; genus Bufo; species Bufo bufo. The sequence goes on along the minus strand of NC_053391.1, from coordinate 130,641,699 downwards.
TCATGTGATTTTTGTTTCCTCTGCTGAATTTGATTGAAGTGGGATTCAATGTGGGGGAGGGGGAGGCATGTGCAAATCATGATTTGACATTTTATAGCAGAATTCCCCATGTATGACAGGCCAAACGTCATTGGTGTGTTTTATTATTACTGTGTTGGAGTCTTATAATAAAAGGACAGGATAACATGGTCATCACAGGAAAGTTATCTTTTAGCCGTCCAACCCACCGACCTGACAAGAAGAGATCATATTCATTCATCAATAACCCATAGATTGAGCCAAACTGTAGAAAAAGGGCATGGATGAGACATCTACATGAAAACCCACTGAATGAGAGAGGTAAAGTTCCAGTATGATGAATTGGAGAGCAAATGTATAAGTCACTGCACAAGAGTCATAGAAAGTATAAATAAACATGACCACAGGATTCGACCACACATAGGGTTTGTTTGTAGTCTGTAACCATGGTGATACAAATTGTAGACACAGAATCCAGTAAAAACTTTCCAAAAGACAACCTCTAGAAGACCACCCCCTTATCCAAACCAATTTTCCTGTTACCGATTTTTAATTCCACCATATACACTGAACAAAAATATAAACGCAAAACACTTTTTTTTGCTCCCATTTTGCATGAGCTGAACTCAAAGATCTGAAACATTTTCTACATACACAAAAGACCCATTACTCTCAAATATTGTTCACAAATCTGTCTGTGAGCACTTCTCCTTTGCCACGATAATCACCTCACAGGTGTGGCATATCAAGGTGCGGATTAGACATCATGAATATTGCACAGGTGTGCCTTAGACTGCCCACAATAAAAGGCCAGTCTGAAATGTGCAGTTTGATCACACAGCACAATGCCACAGATGTCGCAACGTTTGAGGGAGCGTGCAATTGGCATGCTGACTACAGGAATGTCTACCAGAGCTGTTGCCCATGCAATGAATGTTCATTTCTCTACCATAAGCTGTCTCCAAAGGCGCTTCAGAGAATTTGGCAGTAAATCCAACCGGCCTCAAAACCGCAGACCACGAGTAACCACACCAGCCCAGGACCTCCACATCCAGCATGTTAACCTCCATGATCGTCTGAGACCAGTCACCCGGACAGCTGCAGCAACAATCGGTTTGCATAACCAAAGATTTTCTGCACAAACTGTCAGAAACCGTCTCAAGGAAGCTCATCTGCATGCTCGTCGTCCTCATCGGGGTCTGGACCTGACTGCAGTTCGTCGTCGTAACTGACTTGAGTGGGCAAATGCTCACATTCCATGGCGTCTGGCACATAGAAACATAGAATGTGTCGGCAGATAAGAACCATTTGGCCCATCTAGTCTGCCCCATATACTGAATACTATGAATACTATTGGAGAGGCGTTCTGTTCACGGATGGGTCCCGGTTTTCACTGTTCAGGGTAGATGGCAGACAGCGTTTGTGGTGTCGTGTGAGTGAGCGGTTTGCTGACGTCAACGTTGTGGATCGAGTGGCCCATGGTGGCGGTGGGGTTATCGTATGGGCAGGCGAATGTTATGAACAACGAACACAGGTGCATTTTATTGATGGCATTTTGAATGCACAGAGATACTGTGACGAGATCCTGAGGCCCATTGTTGTGCCATTCATCCACGACCATCACCTAATGTTGCAGCATTATAATGCATGGCCCCATATTGCAAGGATCTGTACACAATTCCTGGAAGCTGAAAACATCCCAGTTCTTGCATGGCCAGCATACTCACCGGACATGTCACCCATTGAGCATCTTTGGGATGCTCTGGATCGGCATATAAGACAGCGTGTTCCAGTTCCTGCCAATATTCTGCAACTTCGCGCATCTATTGAAGTGGAGTGGACCAACATTCCACAGGCCAGTCAACAACCTGATCAACTCTATGCGACGGAGATGTGTTGCACTGCGTGAGGCAAATGGTGGCCACACCAGATACTGACTGGTTTTCTGCCCCCCCCCTCCCCAGTAAGGCAAAACTGTGCACATTTCAGAGTGGCCTTTTATCGTGGGCAGTCTAAGCCACACCTGTGCAATATTCATGCTGTCTAATCAGCACCTTGATATGCCACACCTGTGAGGTGAGATGGATTATCTCGGCAAAGGAGAAGTGCTCACTAACACAGATTTAGACAGATTTGTGAACAATATTTGAGAGTAATGGGTCTTTTGTGTATGTAGAAAATGTTCTTTGAGTTCAGCTCATGCAAAATGGGAGCAAAACCGAAAGTGTTGCGTTTATATTTTTGTTCAGTGTATAATACATGCTGGTCTCCTTCTTTGAGAAGATTCCTCCCCACCAGAAGACCACTTTTTAATGTAATTTTTGGGTGGTCATTGGGTGGTTTCACTAGAGTACGAAATTTTTAATCATAACTATTTGCAAAGATTCTGATTTTGTTTTAACTTTAGAGACATTGGAGCAATAAACATGGTTGAATGCAAAAGTGCACGTACCCCTTATCTGCCTAGTGGGCTGAACAGATATGAAAAATAGAGTAGCTCTTTAATGCTTAAAAAGTAATCTGCCCAGGAGCCCAGTACACATAGTTCTGCGTTCATTAGGAAAAAACATAATTTTCTAAAATTAGCGTGGTAAATGAGTGATACCCTAGTGATTAGTAGAACATGTAAGGAAGTGAGACTGTCTGTCGGAGAGCTCAGTACACACTGTCCACTACCTATGAATATGCTGCATCCTGAGACAGAATCACAAATCAATGCTGAAGTTTGCACCATATTAACTGTGTTGGCATGCCCTCAGCTGTATTACATACCATGGGAAACCAAGTCTTGCTCTCGGCTTAGCATAATATGGGTTTGTTTGCAGGAATGGGTTTGGAACGTCTGTAAACTAGTTTCTTTATATGCTTCACATCTTGCAGTTGCTTTCATTTTAGTCTCATTATGGTCAGGTTTGTTGAAGCCTAATTATTACAATTTTAAGTGAATTTGTCTTAGGTAGGGTATTGGCTCTCCTTAAAGAGACCAGCCCGGTATGGGGATATACTGGAAGTACTTCACGGTAAGGAGACTTATTGGCAATGCTCCATGGGAAAACAATATGCAAAGAGGTATCTCCTTGTGGAAGTGGCTTCCTTTGAGTCAAGATCCAACTTTTTAGCTTTGGGACATGACAGGAAAAAATAGCAAAGCAAATATTCATCTGTAGAAGGATGTGCAGATCAGTGGATGAAACCACTGGCCAGATAGTGCAGGCGTAGACATAAGGGAGATGTGCGCATGCGCAAGGCATAATGTCGAGGAGGGTAGGAAATGGAGAGAAAAAGAGGAAGGGAGGAGCAGGGCTCTGTTCTAATAGGCTCATTTATCCTAATTTGCATATTTATAAAAAAAACAGATTTTTGGGGCCAAAAAAAAGGGATCAGGGCATAAAGGAAGGTGTCACGGAACACCACACCGACAACAGGAGGGAAAAGAAACTAGGCCTGAAAGCTAGGGAAAGGGAAACGGACACCACCTATGGAAACCCTAATCCTAGCCCTGACTCCTATCCGTATGAACGGACCTTGAGGGTAGTAATGTTCATACACTGGAACCTAAGACCCTGGAAACCCTGAATTGCCTTGGAGTAGTGTCTTGGCTTGAGACGGCCTGTTCCTTCCAATATGAAAGAACCAGCGTCTCCCTAATAACAAAAGACAGAGGAGAAACAAAAAACTATAAAGGGAAGTAACACTTAACTTCTGAAGTAAATGGACGAGCAGGAACTCAGAAGAGGACCACACACCAGCACTTCCAATACCAAACTAAAGCTATCAACCGCATAGCATGATGGTTTAAGCCAGACTAAATAGAGGAGTGGGAATGACCACTAAGCTACACCTGAGACAAGAGGTGTGGTCATTAGCAGCAACAACACTGAAAACAAATGAAACCAAAGAGGCTGTCAGATCACGTGCAGCCAGTCTCTTAGATCTTCTGACATCTGTCACGTTAGAGACTGGTGCCTTGGCTGTGGTCCTGGGCTTGAATCTGACCAGGGACAACATCTACATGGAGTTTGCATGTTCTCCAACACTCCAAAGACATACTGATAAGGAACTTACATAGTGAGCCCCATTGGGGACAGCTTGATGCTAATGTCTGTAAAGTGTTGCGGAATATAGTACCATGATATAAGTGAGTATAAAAAATAAAAATAAATAAAATAAAGGTATATTTTGAAATGACATTAGAAGAGCTACAGATGCAAATGGTTAAAAACGGGCTGACAGTGGTGACAGACTCCCTTTAAAGTCCAAGATTGTAACTTATCACCTTATCCATAGGATAGGTGATAAGTATCCAATTGGTAGGGGTCGCTGGGACCTCCAAGTGTCATGAGAACAGCAAGTACAGCGCTTGTCTGTCTCTGGCAGTACAATACAGTCTGAAATGAGCACCAGTATGCATGCTCAACCCCCGTTCTCATGATCTGTGGGGGTCAAAATGGTAGTTCCCCCACCAATCAGACAGAATAGGTGATACGTTTCACTTGTGGGCCAACCCCTTTAATGTGATACATACTGTTTATTAACATGCTCAATGTAAATAGCTGACAGTGGAGTGCGAGATATTCTGCACCACAGCTTTATGGGGGATTCTCTGTAACGCCCCATTAAAGGGGTTTTCCAAGATTCTGATATTGGTGATCTATCCTCAGGAAAAGCCCTTTATGTGTACAGTATATTCGAATGTGGCAGATTTGTTGCAAATATCCATGTGCTTGCCACTTCTCTGATGAATGTTAACATTTTAGAACGTCTCTTTTAGCTGTTCTGAACGGTATCAATGTCTCCCTATAGAGCAGGTGTGGGAAACCTGCAGCCGCATACGGCCCGCGGGATCATTTCATGTGGCCCCCGGCCCCCTGCCAGAACATATTGTGAAAATGCTAATGACCACTTGCGTTATGGAAGCGGTAATTAGCATGCGGGAGCCACAGGAAGATGAGAACAGCTCTGCGCTGGCTGTCCTCACCCTCCCTGGTCTTCTTCCGGCCCCACGTTGTGTCCTGACACGTACACTAAGACCTGACACTGTGCGCTGTCAGGTCACAGTACAGCGCGGCGGAAAGAAGACCAGGGAGGGTAAGTGAATCTGCCAAGTGGCAGCGCTGTCCGGAGCTGGAGAGGTAAGTTTATTTATTTATTTTAAATGTCTGATCTAAGGTCTGATTGGGGCTGGTCTGTGGCTAATGGAGGGTGGGAAGGGTCTGATGGGGGTCCGATCTGAGGCTGGGGGGGTCTGATGGGGGCTGATCTGAAGCTGGGGGGGTCTGATGGTGGCTGATCTGAGGCTGGGGTGTCTGATGGGGACTGATCTGAGGCTGAGAGGGTCTGATCTGAGGCTGGGGGTCTGATCTGAGGCTGGGGGGTCTGTTGAGGGCTGATCTGAGGCTAGGGAGGGTCTGATAGTGGTCTGATCTGAGGTTGGGAGGTCTGATAGGGGTGTGCTCTGAGGCTGGGGGTCTGATCTAAGGCTGGAGAGGGTATGATCTGAGGCTGATGTAGACTGGGGGGTCTGATAGGAGGCTTATTTGAGACTGATGGAGGTGCGGGCAGATCTGAGGCTGAGAAAGGGACAAAGGCAGAGACAGTTGGGAAGGAAGAGGCAGGGACAGTGGAAGCTGGGTGAACCCCTCCCAGGACCCCCCTAGGTTTAGCTTGGCTGCCAATAATGCTGAATAAAGAACTAAATATATAACATTGTCAGCTTAAAAATCAGACTGCCTTGTGTGGTCAACATGTCGCCTGTACTATTTGTAATATATATAGTGCAGGCGCCATTTTGTGCAGCAAAAATACAGCGCTCTAGATTTTTTTAATTGAAGCGCAATTTCTGTAACTTACCCCTAAGTCACGTATATGTTTGACCAAATATAGAAGTCCCATTTTTAAGTTGAGAATTTTGTATGGCCCCCGAACGATGTTACAAATATCCAAATGGCCCTCGGCAGCAAAAAGGTTCCCCACCCCTGCTACAGAGAGTATACTCTCCTCCATATTAAAAATGGGACAGAGGACCACTAAACAAGTGCATCAGATAAAAAAGATCTGCTAATGCCGTCCATACATGTATATAGATGTTATGGGAAATATCAGTATGTGATTGATGATGGCAGTGGATCATTTTCTGGACTTGCTTTCCTAAATTCCTACATGGTACAGTCTCCCTCTCCCCTCCCTGGAGCATGCAGATAACAAACTGCTGTGCACTGCACATCAATGGGAGGTGAGATATATTTTATGTGTACTGTCCCTTTAAGGCTTGGTATAACACGTCTAAGAACTGAGATACCATAGTAAATGCTCATCGCATCCCATCTGCTACTCCCGTGGATGGAGATTCTTGCTGATAGTATCTAAGCACTGTCTTGTGAATTACTGCTCGCTTCTAAAGTACGCTGGATCATTTTTGTCTCCAGAATGAAAGTGCTAATATATCTCATTTATCTCCTGGAGGACATGATGTAGAAGAGAAAGTGGTAAACCAGACTCTGCATTCATCCAATGGATGAAATTAACTAGTAAAAAGTGCCCTAATGTCTGATAATATAAGGCACGCAGTGCCGCTTACACAGCATTTTTAGACAAGCAGATAGAGATTGTGTTCTTCCTGCGTTCTTCGTGCTCCTCCTGAGCATTATACATTTTTAAAGGGAAAGCTGAGTACATAAGATGCACATGCTAATACCCAGTCCCTGATGGCTGATCTTAGGGACTCACAGAGCACCTTCACCAGTATGAAACCTAACCTTTAGGCTACATGCACACGACTGTGGTGTGTTTTGCAGTCCGCAGATCGCAGATCCGCAAAACACGGATGGCGTCCGTGCGCGTTCCGCAATTTGCGGAACGGCACTGACAGCCTTTAATATAACTGCCTATTCTTGTCCGCAGAGCGCGGACAAGAATAGGACTTGTTATTTTTTTTTTTTTGCGGGACCACGGAACGAAGCAATGGATGCGGACAGCACACGGAGTGCTGTCTGCATCTCTTGCGGCCCCATTGAAGTGAATGGGTCCCGATCCGAGACGCAAAAACTGCAGCTCGGAGGCGGACCAAAACAATGGCCGTGTACATGAGGCCTTAATGGTATTTGTTAAAAATACCCTAATTTGTGCCTAAAATCTCTATCCACTTAGGCTGTGTATATATGGACTATTGCTGGGCAGTGATGGTCAGTTCGCAGTGTTCGCCAGCGAACACATGCGGGCTGCCATCGTTAGTAAGGTAGACTCACCCGTCCGGCGATGCACAGGTAAGCCCTTACCTGTGCCTGTGTCGGGAGCCGGTCTGAAATCAAATGCGGTCACCGGGAGCAGGCAGTTCCGAGAACAGCCCGATGGAGGCCCCCGGGAGCTGTTCTCTGAACTACCTGCTGCCGGTGACCGCATTTGATTTCAGACCGGCTCCCGGCACAGGCAAGGGCTTACCTGCGCATCGCCGGACGGGTGAGTCAAGATGGCAGCCCGCATGTTTTCGCTGGCGAACACTGCGAACTGACCATCACTGTTGCTTGGGAAAGGAAAATGATCTGACCCTCCAGCTTGCCCTATAATTTATTAACCCTGCCTACAAAAACGGAATAGCCGCCCCGATAGGGGGGATCCCGTGTCAGGAACCTCCTAATCACCTTGCATGGCCCTGACAAGGGATAGATACCACCACCTACAGAGACCCACTATATAACTGTCAGGTGTCCAACGTCAGTGGTCTAAATGTACATCAAAAACTAAAAATATGAATAATGATATTTAATCAATAAATGATAGTTTCACACAAACGCCATACATATCAGTCTGCCCAGTAAGTTGGTATATATACGGTAACTCTCCTTTTGTACATTCAGTCCTTTTTCACCTCTTAGTTCATAACGTGACAAGTCGAGATATGGATTGCAACTAGCAAGACATTTAACTTCAAAAATGAAAAAGAATAATTTACACATAAAGATGACAACTAACAGCATAGACTTGATGCATGAAAATCCTATTTATAACCAAGGGTTTGACTCATGAGTTAGGCAAAGTGAGGCACCGCATGGAAGGATCACTGGGAATACAATTTTAATGAAGTAATGTACATGACATAAAAATAGTATATAAAAATGAAAAAACTGAATATTTATGTGCTTTGTGTTTTACTTTCTGTATAATATATATACTGACATATATTAGGATAAAAAAAAAAGCCATATATTGATCAATATATAAAAAACGCATAGAAACCGCATATGAGTTTTTTTTGGTTATACACATACGTTTTTTATACATATGTGTTCTATACAATATGTGTACCATCTGGTCAAACATATATGTATAGCATGTGTTTGTAACATCCGATTGCATTTTCCATCTTTGTTTGATGAGGCTACAGCAGTTTTTTTGATCCATATGTCATTCTATTACCTCTATTACCTTTATTACCATATTACATAGTGCAATTTTGGAATGTTTAGTAATAATATGTATGCGATTTATAGAAACCTCTGAATCCAATCCACACTTTGTGAATATCTTTTCCTTAATAAGCACCACCTTTGGAGATACATAATGCCTATAAAAGGAACTCCTGGACCATTCACTGCTGACCACTGAGGAAGGAGCATTTTGGGCTCCGAAACGCGTTTGGGGAATAGCAGTGAAAACCAACAAAGTATCAACCTCTGTTCAACTAGATCCCCGGATTCTATATGTTTAATCATTTCTTCAGCTGCACCACGTGGAAACAAAGACCGGCTGATTTGAAGCCTGGACTTTAGGATCCAGGAAAGACAAACCTCCCCATATCACGTGGGACGCCACGTGGAAGGTTTTCAGTCACGCGTGACACTGCGCGGGATCCCGAAAAACGCACGCATAAGGAGAAGCTGCAGGAGCAGACATCAGGCCCGGAGACACACCGTCACTACGGGATTGGTAAAGTACCTGTATATTACGCAATACAGAGGTTGACCACAAGTACTGTGGCTGTAAAAACTTTTTATAATTACTTGTATGGTGACAATATTAATATCTGTATACAAAATCCTTTAACGCCACCTGTGGTTGAAATCAAACAAAATACCACATATATTGGAATTATCGTCACCTTCAGACTGCTATATAACGTCACCTGTGGTGTAACTGAATAAGGCCTTATGCGCACGACCGTTGTTTTGGTCCGCATCCGAGCAGCAGTTTTTGCGGCTTGGATGCGGACCCATTCACTTCAACGGGGCCGCAAAAGATGCGGACAGCACTCCGTGTGCCGTCCGCATCCGTTGCTCCGTTCCGTGGTCAGCAAAAAAATATATAACCTGTCCTATTCTTGTCCGTTTTGCGGACAAGAATAGGCAGTTATATCAATGGCTGTCCGTGCCGTTCCGCAAAAAAGCTATATTCTTGAAGTTGGCATATAATATGTTGTCAACATGAGGTCACTGCTGCAGGCAGGTAAACAGATCTCGGTCGGAGAACTGAGCGGCGCTGTCCCGCTGAGTTCTTTATTGCAACCTGTTCCCCAGTGATGTCCAGTTTCTTACTGAAACCAGGCAACCCCTTTAAGGGGGTACTATCTGGATACTGCAAATAATTTGGGCTCTATATGGTGCTATTTTGTGGAATGTATATGGCAGTAGGGGTTTTATGTGGGCTGAAATTATGAAAACAGCAAGTGAGGGGGAGATCTAATTTGCTTGTTGCCCACCCCTATTTTCTAGCGCAGGTTCACGTTGAGTTTTTAGAGGAGGTTTGGAGGCAGATTTTTCTTCAGCCAAAGCCAGGAATCAAAAGTATAAAGGAAGGACTTCTACTTCTTCTTCCTTCTGGATTCACTGAAGGACAATCTGGCTCGAAAGCTCCTCCAAAAATCCCTTTAAGCCCTCTCTATAGTCATAGTGATAGCTCTTCATTCTTTAATGACCAGCTCTCTTTATAAAATACGTCTCATCTCTTTATAATCTGTAAACTCGATTCACCCCCCCCCCCCCCCCCCATCCCGAGGTCCCTTCATCCCTTACCTGTTCTCCGACACCAGAATCTGTTCCAGAAGATGACATGACTTGTACTTCACCTCCTTCTCCGCTGACTGAAGAAAGGAGAGGAGCAGATCCAAAGCACCTTCAAGCCTGATAGTCTCGCACAAGCCCTGGGCGACCTCTCTTCCCACCGCCGGCATCACCCAGGCCTCTTCCACCATCTGAAAGATCTCGTCAATGGTGTCACATATACTGGTCTCACACATGGCCTGCTTCAGCTTAGAGATAGCAACATGGAGATCGGGCAGGACTCTATCCAGAGCCGTCTGTACGTCGGTGCTCACCCCGGGAGACACCTGCTGACCCTTGTTCGTGCCCCCTGACTTCTGCCACCAGCAAATGCTGTTGACGTAGCCCGGCACGACAAGGTGCTCGTTGTTGAACATGTTGATGTATCTGAAGAGTTTATAGGCCGAGATGAGGAGGGTGAGGACCATGGAGCCCCCTACAGCATTTCTGGACTGACAGAATGACGATCTGTTACCTGCAGGAAAAGAAATCAGGCGCAGCCATCAGGAAGGTCGTCTTTTAGGTAAAACCGTAAACCAGGCGTTGCTCCCTCTGCTGGGACATCAGAGGGTTAATTCATGTACCGCGGGCAGACTGAGGGTGTCATCCTCATCGGAGTCCTTTAACTCTTTCCTATCCTGGCTCATAAAATATACAGGATCTCATGCATTAGCTCTACACGGGGCTATGACACTAGGACAACACCAACGGAAACTTATCAAGTCACCTTCTGCTCGTCAGATGCATGCACTGAGGGGAGTAGTTGTAGGGCTAGGAGGTGCACCTGAATATACTTCATATGAATGCATCCATTAAACCCATGATCACATAGCCCAGCAATGCAATCAAGCCCCCCGGCTGTGTCCAGCCCCCTGTGATTCTCCCCTCTACCTGTCCTGCGGTTCTTCTGTCGTTTGGATTCCCAGCATCTCACCGAGACTGGCAGCCGCAGGGTGACGTCATCACACCCTTGCCCCACCCCTTGGCAACAGTCAGATCCCGTCTCCCCGGCGACAACATCCTCTACTGCTTTTTTCGGCTACAGCTTTCTCAGCCGCTGCGGAAGGCGGGGCTTTTTTTTTATCTCGTCCTCCTATGATTCGATAAGGGGGCGTGGCCTGAAGCCGCTGTTGTCCAATCAGCAGCCTGGGCGGGCGCTTGTGCTCACAGGCGGCAGCATGGGCTTGTTGTGCTGCTTTCTGTGAGGAGTTATTGAGTCAGACACAAAGAGCGCGCGGGGGGTTGTAATGGCTGAGCTGTGGACCCCGGCAGCAGGCTGTGCGGGGCCTATGGGCTCTAGAATACATAGGGTGATGTGACACTGGTGTAGTGCTGACAGGGATTCATCATTATAGGCCCAGGCTACATGGTGGCTAATGTCACAGAAGCCAATTAGTGGGTTGTCCAGCCTTGAAGTTGACAAGCCCTGGGGTTCTAGCCTGAACATTAAAAAACCACACTCCTATCTGAGGTCCATACTCATACCTCACAACTTTTGAAAAGAGGGACATTATTTGTGGCGAGCAAAGCAAGTTTTTCCGCACGCGACTCTAACTCCGCCCAAAAATAACCAAACACCTAATCCCACGACATGTCCTACTTTCTGACTAACGCTATTCTTTGGCCGTTAAAGAAACAGCCGTGTGACCAGCCTCATAGACTTTAATTGGTTATAAAAATGGCCGTGTGACAACTGTTACTTAAACGGCCCTCACACCGCCATTTTTTGCGTCCATGTGCATATAGGTAGTGATGAGCGAACTTCTGTTATCAAGTTCATGTTATCTAAGAATTCCATTATGGATTCCGTTACCACAGACCATACGTTATAGTCCGTCGTAACGAAATCCGCACAGATCTTTCACTTACCAGTAGGAGGAGCGCCCGACCGGACACAGACATCGCAGGTAAGTATAATGCTTCTAAAATTGCTAAGTAACCATGGCAGCCAGGACTGCAGTAGCGTCTTGGCTGCCATGCTAACCGATCGGAGCCCCAGCTATTAAACTGGGACTCCGATCGGAACTCTCCGCTGCCACCAATGATGGGGGGGGGGATTTTAATTAGGGGGAGAGGGGAGGCCGCACTGGCCACCAATGAATATAATACTGGGGAGGGAGGGGGGCCGCACTGGCCACCAATGAATATAATACTGGGAAGGGAGGGGGGCCGCACTGGCCACCAATGAATATAATACTGGGGAGGGAGGGGGGCCGCACTGGCCACCAATGAATATAATACTGGGGAGGGAGGGGGGCCGCACTGGCCACCAATGAACATAATACTGGGGAGGGAGGGGGGCCGCACTGGCCACCAATGAATTTAAAACAGGGGAGGGAGGGGGGTCTGCCCTCTGCTGCCTGGCAGCACCTGATCTCTTACAGGGGGCTATGATACGCACAATTAACCCCTCAGGTGCGGCACCTGAGGGGTTAATTGTGCGGATAACAGCCCCCTTTAAGAGATTGGGTGCTGCCAGGCAGCAGGGGGCAGTTATGTACACAGTTCTTTTAGTATATTCTAACTTGAAGCGTCCCCATCACCATGGGAACGCCTCTGTGAAATATACGATGTGAAAACTCAGATCTGAAAAAACAGTTATGCAGACGGATCCGTTCTGAACGGATGCAAGCGTTTGCATTATAGGAGCGGATCCGTCTGTGCAGATACCAGACGGATCCGCACCGAATGCAAGTGTGAAAGTAGCATTAGATAACCCGAAACTTGTACACCGAACCTGAAAACAGAAGTTTACTCATCACTACCTATAGGCTAAATAACATCGCTCCCCTCCTTTCAGCCCCTCCAACATACAGTCCCAGGTGCATAACATCACTGTTAGGGATGAAACATCCGAAGTCGATTCGCATAAAACTTTGTTTCAATACTGTACGCGCTCCGTACAGTATTAGGATGTATTGGCTCCTATGAGCCGAAGTTATTACTTCGCTTAGTCTCACGAGACTTCGGGTAATAACTTCACAAATTGATTTCCAAGGTACCACGAGACTTTGCAAAGTGATAACTTCGGCTCATAGGATGTTTTATCCGAAGTCGATTCGCTCATCCCTAATCGCTATCTATCTACAGCCTCCTCCAATGTACAGTCCCATGTAAATGTTGGTCTTGTGAAGCCTGCAGCCAATCACAGACTTGGTGGTCATATTGGCTTCAACAATACATCACTGCTATGACGTAGTGTTCAAGCCACTGTACCCTGTGATTGGTTCCATGACCACTGCAGCAAATCTGCTTCCTGGTCCTGCAGAGGCCAGCAGCGTCCGGAAAAAGCAACTTGACCTTACATAATGCCGTCAGTATAAGGCCTCATGCACACGGCCGTTGTTTTGGTCCGCATCCGAGCTGCAGTTTTTGCGGCTCAGATGCGGACCCATTCACTTCAATGGGGCTGCAAAAGATGCGGACAGAACTCCATGTGCTGTCTGCATCTGTTGGTCCGTTCCGTGGCCCCGCAAAAAAAATAGAACATGTCCTATTCTTGTCTGTTTTGCGGAAAAGAATAGTCATTTCTACAATGGGCCGCCCATTCCGTTCCGCAAATAGCGGAAGACACATGGGCGGCTTCCGTTTTTTGCGGATCCGCTGTTTGCAGATCCCAATAAACGGAACGGTCGTGTGCATGAGGCCTAATTCTGGAGAAGTATGCTCATGCAGAGACACAGCCTTATAAATCAGTATAAGGTCTCATGCACACAAACGTTTTTTGCGTTCAGTATACTGGCCGTTTTTTGAGTTCAGGATGCGTTACTTATACTGAACAATTCATTTCAATGGGTTAGCAAATAAAACTGTTCAAAGATAGAACATTTCCTATTATTGCCCGCAAATCACGTTCCGTGGCTCCATTCAAGTCAATGGGTCCGCAATAAAAACGGAACACATACAGAAAGTACTCTGTATGTCTTCCGTATCTGTTCCGTTTTTGCGGAACCATCTATTGGAAATTTTATGCCCAGCCCAATTTTTTCTATGTAATTACTGTATACTGTATATGCCATACAGAAAAACAGAACCGAACCAGAAACACAACTGTAACAAAAAAACAGAAAAACGGATCTGTTAAAAACGGCCCACAAAACACTGAAAAAGCCATACGGTCGTGTGCATGAGCCCCCTAACACTCCTGCGAAACCCAGCAGTGTCCATAATGGGGAAATCACACTGTGTGTGTGTTTTATGCACAGGACACGCTCGTCTGAGGTTATTTTCACATCTGCGTTTTTAATTCAGGTTTTGAGATCTGGCAAAGGATCTCAAAACCAGAAATAATTTGAGCCGTTGCATTTATTAGATCCGGATGGCTTAGTATGTGTATGAAAATCATTGTAAGTCAATGGGCGTCAGTTCCTTTTTTTTTTTTCGGTAACAAAAAATCCGGATCCGGCACCATTCACTTTCATTGATTTTCATGCCAGATTCGGTTTGTTGTGTTTAGCAAACCGGACACAAAAACGCTGCTTGCAGCGGTTTTGTGTCCGGCCCCAAAACGCAACTAAACTGATGCATACTGATTCGTTTTGTCCCCATTCACAATGAATGGGGACAAAACTGATCCGTTCAAAGGGAGTCTGCCAGCAGTTTTGACCATGCTAAACTGCTGACAGCACTAGGTAGAGACTGGATAGAGCAGTACAAACATACCTTTTGTAGAGTTTTTATCAGGAGTAATGTGAATATAAAGTTTTATTCTGCCAGGTTCTCTGCATTGAGCTGCCTCACAGCCCCGCCCCCTTCTCTGAGTGACAGCTGAAGCATCCAACCAGGAGACCACTATAGCTGTCACTCAGAGCAGAAGGGAGGAGTAGTGAAGCAGCTCAATGCCGAGAGCACTTCATAGCAAAGCTCCAGCTTCTGGACACATGATAGAGCAGAATGTGGCAGAATAAGACTTCATATTCGCACTACTCCTGATGAGAAAATCTCCAGAGAAGGTATGTTTGCGGTGCTCTCCTCAGTCTCTAACTAGTGTTGTCAGCAGCTTATTATCATGGTCAAAAATTCTGAAGACTCCCTTTAAGTGTGCCATAATTCTGCATAAGGATGAATTACGTGAGGCTAATCCGCAGTTTATACCGTGCAGAATCCATACGAGTCGTGTGCTACTTAGGGCTCATGCACACGACCGTGCCGTTTTTTGCGGTCCGCAAAAAATGGATGCCGCCCGTGTGCCTTCCGCAATTTGCGTAATGGAACAGGAGGCCCATTATAGAAATGCCTATTCTTGTCCGCAAAACGGACAAGAATAGGACATGTCTCATAATTTTTGCGGGGTCGCGGAACGGAGCAACGGATGCGGACAGCACACAGAGTGCTGTCCGCGTCTTTTTCAGGCCCATTGGAATGACTGGTTCCGTATACGGAATCAAAATACGGTCCGTATACGGAACGCAAAAAAGCGTTTATGTGCATGAGCCCCTAGTCTGATATTTTTTTCCGTGGCTGGGATTTTTTATACAGCATGTGAACGAGGTTACAAAAACCCCATTCACATGTATTGGAGGCAGATTTGATGAGGATTTAGGCGAGAATTCTTGGAAGTGTGAAGAATGATGACAGCACAAGATTCTGTCACACATCCGGGTTGCTGGACAGTTTACCCCAAATCATGGACAGCCTACATTTTTTACGGACATATTGGAAAAACATTACGAATTATAAAGATTATAAGTAATACATGTCTGTAGCTCAATATACTGATAAGAACTCATTATAGATAAAAATCTGAAAACGGCTCACTTTTGATCACCCTGGTAAGGTGCTCTTGTCTATAGAATCACCCTTTCCAAAAAAAAACGTAATTGTGTTAAAAAAGACAGGCACTCTAAGGCCTCATGCACGCGACAGTGTTTTTTCACTGTCAGTGATTTGGCTTCAGTGGTCCGTGTCCGATTTTGCTTCAGTTGTGTTTCCTTGTGTCTTCCTTTTTTTTTGTCTGACGGGAAAAAAGGAAGGTTAATGAAAAGTGTAATTTTATTGCACCAAGGTCTTGTAGAAAAAAACGGACACGGATGACATACCAGTTGTGCATCCGTTTTTTTTGACGGACCCATTGACTTCGTTTTCCACTGACAAGAATAGGACAGGTTATATTTTTTTGACGGACTGAAATCACGGATCACGGAGGCGGAGAAAAAACGGAGGACTATCAGTTTTTTTTCACAGCTCCATAGAAATGAATGGGACCTCCGCTAAACTGTAAAAAATGATGGAACAGACGCGGATGCACACAACGGTCGTGTGCATGAGGCCTAACAAATAGGGCTTACATGGAAAAGATAATTTTTGGTGTATAAAAAATGGAGATAAAATAGAAAACGCATAAAAAATCACCTAAGAATTACATAAATCTTAAAATATAAATGATAAAATATAGAGATGAGAATATCCCAATAGATGTCCCCCTATGGATAGGACTCATTACCTGCACGTACTGTGAGCTGTAAATTGGTTATAGTTACCACCAATATAATCTAGTCAAGAACCATCAGCCTTAAAAAAATCAAGGACACATCTTTTTTTTTTTCACGGACACAGGTACATGTCCATTCCATATTAAAAGGAGGTTTCCAGAAGTACAGCATTGATGGCCTGTCCTCAGGATAGGCCATCAATATCTGATCGGTGAGGGTCCAACTCCTGGCACCCCCACCAATCAGCTGATTGAAGAGGCTGGTGAGAGATGCGGATGTGGACAGCACACTGTGTGCTGTCCGCATCTTTTCTGTCCCTATAGAGAATGAATGGGTCCGCACCCGTTCCGCAAAATTGCGGAACGGTTGTGGACCCATTTGCGGACGTGTGAATGGAGCCTTAGACTGGCTTTCAGAGGAATGACTATCCGTATAATACAAGGACAGCCGAGCCCACCAGAGATTACGACCACCCTACAATCCAGCAGTGGTGGTCGTGCTCGCACACTATAGAAAAAGCTGCGGCATACGCGCACTACCAAGGTCCACCACTGCTGTATTGCAAGGTGGTTATAACCCCTGGATACAAGCAGTGTATAATGTGATGGAAAAATGACTCAAGCCAGCAAAGGAGGCAATATGGACAATCACAATACATTAGTAAGTGCCTTGTATTAACTTTCTCTACATGATAAATGCTATTACTGAAGTGAGACAACCCCCTTTATATACAGAAACTAATAAAAATAATAGAAACTTGTATAATTCTTTATTACACAAGCTGACTGTACATGTGTGAAACCTCAATGTAATAAATCGGGTCTGCACTGTATAAAGGGATGCAACATTTTACTGGAAACGGTTGGTGAGGTATGGCTGTTCTGAGGATGCCCTGAGGACAAGTCCCTGCGCTTATTGGATTTCTCTGCGGCTATTTAAGGATTGCAGAGTCATTCTGCTATATGAAAAGCCATATGCACAGTGTTTGTATTCAGCCACACACTGGCAGTGATGAGTGCGCAGACTCGATTCCCTTGTTATTTTTTTACCTAGGATAGAAGCCCCACTATGATAAATAGTTATCACATAAACATGTATTTCTGACAGATGTCTATTACATACAGCTGCTCTAATCCTGGTATACACTCTGAGGTATATTTCACATTTGCGAATAATGAGGTGTCCACACACATTATATAGAAGTAGGTGCAGTGGCCGGGTTTCAGATGGCCCCAATACTACGCTAGGTCCCCTGGACACCATCGAGGTGTCACCACGTGTTGCTGCTCTTTAGAGGGGATGGTAAGGTGTGGTGCACCCCAATGGAAAATAACTTTAGAGAGTCCAGGTCTGCAGTAAACCAGTGCACTTCTTTAGTGGAGAAACTCAAGTGCAAAACAATACAGGCAAGGCACTGAGCTGTCTTCTCCAGTCTCCTCCCTGGCAGAAGAAGGGTTTGGTGCTGAGGAATGGCCTGAGCTAGGTGTCCTTCTTGCTCTGAGACTGCTGGTATCTTGGTCAAAGACTGGTAATCCAGGGTCTGTGGCAGAGTATCCTCGCCTCAGCGTCTTCTTCTGGTCACTCATGTAGTCTGAAAAGACGAAAACATGCAATGCAACAATTCACTGTGATATAGAGTACAAAATTGCATAAAAATTACAAGTGCTACACTATAAGTGAGAGATACTTGGCAAATTGTTTTGTACAAAATAATCTGAGCCCGTCTGCCGAACGTCAAGGCAATCTCTATTAGACGGGTTCGTACGCTAAATTCTACCTGTTAGGCACCATGACGGCTACCATACACTTCAGGGAGTGTAGGTTACACAGCAGGCCCACAACACCACCGCCGCCATAGGATACCAAGGGTTGCAGTGAGAGTCCACAAACTATCTCACTCCTGGTGCCATGGCTTCAGTGAGTGAAAGGGAGCAGGCCCGACTATGCACTGACACTAATTAAAATCAGCCTGTGAAGGCAGACAGGGTGGTCAGGAGTGCATGACTGGGGAGGCAGCCACACCTCCAGTACAAACTGCAAAGAAAAACAAAAAAAGGGGGTCAGTCAGCACACCAAACCGCAGGAGCACATTGCTATGGCAAGGAACAACATGAAAAGACGAAAACATGCAATGCGACAATTCACTCATGTAGTCTGGCAGAATTTCTTCTTCTAAGCATTGATCCCTAACTACAGAACACTAGGGGCTCTGACTGCTTTTCTTATATACAGTTTCTAGCTAAACTAGAACCTTCGATTCGGAGGGGTGGAGTGGAGAAACTCAGCCCAAATAGATACAATGTTACAATTTCCGTCTGTCATAGACTTGCATTAGAACTTCAATAATACCTAGAAGCAGTTCTACCAGACAAAAACAAGTCTTCAGAGATAACAACATAGCTAAACCAAACATTCAAAAGGTCAGTCTGTTTTGCTGGTAAACAAGTCTATCTTTTTTCCCTCCAAAACATACTCTTCTTTAACCCTTATGGTAACTGTGGAAAATTATTAGCTTCTCATTATTAGCTAGAAAGTCCCAAAAGTCTATCAGTATTCATTAACCCTTTCCACAGTGCTGTGTAAATACCCAGGCCCAGCGGTGATGTGCGCAGACACAGGATTTCAGGTGCAGAAGGATACTAGACTGGGTTACAGCCAGACATGGGATGAGTTGTCGCCAAGTAATTCCTAGGGCTCGGGCGCTTGCAGCAATAGACAACACCCTTGGGTACTTGCAAGCTAATTTGCATATAACTTCAAAGTTTGTTTTTGGACCATCAGAGCAGCAGATAGGGCAATAAAGGGTCCCATTTGTGAACTGTGTATGCGACTGGCGCTTTTCCTATAGTGTGCAAGCAAGACCACCGCTGCTGGATTTCAGGGTGGTCGTAACCATGGAAACAAGCAGGTGGCAATATGGGAAATCACAATACATTAGTAAGTGCCTTGTATCAACTTTACCATTTGCTTAAGACAACCCCTTTAAAAGGAATCTGTCATCCTGATTTTGGACCATTATCTGTAGTAATACATGAGTACTGCACATATGGAGTCCAGATCACTATTTTTTATTTTCTCACTGCCCCTCATTCTCCCACTGTCAGCGCACTAAGGCTACTTTGCAATAGCGCACACGAGTCCCCTCCATTATGTTAGAACAGCACAGCAATCTGGACTGTGTATTTCAGTGGAGCTTTGGGCGCTGACAGTGGGGGAACCAGGGGAAGTAGGGAAAAAAATAGTGATCTGGACTCCTTATATGTATTACTATAAATAGTCCAAAATCGGGGTGACAGATTCCCTTTAAGTCACAGAACATTGCCTAGACTGGACATAATTGCACCCCCTTCACAGAAGTCTCTGAATGTAAACTAGAAAGTTTTCTTTCATTGACTGCAAATTATTATCTTAAAACAGTTCAGAATTTAAACACAAAATATGGAAACCCCTTTTAAAAAAAGAAAGAAATGCTAGTGAGAACAAAGCATAGCTACACAAGCTGGACCCTTGCTGTAGGGTGTTTTACAAGCAGTGATATGTCTCTGTCATGATAAGCAAGTGTTAAATGTGTGAAGCTCATCATGTCCTTATCTTTCTGCTGTTGTCTTGTTTGTGCCTTGTCTTGACCTCTTGCTATCTGAGGAGCTGAATTTCTGCAGTCTGTAAACCTCCAATCAATACGGTGATGCTATCATATTCTGGTTAGTAAATGGCATTTGTCAAGGCTTCCGAGCTCTCAGACTAGTTTATTAACCCACCCCTGTGCATGCCATTTACAGCATGTGATAAGTATGGCAAATATTACATCAACAGCTTGTGTATGCATACATTGATCCTCATTGAATCATTCTCTGTACATGTTCTAAGGGTAATGTTACATGAGCCGGCGCCCGGCAATAGACCGACGCTGATCGACAATGTACAAGTAGATTGGTGCTCAGTTAAAGGGTCTTTCACACAACCCGATCTAACATGAAAGGGGACAAATGATTGTTATTATGATTTTTCGTCCCTCAGTCACTTTGCATTTGTCGGCAGCACATTCCCTGTTTAGGCTGAGTTCACATCTGCGTTGGAGGCTCTGTTTGGGCCGTCCGTCATAGATTCTATCAAACATATTGGACCAAAAACGCCCGCTTGCATGACTATTTTGATGGCCTCTCAAATGGAAACTGAAGGACCACATTATAGTCCATCAGTTTCCAGGCCATTTATTTAGGGACTTGCGACTTTTTCATAGTCATAAATATAATCCCTTTTTTACCGGCTGTGTCACAATATTTAGTTGTATGGCTGTTCTTCGCTGTTGTCGGCAGTTGGGTGGCGGAGCGGTGGCATGCTGGACACAGGACTCCAGCTCTGGAAACAGGCATAAATGTTGGTAAATAATTATACCAGCCAAGGGTTGGAGTAGTTTTTTCGCTAGGTGCTAGGACTGCCATAGCTGCGCCTAATTTATGACAACACGTATCATGAATGAGCTTTTGTAGGAACATTCATTCCCAAAAATTGACCCAATCCTTAGTCAGTGTAAAGGGGCCCTAAAACACGTAAAATACTGTATTTATTTGAACTGTTTAATAGCACAGTTTAATATGTCATAGCCCTTTTGTATATAGTGTTGTTTAATGTGGCAAGTAGAGTCAATGGTCCCCATGGTCAAAGTTGCAGTTGCAACTTCTGCATCCACTGCTGCTTAGGTTTTGCTTCTTACCGGCTACACTGCTTGGCAGAGCGTAAAAGTGCTCTGAAGAAGGGGAGTAAGCCATTGCCTGCACCTCTGCCACTGGTTGAAAATCAGGACACCCCCATATACACTGGATAATCATCTGGTCCTGCCGAAATCAGGTTCAGCCCATGTTCGTTCATATAATTGGTTTGGAATAAATGCCTCTGGACTTCTAGGCTCATCTGTGCTGTAAACCAGCAATTCCCAATACATTGTTGGCCACAGGATCATAAATAATACATCTGCATGTCTCAGTTCACTGCCCGTAAAGGGGAGTTCCATCTGGACAATCCTTTCTTAAAATGAAACTGCACTGACGACCAACTGAACGGATAATTATGTAATATGTGGTTGGGCTAGTCACATGGCTCCTACTCTTGCCAAGTGGGGCCATATCCCTCCATAACGTCCATATGCCCTGTGGCAGTGTGAACATTGAGGTGTTGTTTCCCCAGGTTCCAGTCCGGGACTTAGGGCATGCTCATTTCCAGGGATCCTATTTAATCCTGCTACTGGATCTTGGGTGTGTCTTGTGAAGCAGAGGCCTGGGAAGGCTCTGTACAAGTGGGCTCAGCCGAGCTGGCTGAGGGGCCACGGGGCTAGGGGGCTAGGTGTTAGCCTGAACTTTGGGGGACTCCGCGAGGTCTTGGAATCGACAGTCGCTAGGCCAGAGTCAGGAGTACTTCTTTGCAACAATCCCCCAAAAGGTACTGGACTTTGTTACAGCCTGGAAGTGCTGGATTGTTAGGCTGGGAAAAGCCGCATTTTCTTCCCGTGTGTTAAGGGGGCTTTCAGTGAGGTAGGGAGTCCTCATGTTTAGTTAGAGCCCAGCCGGGCAGGTGTTTTATTTGTATTGTTTGTTTTGGTTTTGCTGAGGTGCCAAATAAAAGCAATGTTTGGCCCCTAACCCTGTGGTCGATGAAGATCATTCTGAGAATGACCCCCGAATAAGAGGCGATCCCTTACAGCCCTAACAGAGTACATAGCCTTGTCTTTTTGGAGGGCAGGATTCAGTTATGCAGATAGTTTCCTCTTTGCTGTGAGATGTTTACAAAGTGATTTTTCTGCACTGATTATTATAAATTGTTGAAATTTCAAGCATTTTAATGGTTTGGGGTTTTTGTTTTGCTTTTTTGCTCAGATGGTGTTGGAAAAAGGTCAGTAATTGCTGTGTCTAACATTTTAATTTGCTTTCACTTGTGGTGTGGAACCTCTGAGTCTTAAGAAAACCCATTTTAGTAGCTATTAGGTGCTCTATATCAGTCATTAGAAATAAAGGTACAATTTCAAGTTTTTATATGGTGTGGCAATGTGAACATTGAGGTGTTGTTTCCCCAGGTTCCAGTCCGGGACTTAGGGCATGCTCATGTCCAGGGATGCTATTTAATCCTGCTAATGGATCCTGGGTGGGTCTCACTCTGGAGAGTGTGCAGACAGAGGCCTGGTGAGGCTCTGTCAGTGTGGTATCAGCTAGGCAAGGCTGAGGGGCCACGAGGCTATGCAATAGCCTGGACTTTGGGGGACTTAGCGACACCCAGGAACAAGCATTGAAAGGTCAGAGTCAGGAGGACTGCTAGACCACAACCCCCTCCAAAGGTACTGCATTTGTTACAGCCTGAGGGCTGGTGGACTGTATGTCTGGGATAAGCCGCACCTGGTTCCATGTGTGAACGCTATCGTATAGCCGAGTTAGGGATACGATGTTTATTATGTTTAGATAGAGCCCAGACGGGCAGGCTTTTGTTTTATGCCATGTTGTGTATGAAGAGTGTAAAATAAATTGCACTGTTTGGACCTGAAACCCAGTGGTTATGAAGATCCTTGTGAGAATGACCCCCGAATGAGAGGCGATCCCTTACATATGGTGGAGGATGCGGGCAATAACAGCAGGTTGCTAGGGGCAACGACCTGACGGAAAAGAGCAGGTGCTGCTGAATGTTGCCAAGGAATTGCTGTGTTTCTGTGCAGTGACTTAAAGGGCCGGAAGCCTGCTTGTTCGCTGGAGCTGGAGCAGGTGCTGCTGGAAAACTGCTGGTTAATCTGGACTTTATTTTTCTGAGGTGTAAGGTGTGCAGGGATTTAAAGGGCACAGTAAAAGAAACTGACCTGTGAAAATGGCTGCCAAATGGTGGAGCGCGTGGGAAAAGTCCTGTGAGATGGTGATCGGGGGGATCCCGCTGCTGGTTGTACTAGACTCCCGCCAACAAGTGTCTCAGGTCCTGCCCGTAATTCTGGACTTTCTGGAGAGAGGGCCAGAGACAGATGTCACCGTGTCTCTGACCTTTATAACAGACTATGGCCCTGTGCAGTGGGAGCTCTTAAAATGTGAGACCCTGGAAGTGGAGTTTGTGCTTGGCAAAGACTTCCCATTATTTTGGCAGCTGTGGAGAGGAGAAAATGCTACAAATTGTGTACCTGGAGAATCCGATGAACAGCAGATATGTGCCGTTGCCAAGGGCAACCGTCGGGAAGACAAAGAGGTGGAGAGTGATGCGGTTCTCAGGAGTGCATATCTTCCCTGCGACTGTGTCCGGAGTCCTAGAGAGGAAGTGCGGAGGTGCAGTAACGCTGTTGCTAGGAGCAACCACAACCTTGATGAGTCCGCGGGAGAGAATGGCACTGCTTTACCAGAATGGTTTATTACAAAGGGTAAGACTGTTCCTGTTATTAACTATGTGGCAGACCCAATGACAGTGAGTCGGCGGCAGTTGATACCTGCTGGTCCGGTAGGTAATAAGTCACACAGAGAAAAAACTGTGTCTGAACAGGCGGATAAGCCTGCTGTGATTGCTCCCTCGCAGAAACCTGCAGGGGAGAAGGTTTCTGGGTCGCCCAAAGAGCCGGTGATCAAAGCTAGATTTGGGGTGGTGAAAGTCAGAGATCCCATGCTAGCCCAGGTAAGAGGTAGCATGATGGCCGCCCCAGAGACTGGTAGAGTGTTACATGTTCGGGACAATTATGTGAATAATACAGACTCTCAGGTGGTTCTCACTGAGAGTGAACCTGATGTTACAGATACGCTCATACATGAGGAAATGGTGGGCCGTAATTTCCCCTTATGCTTGGAGGTTTTAAGTAATGGAGACATTTCTGCAGAGAGTGACAAAACTCCTGCAGAACCTGTACCTGTCCCTTTAAATGATAATGTGAAGGAGCTGCACATTGAGAACAAGGGTGCAGATAAGGTGCAAAGTGATGGTACCATGTTTGACGAAATGCATAATGGAAATGTGATGTCATGTAAAATATGTGATAATAATGACATGCCTTTTCCTTTGCAGGCTGTGATTGGGGAAAAAGCTAACCCTGTTGGTAAACATGTGTCTGATATAAAAGTGTTGATAAATGTTGAAGAAACACCCCTAGGAGACCCCATTGTAGACAATGTGGCGGGGCGAGAGGGTGTACCACACGTACCAGAGGTGGATGTGCAGTCTCCACAGGTTTCTATGATTAATAAAATGTCCCAGGTGGGGATTGACTCATGGGTGCCCCTAGAGGTCAGGGTTAATAATGACACAAACAGTATAAGTGGCGTATGTGCCGTGACAGTTAGCAACTCCGAGAGTGAGGCTACCATGTCAAGACCCAGCAAAACTAAAGTGGTTACTAGTAGCGAGTCTAGCGACCAGATGACAGTTATATCTGACGAGACGAGAGTTCAGTCGGGTGACAGCCTAGTGTCTGAAGCTCATATCCTGACAGTTGTAGATGACCTGACAGGACAGTACAGCTACAAACTTGAAGATGTTTTCTCTCGCTCCGCACAGTCGCTAGATACACTAGAAATGGGGCTAGCGGTTCTCGCAGAGCAACTGCAGGAGTCTCCAGAGGAGTCACAGAAAGAGATGAATGAACTGAAGGAACTAGAGTCACTAATAGAAGCGGAAATTCTCCAACTTCAAGAGGAACTTGCAGCTTCTGAGCGGTCAAGACTTCATGCAGAGCAGGAAAGAGATGAGCTGGCTGATGAGGTTCTAAACAGCGCCTCAGAAAAATCTGCTCTCTTGGAGGAGAAAAGTCATTTGGAAGCCAGGATGGCTCAACTTGATCAAGAGTTGCATGTTCGGATGGTAGACCTGGACCACCAGAAACAAATTGTGTCTAAATTGGAGAAGAAACATAAGATGTTGGACAAGCTCCTGGCTGAAGAGAAAACCACCTCGGCCAGATATGCCGAAGAACGTGACCAAGCGGAGACTGATGCTCGAGAGAAGGCGACCAAGGCCCTCTCCTTGGCTAGAGCCCTTGAAGAAGTGCTTGAGGAGCGAAATGAATTAGAGAGGCTGAACAAGCAACTCAGAGCAGAGATGGAAGCTCTCATGAGCTCAAAAGATGCCATCTATGAGTTGGAGAAGCCTAAGCGTGCTGCTGCACAGCAGGTGGAAGAAAATGAGAAACTGCAAGAGGAAGATCCTCTGGAAGGTGCCAAGAAGTCAGAGCCTGGTAAAAGTGGGTCTGGAGATGGTGGTGCCGGGGTGCTGGCCAAGGCAGAGAAGGTGGAAAAGGTATCGGCTGAACCAGTTGATGGGGCTGATGTGCATGCAGAGGCCAAGAGTCTCATGACAGTGTGTAACCAGGACCAGGTCGCAAAAGACGTCCCCTCTGCCTACAAGGTCTTCCAAGTAGCCAGCAGCCTGCTGGGGAAGAGATATGAGGAGATGGACGACCAGTTTGCAGATCCAGGCTATTACGATGGGCTGTCTCTCCTGACTCCTCCCCAAAAGGAGTCCAGTGTCTTGGGTGAGCCTCTGGAGAAAACGCCAGAAGACAAGGAGTATGCTGAAGACCCCAGTGCCTCCAATCTTGATGCGAAAGGGAAGGAGGAATTAAGAAAGCAAGGATATGATGCCATGTCCCTGAATGGTGAGAAGGGTAAAAAAGTAAAGGAGGACACCAAAGAGACCAAGGCCAAGGAAGCTAAGGCCGAGCTCTTGAAGTGGGAGAAATCCTTGGATGTTCCAGAGATCAAGGGTAAAGCCGAAGTGGGGAGAGGCAGTGAAGAGGCAGAAGACCCTGAAACTGAGGCACCATCTGAGGAAACCACTGCTGGAAAAGAAGCAAGCGGGGGCAAGCCAGCTCTGCTGACGGAGCTTCGCAAAGACAAGAAGAAAAGGCCTAAGCGTCTGCAAGAGCCAGCGAAGTCAAACAGAGAGTCGGTCGTTTGCATAAAAATAAATTCTGAAGGGAGTTCCAGAAGCCGAGATCGAAATTCTAAGAGTAAAGGAAAAAGAAATGTACGATCTACTGTTAAAATAAAGAGACAAAAAGAAGCGAGTCATAAGAAGCGTGCTCCACTGAAGCAGCTGTGTAAGTCAAAGAGCGAGAAAGATAAAAAAATAAAAAGAGAGGGTCTGCCTGTCACATGGACATGGGAACATTGTAGACAATGTCTCTTGGGCAAGATGTCAGTGTGGGTAACAAACCAAGCACTGATGGCATGGGTCTGGCAAAATAAAGGGAAGCCTCTGACCCTGACCACATCTTCCAGGGGGAAGGTTGAGCCAGGCGATGGCAAGAAAATGCGGATGCCCTGTCACGAGCATCCAGTTGGTACATGTGTTCACCCCCACAGGTTTGAACAGAGGGGGGGATATGTGGCAATGTGAACATTGAGGTGTTGTTTCCCCAGGTTCCAGTCCGGGACTTAGGGCATGCTCATGTCCAGGGATGCTATTTAATCCTGCTAATGGATCCTGGGTGGGTCTCACTCTGGAGAGTGTGCAGACAGAGGCCTGGTGAGGCTCTGTCAGTGTGGTATCAGCTAGGCAAGGCTGAGGGGCCACGAGGCTATGCAATAGCCTGGACTTTGGGGGACTTAGCGACACCCAGGAACAAGCATTGAAAGGTCAGAGTCAGGAGGACTGCTAGACCACAACCCCCTCCAAAGGTACTGCATTTGTTACAGCCTGAGGGCTGGTGGACTGTATGTCTGGGATAAGCCGCACCTGGTTCCATGTGTGAACGCTATCGTATAGCCGAGTTAGGGATACGATGTTTATTATGTTTAGATAGAGCCCAGACGGGCAGGCTTTTGTTTTATGCCATGTTGTGTATGAAGAGTGTAAAATAAATTGCACTGTTTGGACCTGAAACCCAGTGGTTATGAAGATCCTTGTGAGAATGACCCCCGAATGAGAGGCGATCCCTTACAATGGTTTATTGACTTCTTGGTAGAATGAGAGGAAGTTAAAAAGTCACAATAATCATGGGCATTCTTTTCTCTCTGTTTCTGCCTTTTTGGAGGGGGGTGGAGGCTGCCAGGAGAAACACTTTCTCATTGAAGAGACAGCAGTGTATGGAGACTTTTCAGGAAATGCTCCATAGGAAAAAGTAAAATTAGTGGATTAGCTCATATAAGCTAAACCAGAGACCCCCATCTGAAGACAGCACTCTGGGTTCTTGCTGTTCATCAGTATAAAGCAGGGTAGTGTTTGGCTGGATGAGATGGGAGAGAAGCTTTACATGGGCCAGAAGAACGCTCATATGTATGCTCGTTAACAATTATCTGGCGGTGTAAAGGTGCCGCTCGTTCATCAGGTAAAATTACCATTTGTGCAGTCACCTAAGTATTTGTTTGCCGGCAGCAGATCGTGCTGACAAACAACGATTCTGTATGGTGACGAGCGATCACATTAGCGATCACTCCTCCTCATACTGGAGGAGATCACTGTATGTAAATACAGCTGTCTCCTTCACTGACGAGCAGGCAGGCATTGTCTACCTTCCCGACAATTGTTGCTCAGTTGTCCCATGTAAATGGGGAGGGGGGTTACTGTTGTTCATTGCTGAGACACAGTTGTGTATGGTGACTTAAGGGTATATAGGACGGGCAGGTTTTCTGCACAATGATTGCTAACGAGCCTTTGTTGTAAAGCTCGTTAGCGAACATCTGGCAGTCTAATACTGCCGCCGATTTCACAATGAACAAGCAACCTCTCGTTCAACAGGCAATCCAGATCTTTCAGAATGCTAAAAGATCAGGATTTGCAGGCGACAGATCGTGCAGTCTAATTACGATCTGCCGCTGGCAAACCACTGTAGAGCATGTGGACGAGTGATGGTATAGCAATCACTCCTCTCCATACTGTGCATGTAAAAGCAGCAGTCTCCTCAGCAAGCGAGCAGGTGATTGCCGGGAAGGAATGCCTCCCTCCCAACAATTGTCTGTGTGATTGGGCTGTCTAATTGTCACCGCCAGATCTCTGAGAAGCTCTGACAGACGTTCTTCAGTACCTCTTGCATGATGTTCTTTTGTTTTGGTTTCACTTTGTCATCTCTTCTCCCTCTCCCAGCTGTCATCTATTAGCAGTGATTGCCTCCCTGTATATCCCCTCCCATACTGCCTCACTTTGCGGTTTATACTACTTCCTGGATTGTGCTCACTGCTAGATGCTGCAACTGCTGGTTCCTCAGATAAGTCTATTCCTTTATTTGTGTTTTCCTGTTGGCTTGATTCTAGGTGACCCTGACTCCCTCCGTATTAAGTGCAGGGAGCCGGGAGCCGGGAGCCACTATTGTAGGGTTTTCAGGCCATTAAAAATGAATAAAAATAGTTGATTTTCATTGGCTTTTTAAATTTAAAACCTAACCCCCGCAGTATAGATAATATCCCTCAGAGTGGCCCCAGCATTAATAATGTCCCCCAGAGTGGCCCCAGCTTTAATAATTTCCTCAAGAGTGGCCCCTAGCATTAATAATGTGCACCTGGAGGGCGGAGCTTGCCAATGGCCATGTAAGCAGCGTGTCTCTTGAGCTCCTGACGGTCCGGCGCATATCCCCGACACGGGTCTTACACAGCCTACTTACCCCCATGAAGAACAGGAGGAAGAGGACCTCGTCCACACCGGCACCTGTGGAGAGCGAATCGGGGGCCATAGAGCGCTTCCTTGCCGCTAGCTCTCAGCCGGCGGGAAGCGCCATGAGCAGCACGTGCACCAAGATGGCGGCCGCCACCGGAGGTGAGGAGATCGCCGCGCCGACCATCACAGCCGCTCACCCGAACCCCAGCCAGTCGCCGCTCAACCCCTCAGGGACACTATCATATGCTGGAGCTGCCAGCAGCCCGTCATCGGCAGCCCCCTCCTCTCCAGCACTGGCAGGCAGCAGACGCTCCACACCAGGCTCCTCACCCCAGTCACAGGGCTCCTCGGGTCTCACTATTAACAAGTCCAGACAGACTACACCAATCTCGCCTGATGAGGACTGGGACTGGAAGGTCCACCTTAAGGCTCTCCCCACCAAACAGGAGATGAACGCTCTCTTCTCCAGGCTGGAAGCCTCCCACAAACAAGACATGGCGGCACTGCAATCAGACCTCAAACAAGTGGGTCATAGGGTTGAGGAAATCGAAGATCTCCAGGAACAAACTCTCCAGACACTTGATTCTCATCAACAGGCCCTGCAGGACCACACTGAGAAAATTCAAGACATCCTGAATCATCTTGATGATATGGAAAACAGACACAGAAGGAACAACCTCCGCATACGAGGTGTACCCGAATCTGTTCTTCCACACGATCTGGAGCACTGGGCCCACGGTTTCTTTGGCAAGCTGCTAACCAAAACTATGGACCCACCTGTCGAGATTGACAGGATCCACAGGACCCTGGGCCCGAAAACCCACGGACCAATCCAGACCGCGTGACATTGTCTGCAGGGTCCATTTTTTCAAAGAAAAAGAGGCGATCCTCAAAGCAGCCAGAAACTTGTCGCCTGGCATCCCAGATTATCCAGGGATACTTATCCTGCCAGACCTGGCTAGGCGTACACTTATGCTGCGTAAAGCCCTTAAACCCCTGATGTGCCTGCTATTTTCTATGCGTGGCCTTGAAGCACGGGCCCCTCCTGTTTAATGTTACTATTCTTCCTAATATTAAGGTTATTGCTTGATAGGCTGTTAGAGACCTGTTAATTTACATGCTTTATAACTTGTCCGGAGACACATTGGGCTGCTTTACTGCCCTTGTCTCCTCCTCCCCCAACTAGGTACCGCAACACTACCTACAGTGTTACACGTGATGATTTGTCAATATTTAGTTACTGTTGAACCGTTTGTCTGGTTCTCACTGTCTTCTGTACCCCATTCCATGTCCACCTACCTTATATCACTGTTTTCTTATTGTACCCCGTGTTTGTATGTCTCCCCCCTCGTGTTCTCTTTCTTGTGTGTGGTCCAGCTCTATTATATAGTCTCACTCCATTATTTACCACCATGACAGGTCCTTTGTCGATTAGCACCTATAATGCTAGGGGCCTCAAAAGGCCTGAGAAACGCAACCAGATTCTATACCGATTTCATAAGAAAAGAATTATGATAGCTATGATACAAGAGATTCACTTTAAGCTCTCTTCTACGCCAAATTGTGTGAGCAGATACTACCTCACCTGGTATCACAGTCCCCACCAAGACAAAAAAGCAGGAGTCTCCATAGCCTTCCACAAAACTCTCCGCCCCACGGTCTTGGCCTCAGCAATTGACTTAAAAGGCCGATATATTTTCCTTAAGCTTTCGCTTAATGATTCCATCTTTACTGTGGCTAACGTTTATTTCCCCAACCAGGGCCAGACGTCTTTTGGGACCAAAATCCTGAGAAAGCTGGCTGGCTTCGCCGAGGGCTCCCGCATCATCTTGGGCGGAGATTTCAACATGGTCATGGACCCCTAGCTGGATTCCTCTGTAGGTAAGTCCTCGATCTCTCCCTCGTCATTGCGCATATTTAAAGCGACTCTCACATCTCTCAAACTGGTTGACCTCTGGAGGATCTTGCATCCGGGTGTTAGAGATTACAGCTTCTATTCTTCTGCCCACAACAGCTACAGCAGATTAGACCATCTCTTCGTGTCACAGAGCCTTCTGGACGTTGGTCCCCGATGCTCAATCGGCCCCATGATATGGTCTGATCATTCCCCGGTATTTGGTCTTCTGTCCCCAACCCACACACACCCCCGTACGTTCACCTGGAGGTTAAATGATAACCTCTTGAATGACTCAGTATGTGTTGCAGACGTGAAAAAAGCCATTGCAGATTTTGTCACTGATCACAGGCTAGACATTACTGCTCCTCCTATGAAATGGGAAGCCCTTAAATGTGTTCTTAGGGGTATCTTTTTGTCGCATGGAACTAGGCTCAAAAGGGAAAGGACGCACAAGCTATCTATACTCCTTATGGAGCTGGACGCTAAAGAGGCTATGAACAAGACTTCAGACTCCCTTAAGGCTGAGCTCTCCTCTATCCGACAACAGATATTAAAAATATTGGATCAAAAATCCCTGTGCCTCAGAGACAAAATCAAACGCGGATACTATGAGTTCGGTGACAAATGCGGTAAATGGCTAGCGAAAGCCTTACACCCACGTACACCTCTCACGCATATCCCTTTGCTAAACGCGGGATCGAAAGGTCAGATCCACGCCCCCATTCGAAATTGCTCGCGAATTCCAGGCGTATTACGCCAACTTATATAATCTCGATCCTACTAGTGCAAACACCTCTAGACCGTTGTTTTCCGCTGTACACAAGTACCTTTCCCAATTTGGACCCCCATGTCTCCCTGATGATGCATCATCTGGTATGGAGGATGACTGCTCCGCACCAGAACTTTTGTCCATCATTAAAGACCTCAAAAACGGGAAGAGCCCAGGCCCAGATGGCCTGACTTCCCGTTTTTACAAAACGTTCGGTGATGACCTGGCCCCTCTGCTCCTAAAGACATTTAACTCGATCTCAGATACATGCCCCTTTCCATCTCAGTCCCTACAGGCACATATCGTGGTCATTCCCAAACCGGACAAAGATCACTCACTCTGCTCAAATTACCGGCCTATCTCCCTCCTTAATATCGACTTAAAAGATATTCGCTAAATTGTTAGCCCTGAGACTACGCCCCTACATCCCAAACTGCATTGATAGAGAACAAGTGTGATTCGTTCCAGGGCGAGAAGCCCGCGACCATACCATCAAGTCTGTTAGCTTGATATCTAAAGCTAAACAGTCCAAGAACCCTTTATGCCTGCTATCAGTCGACGCAGAAAAGGCCTTTGACAGGGTTAACTCGCATTTCCTAGAGAGGACCTTAGCCCATATTGGCCCAGGAACTAAAATGGTTCATAGAATCATGGCCCTGTATGCAGGCCCCACTGCCAGAGACCGCGTCAATGGTACACTTTCAGACCCCTTTCCTATTTCAAATGGAACGCGCCAGGGCTGTCCCCTGTCCCCGTCCCTCTACATACTAGTCATGGAATCTCTAGCTAACGCTCTGCGAGCCAATGAATCGATCAAAGGCCTCCGTTTTGGTGACGTAGAACATAAACTCTCACTGTTCGCCGATGACCTACTAATTTACTTAACCTCTCCTAGAATTGGCCTGCCCTCAGTGCTAAAAGAATTTGAGATCTTTGGATCATTATCTAACTTCAAAGTGAATATCCAAACATCTGAAATTCTAAATGTCACTCTCCCCCCCAAGGGAAGTCGCCACCCTCAAGAATTCCATCTCCTTTAAATGGTCCCCACTCACGCTTAAACACTTGGGAATACACATTTCTGCGGATCCTTCCCACTTGTTCAAGCTCAATTATCTACCACTAGTTCATACCATCGAAAATAACCTTCGATCGTGGTCAGACTTAAATATCTCCTGGTTCGGCAGGATCAGCAACTTAAAGATGGACATGCTACCCAGACTCCTATATTTATTCCAGACAATCCCATGGCGGGTCCCCCTCTCTTATTTTGCTCGACTCAGAAGAATGGCTTCTCGCTTCGTTTGGGGTAGGTCTAGAGCTAGACTGAATTACAACCTAATGACCCGAACAAAGAACCTAGGAGGCACCGGATTACCTAACTTTCTGGCATATTATAGAGCGGCGGTTGCCAACTGCGTAATTGACCTCACACACAATTTAAACATGAAACTATGGGTCGAGTTAGAACATGCTCTGGCCCCCGGCTTGATTCCTGGTGTCTTCTGGTACCCAAAGGACACTCTGAACCAATTGTTCATCCAACAGTTTTCACCTTTTCTGTCTTCCATAGTGAATATATGGATTGGGTTCGCCTCCAAGGTTAAATTGGCCACGATCCCTGGTCTTCTCACGAACCTATCTGGTCACCCTTCATTACCCCCCAATCTCAAAGCCCTACCCACTTTTGGGCTGCAGACCAGACCCCAGGTCAGAGTTAGAGACATACACTCCACTAAGGGATTAAGGGACCTTAATGACCTGTTGCATCTCATACCTGACTCACCGGGACGCTGGTTCTCTTTCTTCCAACTACGCAACTTTACTAAATCTCTGGCACCCGGATCGCAATTTCAATCCTCTCTGTCCGATTTTGATAAATTATGTGTTGCAACTTCTGCGCCTGGACATCCTATATCCCTCATATATGCCATATTGAACTCGGGAGAGATCGGGGACGACTCGGAGGAGCTCCCTGCTCCGGCTAAGAAACTTATACAATCCTGGGAGAGCGAGTTGGGATGTACCCTCACATCTGCCCAGTGGAAGAGGTCCTTGTTGTTTACCCACAAGTCCTCTATATCCTGTAAGATACAGGAGCTCAATTACAAGATCTGGTCTAGGTGGTATAGGACCCCGGTTAAGCTACACCAGTTCCAGACACCTGTTGGCGTTGCCTAAACTCAAGAGGCTCCATCTTGCACATCTGGTGGGATTGCCCAGGGGTTGCCCCACTGTGGCGGGACATATTCAAGCTCCACGACCATCTCTATAGCTCTTCCATCACCCCTTCCCCACAGGTAGCTCTGCTATCGGTCTTCCCAGGGAGTGTAAAATTGGTAAGGAAAAGTATTTTTAGATTCTTTATTATAGCAATGCGCCAAATCATTCCTCGATCCTGGCGCTCAACGGAAACCCTTCGCAGAATCACATGGGTAGTAGCTCTGGATCACCTGGCGCGCATGGAAGAGTTGGGTGCCGAAGATCAGGGAAGGGGTCCTTCACATGCCAATCAGTGGGAAGCATGGTATCACTTTCGGGCGTTTGCTAACTTCTCAGGCTGGTTGACCTCAGGTACTCTTGCGTAATATACCTCTATTAGAGTTATTGTCTTGGATTCTTCACTGGACTACCAGTCCTTCCTTCTTCCACTTTCCCTCCCCTCCCCATCCCGTCAGCCTTCTGTCTTGTCCTCCCTGTTTGTCTTTATCCCCTTTATTAGATCGATGTTGATTGGTTTTTCAATGTGCTGATTCTACTACTGTACATGAGAAATGTAAATCTCCTACGACTCACTGTATTTATTTCATGTTTTTGGTTTTCAATAAATACAAATTGAACCATAATAATGTGCACCTTTTTTATGCCATTGTTCTTCACTTGATTCTGAAGGACCTGCGCTCCCAGCATGATGACCTCACCATGCTCTCCTGGCGATCATGCAAGGAGTGCATGGTGACCTCATCACGGTCCTTCTTCATCAAGAGAGGGGTGACTGCATCTGTGTGTGCAAGTGGATGAGTTTTTTTTTTTGACCTCTAAAAAGCCATTTTGACTAGCACAACCATTTTTAACGGCTGGTAGATGGGTGCACTCCTATCTAAGTTGCCGTTAAAAATTGTCTCATTGATTTCAATGGTGTCAGTCTGTCCTGACATGTCCTATTTTTTTATGGCTGCTATCCACTGGCCGTTAAAGGGTTTTCCAAGAGTTTAATACTGATGACTTATCCTCTGGATAGGTCATCAGTATTTGATGGTTGGTGTCCGACACCCGGGACCCATGCCGATCAGCTGGGCACCTGTGAATGTCGCAGCCTTTCCTGTGCTCACCAAGCACAGCGCCGTACATTGTATAGCAGCTGTGCTTGGTATCACAGCTCAGCCCCATTCACTTCTATGGCTCTGAGCTGGGCCTAGGCCACATGACTGATGAACGTGTCGTCACTGGGAAAGCAGTGAGAAGACCACGGAACTACTGCGAGCATCAGTCCCTTATCAAACATCTGATCGGCAGGGGTCCCAGAGGATAGGTCATCAGTATTAAAATATCAGAAAACCCTTTTAACAAAATAGCCATGAGAATAGCCTCATTGACTTCAATTGGTTCCAAGAATGGCTGTCACACACCTCTTTGTCGTGTGAATGTAGCTTTATGCTGACAACACACATGACAAGAGCTCCTACATCATATAGGGTACAGTCAATAGTTCAAGGATGATGGAAGCAGAGATATAAGCGAAACGATTCTAACAAATTGATTTGTCTCAGCCAGACTTCTTCACCTGTGAGGGGCTGTCCCCACAGGTGAAGAAGCACCCACCTGCCATATGATTGACAGGGCCAGATATCCTTCTGGCCCTGTCAATCTCCTGCCTGTGCTGCTGCTGTAGCGCAAATTCGGATTTGGGAGCAGCTATTGCACATCCACCGCCTCCCAGACGTGACAGATACCTTCTCTACATTTGGGGTTGTGCAAGCAGGAAAAGCATTCACTAGCTCCAATTACTTGAAAAGCTTGAATACCTTTTTCACATGGATTGGTTGAACACTATTCAGTGTGACAAATATGCAATTATCGTGAACTCCCGGAAGTAGCAAGTATTCGTCACAGCATTGTAGCTGCTCATGTTCTTCCAAAAAGAACAGTCCACAATGAAATAGCGAAGTTTCTCTGTGCTGCTACGCAGTTAAAATCTATATAGTTTATTTCATTGAACCATTCATATATTCTATATTTGGTTATATGCTCCTATCTAGTGGCTGTTTTTGGTAATGCGCTTGTTTTTCTGTTTGTGATATATGCCATTTTTTTAATTGCTCCACCCCTTCTTCTGTGTACCTCACTTCCTGTTTCTTCATACTGCTCCAGGGATTTGCACAGGTACACATGTATTCTCATGTAAGCTTACAAAAGCATCATCTTTTGACCGCACAATACCGGAATCCATCTGTTCTGCTGTACTCTGTTATCTGGCTTACAGAATAAAGCAACTTACAAGGATAAACTCGGTGTTGGTGAGTTCAAGCTATCTGATAAGGATTGTCTGCAGTAATTATATCTGCTTATACAGGCCAGGCATAGAGATCTCACTAGGGATAAATCGCTATTACAACAATCGGAGTCAGAATATTCTCTAAGTCAGACATACGGTACCCAAATCATCAGGGACATATTTGATCTAATATTTACCACATTGTTTTTGAAGGCAGCTTGTTAACTCAATTAGACTAAATGGCAATTAATGAATTTAATCCAGCATGCAGCTTATCATGTGCATCCAATAGATGTTTCTGATAAAGTGAAAATGTTCATACTAAGTAAAATTGATCTACTAAGGTTTAATACCATGGTCATTACATAGTTTACTCTGATCCTTTTCATCTTAGGAGAGGAACTTGCTCTCCTTAAAGGGGTTGTCCCATCTAAACAACATAGGATATGCCATAAATGTCACATGCATGGCCAACCTCCATTCACCACTATGGGGGTTCTGAAAATAGTCAAGCACTGACTTCCATAACGGTGAATGGGGCAGTGTGCTTTTGTGGCTCATTCTCCTTTCACTACTATGGGACTTCTGAAAATAGCCTAGCGTGCTTGTTTGGCTTTTTTCAGAAGTTCCATAGCATTGAATAGGGAAGACTACGCAAATGCTCGGTATGCTATCCTTCACTTCGGAGGTCCTGTTCTGGTTTCAATCCCAGAGGTGGGACCCACACCTATATGACTTTTATGGAATACCTTTAAGGAGACCAGCTGTGTATGGAGACTTACTGGCAATCCTCAATGGAATAATATAATTATTTTCCATAGGAAAAGCCAGCCATAACCCTACTCTATACTGATGATGGGCAGGCAACCCGAAACAGCTGGCTGCAGATGGATATTTGGCTTGGCTATTTCCCTTTGTCTTGTCCCAAGGCTTGTTAAAAAGTAAAACATTGACTCAGTGGGATCTTATTCAAATAGTTAACACTAGTGAGATTGTTCTGTTTCTCTGAGAGATGCCTCTTTGCATTTGGTCCACCACATGCAAATTTCCAAGGTGTTCTATGTACTGTAGGTACATAACACTACAAAAAACTTCACTTAGTGCTCTACAACTATTGGCTGAAGCTGTACAATGCTAAATTCCTGCCTTTTGCATATAATACTGTTATTTCTGACAGCCCCCTTTTACCTAATCCCCCATGCTATCTGGTCCCAATGCAGGAGAAGCAGCTAAAACTTTGAAGATATATTTTTTATTTATTTATTGTGAAGCAAACAACAAATAGGACAAAATAACAGAAAAAGTCAATGCACATAACTACTCACGTCCCTAAAGTCAATACTTTGTAGACCCACCTTTTGTGGCAATCACAGCTCCAAGTCACTTTGGATAAGTCTCTATGAGCTTGCCACATCTTACCACTGGGATTTTTGCCCATTCCTCCTTGCAGAACTGCTCCAGCTCCTTCAAGTTGGATGGTTTGCGCTTGTGAACAGCAATCTTTAAGTCTGACCACAGATTTTCTATTGGATTGAGATCTGGGCTTTGACTAGGCCATTCCAACACATTTACACACTTTCCCTTAAACCACTCAAGTGTTGCTTTAGCAGTGTGTTTGGGGTCATTGTCCTGCTGGAAGGTGAACCTCCATCCTAGCCTCAAATCACGCACAGAGTGGTACAGGTTTTGCTCAAGAATGTCCCTGTATTTAGCACCATCCATCTTTGCCTCAACTCTGACCAGTTTCCCAGTCCCGACTGCTGAAAAACATGGTGTTCTTTGGGTGATGTGATGTGTTGGGTTTGCTCCAGACATAGCGTTTTCTTTGATGGACAAAAAGTAATGGCTTTCTTCTGGCCATTCTGCAATAAAGCCCAACTCTATGGAGCGTACGGCTTATTGTCATCTTATGTACAGATACTCCAGTCTCTGCTGTGGAACTCTGCAGCTCCTCCAGGGTTACCTTAGGTCTCTGTGCTGCCTCTCTGATTAATCCCCTTCTTGCCCGGTCCATGAGTTTTGGTGGGCGGCCGTCTCTTGGCAGGTTTGCTGTTGTGCCATGTTCTTTCCATTTGGTTATGATTGATTTGATGGTGCTCCTGGGGATCATCAAAGATTTGGATATTTTTTTATAACCTAACCCTGACTTGTACTTCTCAACAACATTGTCCCTAAGGCTACTTTCACACTCGCGTCTTGGCTTTCTGTTTGTGAAATCCGTTCAGGGCACTCACAAGCGGTCCAAAACGGATCAGTTTTGCCCTAATGCATTCTGAATGGAAAAGGATACGCTCAGAATGCATCAGTTTGCCTCCGATCAGTCTCCATTCCGCTCTGGAGGCGGACACCAAAACGCTGCCTGCAGCGTTTTGGTGTCCGTCTGACGAAACTGAGCCAAATGGATCCGTCCTGGCACACAATGTAAGTCAATTAGGACGGATCCGTTTTCTCTGACACAATCTGGCACAATAGAAAACTGATCCGTCTCACATTGACTTTCAATTGAGTTCATGACGGATCCGTCTTGGCTATGTTACAGATAATACAACCGGATCCGTTCATGACGGATGCATGAGGTTGTATTATTGTAACGGATCTGTTTTTGCAGATCCATAACGGATCTGCCCAAAACGCGAGTAGCCTTACTTGTTTGGAGAGTTCCTTGGTCTTCATGGCAGTGTTTGGTTAGTGATGCCTCTTGCTTAGGCTAGTTTCAAACTAGCAGCAGGGGAGTCTGGCAGGCTGTTCTGGCAGGTGAATAGCCTGTCTGATCCGTCCTGCTGCTAGTTCACGTGTGCCCCCAGACTGCATGCAGTACTTTTAGTCCGGCTGCCTCTCGGCGTGCGCTGCCGTGCTGAAGCCGGAACTCCACCCCCGCCCCCATTATAGTTCACCCGCCGGAACAGCCTGCCGGAATGCACTGCCGCTAGTGTGAAAAAACTGTTAGGTGTTTCAGCCACTGGGGCCTTTCAAAAAAGGTGCGTATATGTAATGACAGATCATGTGACTGTAGATTGCACACAGGTGGACATCATTTTCTATTTCTAAATAATAGTTTTATTTACCGGTATATATTTTTCTCATTTCACTTCACCAACTTAGGCTATTGTGTTCTGATCCATCACATAAAATTCAGATTAACAAATGATGAACTTAAGGGAGCATTCACACGACAGTGTTTTTCTTCCGCGTCCGTTCCGCAATTTTTGCAGACAATGCACAATGAATTCATTTCTATGGGTCTGCAAAAATTGCGGAATGCCTTTCATTGTCATCCGTGTGCTGTCCGTTCCTTTTATTTTAGAACATGTCCTATACTTGGCCGCAAATTGCGGTCCGTGGCACCATAGAAAGTCATTGGGTCAGTGAAAAACGCATAGCACACGGAAATGCATCCATATGTCATCCGTTTTTTGCAGACCCCTGGACTGAAAACATTCTAGGAAACCCCATTTCAGTCACATGTGGCTGCACCTAGGACCAGGAAGTAGAGAAAGGAGGCTGCAAGAGAATCATGGCCATCATCAATGTTGAGAAGCTCATCATTCTTGTACAAGAACGGCCCCTATTATGGGACACCAGGTCAGAACTTTACCATGACCGTGTCCGAAAAGATGCGGCATAGGAGGAACTAACAAAGGAGCTGCATCCTGAGGAGTGGGAGAAAGCAAGCAAGGTCCAGCGAAAGAACATGGGTATGTGTAGACCTGTACTGTTACCATATGCACCCCAAAGTATGTGACAACACTAAGTGCACCCCAAAGTATGTTACAACACCAAGTGCACCCCAAAGTACGTGCCCCCCCCAAAGTATGATATGCCCCCCAATGCACCGCAAAGTATGTGACGCCCCCAGTGCACCGCAAAGTATATGACAACACCAAGTGCACCCCAAAGAATGTTAAAATTTTTCAAGTAACACAGCAAGGGTTAACAGCCAAAGAAACCGCAATATTTATTACCCGGTTTACAGAAAAACCCCATATGTGGTCGTTACCTGCTGTATGGGCACACGGCAGGGCACAGAAGGAAAGGAGCGCCATATTGTTAACGGAGGGCAGATTCTGCTGGAATGGTTTTTAGGTGCCATGTCACATTTGAAGAGACCCTCAGGTAAACCTAGAAAGAAAACTCCAAAAAGTGACCCCATTTTGGAAACTACAACCCTCACAGAATAAATCAAAGGATGAAGTGAATGCTTTGGCTATAAAAATGAAAAATTAACTTTCATATCCAATAAAACGTTGCTTTATCCCCAAATTTTTCATTTTCACAAGGAGAAAATGCACCTCACAATTTGTTATGCATTTTGTCCTAAATATGGCAACGCCATATATGTGGTCGTAAACCGTAAATCATTTTTTGTGGAGGTGAAGTGGGCAAAATGGCAATTCCGTCAGTGTTTTTAATTTTAATTTTTTTATGGGGTTCCTCTTGCAGTAAAAGTGATATGATAATTTTTTTCTGTCGGTTGATATGGTTATGCTGATACCAAAATTATAGAGTTTTATTTTATGTTTTATGACTTTTTTAGTATAAAATCACTTTTGTGTTAAAAATAAATGTATTTTACAACTTTTTTATTTTTTCACCAATGCTGTATATTTTTTTTGTATAATTTTGCGGTACTTATGGCTTTTTGATCACTTGTTATTTATTTTATGTTTAAATAGATTTTTATTAAAAGGTTTGTTATGCACAAGAATAGCACAGATGAGGCGGACGCAGCCACCTATAAGTACATTTACAATGTGTACATAAGAAGTGCAATTGTATATATAGAAACAATAACATTACAAGGTAACAATAAGCCAAGTTGTTGGCTTAACCAATAGACAGTGTGTGACAATAGCCAGGATCATATGTCGCATATTGAGAGGGGGTGGGGAGGGTGGGGTTTGTCCAAGGAGCTAGAAATACCTTAAAGGGAGTCTGTCACCTACATAACATGTTTTAAACTGATGATATAGCTCTGTGGGAGGCAGATCCATAACACTGATGGTACCCATGTTTAGTTTTTCAGAGCCTCCAAAGTACCTAAAATGAAGTTTTAAAAATATGCAAATTACCTATCGCAAGTGCCCAGTGGCGGAGAGTGTGCTGCAAGTGCCCAGTGCTCCCAGGCGGTAAAGCGCACAGGCTCTGGATTATGAATGGAGACGAAAATGACCCAGCAAGGATACAGGGCTGGCCGGACGATACAGTGGGGAGGAGTCAGGAGCAAGTAAGGCGGGGAGGACTGGGCACTTGCAGCACACTCTCCGCCCCTGGGCACTTACGACAGGTAATTTGCATATTTTTAAAACTTCATTTCAGGTACTTTGGAGGCTCTGAAAAACTAAACATGGGTACCATCAGTGTTATGGATCTGCCTCCCACAGAGCTATATCATCAGTTTAAAACATGTTATGTAGGTGACAGACTCCCTTTAACATTTCGGTTATAGTAAAGCATCAGGGAGAGGTACAGCGTGTATACTTGAGAACCATGGCATCCATTGATTAAGGGACCTGGTTCTAGATTGCAGGGCAGGCGAGTAGATAATTTTGTGTTGCATATGCTGGTTTACCAGCTGTAACGGTCGCGTACACACACACACAGGGGGGAGGGAAGTGACCACTGCGCTCCACCCTTACCCCTGGCCCTGCCTACTTGCCTCGCGAGTCCTAATGACAGGGGACAACTGGACGGCAATCCCTAACTTGGAATAAGTGCAGGGATGACAGACAGACAAACAACAGGACGTGAACGGACCGAGTCAATACCAGGAAAGCTACAAAGTACAAATGGAGCAAGCAGAGAATAGTCAGGAGAAGCCGGGGTCATAAATACCAGGAGAGACGTGAAGTACCAAAGGAGTCAGCAGAGGAACGTCAGCAGGAGGCCGGGGTCAGAATACCAGAATAGCAGCAAAGTACACAAGGAGCAGGCAGAGGATCGTCAGGAATTCAGCAGGAGGTAACTACGCCAGGAAAGACCAAATCACAGGTGGAACCTAAATTAACAGGCAACCTGTGGCCAGCAGGCTGCCTGTATTTATAGTGAGGAGTGAGGGTCATGTGACGTGGCCAGCGTCACGTGACCGACAGACCAACCAGTAGAGCACCGAGTGATCAGCTCGGCGCTCAAGGCAGACTAGGAGCAGGGAGCCACCCAGCTAGTAAAGCCGCCCTGGGAATGAGGTCAAACACAGATCCTCATTCCCAAAGCTAAGCAACAGGTCTACGGGTAATAGGGGGCCGAGTGCACCTTCGGAACCCCGTTACAGTACGCCCCCTTTTACGAGGGGCCACCGGACCCAAGACTTCAGGCGATGGCTTTTCAGGGTGTTCTAAATGAAATTTTCGAACAAGTCTAGGAGCATGAACCTCCCTGGCAGGTACCCAAGATCTCTCTTCAGGTCCATACCCCTTCCAGTGAATCAGGTACTGCAAGGAATTACGCACCTTCCTGACATCCACTATTTTAGACACCACATACTCGACAGCATCATTAACAAGAACCGGCGGAGGCGAGGCTTTTGATGGTACTACCGGTTCAAAATATTTTTTAAGTAGAGACTTATGGAACACATTATGAATGTGGAATGACTCGGGCAGCTCCAACCTAAAAGATACCGGGTTAATCACCTCCGTGATCTTATATGGTCCACTAAAACGAGGAGCAAACTTTTTAGAATCTACCTTAAGAGAGAGATTCTTGGAGGACAACCATACCTTATCCCCAACCTGAAAATTTACCCCCCTTGAACGTCTCTTATCGGCCTTATTCAAAGCAAATTCAGCCAATGGAAGAAATTTCACCCATAATTGCTGGTCATCAGCAACATACGACCTCAAGAATTG
This sequence comes from Bufo bufo, assembly GCF_905171765.1. Classification (NCBI taxonomy): domain Eukaryota; kingdom Metazoa; phylum Chordata; class Amphibia; order Anura; family Bufonidae; genus Bufo; species Bufo bufo. Next base: position 130,598,682 of record NC_053391.1, on the reverse strand, counting down.
TTCGACAGACTGATTAAGGCGTTCAGTCTGCCCATTACTCTCAGGGTGGTAGGCAGAGGAAAAAGACAATGAAATTTTTCATTTTTGACAGAAGGCCCTCCAGAATTTGGACACAAACTGCACACCCCTGTCAGAAACAATATTTTCCGGGATACCATGCAATCGAACAATTTCTTTCACAAAAATAGACGCCAGGGTTTTGGCATTCGGGAGTTTAGACAGGGGAATGAAATGGACCATCTTGCTAAACCTATCGACCACTACCCAAACTACAGTCTTACCCTCCGCCGGCGATAGGTCAGTTGTAAAGTCCATCGAGATATGGGACCAGGGTCTACTGGGAATGGGTAGGGGTCGTAGGTTACCAGCAGGGCGAGTCCTAGGTGTCTTGGACCTGGCACAAACCTCACAGGCTGACACGTAGGACTTGACATCCCTAGTTAGAGTGGGCCACCAATAAGATCTAGAAACCAGATCCTTAGTGCCCTCAACACCCGGATGTCCACAAAAGGCAGAATCGTGACACTCACCCAACAGCTGGAGACAAAATTGTACGGGAACAAACAACTTATCTGTTGGGGTGGCTACCAGTGCCAGATGTTGTTCAGACCTAATGCGAGCCGAGATATCCTGGGTAAGAGCTGCCAAGAAGATTTTTGCTGGTAGGATGGATTCAGGTGGTACCTCAGTAGGTTAAAAAACGCCTGGAAGCTCCGAGATAATGCGTCCGCCTTCACATTTTTACTTCCCGGCCTGAACGTGATGGAAAAATCAAAACGAGTAAAAAACAGAGCCCATCTGGTTTGACAGGGATTCAACCTCTTAGCAGACTCGAGAAACATAAGGTTTTTATGGTCAGTGACAACAGTTACACAATGCCTTGCCCCCTCCAGAAAATGCCTCCACTCCTCAAATGCCCATTAAATGGCCAGCAGCTCCCTATTCCCTATGTCGTAGTTTCTCTCCGTGGGAGAGAATTTCCTGGAGAAGAAGGCACATGGTCTCAGATTAGTGAGGCTAGCAGGACCTTGTGAAAGGACTGCTCCTGCGCCGTCCTCGGACGCATCCACCTCCACAATAAAAGGTTTCTCCTGATCAGGCTGGATCAAAATGGGAGCGCTACTGAATGCCTTTTTTAATTTTTCAAATGAAGAAATGGCCTCAGTAGACCAATTCTCCAAATCCGCCCCTTTCTTAGTAAGGTCGGTCAACGGTTTAGCAATTACGGAAAAATTCATAATAAATTTACGATAGTAATTGGCGAAACCTAAGAACCGTTGTAAGGCCTTTAAGGATGAAGGTCTTACCCATTCCTTAATTGCTAGTACCTTACCAGGATCCATCTTGAAGGCGTGAGGAGTCAGAACATGCCCTAGAAACAGAATCTCCTGTACACCAAAGACACATTTCTCTTGTTTAGCGGATAGCTGATTCTCCCTCAACACCTCTAATACTTGTTTAACATGAGACACATGGGATTCGAAGTCAGGAGAGAATATCAAAATGTCGTCAAGATAGACAATAACAAATTTACTTAAGAACTCCCTAAGAATGTGCAGTATCCCAGGGGGTCAATAGAGCAGTTTTAGGTATGCGGGGAGTCGTAGTGCAGGGCAACCCACTAACCTGGAATTCACTGTCGTCTTCAATACGGGTCAATACTGGAACAGGCAGTTGATAAATGTCGTGACGCCAGTGCCAATTAAATGGTGACCCACCGTGTAGTGATAGGTGGAATAATAGAGCAGTCCAGATATTCATATAACAGGTCAACTTTACTGGATGAATTTATAGTAGGATGAACAGCCAGTGAATACAGTTCCAGAGTTATTCCACACTTCACCATACAATTAACAGTAGTGGTTCAGGCTTTTACTTACAAAAGGACTAACTTCAAGACAGGCCTCCTAGGATCAGGGATTCCCTCTTATGCTACTTGCAGCAATACCCTCAAGGTCCGGACACCTAAATCCTGGTGATCACCCTTGAGAAAGGACTTGATAGAGGTCTTCTTCCCTCCTGATGGTAGGCTCTATCTTTGGAGTACCTCAGGTATAATTAACCTGGAAACTGGGTGGGAATGACCCTCCACACCAGTAGTGCAAGCTCTGCACTCTTGACTGAGCCCTAAATCTCTCAGAACTGACTCTAGAAACTTCTAACTAACTTCCTAGGCTAGGCCCTAGCCTATTTATACTGAACTGGGGGCTCCCTCTGCTGGCTGGAATAAGGATTGCCTGCAACAGGCCTAACTGGCTTAAAGGGAAATACACATTACAATCTAGCAGTGTCGGGTAACCTACCCGTATGCTGCACACCCCCAGACTTTAACGTGAGTAAGGCCTCGTACTCACACACACCTTCCTGAACCAGCATAGCATGGTACATAACTTAAGCATTACATTATAAATATGATAAATAATTATTTCACACAGAAGATGTAACATTTGTAACTCAATGAACAAATAACGCAAGGGAAAGGGGCGTCTTCTTACTTCTTAGACACGGCCGCTGACCTGGCACAGCGGACTTAAGGTGAACCAGGTTAGTCCATTTTTCCTTGGCTGCAGTATAATAACGGAACTACCCAGGGGTTTCCTGCGGGTGTATAACAGGCAAAGGCTCACGTGGGGGAGTCCATTCTTGCGCACAAATGTCCAGCAAGCTATTTCCAGTAGCAACTGCTCGGGAGGAGACACCACCAGCATAGTCAAAGTCCCCTAAATGGACTGGCGGACGTCCCCTATTCATCCGGGTGGACCTTCTCAACACAGGGGTCTCCTCTTCCCTAAGCATCGAGGTAGAAGAGAGAGGAGCAACAGGAGGGTCTCCATCAGTGACACCCTGGTCAGGAACAACAATATCCCCTAGAAGGGGGACCGGATCCGGGGCATCTTGAACCTGCTCTTCTGGAGGTGAAGATACATTAGGTGCCGGAGCGGGCACCAACAAATTCAACCATGGTGTCAGGAGCCAATGCATGGGATCAGAGTCATACCTTAGATTACTGACAGCCTGCATAGGATCCTCGGGCTGTATTGATGGCTCTGACACAGGTGATTCAGAACTAGAACTCTCAGCACTGGGTTCTTGCGTCAGGCAGAGTTTTAACCGGTTTCTGTGTACAATTTGGGATCCCCTGCCTTCCAGGGTGATCTCATAAGTGTGAGTCCCAACATTTGGGATTGCAGTGACAACATAGGAATTTTGCTCCCATTTACTGTCCAGTTTGCTTGTACGGCGGTTATTTTTCAACCACACCACAGCCCCTATTGTCAAGGGTTCTGCATGGGCTGCTTGATCATAGTCTCTCTGCTGTCGGTCTCTAGCATAATCCATACGTTCCTGAACAATGGCTTTGGCTGTATTCAATCGCCTTTGATGCTCAGCAACCCAGTCGGTGTTAGGTAATGGGTTAATGCAATCAGGTACGTGTATGTCCAATGAGTGATCAGCAGGCAATGTCCCTTGGCGCCCAAACATCAAATAAAAAGGGGTATACCCCGTGGAACAATGGATGGTATGGTTGTACGTGTACATGAGCTGTGGCAACAGACTGGGCCAATCTCCTCTAGTTTCAGGAGGCACGGCCCTCAGCATCTCTATCAAGGTCTGATTCATTTTTTCACATAATCCATTACCTTGAGGATGGTAGGCCGTTGTCCGGATCTTCTTACAGTTGTGTAAGCGGCACAGTTCATGGAACAGATGGGACTCAAAAGCAGGTCCTTGATCAGTGAGGATCTTTTCTGGACATCCGTAGGGCAGGAGGAAGTGTTTCCAGAACAATTCGGCTGTAGTCTTGGCCGTCTGGTCTCTCACAGGCACCGCTACAACAAACTTAGTGAAGTGGTCAATAATAGTCATGGCATAAGCATACCCTGAGCGACTAGGCTCCAGCTTCACATGGTCGATGGCGACAAGTTCAAGAGGACGGGTACTTACAATGGGTCTCAGTGGTGCCCTCTGGTCATGGTGCTCACTTCGTTTTAAGGCACAGGCTACACACTCCCGACACCACTTCTCAATGTCTTCTCTCATGCCCACCCAATAGAACCGCTGGCGGATATTAGCCTCAGTCTTTTGAACTCCAAAATGACCAGATTGATTGTGGTACATCTCCAACACCATACCTGCATCTCGTCGGGGTATGAGAATCTGGTGCACTCTTTCGTTGGACACTGGGTCTAGGCTTCTCCGTAGCAATAGGCCTTTTTGTATGAAGAGCTGATGGCGCTGTCTCCACAGTTTGATGAGCTCTGGATCGGCACTCTTACGCCTAATCCTCTCAGGGGCTCTGCCACTAGTAATAAAGTCCATCAACTCACCCAGCACTCTACTTTCAGACTGTAGTTTCACCCACCTTTCCTCTTTGGGCTCAGGCCTACTGGAGGGTGAAGGGGCTGCGGCTCTGTCATGGGTAGCTCGAGCCTGATCCTGTTGAGCAAATTTGTTATAGAAGGCCGGCATCTCTACATCTTCCCAAGCATCTCGCCCATCATCAGGAGCTGTCTCTGTGGGAAGCCTGGATAAAGCATCAGCATTATCATTAGTACGTCCAGCACGATATTTTACAGAGAAATCATAGTTGGCGAGGCGAGAGGCCCATCTCTGCTCCAAGGCCCCCAATTTAGCTGTATTTAGATGCGCCAGAGGGTTATTGTCAGTGAATGCAATGAACGGGGTGGCGGCTAGATAATCTTTGAATTTCTCCGTCACTGCCCACACTAATGCCAGGAACTCTAGTTTGAAGGAACTATAATTCTGGTCATTTTTCTCAGCTCCTTTCAGGGAGCGGCTTGCATAAGCTATCACTCTTTCTTTTCCCTCTTGGATCTGGGCCAACACAGCTCCCAGGCCTCATTTGCTAGCATCGGTATAAAGATGAAATGGTTTGCTGTAGTCTGGATAACCTAACACAGGAGGCTCGGTCAGTTTCTTTTTTAACAATTGGAACGCTATTTCTCTTTCCTCATTCCACTCAATGGGCACAGGAGTTCTAGGACTTTTCTTGGGTTGCCCCCTCAAGAGTTCCTGGATAGGATCAGCTATTTGAGCAAAATGGGGAATAAAACGTCTATAGTAGCCTGCAAAACCAAGGAAACCCCTCACCTCTTTGACGGTAGTGGGGACCGGCCAATTACGGACAGCCGCTAGCTTATCAGGGTCAGGCTGCACGCCCTCTGCGCTTACCACATGCCCCAGGTATTTTACTGCAGGTTTGAGCAAGTGATACTTGGATGGCTTTACTTTCAAGCCATATTTGATAAGGATTTCAAATACTTTTGCTAAATGTTTCAGATGGTCCTCATATGTTTTTGAGTATACAATGACATCATCTAGATACAGCAGCACTGTTTCAAAGTTTTTGTGGCCCAAACACCGCTCCATTAGTCTCTGGAAAGTCCCTGGGGCATTACATAGCCCGAACGGCATACAATTGAATTCGAACAGGCCCATGGGAGTGGTGAAAGCAGTCTTTTCCCTATCTGCAGGGGCCATGGGTACTTGCCAGTAGCCATTAGTCAAGTCCAATGTGGAGAAATAAGCGGAGGAGCCCAAAGCAGTTAGTGACTCCTCAATGCGGGGCAGTTGGTATGCATCCTTGTGGGTTATTTGGTTAATTTTACTATAATCCACACAGAAACGGATACCACCATCCTTTTTCTTTACAAGGACCAGGGGTGCAGCCCACGGGCTACGGCTGTCCCGGATTACATTAGAGTCTTTCATCTCTTGGATCATTTCTTTTACAGTCTGATATGAAGTAGGCGGTAAGGGTCTGTATCTCTCCTTGATAGGAGGATGAGAGCCAGTAGGTATGGTGTGTTGTATGGCACTAACCTCTCCATAATCAGTAGCATGCTTACTGAAGGCCTGGTGGTGCTCTTTGACAAGCTGTAGGATCCCTTCTTGTTGATGTTGGGGGGTAGTCTCGTCCCCTACATGGAGCTCTTCCCACCAGGGCACTTGTGGCTGGGTCACCGACGGACGTCCACTGCCTGCAGCTGGCGGCTTTTTTGTCACTGGAAGACGAATGATGTCTTGGAAGGACACCTGAGAAAGCTGGGCAACACGGCAATGCTTAGTAAGCGCAACAGGATGATCACTCAGGTTAATCAGACGGACAGGTACTTTACCTCGGGAGACGTTCACCAGGCACTTGGCAGCTCTCACATAAGGGTAGTTTTCCATCTGGATTGGTTCCACCAGGGCTGGATAATCTTGGCCTTGAACTCCCAGGATAGCACGACACCATAAAAGAGTTTGAGAATTAGGAGGCAAAGTCACAGGCTTAATATCACGGATCCTGGCAGTACAAATTTCTCCTTTCCCATTAGCAAACCTCTGCTGAGCACTTAACACAGTAATAGTCTTCTGAATCACCCTCTTGGATGCAGAGGAAGCAGTGTGCAAAGTCTGGTGTAATACAGCAAGTATTTCAGAATAACAGTTTTTGAAGACATTGGTGCCTAGAATGACAGGATGTCCTCCTCTGTCGCCGGCCTGTACTACTATCACCCCCTGTTGAGGCAAGGTTACTTCTCCCACCTGCAGGGTGGGTTCCCAGTATCCATGAATCTTTACCGGTTTGCCATTGCTGGCGATAATCTCTACCCAGGATTCAGGCGGCTGGGTTAACTGGTTGGTGTCCCAGAACTTTTCAAATGCGGGCAGCTGAATGGTAGTGACCTGGGACCCAGTATCTAATAGGGCTTCAAAGGGGACCCCGTTGATCTCTATATTGATTTTAGGATGGGATCCTACATACCGGGGCATCCAACTTGGATCCTTTGGACCTAATGTTCTACCTCTCGAGGGGTGGTCCTCAGCCTCGAGGGTAGCCCGTTTAACTGCCAGCACGTGGATTCTGTGTGTCCCACCTTTTTACAGTATTTTTACACGGGCCGCTTGTGATCTTTGGAACGATCTCTATTACGCCTCCCAGGATCCCTGGGGTGAGTCTCTTGGTATGGAGGTGGGAACGGCCTAAGAGGTGACAGGAACTCTTCCTCTGACATTATGGGTTTTTCCCATTCCTCTATCTTTCTGCACACTCTCTCTAGCCTTTTAGTGAGGTGATTTACCTGTTCTGTCAGCATGGCAATAGTATCGGTAGCTGAAGCTTGAACAGCTTGACCGGCCTCAGCTTGGCTAGTGATAATCGGTTTTGGCCTGCAGGCTGATGACTCAGGTGGGGTGCTCAACTCCGTAGATACTGCTGACCCCAGAATTTTTATAGCCAGTTCTTTAAAGTCCAGAAAGGTACTGTTAGGGTGCTGGGCGGACAGCATCTTTAATTGGGTCCTTATTTGCTCACTAGACACCCCGGTGATAAATTGTTCCCTCAGGGTCTGGTCCTGATTATCAACCTCCTTGGGATCTATCTGGATTACAGCCCCTAAAGCCTCCTGAAGTGATAGGGCATAGTCACGGAGGGACTCACCGGACTTCTGTTTCTTGCCAAAGAAGTGCATCTTTATCTCTGAGGCAGTCCTTGTTTCAAAAGTGGCCCTGAGGCGGGTGAATATCTGCTCTAGAGTACTCCGCTCAGCAGCAGGCCAGGATAATACCTCTCTGCGGGCAGCTCCCTCCAGTTGTGCTAGCAGGATTTCCATTTGCTGGTCGGCATTTATGGGGTACAGTTTGAATAATGCCAGCAACTTTTCTTTAAAGTCTCTTAGGGTATGGGTCTCTCCTTTATAGCGGGGAAACCATGGGGCCCCAAAATAGTAAGGCATGGTAAAGGGCATCATGCTGGGGCTTATAGGATGATTAGGAGCCGCAAGCTCTCCCGGGGCCGGCTGCTCGGGCACTCCCGGTTCTGACATGTTAGCTTATTACGATGTGGCCGCTGGCGACTAAAGGGGCCGGAACAATCCCCTTCCCTCCGGTTACAAGTCCTTACCGGTATCGCCGGGCTTGCGCAGGCCAAATCTCGAGAGACTCCGGACGTCCTGAGTACGCGGTGACGTAGAAGAAGCAGGGCCGCGGCGGTGCGATGATGAAGAGGGGCGGGATTCTCTGTGTCTTTGAAGGGATCTGCCCACGAAGGTCCTCAGCAGCGCGGGAAACTTTACTCCAGGCGGCCGGTGGCCATCTTGGTCACCATTCCCTGCCAGCAAGCAGGGTTGTTGACAAGTGAATAAATTGTAATCCACAACCACGATTTTCTTTTCCTGGGGGTAGCGCAACACAGCACAGCGCCTCCGATTCCTCCCAGGCACAATTGTAATCCACCGACTTGAAAATAAAGGGTATAGTCCTTGCAATACGGTGGTGGAATAGTTAAAGCACACAGTTCACACTTCTCTGCACTCCAGAAGCATGCGGATCCTGTTCGTGACGCCAAAAAGAGCGATGCAGTATCCCAGGGGGTCAATAGAGCAGTTTTAGGTATGCGGGGAGTCGTAGTGCAGGGCAACCCACTAACCTGGGATTCACTGTCGTCTTCAATCCGGGTCAATACTGGAACAGGCAGTTGATAAATGTCGTGACGCCAGTGCCAATTAAACGGTGACACACCGTGTAGTGATAGGTGGAATAATAGAGCAGTCCAGATATTCATATAACAGGTCAACTTTACTGGATGAATTTATAGTAGGATGAACAGCCAGTGAATACAGTTCCAGAGTTATTCCACACTTCACCATACAATTAAGAGTAGTGGTTCAGGCTTTTACTTATAAAAGGACTAACTTCAAGACAGGCCTCCTAGGATCAGGGATTCCCTCTTATGCTACTTGCAGCAATACCCTCAAGGTCCGGACACCTAAATCCTGGTGATCACCCTTGAGCAAGGACTTGATAGAGGTCTTCTTCCCTCCTGATGGTAGGCTCTATCTTTGGAGTACCTCAGGTATAATTAACCTGGAAACTGGGTGGGAATGACCCTCCACACCAGTAGTGCAAGCTCTGCACTCTTGACTGAGCCCTGAATCTCTCAGAACTGACTCTAGAAACTTCTAACTAACTTCCTAGGCTAGGCCCTAGCCTATTTATACTGAACTGGGGGCTCCCTCTGCTGGCTGGAATAAGGATTACCTGCAACAGGCCTAACTGGCTTAAAGGGAAATACACATTACAATCTAGCAGTGTCGGGTAACCTACCCGTATGCTGCAAATGTCATTCATGAAGTTTTGGAACACAGCTGGGGCATTGCTGAGTCCAAAAGGCATCACCTGATATTCAAAGTGTCCTACCGGAGTATTGAACGCCGTCTTCCATTCGTCTCCCTCCTTGATTTGGTTTAGATTGTATGCCCCTTTTAGGTCAATTTTGGAAAACCAGGTTGCCCCCAGAACCTGGTTAAATAAATCCGGAATCAATGGGAGGGAGTATCTATTCTGGACAGTGATTTTATTTAATCTCCGGTAATCGATACATGGCCTAAGACCACCATCTTTTTTCTTAACAAAGAAAAATCCCGCCCCCATAGGAGAGACAGAAGGTCTAATATGCCCTTTACCAAGGCTCTCCTTAATATAATCTTCCATGGCCTTGCGTTCGGGCATAGAAAGATTATAAATTCGTCCTTTAGGAAATTTGGCCCCCTCTACTAGCTCTATGGTACAATCATAAGGTCTATGGGGGGGTAGAACCTCCGGGGTTGGTGATGAGAATACATCAGAATATTCTTTAACAACAGTGGGTAAAGTATCAGACTTTACTGAGACCCCAGCCTGTACCACGAACAAGCACGAGTCACACTTAGGCCCCCATCTCACCAACTCCCCATTGGACCAATCTATAGTGGGGTTATGTAGTCGGAGCCAAGGCAACCCTAGTACCACCTCAGCCGGTAGGTTCTCCAGGACTAGAAGCGAACATCTCTCTGAGTGGCACACACCCACGGTTAGAGAAATCTCCGAGCTACATAAGCTCGCCGTACCACCAATAAGAGGAGTAGCATCAATAGCCATGACATGGATAGGAGTTGGTAAGGCAAACATAGGAATACCCAATCTTACAGCATACTCAGAGTCAATAAAGCTAGCCGCTGAGCCAGAATCAACCCGGCCATTTATCTACTCCCAGAGAAATTGTAATGGGTACCGAAAGCTTACATTTAGAAAATTCAGGGTGTACCTGGTCTTTAGGTTGCCTTGCCTTAGGAAACTTGACAGAGAGGACCTTCTTAGGACACTGGTTGATCCAATGGTCAGGATCTCCACAGTAAAAGCATTCTCCACGTCTGCGGTGAAGATTCCCTCGGGTCATGCCAACCTGCATGGGTTCCTCGGTGGAGACCTCAGCATTGTCTCTGGGATAGGCCTCTGGCTGGACCACCATATGGGAAGAGAACTGTTGTTCCTGTCGTCTCTCTCTAACCCGTCGGTCAAGTCGGACAACAAGGGTCATCATCTCCTCTAAGGTCTCTGGAAGTTGATAACTGACCAGAAGATCCTTTAATTTATCAGACAGACCTGACCTGAACTGACTCTTCAGGGCTGGTTCGTTCCATCCTGAGGGGACACACCACCTTCTGAATTGGGTGCAATAATCCTCCGCTGGTAAATTGCCCTGAACCAGTGCCTTTAGAGCCGTCTCGGCTACTAGAGCCCTGTCTGGTTCATCATAGAGGGTACACAGGGCCTGAAAGAACCCCTCCACAGAATATAAACAACTGGCGCCAGCAGGTAAAGAGAACGCCCAGTCCTGGGGATCACCCTGTAATCGGGAAATGATAATGCCCACGCGTTGACTCTCGGGGCCAGAGGACACGGGGCGCAAATGGAAGTAAAGTTTGCAACTCTCCTTAAAAGAGAGAAACTTCTTCCGGTCTCCAGAAAAGGGTTCTGGGAGCTTAAGCTGGGGCTCAAAATGCAGACTGGAGGCCTGAGGAGTGGAAGAACCTTGCCCTAACTCAACAGAACTGAGTTTTTCCCCTAACTCCTGCACCCTCTGCGTCAGATTAGAGACATGGTCAGTCAGGGTCACCAGAGGATTCATAATACAGTGGTTATTGGGCCTGTTAATCTGTAACGGTCGCGTACACACACACACACAGGGGGGAGGGAAGTGACCACTGCGCTCCACCCTTACCCCTGGCCCTGCCTACTTGCATCGCGAGACCTAATTACAGGGGACAACTGGACGGCAATCCCTAACTTGGAATAAGTGCAGGGATGACAGACAGACAAACAACAGGACGTGAATGGACCGAGTCAATACCAGGAAAGCTACAAACTACAAATGGAGCAAGCAGAGAATAGTCAGGAGAAGTCGGGGTCATAAATACCAGGAGAGACGTGAAGTACCAAAGGAGTCAGCAGAGGAACGTCAGGAGGAGGCCGGGGTCAGAATACCAGGATAGCAGCAAAGTACACAAGGAGCAGGCAGAGGATCGTCAGGAATTCAGCAGGAGGTAAGTACGCCAGGAAAGACCAAATCACAGGTGGAACCTAAATTAACAGGCAACCTGTGGCCAGCAGGCTGCCTGTATTTATAGTGAGGAGTGAGGGTCATGTGACGTGGCCAGCGTCACATGACCGACAGACCAACCAGTAGAGCACCGAGTGATCAGCTCGGCGCTCAAGGCAGACTAGGAGCAGGGAGCCACCCAGCTAGTAAAGCCGCCCTGGGAATGAGGTCAAACACAGATCTTCATTCCCAAAGCTAAGCAACAGGTCTGCGGGTAATAGGGGACCGAGTGCACCTTCGGAACCCCGTTATACCAGCTGGTTAACTTCTAGAAGAGGGGGAGTAACGTTTTGTTTCCAGTGACGAGCTATCACCTTGCGCGTAGCCGTGAGTATGTGTGCAATCACCCATTTCTGGTCGTAGGGAGCATCATTAAGCCTGATACACAGTATAGCTAGTTGTGGGGTTAAATCAATGGGTATATCAGTAACTTCGACAATGAGATCACGTGCTTGTCGCCATAAGGGAATAATAAGAGGGCAGGACCACCACATGTGAGCAGGAGTACCTTTTTGGCCACAACCACGCCAGCATATGGGCGAGTAACCTGCTGATACATGTGCTAGCCTATCAGGTGTAAGGAACCACCTTTACTGAATTCTTCTGTTTTGTTCTGCATGGTTAATGCATTTGGATGGTTTGACTGCCCAAAACAACGCGTCTTGCCATGCTGTCAGTGGAAACGTAGTGTCAAGTTCCTCCTCTCATCTGGTCATAAATTGCAATTTGTGTTCAGTATAATGTGAGGTCAGGAGCTGGTATATTATGGATAGCACTTTTTTTGTAGAAGGAGCTAGGGTGAAGAATTTAACGGCTGCCATGACCATGGGTGGGGGTCTCTCATTTGTAAGAGGAGGGAGTGAGCTCAGGAGGTGCCGGACCTGGAGATACTGATAGAAATAGTGGTTAGGCAGGGTGTATTGACTATGCAGAGACTCAAATTGTACTACATGTTGGCCATCAAAGAGTTTCCCTATGGTTTCAATGCCCCTAGCATACCAAGGGGAAAGAGACAAACCTGGAATAAGGAATTCTTGTGTTTTTAAAGGAAATTGCTTCCAATCCATGAATTGTGAAAATTTGAGGCTAGATAACATATGTTTCCAGGCCGCAGAGGTAGCCACCATAGGCCCTGTGGGTAAATTGATGTGAAGCTGGCCCAGAGATTGAGCAGCGAGGTAACTTCTAAAGGAAGATCCTTTAATTAACGCTTCCTCAAGTTGTAGCCATCTCTGCGGACCGGACGGACACCACCACTCCTTGGCCTGAGAGAGTAATGAGGCCCAATAGTACGTCTTCACATCCGGCACCCCCAAACCACCCCTACGTATGGCTGGATATAGAGCCGATTTACAAATCCTATGTTTGGTGTTGCCCCATATAAATCTCAGCATCTCCCTCTGGATTTGGTTGAGTGTATTTATGGGCACCCTCATTGGAATACACTGGAGTTTATACAAAATCTTTGGTAAGGTTAGCATTTTGACTAGGTTTATCCTAGCTATCCAGGACAGATTGTGAGCAGACATGTTCACATAGTCTTTTTGCAGATCATTCTTTATAGCTTTAAAATTTGTGGATACCAGTTGTTGGGTTGATGGGGTTAGCATAATGCCTAGGTAAGTGATATGGTCAAATTCCCAGTTAAACTGAAACTTATTCTGGATGTTGTTTTGGACACAGTCAGGTATGAACAGGGGTAGTATATTGGATTTTGAGACATTAATTTTGTAATAGGAGATTTCAGAAAACCTCTGTAAGACATCCCACACAGCTACTAGTGATTTTTCAGGATTAGTCATGGTTAAGATCACATCATCAGCGTATAAGGTCAACTTGTGATGTTGCACACCGACAGGGATGCCCCCTATGGCACTATTTGACCTGATGGCTTCTGCAAGGGGTTCCATTACCAGTGCAAAGGGTACCGTTTGTTATGTGGAATGTCCTGGAGAGGAACCCCGAGGCCAATACTCTGGCTAAAGGGTTCGAGTATAATCCCATGATACCTCTCACGATAGGTCCTGAGAAGCCACATTTTTTGAGTACTCTTTCCAGGTACCTCCAGTGCACCCTATCAAATGCTTTCTCAGCATCTAGAGACAGGAACACTGTGGGGGACCTAGAAAGCTCTGCCATATGCAGGAGATCTATGATGCGCCTGGTCTCATCTCTGCTTTGTGGAGTCTAGAGGCTAAAGTTTTTGAAAAAAGTTTGATATCCGTGTTCAATAAGGATATGGGCCTAAAATTGCCAGGAGGATCTGCAGGTTTACCAAGTTTAGGTAATGTGACTATCGTCGCGGTTAACATTTCATGGGGGATGTGGCCTGTGCATAAGAAGGTGTTAAATAGCTTCTGCAGGAGTGGGGTCAGGGAATTCCGGAAAGTTTTATAGTATTCGTTTATGTAACCGTCTGGGCCAGGGGCAGAATGTAATTTGGCTGAGCGTATCGCCCGTTCTATTTCTAGGGCTTCAATAGGGGCATTTAGGGTGTTTAGATCAGACTCTGACAGGCGGGGGAAAGATAAACGATCTAAGAACGCTGCTATGCCTTCAAACTGGGGCTGGGGAGTGGAGCTACTATTGCGTAGTTTATATAAGCTTTCATTATATTCTACAAAAGTATCCGAAATCTTTTGGGGATGGGTAATGAGTTGGGAATTTTCTGATTTCAGATGGGCAATTCTGCTTGTCGCATTTTTGCGTTTTACCCTTCTAGCGAGTAGGGATCCCGCTTTGTCGCCTATATTATAAGAGGTGGCCTTCATTTGTCTAAGCGAGCGCTCATGGTCGTATAACAGAATGGGCCTAAGATTAGCCCTTGCATCAAATAGTTGTTTTTGGAGTGAAGGGCTGGGATGCAGAGTCAATTTTGGAAAGTGACTCTAGCGCCTCTGAGAGGAGCTTGAGCCATTGTTTTTTCAAACGAGAAGCAAGTTGGAGTAGAATACCTCTCATAAACTCCTTGTGTGTGTTCCAGAGGGTAGATGCCGAGATCCCTGGACAATGGATTTGTCTATATATTCAACCCTTTCTAGCCGTTTCAGCAAGTAAGCATTCAATCTCCACTGCGGAGGGGAGGGACTTGGCAAACCTGTTTGGATCTCAAGAGTTATGGGAGCATGATCAGACCAAGCCGTGAGACCTATGCTTGAGTCTGAGGCCTTCCATAGCAAATCAGTAGAAATAAGAAAATAATCTATTCTGGATTGTGATAAGTGAGCAGGGGAGAGGAAAGTATAGTCACGTTCTCCGCCATAGAGGTATCTCCAAATGTCATGAAGCTGAAATTCAGCTATAAGGGATTTGAGGTCCCGTCTGTGTGTCAGGGTGCAGTTATTACAATCCATATCTGCATTTGCCGGTATATTAAAGTCACCCCCAATCACAGTGGAGCCTGACGCCACTGCTTTGAGTTTGTGGAAAAAACGGCGGAAGAAGGATATTTGTTTGCTGTTAGGTGCATAGACGGTGGCTATCGTCACTGGTAGGTTATCTAATAGACCCGTTATTATAATATATCTGCCCTTGCTGTCCGTCGTTAAAGAGGACAAAGTGAACGCTACATTCCTTTTTATCGCTATTAAAACTCCTGCTTTCTTTTTCTTAAACGCGGGAGAGTAGAAGATATGTGGGAAATCAGGATGTGTACATCTGTGATTATCTTTCAGCAGCAAATGGGTTTCTTGAGCCATTAGTACATTACAGTGTGAGGACATAGCATCAGCCCATAACATTTTCCTCTTAAATGGGGAGTTCAATCCCCTAACATTCAGTGAATACATTTTAACCCCCATCGAGATAGTAAGTATATAGCCTAACCCTGCTCCGTTCGGACAAAGGTATAGGGACGTATATGGGGAGTAGACATCATCACACATTTTAACCGGAGGTAGAGCCTCCAAAAACGTCAGAGTTGAAAAAACTAAGAAAACATAGAACGCAAAAGTTAACATATAAAGAGTAGAAGCAGTATTACAGTGCTTCAAAGTGGTATAGTGGTAGAAAGGGCTTTTGCCCCATAGAGAAGGGGGTGCCAAATACTATTGGGCAGTCCTGCTCAGGTCGGGTTCCAGTCCACTGGAATCTTTGCTCGTTCGCGAAGAGGATCACCTGCTGGCGGAGTGCCAGCAGGTAGAAGGCTCAGGGCCGACAATTTCTGCTCTGCAGCCCGCGGCGTTGTGCACACGTGGAATGTGCCGTTATGTGCAACTATAAGTTTCACCGGAAAGCCCCACCGGTAGCGGACTTGATTGTCCCGCAGGATTCTAGTGAGGGGGGCAAACTCCTTCCTTTTGGCCAGGGTTGTCGCAGATAAATCCGGGAATACCGAGATGCCGCCAAAGGAGCTGGTGGGCTCCGGGTCCTTCCGGAGTGGTTTCAGAAAGGCTTCTTTGACTTGGTAGAAGTGTATCCTCGCCAGGACATCATGAGGGACCTCTGGAGCAAGGCTTGCCGGCTTGGGGATCCTGTGAATGCGGTCAATAGAAAGGTCCATCTCTAAGAGACTTGGTAAGGCCTCTTTGAGTAAGGTTTGCAGTAGTGAGAGTAGCTGATCAGGGCCCACCGTCTCAGGCACACCCCGGAGTCTGACATTGTTTCGTCGACTCCGGTCCTCCATGTCGGCAACTTTAGATGGTAGCTTGCCTACCTCCTCCTCAAGGGCAGCGTTGGCGTCTATCAGCAGATTATGTGAGGCGGTAAGTTCGGCCATCTTGCCTTCTAGATGCGAAGTGCGCTCTCCCAGCTGTGTTATTTCAGCTTGTACTTCCCTGAGAACGATGTGGAAGTCCTCTTTTATGGAAGATCGTAAGGGAGTCCAGCATACTCCGGAGCAGCTCCTCTGTAAGCGGTGAGGAGCTATCTGATAGTTGTCGGGATGTGGTGCGAACTTCGCTCGGCGAGGAAGCGGAGGAGCCGTCACAAGAGGGTGTGGAGGGCAGCTTCGGGCTTACGCTCAACGGCGGAGTTTTGTGAAAGAACTTTGTGAGTTTCGCCGGAGCCTGGCGCTTCTTGACTCGCCCCATATGTGGACAGGATGCAGGAGGAGAGATCCTCATAAATTTGGGAGCAGGAAAGGCTGAGATTAAGCCGGATTGTAGTGCTGGAAGCGGAGCTCCTCAACTAAGCAGCCAGCGCTATCAGCGTCCAGGCAACGCCCCCCACTTGTTTTTTATTTTTTTTTGTGGAGGTGAGGTGGCAAAAACAGCAATTCCATCATTGTTTTTAACAATATTTTTACAGCGTTCACCGCGCATGATTAGTAACTTGATACCTTTTATAGATCAGGTTGTTACTGAGGCAGCGATACTAATTATGTGTAGTTTTTTTATTTTTTAATAACTTATAAGTGAACGGATATGGGTTATATGCCATACATGCCATTTGGACGTAGGGTTGTGTCCAAATGCGTGAAGGGGTTAATATGCCTGGCATATATTTCTATACTTTTTTTAAAGCTACTTTTTTATTTTTTTTAAAGGGGTTGTCCAGTATCATTAATGGAGTTTTCTGGAAGGGACATGTTTTAACATAGAGACACTGTATCGAGACAAGTCTTATTAGACTTGTATGCTCTCCATTAAAAATAAACCAATGACTGTAGAGTCTAAGGATTCGTTAGATATAAGATAATCACGCTACTACCAGATGATGGTGAATGGTACTGTTTATTGTTTATTGTTGGTAAATGTCCTATTCGGTCCCTCTATGCCACTAGTGGATGGTGTGATCAACACTGAGGGCAGAGTCCAACAAGTTACCATTTTCTTGTTGATGTTGTTATCCGTTGGCACGCAGGAGAGGAAAAACCCCCTGTGGAGGAAACCTCTAGGGAACCATGGCGTAAGGACTACCCTTCCCTTGGGTACAAGAGGCAGCTTGTGGACTAGAAGCGCTGGCGGTCAATTCATTGATTCGTGGAAGAATCTTCATCGACTTCCTGCTGCTTCTCTGCTCCTGCTACTCTGCAGGTTATGACCCTCAGGTTACTCCTAGTGGCAGTTGGAAATGAAACTGAAGGACCAGGACTGTTATATCACAGTACCGATAAGTCGTCAGGAGAGTACATAGAGGTCAGAGGTTGGAATTTGAGGCTCATACAAGGACAGCAATTCTCGGTGGATTTTCCTGGTGAGTGTGATGTCATCAAGAGGCTCTGCTATAACATGATGGTTTTCTCCCACTGATCTATTGCGGACATCTGTATGTATAGTGGAGCTGCTCACTTCCAGTGGTTTATCCTCCTCCAGATCCTGTGGACGATCTCTCTCACAATTCTACCAAATGTTCTGCCAAGAGATAAAATAGCTTTGTAATAGTGGTAACCACCTGCACTTTTACCCTGTAGACCTATCAGCAGACTATAAGCTTCCATCAGTGAATGGACTCCACACCACACTGCTGATAGAATTACAGGTAATGGAGGGAACTTTCAATAATCCCCATATTTCCCTCTCAGTTACGATGACCCACCTGCGATGACGTATGACAGGTTCTTGTATTGGCTTTATGACCTGCCATCTGGCATTGGCAAAAGTGAATCCACAGAATAGCTTTTGATCTTTATCGGCCATTGGTGGCTTATTGGCTTCGGTGGAGGATAGGACATCATTTATTTTTTTCGATGTCATCACTGGTGGCTGTGGAGAGAAGATCCAAGATCCTGTGTTTAACAAGAAAGGGCACAATGGAACTTTACTACTACCCACATCTTCCCTGGATCCTGTACTTACTGGTCCTGGTTGGAATGGTGGACAAGTTGCTGCTTCCTCTATATCTGTCCACTCGATGTCCATGAAAAATGGATGTTCTCTGATGTTACATACCGCTAACTGGCGACTCTCTGGTGACTTGATTAAGAGCTGGAAAAATATATATTGAAGACATTTCAGAATTGTAGATCACATTTTCCAATGTAGTCCCTAGTTTTCAATGTCATATTTAGCCGCTGTTGTACTGCTATATATTTTTATACTCACCCTCTCTATGAGGTCTCTGGCTTGTGGGTCGAGTCGTTTTGGGTAGGTGGGAACATCGTTGATCAGTGACTTCTGAATTTTTTCAGGAAATATACTGGCAGAGAATGGATATTTGCCAGTAGCCATCTGATATATCGCCACACCAGCTGAGAACCAGTCCACTGCCGTGTTGTAGGGCTTCTCCAGAAGAATCTGTAGAAATATCAGGTTGACAATAAAAAAATAAGAGCATTGTCCAGAGCAGCAGAAGTCATGGAGATATCCAGCCCTATGCACAATGAGAAGCACATAGATGATTCCTCACCTCGGGTGCCATGTAGCTAAGAGTTCCGGCATATTGTGAGATCTTCCTTTCCCCAAAGATGTTCATCACGGCAAGACCGAAATCGGCAATCTTCAAGTGACCGGCGCTGTCCATTAAGATGTTTTCTGGTTTTATGTCTCTATGTATGATGCCTCTGTTATGGAGAAACTGCAGCCCACAGATGATCTCAGCTGCAAAAAATCTGATCACAAAAAAAGAGAAAACATCAACATTGAGACCAATAAATGATATAAAGATGGATGTTCCTGACAACTATTGTCTTTATCTAAGATATCTATGTTCTGCCTTACCTGGTGACTGGAATGGTGAATGGGGCTTTGGCATGTATGAGGTCACCTAGGTCTCCTCCGCTGAGAAACTCCATGATGAAGAAGGCATAGTCCTGTGATAAAGATAGAGCATATCATGTAAGTTTCAAAAAAACTTAACTATGGAATATTAGAGTGCATATATATACCCTGCTTTGGAGATGTTATGCTTCTCAAGTAAAAGAAGCCAGAGGTTCAGGTTGACCTACCATCATAGTGCAAGTCTTGGAACTCATTTAAGTACAACAATGTTGGCAAAAGTAGGATGGGGTTGAAAAGAACTGACCTACTCACAAAACCCAGTAGTGAATAAGCCTCTTACCTTGGTCTGGAAGGTGGCATAAGCATGGGTGAATAGTGGACTTTTCCCAGTCACCTCCAGGACCTGTCGCTCAATCAGAACGTTGTTTCTAAAGTTCTGAAGCAGGACCCTCTTCTTCACCAGCTTCACTGCCAGTTGTTGTTGGCAGTCGGGATGTGTGGCCAGCATGACCTAGAGGAGACAGAACATTAGAACTTAAGGAACGGCGCATCTTGCCATGAGAAGACGTGAAATCTTGATTTTGCTATAGTCATATTACTACACATAAGGAAAAAGTGACAACAACTCCTGATACTTACTTTACCAAAACCACCCTCTCCAAGAATTTTATGGAAGGTGAAGCTTTCCAGTCCAGTCACAATGATGGGGGTTTCTGCTGGGATTGTCACTGGTAGAGAGAAGAGACATTATAGTTAATATTCCTGCGTTTGGCCTCCAATAGTGATTACGTTATGAGAGGATAGGAGTTTTATGGGGCATGAAAGACAAAAATGCTCATTAATCATGTTCATAAGTGGGCAAACCCATTGATACGTTATTGAGGGATATTGGCTCTAGGTGTCTTAGATCTGCACTCACCTGACAGCTGTTCCATCTCAGTGTTATAGGATGTGCTGGGTCCATCTTCAGCTTTTCCCCCTGTCTTTTCTCCCCTCTTCCTCTTTTTTCGGATACTCTCCTGTATAGGGCTTCCAGGTCTTTTCGAAGCCTTGATAATTTTTTCTTTGCCGCCATCTTTCACCTTCTCTGATGTTTCTATTCTCCTCCTCTTATTTGGCGGCTGAACTCTCCTCTTTCTCTTCCTTTTACTTTTTTTGGGAAGATTCTTTGGAACCTCCATGTTCAGCCCATAGATGTCACTGGGTTGAGGAAGGTCCTGTGCGCCTTCAGCGCGTTCCATGATGACACTTGGAACGGCTTGGCTTACAGGCCCTCTTTTCTGGTCTTTGAACAAAATTTGCTGAGCGCAAGTAAAAGTCGCCTTCACCCGTCAAGTGATGAAGAAATATGGCCGAAAGTCAGGCTGCAGAAAGCTAGAATCAATTGTTATATGACATCACAAAGGCATCTGTGACATCACCACATTCTAAAGGTCACATGACTTTACAGAGGTACCTGTGTCATGGCTGGCTGTCAAAGGTGACATGACTTTACGAGTACCTGTAACATCATCAGCCTGGCTGACAGGCCTGTGTTTATCAGCAGTTTTAAAGGTCCATGATTTTCTATTTACTAAGTCTCTCTAGCATTTATCATTTATATTATATCCAGTTTATTCCCAGAATAAAAACTATCCTCTACATCATTAATATTTAGGACAAGAATAAGACATGCTCTTTCTTTGAAAATGAATGGGTCCGCACCCGTTCCACAAAATTGCGGAACAGATGCGGACCCATTCATACGGTCGTGTGAATGAGCCCTAAGGTCTGTTAAGAACGGATAAACTGTCCATTTTTAACAGACTTTTTTTTCACTGATGCCTTTCTGAGAAATGGGCATTCAAAACGGACCCATTCAATTGTATGGCGGCAGTTGGTCAGTGAAAAACAGACAAGATAGAACATGTTCTATTTTTTGACATCCGTTATTCACTGGCCGTCAAAACAACTGCTGGGTAAATAACCTCATAGACTACCATTGGCCTTAGAATGGATGTGTGATGGCCGTTAAAAAAACATCCATCACATGTCCGTTGTTTTTACTGTCATGTACATGTAGCCTAAGGCCTTTTTATGCTACTTTTGTATTTTTCTTTGCTAGCATTTTAGAGTACACTATGTTTTTATGTAATTTATTAACTTTTTTTTCCACCTTTTTTTTATACCATATAGCAATCATTTTACATAATGTGATATATTTATAGAGTAGGTTGACACTGCTATGTGTGTATATTATTTGCTGCTTTGTATAATATTCAATCGCATCAAACCCTTTAAGCAACAGCCAGTTTGGACCAAATGCCGGATTCCCATTTTTCAAATCTGACATGTGTCAGTTTATCTGGTGTTAATTTTGGAGTGGTTTTACTTATCCAAGCCATTCTGAGATTGTTTTCTCGTGACACCATACTTCATGTTAGTGGTGAATTTGAGTTGATATGTTTTACCTTTATGCATAAGAAAAAATCCAAAATTAGCAAAATCGCTATTTTCTAAATTAGAATTTCTCTGCTTTTAAAATGGATAGTGATACTTCATAAAATAGGTATTACTTTACATTCCCCATATGTCTTCTTTATATTGGCATCATTTTGTAAATGTTATTTTATTTTTTTAGGAAGTTAGAAGGCTTAGAAGTTTAGAAGCTAATTTTAAAATTTTTAAGAAAATTTCCAAAACCCACTTTTTTAAGGACCAGTTCAGTTAAGAAGTCACTTTGTGGGGCCTACATAGTAGAAACCACCAAATTTTCGAAAATACACCCCTGATTTTACACCTCCCCTGATTTTACAAACTTTATTAAACCCTTTAGGTGTTCCATAAGAATTAAAGCAAAGTAGAGGGGACATTTTAAAATGTAATTTTTCAAGTAACACAGCAAGGGTTAACAGCCAAAGAAACCTCAATATTTATTACCCGGTTTACAGAAAAAAAACATATGTAGTCGTTACCTGCTGTATGGGCACAAGGCAGGGCACAGAAGGAAAGGAGCGACATATTGTTAACGGAGGGCAGATTCTGCTGGAATGGTTTTTAGGTGCCATGTCACATTTGAAGAGACCCTCAGGTAAACCTAGAAAGAAAACTCCAAAAAGTGACCCCATTTTGGAAACTACAACCCTCACAGAATAAATCAAAGGATGAAGTGAATGCTTTGGCTATAAAAATGAAAAATTGACTTTCATATCCAATAAAACGTTGCTTTATCCCCAAATTTTTCATTTTCACAAGGAGAAAATGCACCTCACAATTTGTTATGCATTTTGTCCTGAATATGGCAACACCATATATATGGTCGTAAACCGTAAATCATTTTTTGTGGAGGTGAAGTGGGCAAAAATGGCAATTCCGTCAGTGTTTTTAATTTTTATTTTTTATGGGGTTCTTCTTGCAGTAAAAGTGATATGATAATTTTATTCTGTCGGTTGATATGGTTATGCTGATACCAAAATTATAGAGTTTTATTTTATGTTTTATGACTTTTTTAGTATAAAATCACTTTTGTGTTAAAAATTTATTTATTTTACAACTTTTTTATTTTTTCACCAATGCTGTATATTTTATTGGCATCATTTTGCGGTACTTATGGCTTTTTGATCACTTGTTATTTATTTTATGTTTAAATAGATTTTTATTAAAAGGTTTTTTATGCACAAGAATAGCACAGATGAGGCAGACGCAGCCACCTATAAGTACATTTACAATGTGTACATAAGAAGTGCAATTGTATATATAGAAACAATAACATTACAAGGTAACAATAAGCCAAGTTGTTGGCTTAACCAATAGACAGTGTGTGACAATAGCCAGGATCATATGTCGCATATTGGGAGGGGGTGGGGAGGGGAGGGTGTTGGTTCGTCCAAGGAGCTAGAAATACCTTAAAGGGAGTCTGTCACCTACATAACATGTTTTAAACTGATGATATAGCTCTGTGGGAGGCAGATCCATAACACTGATGGTACCCATGTTTAGTTTTTCAGAGCCTCCAAAGTACCTAAAATGAAGTTTTAAAAATATGCAAATTACCTATCGCAAGTGCCCAGAGGCGGAGAGTGTGCTGCAAGTGCCCAGTGCTCCCCGCCTTACTTGCTCCTGACTCCTCCCCTCTGTATCGTCCGGCCAGCTCTGTATCCTTGCGGCGTCATTCTCATCTCCATTCATAATCTATTGCCTGTTCGCTTCACCGCCGGGTCCGGGCATGCGCAGTACATTGCCCACTGTGGGCAGAGGCATACTGATATGCCGTGCGCATGCGCCAGTTACGTACACCGGCGGTAAAGCGCACAGGCTCTGGATTATGAATGGAGACGAAAATGACCCAGCAAGGATACAGGGCTGGCCGGACGATACAGAGGGGAGGAGTCAGGAGCAAGTAAGGCGGGGAGCACTGGGCACTTGCAGCACACTCTCCGCCCCTGGGCACTTGCGATAGGTAATTAGCATATTTTTTTAAAACTTCATTTTAGGTACTTTGGAGGCTCTGAAAAACTAAACATGGGTACCATCAGTGTTATGGATCTGCCTCCCACAGAGCTATATCATCAGTTTAAAACATGTTATGTAGGTGACAGACTCCCTTTAACATTTCGGTTATAGTAAAGCATCAGGGAGAGGTACAGCGTGTATACTTGAGAGCCATGGCATCCATTGATTAAGGGACCTGGTTCTAGATTGCAGGGCAGGCGAGTAGATAATTTTGTGTTGCATATGCTGGTTTACCAGCTGGTTAACTTCTAGAAGAGGGGGAGTAACGTTTTCTTTCCAGCGACGAGCTATCACCTTGCGCGTAGCCGTAAGTATGTGTGCAATCACACATTTCTGGTCGTAGGGAGCATCATTAAGCCGGATGCACAGTATAGCTAGTTGTGGGGTGAAATCAATGGGTAGATCAGTAACTTCGACAATGAGATCACGTGCTTGTCGCCATAAGGGAATAATAAGAGGGCAGAACCACCACATGTGAGCAGGAGTACCTTTTTGGCCACAACCACGCCAGCATATGGGCGAGTAACCTGCTGATACATGTTCTAGCCTATCAGGTGTAAGGTACCACCTTTACTGAATTTTTCTGTTTTGTTCTGCATGGTTAATGCATTTGGATGGTTTGACTGCCCAAAACAACGCATCTTGCCATGCTGTCAGTGGAAACGTAGTGTCAAGTTCCTCCTCTTATCTGGTCATAAATTGCAATTTGTGTTCAGTATAATGTGAGGTCAGGAGTTGGTATATTATGGATAGCCCTTTTTTGTAGAAGGAACTAGGGTGAAGAATTTAACGGCTGCCATGACCATGGGTGGGGTCTCTCATTTGTAAGAGGAGGGAGTGAGCTCAGGAGGTGCCGGACCTGGAGATACTGATAGAAATAGTGGTTAGGCAGGGTGTATTGACTATGCAGAGACTCAAATTGTACTACATGTTGGCCATCAAAGAGTTTCCCTATGGTTTCAATGCCCCTAGCATACCAAGGGGAAAGAGACAAACCTGGAATAAGGAATTCTTGTGTTTTTAAAGGAAATTGCTTCCAATCCATGAATTGTGAAAATTTGAGGCTAGATAACATATGTTTCCAGGCCGCAGAGGTAGCCACCATAGGCCCTGTGGGTAAATTGATGTGAAGCTGGCCCAGAGATTGAGCAGCGAGGTAACTTCTAAGGGAAGATCCTTTAATTAACGCTTCCTCAAGTTGTAGCCATCTCTGCGGACCGGACGGACACCACCACTCCTTGGCCTGAGAGAGTAATGAGGCCCAATAGTACGTCTTCACATCCGGCACCCCCAAACCACCCCTACGTATGGCTGGATATAGAGCCGATTTACAAATCCTATGTTTGGTGTTGCCCCATATAAATCTCAGCATCTCCCTCTGGATTTGGTTGAGTGTATTTATGGGCACCCGCATTGGAATACACTGGAGTTTATACAAAATCTTTGGTAAGGTTAGCATTTTGACTAGGTTTATCCTAGCTATCCAGGACAGATTGTGAGCAGACATGTTCACATAGTCTTTTTGCAGATTATTCTTTATAGCTTTAAAATTTGTGGATACCAGTAGTTGGGTTGATGGGGTTAGCATAATGCCTAGGTAAGTGATATGGTCAAATTCCCAGTTAAACTGAAACTTATTCTGGATGTTGTTTTGGACACAGTCAGGTATGAACAGGGGTAGTATATTGGATTTTGAGACATTAATTTTGTAATAGGAGATTTCAGAAAACCTCTGTAAGACATCCCACACAGCTACTAGTGATTTTTCAGGATTAGTCATGGTTAAGATCACATCATCAGCGTATAAGGTCAACTTGTGATGTTGCACACCGACAGGGATGCCCCCTATGGCACTATTTGACCTGATGGCTTCTGCAAGGGGTTCCATTACTAGTGCAAAGATTAAAGGAGACAGGGGGCACCCCTGTCGGGTACCGTTTGTTATGTGGAATGTCCTGGAGAGGAACCCCGAGGCCAATACTCTGGCTGAAGTGTTCGAGTATAATCCCATGATACCTCTCACGATAGGTCCTGAGAAGCCACATTTTTTGAGTACTCTTTCCAGGTACCTCCAGTGCACCCTATCAAATGCTTTCTCAGCATCTAGAGACAGGAACACTGTGGGGGACCTAGAAAGCTCTGCCATATGCAGGAGATCTATGATGCGCCTGGTCTCATCTCTGCTTTGTGGAGTCTAGAGGCTAAAGTTTTTGAAAAAAGTTTGATATCCGTGTTCAATAAGGATATGGGCCTAAAATTGCCAGGAGGATCTGCAGGTTTACCAAGTTTAGGTAATGTGACTATCGTCGCGGTTAACATTTCAGGGGGGATGTGGCCTGTGCATAAGAAGGTGTTAAATAGATTCTGCAGGAGTGGGGTCAGGGAATTCCGGAAAGTTTTATAGTATTATGTAACCGTCTGGGCCAGGGGCAGAATGTAATTTGGCTGAGCGTATCGCCCGTTCTATTTCTAGGGCTTCAATAGGGGCATTTAGGGTGTTTAGATCAGACTCTGACAGGCGGGGGAAAGATAAACGATCTAAGAACGCTGCTATGCCTTCAAACTGGGGCTGGGGAGTGGAGCTACTATTGCGTAGTTTATATAAGTTTTCATTATATTCTGCAAAGGTATCCGAAATCTTTTGGGGATGGGTAATGAGTTGGGAATTCTCTGATTTCAGATGGGCAATTCTGCTTGTCGCATTTTTGCATTTTACCCTTCTAGCGAGTAGGGATCCCGCTTTGTCGCCTATATTATAAGAGGTGGCCTTCATTTGTCTAAGCGAGCGCTCATGATCGTATAACAGAATGGTCCTAAGATTAGCCCTTGCATCAAATAGTTGTTTTTGGAGTGAAGGGCTGGGGTGCAGAGTCAATTTTGGAAAGTGACTCTAGCACCTCTGAGAGGAGCTTGAGCCATTGTTTTTTCAAACGAGAAGCAAGTTGGAGTAGAATACCTCTCATAAACTCCTTGTGTGTGTTCCAGAGGGTAGATGCCGAGATCCCTGGACTATCATTTATATCAATAAATTCACCAATGGATTTGTCTATATATTCAACCCTTTCTAGCCGTTTCAGCAAGTAAGCATTCAATCTCCACTGCGGAGGGGAGGGACTTGGCAAACCTGTTTGGATCTCAAGAGTTATGGGAGCATGATCAGACCAAGCCGTGAGACCTATGCTTGAGTCTGAGGCCTTCCATAGCAAATCAGTAGAAATAAGAAAATAATCTATTCTGGATTGTGATAAGTGAGCAGGGGAGAGGAAAGTATAGTCACGTTCTCCGCCATAGAGGTATCTCCAAATGTCATGAAGCTGAAATTCAGCTATGAGGGATTTGAGGTCCCGTCTGTGTGTCAGGGTGCAGTTATTACAATCCATATCTGCATTTGCCGGTATATTAAAGTCACCCCCAATCACAGTGGAGCCTGACGCCACTGCTTTGAGTTTGCGGAAAAAACGGCGGAAGAAGGATATTTGTTTGCTGTTAGGTGCATAGATGGTGGCTATCGTCACTGGTAGGTTATCTAATAGACCCGTTATTATAATATATCTGCCCTTGCTGTCCGTCGTTAAAGAGGACAAAGTGAACGCTACATTCCTTTTTATCGCTATTAAAACTCCTGCTTTCTTTTTCTTAAACGCGGGAGAGTAGAAGATATGTGGGAAATCAGGATGTGTACATCTATGATTATCTTTCAGCAGCAAATGGGTTTCTTGAGCCATTAGTACATTACAGTGTGAGGACATAGCATCAGCCCATAACATTTTCCTCTTAAATGGGGAGTTCAATCCCCTAACATTCAGCGAATACATTTTAACCCCCATCGAGATAGTAAGTATACCAGCTTAACGCTGCTCCGTTCGGACAAAGGTATAGGGACGTATATGGGGAGTAGACATCATCACACATTTTAACCAAAGGTAGAGCCTCCAAAAACGTCAGAGTTGAAAAAACTAAGAAAACATAGAACGCAAAAGTTAACATATAAAGAGTAGAAGCAGTATTACAGTGCTTCAAAGTGGTATAGTGGTAGAAAGGGCTTTTGCCCCATAGAGAAGGGGGTGCCAAATACTATTGGGCAGTCCTGCTCAGGTCGGGTTCCAGTCCACTGGAATCTTTGCTCGTTCGCGAAGAGGATCACCTGCTGGCGGAGTGCCAGCAGGTAGAAGGCTCAGGGCCGACAATTTCTGCTCTGCAGCCCGCGGCGTTGTGCACACGTGGAATGTGCCGTTATGTGCAACTATAAGTTTCACCGGAAAGCCCCACCGGTAGCGGACTTGATTGTCCCGCAGGATTCTAGTGAGGGGGGCAAACTCCTTCCTTTTGGCCAGGGTTGTCGCAGATAAATCCGGGAATACCGAGATGCCGCCAAAGGAGCTGGTGGGCTCCGGGTCCTTCCGGAGTGGTTTCAGAAAGGCTTCTTTGACTTGGTAGAAGTGTATCCTCGCCAGGACATCATGAGGGACCTCTGGAGCAAGGCTTGCCGGCTTGGGGATCCTGTGAATGCGGTCAATAGAAAGGTCCATCTCTGAGAGACTTGGTAAGGCCTCTTTGAGTAAGGCTTGCAGCAGTGAGAGTAGCTGATCAGGGCCCACCGTCTCAGGCACACCCCGGAGTCTGACATTGTTTCGTCGACTCCGGTCCTCCATGTCGGCAACTTTAGATGGTAGCTTGCCTACCTCCTCCTCAAGGGCAGAGTTAGCATCTATCAGCAGATTATGTGAGGCGGTAAGTTCCAACATCTTGCCTTCTAGATGCGAAGTGCGCTCTCCCAGCTGTGTTATTTCAGCTTGTACTTCCCTGAGAACGATGTGGAAGTCCTCTTTTATGGAAGATCGTAGGGAGTCCAGCATACTCCGGAGCAGCTCCTCTGTAAGCGGTGAGGAGCTATCTGATAGTTGTCGGGATGTGGCGCGAACTTCGCTCGGCGAGGAAGCGGAGGAGCCGTCACAAGATGGTGTGGAGGGCAGCTTCGGGCTTACGCTCAACGGCGGAGTTTTGTGAAAGAACTCTGTGAGTTTCGCCGGAGCCTGGCGCTTCTTGACTCGCCCCATATGTGGACAGGATGCAGGAGGAGAGATCCTCATAAATTTGGTAGCAGGAAAGGCTGAGATTAAGCCGGATTGTAGTGCTGGAAGCGGAGCTCCTCAACTAAGCAGCCAGCGCTATCAGCGTCCAGGCAACGCCCCCCACTTGTTTTTTTTTTTTGTGGAGGTGAGGTGACAAAAACAGCAATTCCATCATTGTTTTTAACAATATTTTTACAGCGTTCACCGCGCATGA
The DNA here is from genome assembly GCF_905171765.1 of Bufo bufo. NCBI lineage: Eukaryota > Metazoa > Chordata > Amphibia > Anura > Bufonidae > Bufo > Bufo bufo. The sequence goes on along the minus strand of NC_053391.1, from coordinate 130,569,882 downwards.
TTAGTAACTTGATACCTTTTTATAGATCAGGTTGTTACGGAGGCAGCGATACTAATTATGTGTAGTTTTTTTATTTTTTTATACCTTATAAGTGAACGGATATGGGTTATATGCCATACATGCCATTTGGACATAGGGTTGTGTCCAAATGCGTGAAGGGGTTAATATGCCTGGCATATATTTCTATACTTTTTTAAAGCTACTTTTTTATTTTTTTTAAAGGGGTTGTCCAGTATCATTAATGGAGTTTTCTGGAAGGGACATGTTTTAACATAGAGACACTGTATCGAGACAAGTCTTATTAGACTTGTATGCTCTCCATTAAAAATAAACCAATGACTGTAGAGTCTAAGGATTCGTTAGATATAAGATAATCACGCTACTACCAGATGATGGTGAATGGTACTGTTTATTGTTTATTGTTGGTAAATGTCCTATTCGGTCCCTCTATGCCACTAGTGGATGGTGTGATCAACACTGAGGGCAGAGTCCAACAAGTTACCATTTTCTTGTTGATGTTGTTATCCGTTGGCACGCAGGAGAGGAAAAACCCCCTGTGGAGGAAACCTCTAGGGAACCATGGCGTAAGGACTACCCTTCCCTTGGGTACAAGAGGCAGCTTGTGGACTAGAAGCGCTGGCGGTCAATTCATTGATTCGTGGAAGAATCTTCATCGACTTCCTGCTGCTTCTCTGCTCCTGCTACTCTGCAGGTTATGACCCTCAGGTTACTCCTAGTGGCAGTTGGAAATGAAACTGAAGGACCAGGACTGTTATATCACAGTACCGATAAGTCGTCAGGAGAGTACATAGAGGTCAGAGGTTGGAATTTGAGGCTCATACAAGGACAGCAATTCTCGGTGGATTTTCCTGGTGAGTGTGATGTCATCAAGAGGCTCTGCTATAACATGATGGTTTTCTCCCACTGATCTATTGCGGACATCTGTATGTATAGTGGAGCTGCTCACTTCCAGTGGTTTATCCTCCTCCAGATCCTGTGGACGATCTCTCTCACAATTCTGCCAAATGTTCTGCCAAGAGATAAAATAGCTTTGTAATAGTGGTAACCACCTGCACTTTTACCCTGTAGACCCATCAGCAGACTATAAGCTTCCATCAGTGAATGGACTCCACACCACACTGCTGATAGAATTACAGGTAATGGAGGGAACTTTCAATAATCCCCATATTTCCCTCTCAGTTACGATGACCCACCTGCGATGACGTATGACAGGTTCTTGTATTGGCTTTATGACCTGCCATCTGGCATTGGCAAAAGTGAATCCACAGAATAGCTTTTGATCTTTATCGGCCATTGGTGGCTTATTGGCTTCGGTGGAGGATAGGACATCATTTATTTTTTTCGATGTCATCACTGGTGGCTGTGGAGAGAAGATCCAAGATCCTGTGTTTAACAAGAAAGGGCACAATGGAACTTTACTACTACCCACATCTTCCCTGGATCCTGTACTTACTGGTCCTGGTTGGAATGGTGGACAAGTTGCTGCTTCCTCTATATCTGTCCACTCGATGTCCATGAAAAATGGATGTTCTCTGATGTTACATACCGCTAACTGGCGACTCTCTGGTGACTTGATTAAGAGCTGGAAAAATATATATTGAAGACATTTCAGAATTGTAGATCACATTTTCCAATGTAGTCCCTAGTTTTCAATGTCATATTTAGCCGCTGTTGTACTGCTATATATTTTTATACTTACCCTCTCTATGAGGTCTCTGGCTTGTGGGTCGAGTCGTTTTGGGTAGGTGGGAACATCGTTGATCAGTGACTTCTGAATTTTTTCAGGAAATATACTGGCAGAGAATGGATATTTGCCAGTAGCCATCTGATATATCGCCACACCAGCTGAGAACCAGTCCACTGCCGTGTTGTAGGGCTTCTCCAGAAGAATCTGTAGAAATATCAGGTTGACAATAAAAAAATAAGAGCATTGTCCAGAGCAGCAGAAGTCATGGAGATATCCAGCCCTATGCACAATGAGAAGCACATAGATGATTCCTCACCTCGGGTGCCATGTAGCTAAGAGTTCCGGCATATTGTGAGATCTTCCTTTCCCCAAAGATGTTCATCACGGCAAGACCGAAATCGGCAATCTTCAAGTGACCGGCGCTGTCCATTAAGATGTTTTCTGGTTTTATGTCTCTATGTATGATGCCTCTGTTATGGAGAAACTGCAGCCCACAGATGATCTCAGCTGCAAAAAATCTGATCACAAAAAAAGAGAAAACATCAACATTGAGACCAATAAATGATATAAAGATGGATGTTCCTGACAACTATTGTCTTTATCTAAGATATCTATGTTCTGCCTTACCTGGTGACTGGAATGGTGAATGGGGCTTTGGCATGTATGAGGTCACCTAGGTCTCCTCCGCTGAGAAACTCCATGATGAAGAAGGCATAGTCCTGTGATAAAGATAGAGCATATCATGTAAGTTTCAAAAAAACTTAACTATGGAATATTAGAGTGCATATATATACCCTGCTTTGGAGATGTTATGCTTCTCAAGTAAAAGAAGCCAGAGGTTCAGGTTGACCTACCATCATAGTGCAAGTCTTGGAACTCATTTAAGTACAACAATGTTGGCAAAAGTAGGATGGGGTTGAAAAGAACTGACCTACTCACAAAACCCAGTAGTGAATAAGCCTCTTACCTTGGTCTGGAAGGTGGCATAAGCATGGGTGAATAGTGGACTTTTCCCAGTCACCTCCAGGACCTGTCGCTCAATCAGAACGTTGTTTCTAAAGTTCTGAAGCAGGACCCTCTTCTTCACCAGCTTCACTGCCAGTTGTTGTTGGCAGTCGGGATGTGTGGCCAGCATGACCTAGAGGAGACAGAACATTAGAACTTAAGGAACGGCGCATCTTGCCATGAGAAGACGTGAAATCTTGATTTTGCTATAGTCATATTACTACACATAAGGAAAAAGTGACAACAACTCCTGATACTTACTTTACCAAAACCACCCTCTCCAAGAATTTTATGGAAGGTGAAGCTTTCCAGTCCAGTCACAATGATGGGGGTTTCTGCTGGGATTGTCACTGGTAGAGAGAAGAGACATTATAGTTAATATTCCTGCGTTTGGCCTCCAATAGTGATTACGTTATGAGAGGATAGGAGTTTTATGGGGCATGAAAGACAAAAATGCTCATTAATCATGTTCATAAGTGGGCAAACCCATTGATACGTTATTGAGGGATATTGGCTCTAGGTGTCTTAGATCTGCACTCACCTGACAGCTGTTCCATCTCAGTGTTATAGGATGTGCTGGGTCCATCTTCAGCTTTTCCCCCTGTCTTTTCTCCCCTCTTCCTCTTTTTTAGGATACTCTCCTGTATAGGGCTTCCAGGTCTTTTCGAAGCCTTGATAATTTTTTCTTTGCCGCCATCTTTCACCTTCTCTGATGTTTCTATTCTCCTCCTCTTATTTGGCGGCTGAACTCTCCTCTTTCTCTTCCTTTTTCTTTTTTTGGGAAGATTCTTTGGAACCTCCATCTTCAGCCCATAGATGTCACTGGGTTGAGGAAGGTCCTGTGCGCCTTCAGCGCGTTCCATGATGACACTTGGAACGGCTTGGCTTACAGGCCCTCTTTTCTGGTCTTTGAACAAAATTTGCTGAGCGCAAGTAAAAGTCGCCTTCACCCGTCAAGTGATGAAGAAATATGGCCGAAAGTCAGGCTGCAGAAAGCTAGAATCAATTGTTATATGACATCACAAAGGCATCTGTGACATCACCACATTCTAAAGGTCACATGACTTTACAGAGGTACCTGTGTCATGGCTGGCTGTCAAAGGTGACATGACATTACGAGTACCTGTAACATCATCAGCCTGGCTGACAGGCCTGTGTTTATCAGCAGTTTTAAAGGTCCATGATTTTCTATTTACTAAGTCTCTCTAGCATTTATCATTTATATTATATCCAGTTTATTCCCAGAATAAAAACTATCCTCTACATCATTAATATTTAGGACAAGAATAAGACATGCTCTTTCTTTGAAAATGAATGGGTCCGCACCCGTTCCACAAAATTGCGGAACAGATGCGGACCCATTCATACGGTCGTGTGAATGAGCCCTAAGGTCTGTTAAGAACGGATAAACTGTCCATTTTTAACAGACTTTTTTTTCACTGATGCCTTTCTGAGAAATGGGCATTCAAAACGGACCCATTCAATTGTATGGCGGCAGTTGGTCAGTGAAAAACAGACAAGATAGAACATGTTCTATTTTTTGACATCCGTTATTCACTGGCCGTCAAAACAACTGCTGGGTAAATAACCTCATAGACTACCATTGGCCTTAGAATGGATGTGTGATGGCCGTTAAAAAAAACATCCATCACATGTCCGTTGTTTTTACTGTCATGTACATGTAGCCTAAGGCCTTTTTATGCTACTTTTGTATTTTTCTTTGCTAGCATTTTAGAGTACACTATGTTTTTATGTAATTTATTAACTTTTTTTTCCCACCTTTTTTTTATACCATATAGCAATCATTTTACATAATGTGATATATTTATAGAGTAGGTTGACACTGCTATGTGTGTATATTATTTGCTGCTTTGTATAATATTCAATCGCATCAAACCCTTCAAGCAACAGCCAGTTTGGACCAAATGCCGGATTCCCATTTTTCAAATCTGACATGTGTCAGTTTATCTGGTGTTCATTTTGGAGTGGTTTTACTTATCCAAGCCATTCTGAGATTGTTTTCTCGTGACACCATACTTCATGTTAGTGGTGAATTTGAGTTGATATGTTTTACCTTTATGCATAAGAAAAAATCCAAAATTAGCAAAATCGCCATTTTCTAAATTAGAATTTCTCTGCTTTTAAAATGGATAGTGATACTTCATAAAATAGGTATTACTTTACATTCCCCATATGTCTTCTTTATATTGGCATCATTTTGTAAATGTTATTTTATTTTTTTAGGAAGTTAGAAGGCTTAGAAGTTTAGAAGCTAATTTTAAAATTTTTAAGAAAATTTCCAAAACCCACTTTTTTAAGGACCAGTTCAGTTAAGAAGTCACTTTGTGGGGCCTACATAGTAGAAACCACCAAATTTTCGAAAATACACCCCTGATTTTACACCTCCCCTGATTTTACAAACTTTATTAAACCCTTTAGGTGTTCCATAAGAATTAAAGCAAAGTAGAGGGGACATTTTAAAATGTAATTTTTCAAGTAACACAGCAAGGGTTAACAGCCAAAGAAACCTCAATATTTATTACCCGGTTTACAGAAAAAAAACATATGTAGTCGTTACCTGCTGTATGGGCACAAGGCAGGGCACAGAAGGAAAGGAGCGACATATTGTTAACGGAGGGCAGATTCTGCTGGAATGGTTTTTAGGTGCCATGTCACATTTGAAGAGACCCTCAGGTAAACCTAGAAAGAAAACTCCAAAAAGTGACCCCATTTTGGAAACTACAACCCTCACAGAATAAATCAAAGGATGAAGTGAATGCTTTGGCTATAAAAATGAAAAATTAACTTTCATATCCAATAAAACGTTGCTTTATCCCCAAATTTTTCATTTTCACAAGGAGAAAATGCACCTCACAATTTGTTATGCATTTTGTCCTGAATATGGCAACACCATATATGTGGTCGTAAACCGTAAATCATTTTTTGTGGAGGTGAAGTGGGCAAAAATGGCAATTCCGTCAGTGTTTTTAATTTTTATTTTTTATGGGGTTCTTCTTGCAGTAATAGTGATATGATAATTTTATTCTGTCGGTTGATATTGTTATGCTGATACCAAAATTATAGAGTTTTATTTTATGTTTTATGACTTTTTTAGTATAAAATCACTTTTGTGTTAAAAATTTATTTATTTTACAACTTTTTTATTTTTTCACCAATGCTGTATATTTTATTGGCATCATTTTGCGGTACTTATGGCTTTTTGATCACTTGTTATTTATTTTATGTTTAAATAGATTTTTATTAAAAGGTTTTTTATGCACAAGAATAGCACAGATGAGGCGGACGCAGCCACCTATAAGTACATTTACAATGTGTACATAAGAAGTGCAATTGTATATATAGAAACAATAACATTACAAGGTAACAATAAGCCAAGTTGTTGGCTTAACCAATAGACAGTGTGTGACAATAGCCAGGATCATATGTCGCATATTGGGAGGGGGTGGGGAGGGGAGGGTGGGGGTTCGTCCAAGGAGCTAGAAATACCTTAAAGGGAGTCTGTCACCTACATAACATGTTTTAAACTGATGATATAGCTCTGTGGGAGGCAGATCCATAACACTGATGGTACCCATGTTTAGTTTTTCAGAGCCTCCAAAGTACCTAAAATGAAGTTTTAAAAATATGCAAATTACCTATCGCAAGTGCCCAGAGGCGGAGAGTGTGCTGCAAGTGCCCAGTGCTCCCCGCCTTACTTGCTCCTGACTCCTCCCCTCTGTATCGTCCGGCCAGCTCTGTATCCTTGCGGCGTCATTCTCATCTCCATTCATAATCTATTGCCTGTTCGCTTCACCGCCGGGTCCGGGCATGCGCAGTACATTGCCCACTGTGGGCAGAGGCATACTGATATGCCGTGCGCATGCGCCAGTTACGTACACCGGCGGTAAAGCGCACAGGCTCTGGATTATGAATGGAGACGAAAATGACCCAGCAAGGATACAGGGCTGGCCGGACGATACAGAGGGGAGGAGTCAGGAGCAAGTAAGGCGGGGAGCACTGGGCACTTGCAGCACACTCTCCGCCCCTGGGCACTTGCGATAGGTAATTAGCATATTTTTTTAAAACTTCATTTTAGGTACTTTGGAGGCTCTGAAAAACTAAACATGGGTACCATCAGTGTTATGGATCTGCCTCCCACAGAGCTATATCATCAGTTTAAAACATGTTATGTAGGTGACAGACTCCCTTTAACATTTCGGTTATAGTAAAGCATCAGGGAGAGGTACAGCGTGTATACTTGAGAGCCATGGCATCCATTGATTAAGGGACCTGGTTCTAGATTGCAGGGCAGGCGAGTAGATGATTTTGTGTTGCATATGCTGGTTTACCAGCTGGTTAACTTCTAGAAGAGGGGGAGTAACGTTTTCTTTCCAGCGACGAGCTATCACCTTGCGCGTAGCCGTAAGTATGTGTGCAATCACACATTTCTGGTCGTAGGGAGCATCATTAAGCCGGATGCACAGTATAGCTAGTTGTGGGGTGAAATCAATGGGTAGATCAGTAACTTCGACAATGAGATCACGTGCTTGTCGCCATAAGGGAATAATAAGAGGGCAGAACCACCACATGTGAGCAGGAGTACCTTTTTGGCCACAACCACGCCAGCATATGGGCGAGTAACCTGCTGATACATGTGCTAGCCTATCAGGTGTAAGGTACCACCTTTACTGAATTTTTCTGTTTTGTTCTGCATGGTTAATGCATTTGGATGGTTTGACTGCCCAAAACAACGCATCTTGCCATGCTGTCAGTGGAAACGTAGTGTCAAGTTCCTCCTCTTATCTGGTCATAAATTGCAATTTGTGTTCAGTATAATGTGAGGTCAGGAGTTGGTATATTATGGATAGCCCTTTTTTGTAGAAGGAGCTAGGGTGAAGAATTTAACGGCTGCCATGACCATGGGTGGGGGTCTCTCATTTGTAAGAGGAGGGAGTGAGCTCAGGAGGTGCCGGACCTGGAGATACTGATAGAAATAGTGGTTAGGCAGGGTGTATTGACTATGCAGAGACTCAAATTGTACTACATGTTGGCCATCAAAGAGTTTCCCTATGGTTTCAATGCCCCTAGCATACCAAGGGGAAAGAGACAAACCTGGAATAAGGAATTCTTGTGTTTTTAAAGGAAATTGCTTCCAATCCATGAATTGTGAAAATTTGAGGCTAGATAACATATGTTTCCAGGCCGCAGAGGTAGCCACCATAGGCCCTGTGGGTAAATTGATGTGAAGCTGGCCCAGAGATTGAGCAGCGAGGTAACTTCTAAGGGAAGATCCTTTAATTAACGCTTCCTCAAGTTGTAGCCATCTCTGCGGATCGGACGGACACCACCACTCCTTGGTCTGAGAGAGTAATGAGGCCCAATAGTACGTCTTCACATCCGGCACCCCCAAACCACCCCTACGTATGGCTGGATATAGAGCCGATTTACAAATCCTATGTTTGGTGTTGCCCCATATAAATCTCAGCATCTCCCTCTGGATTTGGTTGAGTGTATTTATGGGCACCCGCATTGGAATACACTGGAGTTTATACAAAATCTTTGGTAAGGTTAGCATTTTGACTAGGTTTATCCTAGCTATCCAGGACAGATTGTGAGCAGACATGTTCACATAGTCTTTTTGCAGATTATTCTTTATAGCTTTAAAATTTGTGGATACCAGTTGTTGGGTTGATGGGGTTAGCATAATGCCTAGGTAAGTGATATGGTCAAATTCCCAGTTAAACTGAAACTTATTCTGGATGTTGTTTTGGACACAGTCAGGTATGAACAGGGGTAGTATATTGGATTTTGAGACATTAATTTTGTAATAGGAGATTTCAGAAAACCTCTGTAAGACATCCCACACAGCTACTAGTGATTTTTCAGGATTAGTCATGGTTAAGATCACATCATCAGCGTATAAGGTCAACTTGTGATGTTGCACACCGACAGGGATGCCCCCTATGGCACTATTTGACCTGATGGCTTCTGCAAGGGGTTCCATTACTAGTGCAAAGATTAAAGGAGACAGGGGGCACCCCTGTCGGGTACCGTTTGTTATGTGGAATGTCCTGGAGAGGAACCCCGAGGCCAATACTCTGGCTGAAGTGTTCGAGTATAATCCCATGATACCTCTCACGATAGGTCCTGAGAAGCCACATTTTTTGAGTACTCTTTCCAGGTACCTCCAGTGCACCCTATCAAATGCTTTCTCAGCATCTAGAGACAGGAACACTGTGGGGGACCTAGAAAGCTCTGCCATATGCAGGAGATCTATGATGCGCCTGGTCTCATCTCTGCTTTGTGGAGTCTAGAGGCTAAAGTTTTTGAAAAAAGTTTGATATCCGTGTTCAATAAGGATATGGGCCTAAAATTGCCAGGAGGATCTGCAGGTTTACCAAGTTTAGGTAATGTGACTATCGTCGCGGTTAACATTTCAGGGGGCATGTGGCCTGTGCATAAGAAGGTGTTAAATAGATTCTGCAGGAGTGGGGTCAGGGAATTCCGGAAAGTTTTATAGTATTCGTTTATGTAACCGTCTGGGCCAGGGGCAGAATGTAATTTGGCTGAGCGTATCGCCCGTTCTATTTCTAGGGCTTCAATAGGGGCATTTAGGGTGTTTAGATCAGACTCTGACAGGCGGGGGAAAGATAAACGATCTAACTGGGGGTTGGGAGTGGAGCTACTATTGCGTAGTTTATATAAGTTTTCATTATATTCTGCAAAGGTATCCGAAATCTTTTGGGGATGGGTAATGAGTTGGGAATTCTCTGATTTCAGATGGGCAATTCTGCTTGTCGCATTTTTGCGTTTTACCCTTCTAGCGAGTAGGGATCCCGCTTTGTCGCCTATATTATAAGAGGTGGCCTTCATTTGTCTAAGCGAGCGCTCATGATCGTATAACAGAATGGTCCTAAGATTAGCCCTTGCATCAAATAGTTGTTTTTGGAGTGAAGGGCTGGGGTGCAGAGTCAATTTTGGAAAGTGACTCTAGCGCCTCAGAGAGGAGCTTGAGCCATTGTTTTTTCAAACGAGAAGCAAGTTGGAGTAGAATACCTCTCATAAACTCCTTGTGTGTGTTCCAGAGGGTAGATGCCGAGATCCCTGGACTATCATTTATATCAATAAATTCACCAATGGATTTGTCTATATATTCAACCCTTTCTAGCCGTTTCAGCAAGTAAGCATTCAATCTCCACTGCGGAGGGGAGGGACTTGGCAAACCTGTTTGGATCTCAAGAGTTATGGGAGCATGATCAGACCAAGCCGTGAGACCTATGCTTGAGTCTGAGGCCTTCCATAGCAAATCAGTAGAAATAAGAAAATAATCTATTCTGGATTGTGATAAGTGAGCAGGGGAGAGGAAAGTATAGTCACGTTCTCCGCCATAGAGGTATCTCCAAATGTCATGAAGCTGAAATTCAGCTATGAGGGATTTGAGGTCCCGTCTGTGTGTCAGGGTGCAGTTATTACAATCCATATCTGCATTTGCCGGTATATTAAAGTCACCCCCAATCACAGTGGAGCCTGACGCCACTGCTTTGAGTTTGCGGAAAAAACGGCGGAAGAAGGATATTTGTTTGCTGTTAGGTGCATAGATGGTGGCTATCGTCACTGGTAGGTTATCTAATAGACCCGTTATTATAATATATCTGCCCTTGCTGTCCGTCGTTAAAGAGGACAAAGTGAACGCTACATTCCTTTTTATCGCTATTAAAACTCCTGCTTTCTTTTTCTTAAACGCGGGAGAGTAGAAGATATGTGGGAAATCAGGATGTGTACATCTATGATTATCTTTCAGCAGCAAATGGGTTTCTTGAGCCATTAGTACATTACAGTGTGAGGACATAGCATCAGCCCATAACATTTTCCTCTTAAATGGGGAGTTCAATCCCCTAACATTCAGCGAATACATTTTAACCCCCATCGAGATAGTAAGTATACCAGCTTAACCCTGCTCCGTTCGGACAAAGGTATAGGGACGTATATGGGGAGTAGACATCATCACACATTTTAACCGGAGGTAGAGCCTCCAAAAACGTCAGAGTTGAAAAAACTAAGAAAACATAGAACGCAAAAGTTAACATATAAAGAGTAGAAGCAGTATTACAGTGCTTCAAAGTGGTATAGTGGTAGAAAGGGCTTTTGCCCCATAGAGAAGGGGGTGCCAAATACTATTGGGCAGTCCTGCTCATGTCGGGTTCCAGTCCACTGGAATCTTTGCTCGTTCGCGAAGAGGATCACCTGCTGGCGGAGTGCCAGCAGGTAGAAGGCTCAGGGCCGACAATTTCTGCTCTGCAGCCCGCGGCGTTGTGCACACGTGGAATGTGCCGTTATGTGCAACTATAAGTTTCACCGGAAAGCCCCACCGGTAGCGGACTTGATTGTCCCGCAGGATTCTAGTGAGGGGGGCAAACTCCTTCCTTTTGGCCAGGGTTGTCGCAGATAAATCCGGGAATACCGAGATGCCGCCAAAGGAGCTGGTGGGCTCCGGGTCCTTCCGGAGTGGTTTCAGAAAGGCTTCTTTGACTTGGTAGAAGTGTATCCTCGCCAGGACATCATGAGGGACCTCTGGAGCAAGGCTTGCCGGCTTGGGGATCCTGTGAATGCGGTCAATAGAAAGGTCCATCTCTGAGAGACTTGGTAAGGCCTCTTTGAGTAAGGCTTGCAGCAGTGAGAGTAGCTGATCAGGGCCCACCGTCTCAGGCACACCCCGGAGTCTGACATTGTTTCGTCGACTCCGGTCCTCCATGTCGGCAACTTTAGATGGTAGCTTGCCTACCTCCTCCTCAAGGGCAGAGTTAGCATCTATCAGCAGATTATGTGAGGCGGTAAGTTCCAACATCTTGCCTTCTAGATGCGAAGTGCGCTCTCCCAGCTGTGTTATTTCAGCTTGTACTTCCCTGAGAACGATGTGGAAGTCCTCTTTTATGGAAGATCGTAGGGAGTCCAGCATACTCCGGAGCAGCTCCTCTGTAAGCGGTGAGGAGCTATCTGATAGTTGTCGGGATGTGGCGCGAACTTCGCTCGGCGAGGAAGCGGAGGAGCCGTCACAAGATGGTGTGGAGGGCAGCTTCGGGCTTACGCTCAACGGCGGAGTTTTGTGAAAGAACTCTGTGAGTTTCGCCGGAGCCTGGCGCTTCTTGACTCGCCCCATATGTGGACAGGATGCAGGAGGAGAGATCCTCATAAATTTGGTAGCAGGAAAGGCTGAGATTAAGCCGGATTGTAGTGCTGGAAGCGGAGCTCCTCAACTAAGCAGCCAGCGCTATCAGCGTCCAGGCAACGCCCCCCACTTGTTTTTTTTTTTTGTGGAGGTGAGGTGACAAAAACAGCAATTCCATCATTGTTTTTAACAATATTTTTACAGCGTTCACCGCGCATGATTAGTAACTTGATACCTTTTATAGATCAGGTTGTTACGGAGGCAGCGATACTAATTATGTGTATTTTTTTTTTTTTTTTATACCTTATAAGTGAACGGATATGGGTTATATGCCATACATGCCATTTGGACATAGGGTTGTGTCCAAATGCGTGAAGGGGTTAATATGCCTGGCATATATTTCTATACTTTTTTAAAGCTACTTTTTTATTTTTTTTAAAGGGGTTGTCCAGTATCATTAATGGAGTTTTCTGGAAGGGACATGTTTTAACATAGAGACACTGTATCGAGACAAGTCTTATTAGACTTGTATGCTCTCCATTAAAAATAAACCAATGACTGTAGAGTCTAATGATTCGTTAGATATAAGATAATCACGCTACTACCAGATGATGGTGAATGGTACTGTTTATTGTTTATTGTTGGTAAATGTCCTATTCGGTCCCTCTATGCCACTAGTGGATGGTGTGATTAACACTGAGGGCAGAGTCCAACAAGTTACCATTTTCTTGTTGATGTTGTTATCCGTTGGCACGCAGGAGAGGAAAAACCCCCTGTGGAGGAAACCTCTAGGGAACCATGGCGTAAGGACTACCCTTCCCTTGGGTACAAGAGGCAGCTTGTGGACTAGAAGCGCTGGCGGTCAATTCATTGATTCGTGGAAGAATCTTCATCGACTTCCTGCTGCTTCTCTGCTCCTGCTACTCTGCAGGTTATGACCCTCAGGTTACTCCTAGTGGCAGTTGGAAATGAAACTGAAGGACCAGGACTGTTATATCACAGTACCGATAAGTCGTCAGGAGAGTACATAGAGGTCAGAGGTTGGAATTTGAGGCTCATACAAGGACAGCAATTCTCGGTGGATTTTCCTGGTGAGTGTGATGTCATCAAGAGGCTCTGCTATAACATGATGGTTTTCTCCCACTGATCTATTGCGGACATCTGTATGTATAGTGGAGCTGCTCACTTCCAGTGGTTTATCCTCCTCCAGATCCTGTGGACGATCTCTCTCACAATTCTGCCAAATGTTCTGCCAAGAGATAAAATAGCTTTGTAATAGTGGTAACCACCTGCACTTTTACCCTGTAGACCCATCAGCAGACTATAAGCTTCCATCAGTGAATGGACTCCACACCACACTGCTGATAGAATTACAGGTAATGGAGGGAACTTTCAATAATCCCCATATTTCCCTCTCAGTTACGATGACCCACCTGCGATGACGTATGACAGGTTCTTGTATTGGCTTTATGACCTGCCATCTGGCATTGGCAAAAGTGAATCCACAGAATAGCTTTTGATCTTTATCGGCCATTGGTGGCTTATTGGCTTCGGTGGAGGATAGGACATCATTTATTTTTTTCGATGTCATCACTGGTGGCTGTGGAGAGAAGATCCAAGATCCTGTGTTTAACAAGAAAGGGCACAATGGAACTTTACTACTACCCACATCTTCCCTGGATCCTGTACTTACTGGTCCTGGTTGGAATGGTGGACAGGTTGCTGCTTCCTCTATATCTGTCCACTCGATGTCCATGAAAAATGGATGTTCTCTGATGTTACATACCGCTAACTGGCGACTCTCTGGTGACTTGATTAAGAGCTGGAAAAATATATATTGAAGACATTTCAGAATTGTAGATCACATTTTCCAATGTAGTCCCTAGTTTTCAATGTCATATTTAGCCGCTGTTGTACTGCTATATATTTTTATACTCACCCTCTCTATGAGGTCTCTGGCTTGTGGGTCGAGTCGTTTTGGGTAGGTGGGAACATCGTTGATCAGTGACTTCTGAATTTTTTCAGGAAATATACTGGCAGAGAATGGATATTTGCCAGTAGCCATCTGATATATCGCCACACCAGCTGAGAACCAGTCCACTGCCGTGTTGTAGGGCTTCTCCAGAAGAATCTGTAGAAATATCAGGTTGACAATAAAAAAATAAGAGCATTGTCCAGAGCAGCAGAAGTCATGGAGATATCCAGCCCTATGCACAATGAGAAGCACATAGATGATTCCTCACCTCGGGTGCCATGTAGCTAAGAGTTCCGGCATATTGTGAGATCTTCCTTTCCCCAAAGATGTTCATCACGGCAAGACCGAAATCGGCAATCTTCAAGTGACCGGCGCTGTCCATTAAGATGTTTTCTGGTTTTATGTCTCTATGTATGATGCCTCTGTTATGGAGAAACTGCAGCCCACAGATGATCTCAGCTGCAAAAAATCTGATCACAAAAAAAGAGAAAACATCAACATTGAGACCAATAAATGATATAAAGATGGATGTTCCTGACAACTATTGTCTTTATCTAAGATATCTATGTTCTGCCTTACCTGGTGACTGGAATGGTGAATGGGGCTTTGGCATGTATGAGGTCACCTAGGTCTCCTCCGCTGAGAAACTCCATGATGAAGAAGGCATAGTCCTGTGATAAAGATAGAGCATATCATGTAAGTTTCAAAAAAACTTAACTATGGAATATTAGAGTGCATATATATACCCTGCTTTGGAGATGTTATGCTTCTCAAGTAAAAGAAGCCAGAGGTTCAGGTTGACCTACCATCATAGTGCAAGTCTTGGAACTCATTTAAGTACAACAATGTTGGCAAAAGTAGGATGGGGTTGAAAAGAACTGACCTACTCACAAAACCCAGTAGTGAATAAGCCTCTTACCTTGGTCTGGAAGGTGGCATAAGCATGGGTGAATAGTGGACTTTTCCCAGTCACCTCCAGGACCTGTCGCTCAATCAGAACGTTGTTTCTAAAGTTCTGAAGCAGGACCCTCTTCTTCACCAGCTTCACTGCCAGTTGTTGTTGGCAGTCGGGATGTGTGGCCAGCATGACCTAGAGGAGACAGAACATTAGAACTTAAGGAACGGCGCATCTTGCCATGAGAAGACGTGAAATCTTGATTTTGCTATAGTCATATTACTACACATAAGGAAAAAGTGACAACAACTCCTGATACTTACTTTACCAAAACCACCCTCTCCAAGAATTTTATGGAAGGTGAAGCTTTCCAGTCCAGTCACAATGATGGGGGTTTCTGCTGGGATTGTCACTGGTAGAGAGAAGAGACATTATAGTTAATATTCCTGCGTTTGGCCTCCAATAGTGATTACGTTATGAGAGGATAGGAGTTTTATGGGGCATGAAAGACAAAAATGCTCATTAATCATGTTCATAAGTGGGCAAACCCATTGATACGTTATTGAGGGATATTGGCTCTAGGTGTCTTAGATCTGCACTCACCTGACAGCTGTTCCATCTCAGTGTTATAGGATGTGCTGGGTCCATCTTCAGCTTTTCCCCCTGTCTTTTCTCCCCTCTTCCTCTTTTTTAGGATACTCTCCTGTATAGGGCTTCCAGGTCTTTTCGAAGCCTTGATAATTTTTTCTTTGCCGCCATCTTTCACCTTCTCTGATGTTTCTATTCTCCTCCTCTTATTTGGCGGCTGAACTCTCCTCTTTCTCTTCCTTTTTCTTTTTTTGGGAAGATTCTTTGGAACCTCCATCTTCAGCCCATAGATGTCACTGGGTTGAGGAAGGTCCTGTGCGCCTTCAGCGCGTTCCATGATGACACTTGGAACGGCTTGGCTTACAGGCCCTCTTTTCTGGTCTTTGAACAAAATTTGCTGAGCGCAAGTAAAAGTCGCCTTCACCCGTCAAGTGATGAAGAAATATGGCCGAAAGTCAGGCTGCAGAAAGCTAGAATCAATTGTTATATGACATCACAAAGGCATCTGTGACATCACCACATTCTAAAGGTCACATGACTTTACAGAGGTACCTGTGTCATGGCTGGCTGTCAAAGGTGACATGACATTACGAGTACCTGTAACATCATCAGCCTGGCTGACAGGCCTGTGTTTATCAGCAGTTTTAAAGGTCCATGATTTTCTATTTACTAAGTCTCTCTAGCATTTATCATTTATATTATATCCAGTTTATTCCCAGAATAAAAACTATCCTCTACATCATTAATATTTAGGACAAGAATAAGACATGCTCTTTCTTTGAAAATGAATGGGTCCGCACCCGTTCCACAAAATTGCGGAACAGATGCGGACCCATTCATACGGTCGTGTGAATGAGCCCTAAGGTCTGTTAAGAACGGATAAACTTTCCATTTTTAACAGACTTTTTTTTCACTGATGCCTTTCTGAGAAATGGGCATTCAAAACGGACCCATTCAATTGTATGGCGGCAGTTGGTCAGTGAAAAACACACAAGATAGAACATGTTCTATTTTTTGACATCCGTTATTCACTGGCCGTCAAAACAACTGCTGGGTAAATAACCTCATAGACTACCATTGGCCTTAGAATGGATGTGTGATGGCCGTTAAAAAAAACATCCATCACATGTCCGTTGTTTTTACTGTCATGTACATGTAGCCTAAGGCCTTTTTATGCTACTTTTGTATTTTTCTTTGCTAGCATTTTAGAGTACACTATGTTTTTATGTAATTTATTAACTTTTTTTTCCCACCTTTTTTTTATACCATATAGCAATCATTTTACATAATGTGATATATTTATAGAGTAGGTTGACACTGCTATGTGTGTATATTATTTGCTGCTTTGTATAATATTCAATCGCATCAAACCCTTCAAGCAACAGCCAGTTTGGACCAAATGCCGGATTCCCATTTTTCAAATCTGACATGTGTCAGTTTATCTGGTGTTAATTTTGGAGTGGTTTTACTTATCCAAGCCATTCTGAGATTGTTTTCTCGTGACACCATACTTCATGTTAGTGGTGAATTTGAGTTGATATGTTTTACCTTTATGCATAAGAAAAAATCCAAAATTAGCAAAATCGCCATTTTCTAAATTAGAATTTCTCTGCTTTTAAAATGGATAGTGATACTTCATAAAATAGGTATTACTTTTCATTCCCCATATGTCTTCTTTATATTAGCATCATTTTGTAAATGTTATTTTATTTTTTTAGGAAGTTAGAAGGCTTAGAAGTTTAGAAGCTAATTTTAAAATTTTTAAGAAAATTTCCAAAACCCACTTTTTTAAGGACCAGTTCAGTTAAGAAGTCACTTTGTGGGGCCTACATAGTAGAAACCACCAAATTTTCGAAAATACACCCCTGATTTTACACCTCCCCTGATTTTACAAACTTTATTAAACCCTTTAGGTGTTCCATAAGAATTAAAGCAAAGTAGAGGGGACATTTTAAAATGTAATTTTTCAAGTAACACAGCAAGGGTTAACAGCCAAAGAAACCTCAATATTTATTACCCGGTTTACAGAAAAAAAACATATGTAGTCGTTACCTGCTGTATGGGCACAAGGCAGGGCACAGAAGGAAAGGAGCGACATATTGTTAACGGAGGGCAGATTCTGCTGGAATGGTTTTTAGGTGCCATGTCACATTTGAAGAGACCCTCAGGTAAACCTAGAAAGAAAACTCCAAAAAGTGACCCCATTTTGGAAACTACAACCCTCACAGAATAAATCAAAGGATGAAGTGAATGCTTTGGCTATAAAAATGAAAAATTAACTTTCATATCCAATAAAACGTTGCTTTATCCCCAAATTTTTCATTTTCACAAGGAGAAAATGCACCTCACAATTTGTTATGCATTTTGTCCTGAATATGGCAACACCATATATGTGGTCGTAAACCGTAAATCATTTTTTGTGGAGGTGAAGTGGGCAAAAATGGCAATTCTGTCAGTGTTTTTAATTTTTATTTTTTATGGGGTTCTTCTTGCAGTAATAGTGATATGATAATTTTATTCTGTCGGTTGATATGGTTATGCTGATACCAAAATTATAGAGTTTTATTTTATGTTTTATGACTTTTTTAGTATAAAATCACTTTTGTGTTAAAAATTTATTTATTTTACAACTTTTTTATTTTTTCACCAATGCTGTATATTTTATTGGCATCATTTTGCGGTACTTATGGCTTTTTGATCACTTGTTATTTATTTTATGTTTAAATAGATTTTTATTAAAAGGTTTTTTATGCACAAGAATAGCACAGATGAGGCGGACGCAGCCACCTATAAGTACATTTACAATGTGTACATAAGAAGTGCAATTGTATATATAGAAACAATAACATTACAAGGTAACAATAAGCCAAGTTGTTGGCTTAACCAATAGACAGTGTGTGACAATAGCCAGGATCATATGTCGCATATTGGGAGGGGGTGGGGAGGGGAGGGTGGGGGGAGTCCAAGGAGCTAGAAATACCTTAAAGGGAGTCTGTCACCTACATAACATGTTTTAAACTGATGATATAGCTCTGTGGGAGGCAGATCCATAACACTGATGGTACCCATGTTTAGTTTTTCAGAGCCTCCAAAGTACCTAAAATGAAGTTTTAAAAATATGCAAATTACCTATCGCAAGTGCCCAGAGGCGGAGAGTGTGCTGCAAGTGCCCAGTGCTCCCCGCCTTACTTGCTCCTGACTCCTCCCCTCTGTATCGTCCGGCCAGCTCTGTATCCTTGCGGCGTCATTCTCATCTCCATTCATAATCTATTGCCTGTTCGCTTCACCGCCGGGTCCGGGCATGCGCAGTACATTGCCCACTGTGGGCAGAGGCATACTGATATGCCGTGCGCATGCGCCAGTTACGTACACCGGCGGTAAAGCGCACAGGCTCTGGATTATGAATGGAGACGAAAATGACCCAGCAAGGATACAGGGCTGGCCGGACGATACAGAGGGGAGGAGTCAGGAGCAAGTAAGGCACTTGCGATAGGTAATTAGCATATTTTTTTAAAACTTCATTTTAGGTACTTTGGAGGCTCTGAAAAACTAAACATGGGTACCATCAGTGTTATGGATCTGCCTCCCACAGAGCTATATTATCAGTTTAAAACATGTTATGTAGGTGACAGACTCCCTTTAACATTTCGGTTATAGTAAAGCATCAGGGAGAGGTACAGCGTGTATACTTGAGAGCCATGGCATCCATTGATTAAGGGACCTGGTTCTAGATTGCAGGGCAGGCGAGTAGATAATTTTGTGTTGCATATGCTGGTTTACCAGCTGGTTAACTTCTAGAAGAGGGGGAGTAACGTTTTGTTTCCAGCGACGAACTATCACCTTGCGCGTAGCCGTAAGTATGTGTGCAATCACACATTTCTGGTCGTAGGGAGCACCATTAAGCCCGATACACAGTATAGCTAGTTGTGGGGTTAAATCAATAGGTAGATCAGTAACTTCGACAATGAGATCACGTGCTTGTCGCCATAAGGGAATAATAAGAGGGCAGAACCACCACATGTGAGCAGGAGTACCTTTTTGGCCACAACCACGCCAGCATATGGGCGAGTAACCTGCTGATACATGTGCTAGCCTATCAGGTGTAAGGTACCACCTTTACTGAATTTTTCTGTTTTGTTCTGCATGGTTAATGCATTTGGATGGTTTGACTGCCCAAAACAACGCATCTTGCCATGCTGTCAGTGGAAACGTAGTGTCAAGTTCCTCCTCTCATCTGGTCATAAATTGCAATTTGTGTTCAGTATAATGTGAGGTCAGGAGTTGGTATATTATGGATAGCCCTTTTTTGTAGAAGGAGCTAGGGTGAAGAATTTAACGGCTGCCATGACCATGGGTGGGGGTCTCTCATTTGTAAGAGGAGGGAGTGAGCTCAGGAGGTGCCGGACCTGGAGATACTGATAGAAATAGTGGTTAGGCAGGGTGTATTGACTATGCAGAGACTCAAATTGTACTACATGTTGGCCATCAAAGAGTTTCCCTATGGTTTCAATGCCCCTAGCATACCAAGGGGAAAGAGACAAACCTGGAATAAGGAATTCTTGTGTTTTTAAAGGAAATTGCTTCCAATCCATGAATTGTGAAAATTTGAGGCTAGATAACATATGTTTCCAGGCCGCATAGGCCCTGTGGGTAAATTGATGTGAAGCTGGCCCAGAGATTGAGCAGCGAGGTAACTTCTAAGGGAAGATCCTTTAATTAACGCTTCCTCAAGTTGTAGCCATCTCTGCGGACCGGACGGACACCACCACTCCTTGGCCTGAGAGAGTAATGAGGCCCAATAGTACGTCTTCACATCCGGCACCCCCAAACCACCCCTACGTATGGCTGGATATAGAGCCGATTTACAAATCCTATGTTTGGTGTTGCCCCATATAAATCTCAGCATCTCCCTCTGGATTTGGTTGAGTGTATTTATGGGCACCCGCATTGGAATACACTGGAGTTTATACAAAATCTTTGGTAAGGTTAGCATTTTGACTAGGTTTATCCTAGCTATCCAGGACAGATTGTGAGCAGACATGTTCACATAGTCTTTTTGCAGATCATTCTTTATAGCTTTAAAATTTGTGGATACCAGTTGTTGGGTTGATGGGGTTAGCATAATGCCTAGGTAAGTGATATGGTCAAATTCCCAGTTAAACTGAAACTTATTCTGGATGTTGTTTTGGACATAGTCAGGTATGAACAGGGGTAGTATATTGGATTTTGAGACATTAATTTTGTAATAGGAGATTTCAGAAAACCTCTGTAAGACATCCCACACAGCTACTAGTGATTTTTCAGGATTAGTCATGGTTAAGATCACATCATCAGCGTATAAGGTCAACTTGTGATGTTGCACACCGACAGGGATGCCCCCTATGGTACTATTTGACCTGATGGCTTCTGCAAGGGGTTCCATTACCAGTGCAAAGATTAAAGGAGACAGGGGGCACCCCTGTCGGGTACCGTTTGTTATGTGGAATGTCCTGGAGAGGAACCCCGAGGCCAATACTCTGGCTGAAGTGTTCGAGTATAATCCCATGATACCTCTCACGATAGGTCCTGAGAAGCCACATTTTTTGAGTACTCTTTCCAGGTACCTCCAGTGCACCCTATCAAATGCTTTCTCAGCATCTAGAGACAGGAACACTGTGGGGGACCTAGAAAGCTCTGCCATATGCAGGAGATCTATGATGCGCCTGGTCTCATCTCTGCTTTGTGGAGTCTAGAGGCTAAAGTTTTTGAAAAAAGTTTGATATCCGTGTTCAATAAGGATATGGGCCTAAAATTGCCAGGAGGATCTGCAGGTTTACCAAGTTTAGGTAATGTGACTATCGTCGCGGTTAACATTTCAGGGGGGATGTGGCCTGTGCATAAGAAGGTGTTAAATAGATTCTGCAGGAGTGGGGTCAGGGAATTCCGGAAAGTTTTATAGTATTCGTTTATGTAACCGTCTGGGCCAGGGGCAGAATGTAATTTGGCTGAGCGTATCGCCCGTTCTATTTCTAGGGCTTCAATAGGGGCATTTAGGGTGTTTAGATCAGACTCTGACAGGCGGGGGAAAGATAAACGATCTAAGAACGCTGCTATGCCTTCAAACTGGGGCTGGGGAGTGGAGCTACTATTGCGTAGTTTATATAAGTTTTCATTATATTCTGCAAAAGTATCCGAAATCTTTTGGGGATGGGTAATGAGTTGGGAATTCTCTGATTTCAGATGGGCAATTCTGCTTGTCGCATTTTTGCGTTTTACCCTTCTAGCGAGTAGGGATCCCGCTTTGTCGCCTATATTATAAGAGGTGGCCTTCATTTGTCTAAGCGAGCGCTCATGATCGTATAACAGAATGGTTCTAAGATTAGCCCTTGCATCAAATAGTTGTTATTGGAGTGAAGGGCTGGGGTGCAGAGTCAATTTTGGAAAGTGACTCTAGCGCCTCTGAGAGGAGCTTGAGCCATTGTTTTTTCAAACGAGAAGCAAGTTGGAGTAGAATACCTCTCATAAACTCCTTGTGTGTGTTCCAGAGGGTAGATGCCGAGATCCCTGGACTATCATTTATATCAATAAATTCACCAATGGATTTGTCTATATATTCAACCCTTTCTAGCCGTTTCAGCAAGTAAGCATTCAATCTCCACTGCGGAGGGGAGGGACTTGGCAAACCTGTTTGGATCTCAAGAGTTATGGGAGCATGATCAGACCAAGCCGTGAGACCTATGCTTGAGTCTGAGGCCTTCCATAGCAAATCAGTAGAAATAAGAAAATAATCTATTCTGGATTGTGATAAGTGAGCAGGGGAGAGGAAAGTATAGTCACGTTCTCCGCCATAGAGGTATCTCCAAATGTCATGAAGCTGAAATTCAGCTATGAGGGATTTGAGGTCCCGTCTGTGTGTCAGGGTGCAGTTATTACAATCCATATCTGCATTTGCCGATATATTAAAGTCACCCCCAATCACAGTGGAGCCTGACGCCACTGCTTTGAGTTTGCGGAAAAAACGGCGGAAGAAGGATATTTGTTTGCTGTTAGGTGCATAGATGGTGGCTATCGTCACTGGTAGGTTATCTAATAGACCCGTTATTATAATATATCTGCCCTTGCTGTCCGTCGTTAAAGAGGACAAAGTGAACGCTACATTCCTTTTTATCGCTATTAAAACTCCTGCTTTCTTTTTCTTAAACGCGGGAGAGTAGAAGATATGTGGGAAATCAAGATGTGTACATCTATGATTATCTTTCAGCAGCAAATGGGTTTCTTGAGCCATTAGTACATTACAGTGTGAGGACATAGCATCAGCCCATAACATTTTCCTCTTAAATGGGGAGTTCAATCCCCTAACATTCAGCGAATACATTTTAACCCCCATCGAGATAGTAAGTATACCAGCTTAACCCTGCTCCGTTCGGACAAAGGTATAGGGACGTATATGGGGAGTAGACATCATCACACATTTTAACCGGAGGTAGAGCCTCCAAAAACGTCAGAGTTGAAAAAACTAAGAAAACATAGAACGCAAAAGTTAACATATAAAGAGTAGAAGCAGTATTAAAGTGCTTCAAAGTGGTATAGTGGTAGAAAGGGCTTTTGCCCCATAGAGAAGGGGGTGCCAAATACTATTGGGTAGTCCTGCTCAGGTCGGGTTCCAGTCCACTGGAATCTTTGCTCGTTCGCGAAGAGGAGTGCCAGCAGGTAGAAGGCTCAGGGCCGACAATTTCTGCTCTGCAGCCCGCGGCGTTGTGCACACGTGGAATGTGCCGTTATGTGCAACTATAAGTTTCACCGGAAAGCCCCACCGGTAGCGGACTTGATTGTCCCGCAGGATTCTAGTGAGGGGGGCAAACTCCTTCCTTTTGGCCAGGGTTGTCGCAGATAAATCCGGGAATACCGAGATGCCGCCAAAGGAGCTGGTGGGCTCCGGGTCCTTCCGGAGTGGTTTCAGAAAGGCTTCTTTGACTTGGTAGAAGTGTATCCTCGCCAGGACATCATGAGGGACCTCTGGAGCAAGGCTTGCCGGCTTGGGGATCCTGTGAATGCGGTAAATAGAAAGGTCCATCTCTGAGAGACTTGGTAAGGCCTCTTTGAGTAAGGCTTGCAGCAGTGAGAGTAGCTGATCAGGGCCCACCGTCTCAGGCACACCCCGGAGTCTGACATTGTTTCGTCGACTCCGGTCCTCCATGTCGGCAACTTTAGATGGTAGCTTGCCTACCTCCTCCTCAAGGGCAGAGTTAGCATCTATCAGCAGATTATGTGAGGCAGGAAGTTCCACCATCTTGCCTTCTAGATGCGAAGTGCGCTCTCCCAGCTGTGTTATTTCAGCTTGTACTTCCCTGAGAACAATGTGGAAGTCCTCTTTTATGGAAGATCGTAGGGAGTCCAGCATACTCCGGAGCAGCTCCTCTGTAAGCGGTGAGGAGCTATCTGATAGTTGTCGGGATGTGGCGCGAACTTCGCTCGGTGAGGAAGCGGAGGAGCCGTCACAAGATGGTGTGGAGGGCAGCTTCGGGCTTACGCTCAACGGCGGAGTTTTGTGAAAGAACTCTGTGAGTTTCGCCGGAGCCTGGCGCTTCTTGACTCGCCCCATATGTGGACAGGATGCAGGAGGAGAGATCCTCATAAATTTGGTAGCAGGAAAGGCTGAGATTAAGCCGGATTGTAGTGCTGGAAGCGGAGCTCCTCAACTAAGCAGCCAGCGCTATCAGCGTCCAGGCAACGCCCCCCACTTGTTTTTTTTTTTTGTGGAGGTGAGGTGACAAAAACAGCAATTCCATCATTGTTTTTAACAATATTTTTACAGCGTTCACCGCGCATGATTAGTAACTTGATACCTTTTATAGATCAGGTTGTTACGGAGGCAGCGATACTAATTATGTGTAGTTTTTTTTTTTTTTTAATAACTTATAAGTGAACGGATATGGGTTATATGCCATACATGCCATTTGGACATAGGGTTGTGTCCAAATGCGTGAAGGGGTTAATATGCCTGGCATATATTTCTATACTTTTTTAAAGCTACTTTTTTATTTTTTTTAAAGGGGTTGTCCAGTATCATTAATGGAGTTTTCTGGAAGGGACATGCTTTAACATAGAGACACTGTATCGAGACAAGTCTTATTAGACTTGTATGCTCTCCATTAAAAATAAACCAATGACTGTAGAGTCTAAGGATTCGTTAGATATAAGATAATCACGCTACTACCAGATGATGGTGAATGGTACTGTTTATTGTTTATTGTTGGTAAATGTCCTATTCGGTCCCTCTATGCCACTAGTGGATGGTGTGAACAACACTGAGGGCAGAGTCCAACAAGTTACCATTTTCTTGTTGATGTTGTTATCCGTTGGCACGCAGGAGAGGAAAAACCCCCTGTGGAGGAAACCTCTAGGGAACCATGGCGTAAGGACTACCCTTCCCTTGGGTACAAGAGGCAGCTTGTGGACTAGAAGCGCTGGCGGTCAATTCATTGATTCGTGGAAGAATCTTCATCGACTTCCTGCTGCTTCTCTGCTCCTGCTATTCTGCAGGTTATGACCCTCAGGTTACTCCTAGTGGCAGTTGGAAATGAAACTGAAGGACCAGGACTGTTATATCACAGTACCGATAAGTCGTCAGGAGAGTGCATAGAGGTCAGAGGTTGGAATTTGAGGCTCATACAAGGACAGCAATTCTCGGTGGATTTTCCTGGTGAGTGTGATGTCATCAAGAGGCTCTGCTATAACATGATGGTTTTCTCCCACTGATCTATTGCGGACATCTGTATGTATAGTGGAGCTGCTCACTTCCAGTGGTTTATCCTCCTCCAGATCCTGTGGACGATCTCTCTCACAATTCTGCCAAATGTTCTGCCAAGAGATAAAATAGCTTTGTAATAGTGGTAACCACCTGCACTTTTACCCTGTAGACCCATCAGCAGACTATAAGCTTCCATCAGTGAATGGACTCCACACCACACTGCTGATAGAATTACAGGTAATGGAGGGAACTTTCAATAATCCCCATATTTCCCTCTCAGTTACGATGACCCACCTGCGATGACGTATGACAGGTTCTTGTATTGGCTTTATGACCTGCCATCTGGCATTGGCAAAAGTGAATCCACAGAATAGCTTTTGATCTTTATCGGCCATTGGTGGCTTATTGGCTTCGGTGGAGGATAGGACATCATTTATTTTTTTCGATGTCATCACTGGTGGCTGTGGAGAGAAGATCCAAGATCCTGTGTTTAACAAGAAAGGGCACAATGGAACTTTACTACTACCCACATCTTCCCTGGATCCTGTACTTACTGGTCCTGGTTGGAATGGTGGACAAGTTGCTGCTTCCTCTATATCTGTCCACTCGATGTCCATGAAAAATGGATGTTCCCTGATGTTACATACCGCTAACTGGCGACTCTCTGGTGACTTGATTAAGAGCTGGAAAAATATATATTGAAGACATTTCAGAATTGTAGATCACATTTTCCAATGTAGTCCCTAGTTTTCAATGTCATATTTAGCCGCTGTTGTACTGCTATATATTTTTATACTCACCCTCTCTATGAGGTCTCTGGCTTGTGGGTCGAGTCGTTTTGGGTAGGTGGGAACATCGTTGATCAGTGACTTCTGAATTTTTTCAGGAAATATACTGGCAGAGAATGGATATTTGCCAGTAGCCATCTGATATATCGCCACACCAGCTGAGAACCAGTCCACTGCCGTGTTGTAGGGCTTCTCCAGAAGAATCTGTAGAAATATCAGGTTGACAATAAAAAAATAAGAGCATTGTCCAGAGCAGCAGAAGTCATGGAGATATCCAGCCCTATGCACAATGAGAAGCACATAGATGATTCCTCACCTCGGGTGCCATGTAGCTAAGAGTTCCGGCATATTGTGAGATCTTCCTTTCCCCAAAGATGTTCATCACGGCAAGACCGAAATCGGCAATCTTCAAGTGACCGGCGCTGTCCATTAAGATGTTTTCTGGTTTTATGTCTCTATGTATGATGCCTCTGTTATGGAGAAACTGCAGCCCACAGATGATCTCAGCTGCAAAAAATCTGATCACAAAAAAAGAGAAAACATCAACATTGAGACCAATAAATGATATAAAGATGGATGTTCCTGACAACTATTGTCTTTATCTAAGATATCTATGTTCTGCCTTACCTGGTGACTGGAATGGTGAATGGGGCTTTGGCATGTATGAGGTCACCTAGGTCTCCTCCGCTGAGAAACTCCATGATGAAGAAGGCATAGTCCTGTGATAAAGATAGAGCATATCATGTAAGTTTCAAAAAAACTTAACTATGGAATATTAGAGTGCATATATATACCCTGCTTTGGAGATGTTATGCTTCTCAAGTAAAAGAAGCCAGAGGTTCAGGTTGACCTACCATCATAGTGCAAGTCTTGGAACTCATTTAAAGGGTTTCTGTCACCCCATTAAACCGTTTTTTTTTTTTTTTCTTTACTAATATTCCCTATAGTGCGATCTCATGATACATAAGCAAATTAATCATTTTGGTTCAGTAGAATTTGCTAAAAATCGATTTTTAAAATATGCTAATTACCTTGCTACCAGCAAGTAGGGCGGCTACTTGCTGGTAGCAGCCGCATCCTCCGATGGTAATGACGCCCCCTCGGCATGCTGATTGACAGGGCCAGGGAAGGGAATCGTTCTCTGCTGGCGCTGTTAGAATTTGAAATCTCGCGCCTGCGCCGTACCTGTCTTCAATCGGCGCAGGCGCACTGAGAGGCGGCCGCTCGCTCGACCGCTCCATCCTCAATGCGCCTGCGTCGATGACGTCATCAAGTACACCCGGAAGAGAAGACGCCGGCATCGCTGGAAGGAGGCGGAGAGTCTGGTGACGTCGCTGGATGCTCGAATCAGGTAAGTATGTACATAATAAGCATGCTGCCACAAAAACCACCAACGAAATGGGAATAAATAATTTTAGAAAAATGACAGTTATTAACACTATACCACCAACGATTATTAATAATAAATCTCTTCCGGGTGTACTTGATGACGTCATCGACGCAGGCGCATTGAGGATGGAGCGGTCGAGAGAGCTGCCGCCTCTCAGTGCGCCTGCGCCGATTGAAGACAGGTACGGCGCAGGCGCGAGATTTCAAATTCTAACAGCGCCAGCAGAGAACGATTCCCTTCCCTGGCCCTGTCAATCAGCATGCCGATGGGGCGTCATTACCATCGGAGGATGCGGCTGCTACCAGCAAGTAGCCGCCCTACTTGCTGGTAGCAAGGTAATTAGCATATTTTAAAAATCGATTTTTAGCAAATTCTACGGAACCAAAATGATTAATTTGCTTATGTATCATGAGATCGCACTATAGGGATTATTAGTAAAGAAAAAAAAAAAAACGGTTTAATGGGGTGACAGAAACCCTTTAAGTACAACAATGTTGGCAAAAGTAGGATGGGGTTGAAAATAACTGACCTACTCACAAAACCCAGTAGTGAATAAGCCTCTTACCTTGGTCTGGAAGGTGGCATAAGCATGGGTGAATAGTGGACTTTTCCCAGTCACCTCCAGGACCTGTCGCTCAATCAGAACGTTGTTTCTAAAGTTCTGAAGCAGGACCCTCTTCTT
Organism: Bufo bufo; assembly: GCF_905171765.1. Classification (NCBI taxonomy): domain Eukaryota; kingdom Metazoa; phylum Chordata; class Amphibia; order Anura; family Bufonidae; genus Bufo; species Bufo bufo. The sequence continues at coordinate 130,541,955 of NC_053391.1, read as the reverse complement.
CACCAGCTTCACTGCCAGTTGTTGTTGGCAGTCGGGATGTGTGGCCAGCATGACCTAGAGGAGACAGAACATTAGAACTTGAGGAACGGCGCATCCTGCCATGAGAAGACGTGAAATCTTGATTTTGCTATAGTCATATTACTACACATAAGGAAAAAGTGACAACAACTCCTGATACTTACTTTACCAAAACCACCCTCTCCAAGAATTTTATGGAAGGTGAAGCTTTCCAGTCCAGTCACAATGATGGGGGTTTCTGCTGGGATTGTCACTGGTAGAGAGAAGAGACATTATAGTTAATATTCCTGCGTTTGGCCTCCAATAGTGATTACGTTATGAGAGGATAGGAGTTTTATGGGGCATGAAAGACAAAAATGCTCATTAATCATGTTCATAAGTGGGCAAACCCATTGATACGTTATTGAGGGATATTGGCTCTAGGTGTCTTAGATCTGCACTCACCTGACAGCTGTTCCATCTCAGTGTTATAGGATGTGCTGGGTCCATCTTCAGCTTTTCCCCCTGTCTTTTCTCCCCTCTTCCTCTTTTTTAGGATACTCTCCTGTATAGGGCTTCCAGGTCTTTTCGAAGCCTTGATCATTTTTTGTTTGCCGCCATCTTTCACCTTCTCTGATGTTTCTATTCTCCTCCTCTTATTTGGCGGCTGAACTCTCCTCTTTCTCTTCCTTTTTCTTTTTTTGGGAAGATTCTTTGGAACCTCCATCTTCAGCCCATAGATGTCACTGGGTTGAGGAAGGTCCTGTGCGCCTTCAGCGCGTTCCATGATGACACTTGGAACGGCTTGGCTTGCAGGCCCTCTTTTCTGGTCTTTGAACAAAATTTGCTGAGCGCAAGTAAAAGTCGCCTTCACCCGTCAAGTGATGAAGAAATATGGCCGAAAGTCAGGCTGCAGAAAGCTAGAATCAATTGTTATATGACATCACAAAGGCATCTGTGACATCACCACATTCTAAAGGTCACATGACTTTACAGACGTACCTGTGTCATGGCTGGCTGTCAAAGGTGACATGACATTACAGGTACCTGTAACATCATCAGCCTGGCTGACAGGCCTGTGTTTATCAGCAGTTTTAAAGGTCCATGATTTTCTATTTACTAAGTCTCTCTAGCATTTATCATTTATATTATTTCCAGTTTATTCCCAGAATAAAAACTATCCTCTACAAACAGCTTAACAATGGAACAAGATGCAGTTCTACTCTAATTATGCATCTTGTTAGAGAAAATGATACATTGTGTCCAGGGTAGACATGGCGTCCCTTCATTCAGCTGATTGTCGGCTACCAATTACACAAGGATAGACATTCCTAAGGATACATCGTTAATATTTAGGACAAGAATAAGACATGCTCTTTCTTTGAAAATGAATGGGTCCGCACCCGTTCCACAAAATTGCGGAACAGATGAGGACCCATTCATACGGTCGTGTGAATGAGCCCTAAGGTCTGTTAAGAACGGATAAACTGTCCATTTTTAACAGACCTTTTTTTCACTGATGCCTTTCTGAGAAATGGGCATTCAAAACGGACCCATTCAATTGTATGGCGGCAGTCGGTCATTGAAAAACAGACAAGATAGAACATGTTCTATTTTTTTACATCCGTTATTCACTGGCCGTCAAAACAACTGCTGGGTAAATAACCTCATAGACTACCATTGGCCTTAGAATGGATGTGTGATGGCCGTTAAAAAAACATCCATCACATGTCCGTTGTTTTTACTGTCATGTACATGTAGCCTAAGGCCTTTTTATGTTACTTTTGTATTTTTCTTTGCTAGCATTTTAGAGTACACTATGTTTTTATGTAATTTATTTACTTTTTTTTTCCACCTTTTTTTTATACCATTTAGCAATCATTTTACATAATGTGATATATTTATAGAGTAGGTTGACACTGCTATGTGTGTATATTATTTGCTGCTTTGTATAATATTCAATCGCATCAAACCCTTCAAGCAACAGCCAGTTTGGACCAAATGCCGGATTCCCATTTTTCAAATCTGACATGTGTCAGTTTATCTGGTGTTAATTTTGGAATGGTTTTACTTATCCAAGCCATTCTGAGATTCTTTTCTCGTGACACCATACTGGCCAGTGCAGCATGTGACCCAGCCTCTATTTAAGCTGGAGTCACGTAGCGCCGCACGTCACTCTACTCTGATCAGTGTAGGGATAGGATGCAGCTGCTGCTGTTAGGGCCAGATTAGGCAGGGATTTACTCATCAAAAATACTTACTGAAGTGATCGATCTACAGCTGTGTATCATTCAACTTCTGCTAGTTAATTGCTTACTGTTTTTAGGCTGCCCAGAGCGTTTTTCTGTCACTTTTTTCTGGGGTGATCGGCGGCCATTTTATGTCTTGTGGTGCGCCAGCACAAGCTGCCACCAAGTCCATTTAACCATCAATAGTGTGTTGTTGTTTTTTGCTATATCCTACATCAGGGGCTTGGCTGTGCTTGCTATTTTATTGAGGGGTGAAATACAATTGCCAAAATAGCAGTACCCTAAATCTGGTGTTTCAGCTGTGGCTAGCCAATTGTAATACTGTCTGCTGTCTGGCAAAGGATATATTTTTTTCTGGGTTGAAATACAATTTCCAAATTAGCAATTCCCTAAATCAGTGGTTTCTGCTGTAGCAGGCCAAGTTTAAATCTATCCATAAAAGGGTATATTACATTGAAGGTGCTGATAGGGTCATTCTCAATAACTTCACACGCTACCGTGCATCTCCAAGTGTAATTCTGTCCGTAAAGGGATACCTGTCATCCATCCAGGGCCTAAATACTAGGCCTACAATTTATATTCAGCTAAATCCGAGGTTACTGCTGTGGCTGGTCAAGTTATTTAGTGTCCGTCAAAGTACAGTTTTTGTTCTGGCTTGAAATACAATTCCCAAATTAGCAATTCCTTAAATCAGTGGTTTCTGCTGTATCAGGCCAAGTTTAACCACTTCAGCCCCCATAGCTTAAACACCCTTAATGACCAGACCACTTTTTACACTTCTGCACTACACTACTTTCACCGTTTATGCTTTCATTTGGTGGTATTTCATTGTTGCTGACATTTTTACTTTTTTTGTTATTAATCGAAATTTAACAATTTTTTTGCAAAAAAATGACATTTTTCACTTTCAGTTGTAAATTTTTCTTAAAAAAAACGACATCCATATATAAATTTTTCTCTAAATTCATTGTTCTAAATGTCTTTGATAAAAAAAAAATGTTTGGGTAAAAAAAAAATGGTTTGGGTAAAAGTTAAAGCGTTTACAAACTATGGTACAAAAATGTAAATTTCCGCTTTTTGAAGCAGCTCTGACTTTCTGAGCACCTGTCATGATTCCTGAGGTTCTACAATGCCCAGACAGTAGAAAAACCCCACAAATGACCCTATTTCGGAAAGTAGACACCCTAAGGTATTCGCTGATGGGCATAGTGAGTTCATAGAACTTTTTATTTTTTGTCACAAGTTAGCTGAAAATGATGATTTTATTTTTTTTTCCTTACAAAGTCTCATATTCCACTAACTTGTGACAAAAAATAAAAAGTTCCATGAACTCACTATGCCCATCACGAATACCTGGGGGTGTCTTCTTTCCAAAATGGGGTCACTTGTGGGGTAGTTATACTGCCCTGGCATTTTAGGGGCCCGAATGCGTGAGAAGTAGTATGAAATCAAAATCTGTAAAAAATGGCCAGTGAAATCCGAAAAGTGCTCTTTGGAATGTGGGCCCCTTTGCCCACCTAGGCTGCAAAAAAGTGTCACACATCTGGTATTGCTGTACTCAGGAGAAGTTGGGCAATGTGTTTTGTGGTGTAATTTTACATATACCCATGCTGGGTGAGATAAATATCTCGGTCAAATGCCAACTTTGTATAAAAAAAATGGGAAAAGTTGTCTTTTGCCAAGATATTTCTCTCACCCAGCATGGGTATATGTAAAAAGACACCCCAAAACACATTGCCCAACTTCTCCTGAGTACGGTGATACCAGATGTGCGACACTTTTTTGCAGCCTAGGTGGGCAAAGGGGCCCACATTCCAAAGAGCACCTTTCGGATTTCACCGGCCATTTTTTACAGATTTTGATTTCAAACCATTTCTCACGCTTTAGGGCCCCTAAAATGCCAGGGCAGTATAAATACCCCACATGTGACCCCATTTTGGAAAGAAGACACCCCAAGGTATTCAATGAGGGGCATCGGGAATTCATCGAATTTTTTTTTTTTTTTGGCACAAGTTAGCGGAAATTGATTATTTATTTTTTTTCTCAGAAAGTCTCCCTTTCCGCTAACTTGGGACAAAAATTTCAATCTTTTATGGACTCAATATGCCCCTCACGGAATACCTTGGGGTGTCTTCTTTCCGAAATGGGGTCACATGTGGGGTATTTATAGGGGCCCTAAAGCGTGAGAAGAAGTCTGGAATATAAATGTCTAAAAATTTTTACGAATTTGGATTCCGTAAGGGGTATGGTGAGTTCATGTGAGATTTTATTTTTTGACACAAGTTAGTGGAATATGAGACTTTGTAAAAAAAATAAAAAATAACAATTTCCGCTAACTTGGGCCAAAAAAATGTCTGAATGGAGCCTTACAGGGGGGTGATCAATGACAGGGGCGTGATCAATGACAGGGGGGTGATCAGGGAGTCTATATGGGGGGATCACCCCCCTGTCATTGATCACCCCCCTGTAAGGCTCCATTCAGACGTCCGTATGTGTTCTGCGGATCCGATCCATGTATCCGTGGATCTGTAAAAAACATACGGACGTCTGAATGGAGCCTTACAGGGGGGTGATCAATGACAGGGGGGTGATCAGGGAGTCTATATGGGGTGATCGCCCCCCTGTAAGGCTCCATTCAGACGTCTGTATGTGTTTTGCGGATCTGATCCATGTATCCGTGGATCCGTAAAAAACATACGGACGTCTGAATGGAGCCTTACAAGGGGGTGATCAATGACAGGGGGGTGATCAGGGAGTCTATATGGGGTGATCAGGGGTTAATAAGGGGTTAATAAGTGACAGGGGGGGGTGTAGTGTAGTGGTGTTTGGTGCTACTTATTACTGAGCTGCCTGTGTCCTCTGGTGGTCGATCCAAACAAAAGGGACCACCAGAGGACCAGGTAGCAGGTATATTAGACGCTGTTATCAAAAGCAAAGCATGAACTGCAGTAGAGTAAACACCTTAAAAACAAGGAACTCACTCAGGCTCCCCGTGCTACCTCTTCTGCTGCTGCCTCAGCCTCTTCCTCCGCCTCTGGAGGAACGTTGGCACCTGCCGCCCAGCAAACAGAGGATGTACCACCAACACCACCACCTCCGTCACCAAGCATCTCCACCATGTCACACGGCAGCGTTCAGCTCTCCATCTCACAAACATTTGAGAGAAAGCGTAAATTCCCACCTAGCCACCCTCGATCCCTGGCCCTGAATGCCAGCATTTCTAAACTACTGGCCTATGAAATGCTGTCATTCAGGCTGGTGGACACAGACAGCTTCAAACAGCTCATGTCGCTTGCTGTCCCACAGTATGTTGTTCCCAGCCGCCACTACTTCTCCAAGAGAGCCGTGCCTTCCCTGCACAACCAAGTATCCGATAAAATCAAGTGTGCACTGCGCAACGCCATCTGTGGCAAGGTCCACCTAACCACAGATACGTGGACCAGTAAGCACGGCCAGGGACGCTATATCTCCCTAACTGCACACTGGGTAAATGTAGTGGCGGCTGGGCCCCAGGCGGAGTGCTCTTTGACGCACGTCCTTCCGCCGCCAAGGATCGCATGGCAACATTCTTTGCCTCCTGTAGCCTCCTACTCCGCTTCCTCCTCCTCTTCTTCCACCTGCTCATCCAGTCAGTCACACACCTTCACCACAAACTTCAGCACAGCCCGGGGTAAATGTCAGCAGGCCATTCTGAAACTCATATGTTTGGGGGACAGGCCCCACACCGCGCAGGAGTTGTGGCGGGGTATTGAACAACAGACCGACGAGTGGTTGCTGCCGGTGAGCCTCAAGCCCGGCTTGGTGGTGTGCGATAATGGACGAAATCTCGTCGCAGCTCTGGGACTAGCCGGTTTGACGCACATCCCTTGCCTGGCGCATGTGCTGAATTTGGTGGTGCAGAAGTTCATTCGCAACTACCCCGACATGTCAGAGCTGCTGCATAAAGTGCGGGCCGTCTGTGCGTGCTTCCGCCGTTCACATCCTGCCGCTGCTCGCCGGTCGGCGCTACAGCGTAACTTCGGCCTTCCCGCTCACCGCCTCATATGCGACGTGCCCACCAGGTGGAACTCCACCTTGCACATGCTGGACAGACTGTGCGAGCAGCAGCAGGCCATAGTGGAGTTTCAGCTGCAGCACGCACGGGTGAGTCGCACTGCGGAACAGCACCACTTCACCACCAATGACTGGGCCTCCATGCGAGACCTGTGTGTCCTGTTGCGCTGTTTCGAGTACTCCACCAACATGGCCAGTGGCGATGACGCCGTTATCAGCCTTACAATACCACTTCTATGTCTCCTTGAGAAAACACTTAGGGCGATGATGGAAGAGGAGGTGGCCCAGGAGGAGGAGGAGGAGGAGGAAGAGGGGTCATTTTTAGCACTTTCAGGCCAGTCTCTTAGAAGTGACTCAGAGGGAGGTTTTTTGCAACAGCAGAGGCCAGGTACAAATGTGGCCAGACAGGGCCCACTACTGGAGGACGAGGAGGTCAAGGAGGATGAGGATGAAGCATGTTCACAGCGGGGTGGCACCCAACGCAGCTCGGGCCCATCACGTGCGTGGCTGGGGGGAAACGAAGGATGATGACGATACACCTCCCACAGAGGACAGCTTGTCCTTACCTCTGGGCAGCCTGGCACACATCAGCGACTACATGCTGCAGTGCCTGCTCAACAACAACAGAGTTGCCCACATTTTAATGTGTGCGGACCACTGGGTTGCCACCCTGCTGGATCCCCGGTACAAAGACAATGTGCCCACCTTACTTTCTGCACTGGAGCGTGATAGGAAGATGCGCGAGTACAAGCGCACGTTGGTGGACGCGCTACTGAGAGCATTCCCAAATGTCACAGGGGAACAAGTGGAAGCCCAAGGCGAAGGCAGAAGAGGAGCAAGAGGTCGCCAACGCAGCTGTGTCACGGCCAGCTTCTCTGAGGGCAGGGTTAGCATGGCAGAGATGTGGAAAAGTTTTGTCACCACGCCACAGCTAACTGCACCACCACCTGATACAGAAGGTGTTAGCAGGAGGCAGCATTTCACTAACATGGTGGAACAGTACATGTGCACACCCCTCCACGTAGTGACTGATGGTTCGGCCCCATTCAACTTCTGGGTCTCCAAATTGTCCACGTGGCCAGAGCTAGCCTTTTATGCCTTGGAGGTGCTGGCCTGCCCGGCGGCCAGCGTTTTGTCTGAACGTGTATTCACCACGGCAGGGGGCGTCATTACAGACAAACGCAGCCGCCTATCCACAGCCAATGTGGACAAGCTGACGTTCATAAAAATGAACCAGGCATGGATCCCACAGGACCTGTCCATCCCTTGTGCAGATTAGACATTTATAACTACCTCCCCTTAACAATATATTCTTGTACTCCAGGGCACTTTATTCAATCCTCTTTTTTTAATTTTACCATTATATTGCGGGGCAACCCAAAGTTGAATGAACCTCTCCTCTGTCTGGGTGTCGGGGCCTAAATATCTGCCAGTGGCCTGTTCCAGTGGTGGGTAACATGCAGCCTGATTCTCTGCAATGGGACCTGTCTCCTCTGTCTGGGTGGCGAGGCCTAAATATCTGACAGTGGCCTGTTCCAGTGGTGGGTGACATGAAGCCTGATTCTCTGCAATGGGACCTCTCTCCTCTGTCTGGGTGCCGGGGCCTAAATATCTAACAGTGGCCTGTTCCAGTGGTGGGTGACATGAAGCCTGATTCTCTGCAATGGGACCTCTCTCCTCTGTCTGGGTGCCGGGGCCTAAATATCTGACAGTGGCCTGTTCCAGTGGTGGGTGGCATGAAGCCTGATTCTCTGCAATGGGACCTCTCTCCTCTGTCTGGGTGCCGGGGCCTAAATATCTGACAATGGCCTGTTCCAGTGGTGGGTGACGTGTAGCCTGATTCTCTGCTATGACATGAAGCCTGATTCTCTGCTATGGGACCTCTCTCCTCTGTCTGGGTGCCGGGGCCTAAATATCTGACAGTGGCCTGGTCCAGTGGTGGGTGACATGAAGCCTGATTCTCTGCAATGGGACCTTTCTCCTATGTCTGGGTGCCGGGGCCTAAATATCTGACAGTGGCCTGTTCCAGTGGTGGGTGGCATGAAGCCTGATTCTCTGCAATGGGACCTCTCTCCTCTGTCTGGGTGCCGGGGCCTAAATATTTGACAATGGCCTGTTCCAGTGGTGGGTGACGTGTAGCCTGATTCTCTGCTATGACATGAAGCCTGATTCTCTGCTATGGGACCTCTCTCCTCTGTCTGGGTGCCGGGGCCTAAATATCTGACAGTGGCCTGTTCCAGTGGTGGGTGACATGAAGCCTGATTCTCTGCAATGGGACCTCTCTCCTCTGTCTGGGTGCCGGGGCCTAAATATCTGACAGTGGCCTGTTCCAGTGGTGGGTGGCATGAAGCCTGATTCTCTGCAATGGGACCTCTCTCCTCTGTCTGGGTGCCGGGGCCTATATATCTGACAATGGCCTGTTCCAGTGGTGGGTGACGTGAAGCCTGATTCTCTGCTATGACATGAAACCTGATTTTCTGCTATGGGACCTCTCTCCTCTGTCTGGGTGCCGGGGCCTAAATATCTGACAGTGGCCTGTTCCAGTGGTGGGTGACATGAAGCCTGATTCTCTGCAATGGGACCTCTCTCTTCTGTCTGGGTGCCGGGGCCTAAATATCTGACAATGGCCTGTTCCAGTGGTGGGTGACGTGAAGCCTGATTCTCTGCTATGACATGAAGCCTGATTCTCTGCTATGGGACCTCTCTCCTCTGTCTGGGTGCCGGAGCCTAAATATCTGACAGTGGCCTGTTCCAGTGGTGGGTGACATGAAGCCTGATTCTCTGCAATGGGACCTCTCTCCTCTGTCTGGGTGTCGGGGCCTAAATATCTGACAATGGCCTGTTCCAGTGGTGGGTGACATGAAGCCTGATTCTCTGCTATGACATGAAGCCTGATTCTCTGCTATGGGACCTCTCTCCTCTGTCTGGGTGCCGGGGCCTAAATATCTGACAGTGGCCTGTTCCAGTGGTGGGTGACATGAAGCCTGATTCTCTGCAATGGGACCTCTCTCCTCTGTCTGGGTGCCGGGGCCTAAATATCTGACAGTGGCCTGTTCCAGTGGTGGGTGACATGAAGCCTGATTCTCTGCAATGGGACCTCTCTCCTCTGTCTGGGTGCCGGGGCCTAAATATCTGACAATGGCCTGTTCCAGTGGTGGGTGACGTGAAGCCTGATTCTCTGCTATGACATAAGCTTGATTCTCTGCTCTGGGACCTCTCTCCTCTGTCTGGGTGCCGGGGCCTAAATATCTGACAATGGCCTGTTCCAGTGGTGGGTGACGTGAAGCCTGATTCTCTGCTATGGGACCTCTCTCCTCTGTCTGGGTGCCGGGGCCTAAATATCTGACAATGGCCTGTTCCAGTGGTGGGTGACATGAAGCCTGATTCTCTGCTATGGGACCTCTCTCCAATTGATATTGGTAAATTTTTTATTTTATTTATTTTATTTTAATTCATTTCCCTATCCACATTTGTTTTCAGGGGATTTACCTACATGTTGCTGCCTTTTGCAGCCCTCTAGCCCTTTCCTGGGCTGTTTTACAGTCTTTTTAGTGCCGAAAAGTTCAGGTCCCCATTGACTTCAGTGGGGTTCGGGTTCGGGGTGAAGTTCGGGTCGAGTTCGGATCCTGAACCCGAACATTTCCGGGAGGTTCGGCCGAACTTCTCGAACCCGAACATCCAGGTGTTCGCTCAACTCTACTTAGAAGTTTAGAAGCAAATTTTAAAATTTTTAAGAAAATTTCCAAAACCAACTTTTTTAAGGACCAGTTCAGTTAAGAAGTCACTTTGTGGGGCCTACATAGTAGAAACCACCCATAAATCACCAAATTTCAGAAAATACACCCCTGATTTTACACCTCCCCTGATTTTACAAACTTTATTAAACCCTTTAGGTGTTCCATAAGAATTAAAGCAAAGTAGAGGGGACATTTTAAAATGTGACACCCCCTAATGCACTGCAAAAATAGTAAAATAGCAAAGACAAGGTGGAACAGCACCCATGATCAGTTTAGAAGGGAGTTGTCGGAAACTTCACGTAGCGGTGACGCGGGTGCAAAGAAACGTCCCTACATTTACACCAAGCAGCTGCGGTTCTTAAGAGATATCATGGAGTTGCGGCCGTAAGTAAATATATATTATTACATTTTTATTTTTACTGACAAGTGACGTACTATTATTACACTGGGGCGAACCTATGGCACGGTTGCCAGAGGCGACACTCGGAGCCCTCTCTGTGTGCACCTGCACACAGGAAAAAGTCTATGGTGTACCAATTTGACTTGTAATTTCCCTGCCATTCATCATCGAGGCCCTTGCTGGGTTTTCTAGGCAACCTGTTAGCAGGGATGGGCAAAATGCGGCTCGCCAGCTGTAGCAAAATTACAACTCCCAGCATGCAAAGTCTGTCTACAGTTAACAGCCTACAGCAGGCCATGGAGGGAATTGTAGTTTTTCAACTGCTGTAGAGCCGCAGTTTGACCATCCCTGTGTTAGTGGATTAGGCAATGCATTACAGTACAGAAGTTTAGTAATGCATTGAAAAGGGGTTCAGACCCCCAAAAGTTGAAGTTTCAAAGTACCAATTGTGGTACAGAAATAAATGTTGAAAAAAAGGCCAATACATTTTTTTTAATTAAACAAACTAAAATTTGTATATATATAAAAAAAATATATATATATATTGTAAGAAGGAACAAGGAGCCGTCATTGACGGAAGATACGTGTCACCGAGGTTCCTGGCCTCGGTGAGGTAAGAACCGGATTTTTTCCTGACGTGTCAGTTCTGTAGTGTAGTCTGACACTTCAGCTGTCAGAATGGCTGTAAAGCCAATCCGGGCCGGTTCTTATTGGGAGCAGCCAAAGAGCAGGGTGGGTGGCTGTTCCCCACGGTTCCAGGCCGGGTTTTGGCTGGGATATAAAAACCCAGCCAGCATGTTCAGCTGTGTGGATTATCCTCCATGACAGAGGAGCTGAGGAGTCTGTGGTTTGAGACACTGAGGCATCTATTTGTGAGAGCCATAGGCTGGGGAAACAGGCCACTAAAGCCTGCTGCGGACTGTGGGTGAAAATCATCTGCTGACCAGGTGAAGTCTTTTTGCACTGTGATCTTTGTGTGGTGTGAACAGGCACCAAAACTGAACACTTACTTTTGGCTTGTTTTCTTGGTATGTGTGAATAAACACTGAACTTTGATTTACAACCTTGGTTTTTGCATCTGTACTGCGTCCGCTTACCCTGCCTACCAGAGCCAATCCCCACAATATATACACATTGTGGTAGCATAAGTAGACTCTTAGGTATCGCCGCGTCCATGAAAACCTGATCTAAAAAAATATCACATCACCTTACCCCTTGGGTTAAAACATTAATACATAAAAACGGAGCCAAACAAAAAAATTATTTTTCACCTTGCCCAATGATGTCTAATAATGAATGCGCCAAAAGTTATATCTCCCCAAAAAAGGTAGAAAAAAAAACTCTACTCTTTAAGCAAAGAGACCCTGCAAAAACCAATTGGTGGTAAAACAAAAAAAGGTGTATAGAAAATTTAGACAAAAACAGTAATTTTTTTAATTTTTATTACAGCACTGTTGATAATCTGGAGGAGCAAACTGGGTAGATTCGGATGAGAACCAAATAGAGACTCAGAAATCACCGGATGACACCACAACAAACCCACCAGAGATGTCACAGCAAATTCAGACATCAAGTGGTCCAGAGGATACACCAGCAGAGATCCGTCCAGCACCAAGACGCTGGGGCCGGTATCCTCCTGTGCAAGCACCAACAGATAATCGTGCTGTCATAGATAGTCGAGTACTAGACTATCTAAATTGAAATCAGAGAGCCCTGAGGAATTAATGCTCCGATCTCTGGCTCCATTCCTCTCTCGTGTGCCAGAAGTGCGTCGGCCCGTGTTCATGTCTACCCTGAACACGATCCTTGATATCTTCTCATGGCCCCAAGACCCCGCAGAATTGGTACATATAATAGAGCAATACAAACGGAGAGTAATTGGAACACCATGGGTTCCAGTAAGCACCCCTGGGCCTTGTCCATCTCTGTCCAGATGCCCTGTTACTTCCCCACCACTGTACAGACATGATTGGCCAGCAGCTCTTATACTGGCCAGATACACCAACGTGAACATGAAGAGGGACGGGCCACCTCCACAAGGCCTGCAGGCCAATTTACTAGGGAATTATTTGACTTGTAAAATTTTATTTTTGATTTATATATGCCTATCTTCAGACATAAAGTTTATTTTGGTTCTAACGTATTTGTCCAATGTATTTTTATAAAAGGTATGTGAAACCTCAATTTTTTTTTAGTACAGTTAGGAGCCTCTATGAAGGCTCTTTCGCACAAGTGGATGCCATGCGAGTAATCCACTGTGTGAAAGAGTGCGATACCCCGTTCCCTGTGGTAAGCACAGTGATGTAACCGCAGGTCCTGCAGAATGAATATAGAGAAACCTATCTCTGTACATCCAAATGGTATATTTTAGCTTCCTATTACATCAACCTCATAGGTAACATAGTACCCGGATATGGTCCCAGTGTATGATAGGTAGGTATCGACCGGGTGACACCAATACCTATCACATACTGGGACCATATCATGATGATATGCCCCCATCTCATACATGAGCTGAAGTACTGATTTTTATTATAATCATTTCATGGCAATGGTTGATAGTAATGAGGTATTAGAGGGTATTTAATGGCAAAATCAAATTTTAGATTTTAATATGCAGACAAAATAGTTTTTCAAATTTAGATTAGAAAAAAATCAGTAGAGAATTAAATTTGAATTTGGCATTGAAAGATACCCCAGCCCGCAAGCCCACGTCAAGGGTCCTCATTCTCTTGTAAGTCCCTACTCTAACAATAACAACTTGAAAACGAACTAAACTAAACTAACTGATCAATATTGTTCTGAGTCAATATTCATTTAGTGCCTGCCATGAATTGCTTCTAACTGCCATGACAATGCGCCCTCTGGGCTGATAAAATAGTCAGCATATAAATCACAAATATGCAGGCCTGATGATCCTGGTCTTCCATGCAGCGTCTGGTCCAGGCTAAACGATGAAGAGGTCATGTATTGGTCCAGGTCTGCATCGAAGGAAGCATCGTACATCCTGATGAAATTGTGAAGAAGAACACACGCTTGAATCACCAGGGTAGCATTCTCAGGGTCCATTTGTATAGCTGACATAAAGACCCTCCACTTATTGGAAAGTAGTCCAAAAGCGCACTCAACATAACGGCGTGCACGAGTCAGCCTGTAGTTGAAGACAGACCTCCTTTCATCAAAATCACGTCTTGGGAAGGGCCGCATCACATGTGGTGTCAGTGCAAAACCTTTGTCAGCCACAATGACAAAAGGAGCCGGACGTCCAGCTGATCCAGACAGTCTTCTTGGCTGGGGCAGGTCGAGTTGGTTGGACTGAAGCCGTTCACCCATTCTGGAAGCACGAAATATTTGTGCATCAGAAGTGCTCCCATAGGCCCCGATGTTGACAATTAAAAAACTTGTAGTCACTGTCAACCAAGGCCAACAGGACCACAGAAAAATATTGCTTATTATTGAAGAATCGGGACCCTAAGTGCGCCGGCTTCTTCACACGTATGTGCTTGCCATCCATCGCCCCAATACAGTTTGGAAACTGGGCACATTGTTCAAATCTCTGAGCATTACGTAGCCAATCTTGCACTCTGGGCTCCGGCATCACCATCTCTCGAAGTCGCTCCCAGATTACTTTACAAGTGTGTGGAACGATCGTAGAAATGGTAGAAATCCCCAGCAAGAACTCAAAGTGCAGTGAGGCAAAAGAGTTGCCTGTTGCCAGGAATCTGGTAAAAAAAAAAAAAGGTTTAAATTAACTCATACATACGGTATATGAGGAGGTGTAAAAAAATAAAAGTGTACATACTTTAGAATATTGGTATTTACCTCAAGGTGACGATTAGCCTTTCTTCAGGTGATATGCTGCGCCTCATATTAGTGTTCTGGAAGATGAGACCAGGACGAAGAGACTCCAGCAGACGGTCAAAGGTGGACACCGACATCCGGCAAAATAGATGAAATTTCTCCGGGTGTTGCCTCAAGTCGGCGTACAAAGTATGAAAGTGGCCCTTCCTGCACCATTGTGAGACAATGGGGTGAACCCAAAGGTGCTTCCTACTCGGTTCCTCGTCCAACATTGGTGACTGCTGTCCGTATCGCCGAGAGAGAAGCCAGTACAGGAGAACTGTATCCACACGTGTTTTGGGCATGCTGAAGCAACAAAAATCGCCAGAAAGCTATGCAAGCAAAACTGAGGATTCTAACAAAGCACACTACGCTCTAAAAGCAGTAGCAAATGGTGCCTGAGCGATCATGTGACCTTGTTATGTCAGTTTGAAAGGGGTTGGACATTTAAATTTGTCAATTTTAACCCTTCCGTTTTTTTTGCGGACCGTGAAAAATGGATGACACACGGAAGCACCGCGTCCGTATTATACGGACTTACGGAAACGGAAAGATAACTGAAGACATACGGAACACACGGATCCGTGATTTGCGGATCGCAAAACCAACACGATCGTGTGAATGCTCCCTAAGGCCTCATGCACACGACAGTGTTTTTTCACTGTCAGTGATTTGGCTTCAGTTGTCCGTGTACGATTTTGCTTCAGTTGTGTTTCCTTGTGTATTCCTTTTTTTTTGTCTGACAGGGGGAAAAAAAGGAAGGTTAATGAAAAGTGTAATTTTATTGCACCAAGGTCTTGTAGAAAAAAACGGACGCGGACACGGATGACATACCAGTTGTGCATCCGTTTTTTTTTACTTGAATGGGTCCGTCCTCCGTTTTCCACTGACAAGAATAGGACAGGTTATATTTTTTTGACGGACTGGAATCACGGATCACGGACGCGGAAACTGAGGACTATCAGTTTTTTTTCACAGCTCCATAGAAATAAATAGGACCTCCGCTAAAATGTGAAAAATTACGGAACGGACGCGGATGCACACAACGGTCGTGTGCATGAGGCCTAAGGCTGTAATGTAACAAAACACGAAAAAATACTTTTGCAAGGCACTGTATATGGGATTATATATAGACAGACAGATATAAGAGGCAGATATATGAAAGATACTAGATATAAGATATATATCAGATAGATGGACAGACAGATAGATAATAGACACCAAAACTGCATTTACACAAACCAAAAATCGCCCAGATTTTCGGGGAATGACCGCTCCTGCGAACGATTGTTCCTAACAATCTGCTGTGTAAGGCCTCATGCACACGACAGTATTTTTTCACGGTCCGCAAAACGAGGGTCCGTTGGTCCGTGAACGTTTTTTCGTCCGTGGGTCTTCCTTGATTTTTGGAGGATCCATGGACATGAAAAAAAAGTCGTTTTGGTGTCCGCCTGGCCGTGCGAAGCCAAACGGATCCGTCCTGACTTACAATGCAAGTCAATGGGGACAGATCCGTTTGACGTTGACACAATATGGTGCAATTGCAAACGGATCCGTCCCCCATTGACTTTCAATGTAAAGTCAGGAGTTAATATACCATAGGATCGGAGTTTTCTCCAATTCAATGGTATATTTTAACTTGAAGCGTCCCCATCACCATGGGAACGCCTCTATGTTAGAATATACCATCGGATTTGAGTTAGATCGTGAAACTCATATCCGACAGTATATTCTAACACAGAGGCGTTCCCATAGTGATGGGGATGCTTCAAGTTAGAATATACTACGAACTGTGTACGTGACTGCCCCCTGCTGCCTGGCAGCACCCGATCTCTTACAGGGGGCTGTGATCAGCACAATTAACCCCTCAGGTGCCGCACCTGAAGGGGTTAATTGTGCGTATCATAGCCCCCTGTAAGACATCAGGGGCTGCCAGGCAGCAGGGGGCAGACCCCCCCTCCCTCCCCAGTTTGAATATCATTGGTGGCCAGTGTGCGGCCCCCCCCCCCTCCCTCCCTCTATTGTATTATCATTGGTGGCCAGTGTGCGCCACCAGCTCCGTGCGCCACCAGCTCTGAAAAAGCTTTTATGCAGACGGATCTTCGGATCCGTCTGTATGAAAGTAGCCTATGGATCACGGACACGGATGCCAATCTTGTGTGCATCCTTGTTTTTTCACTGACCCATTGACTTGAATGGGTCCGTGAACCGTTGTCCGTCAAAAAAATAGGACAGGTCATATTTTTTTGACGGACAGGATACACGGATCACGGCCGCGGATGACAAACGGTGCATTTTCCGAGTTTTCAAAGTACCCATTGAAAGTCAATGGGTCCCCAGAAAATCACGGAAAACGGAACAACGGCCACGGGTGCACACAACGGTCGTGTGCATGAGGCCTAAATGTGCCACTTATCACCCGTTTCGCTTGTCGTTCGTGTAGGCACCACTCATCATAGTTTCTGGGCAGCAGATTGTGTGTTCTAAACAGTGATATGCTGCTCAGAAACCAAGATTCTGTATGAGGAAAAGGGATAGCGATCCCCTGTCCTCATACAGTGAAGGAGAAAATCTCCTTCATTGAGCGAACAGACAATCGGCTGGTCTAAATCCACCATTAGATGCATTTCCTTGCCTATCTTTTGTTGACAAGAAATTAGTGACATGTTTGGCCCCTTTAATGTCCCTTGTTCATTGTCAAATTCCTCTGGGTAACATTATCCAAGCAGCTTCCAACTGTGATCAATGCTCTTCTGAACAGAGTTTTGGCATGTAATAGTAATATCAATTAAGCCATTAATAATTAAATATGATGCAAAAAGTAGAAAAGACATCTGGCTAAAGTATAAATGAAAAGACAGAAGACTCATTCCCACAGGCTAGAGTGGAATGTGGCGTGCACATACTCTGCATCTGCTCATTTCTTTTCCTCACTTTACCTGACTGTTCAGTGGTGAGAGTCCTAGCTGCCAGACTCTTACCAATCATACATTTATCTCATAATTATTCTATGGATGGAGAATAAATGTTTCTAGCCGGAATACCCATCTAAAGCCAATATCCACTTTCTCCTTAAAGGGCTTGTCCACCTTTGTTGTGCTTTTTTTCAGACGCCCCCTCCCCCAGCATGGATGGACTCACTGTGGTAGGAATACATACCTCATCTATGCCGCTGGGTTCCGGTTCCATCTCTCCCCCTAGTGCACCGCTGGTCCCGGGTGTACCCACTTCATAATACTGTTTGACATGGATCACATGATCTTCTTTACTCGACTTCATAAAAGTGTCGCTCAGTCTAAACTTCCTTTTTTTTACGTATTTACATCAAACAACTGTTATAAACACATTGATAATTGTCATCCATACCATTTTAATCCTGTTTCCATTCAGAGTGTAGATGATAAAATTGACTGTCTACAACCACCACTAGGGGGAGCTTTGTTCAGCTCCTCTTAATGCTCACTGCAGGAAATTTCTGAAAGCAGGAGTACAGAGCCGAGTTCCCTTCTAAACCATGGCTCATGGCAGTAGCCTGGTCTGTGTCTATGAAGAGTACGCCACTCGTGCCTACAGGGTTCATACACAGAGCTTTTCCATGTGCATAAGGCCTAAGAGGACAGTAACATTTATGGTACGTTTGTATCCGACCATGAGCAACATCTGCGTGGTGTCTGTATGTTCTACTTGTGTTTATGTGTGTTTCCTCTGGGTACTCTGGTTTTATCCTACACCCCCAAAAAACATACCGATGGTTTAAAGGGGTATTCTGGTATTTTTGAACCGATGAACCCCACAGATCAGCTGTTTGAGAAGGCACCACGCACGCAGTAGCACCACGGCCTTCTCTCAGCCCCGCCAAGCACAGCGTCTTACATAGTACAGTGGCTGTGCTTTGCGAGGCAGCTCAGCCCCATTCACTTTAATGTGATGTGTGCCCAATGAACATGTCACGCGGCCTAGGAAAATCTGGAGAAGGCCGCAGCACTACTGAGAGCGCCACTGCCTTCTCAAACAGCTGATCGGCAGAGGTCCTGGGTGTCAGACCTCCACCGATCAGATACTGATGACCTATCTTAGGCATAAGTCATTAGTTAAAAAATATCGGAAAACCCCTTTAATATGGAATATAGACTGTGATCCCCTATGCTGACAGTGACTGATATGAGTCATTCCAGTGCTGGAAAATGTTGGCACTATATAAATATGTTTTTGAACATTAATAGAAGAGGTTTTTGAGCTTTAAAATTATAATAAAAAACACTAGGGTCATAACTATGATTCATAGAGCCCCATAGCAAAATAAGAAGGACCCTAACCACCTAGTATAAGAAAATTAAAACAGTGGCATAAATAGTAATCATTAAAAGTACAAATAATAGCACAATATATCAGAAAGCCAACATTAAAGCAAAAAGCCACCATATTGTTACTCTGCACAAAAAGGTAAAATGTACTTGATCCTAATAGGGCCCCTCCACCTCTGGGCCCCATAGCAAGTGCTATGGTTATAGTTACACTAATGCTAAAAATGTAAGATGTCATCCACTGATTATATCTAAATATAACCACACTTATGCTGGAAACATAATCCATATGCAAATATAAGAAACTACTGAAGAGTTTTTAAATTCAGTTTCAATAAAAAATGCATAGTAAGTGCACATTATTTTCACAGTGAATATCTATTATGAGAGACACTTTCGGAGCTTTTCTTCTCCTTTCGGACTCTTAAAATGATCATTGATTTTGCTCTGATGCTAATGTTCCTGATACAACTCCTCCAGGGTTCCAGCTTGGAAACTTTTCCATATCAATGCATTTCTGCTATTTTAACCCATTCTCCTTAGAAATACTTAATGGCTTCTTAGCATCATGTGCCAATATTCCCTGCAGCAGCGCTGTCCCGACTCAAACAGCGATTAGCTAAGCAGGCATTTTCAGCCATTTCCTGTGTGTTGAGCTGGGACCCGGAAGCAGAGAGCATCAGGAGACAAAGCAGCATCAGAACAGCAGCAGTTCGGGGCAGACTGGTCATATACCCTACAGGGAAATTTCCTGGTGGGCCAATGCCCAGGGGGTGCCCGAGCCCTCCTCACAGCTGCTGGCCAGGTAACATAATGATCTGGTGCTCTCAGCATTAATTATTGCTAGAAGCATCAGGTACATATGAACCTGGCCAGCAGCCTCAGGTGCCCTCCTGAATTCAACTGTATCACCATCCTCAGGATGGTGATACAGTTGAATATTGTGGTGAAAGTGGCAGTATTCTGTGCTGCACTGTGGTATTTGGTTCTGCTGGGGTGGTATTTTATGCTGCACTAAGGTATTTGGTTTTGCTGGGGTGGTATTTTGTGCTGCACTACAGTATTGCAGGCCCTGCCTACTTGTGTTATCCCTGCCTATTTGTGGCTTGTGTTGGCCCTGCCTACTTGTGTTGTCCCTGCCGATTTATGGCTTGTGTTGGCCCTGCCTACTTGTGCTGTCCCTGCCGATTTATGGCTTGTGTTGGCCCTGCCTACTTGTGCTGTCCCTGACGATTTATGGCTTGAGTTGGCTCTGCCTACGTGTTTTGTCCCTGCTTATTTGTGGTTTGAGTTGGCCCTGTCTACTTGTGCTGTCCCTGACGATTTATGGCTTGAGTTGGCCCTGCCTACGTGTTTTGTCCCTGCTTATTTGTGGTTTGAGTTGGCCCTGTCTACGTGTTTTGTCCCTGCTTATTTATGGCTTGAGTTGGCCCTGCCTATGTGTTTTGTCCCTGCTTATTTGTGGCTTGTGTTGGCCCTACCTACTTGTGTTGTCCCTGACGATTTGTGGCTTCTGTTGTCCCTGCCTACTTGTGTTGCCCTGCCTTCTGTCAATTTGGATATGCCTACAACTTGGGACCACTTTTTTTCCAGGGCCACTTTAAGGATACTTTCACAGTAGCGTTGTTAGAATCCGGCAGGCAGTTCCATTGCCGGAAATGCCTGCCGGATCCGGAAATCCGTATGCAAACGGATATCCTTTTTTTTCCGGATTCAGATCCGATAGACTTATTCATTGAAATACCAGATCCGTCTTTCCGGTATCATCGGGAATAACGGGTCCGATATTTAATTTTTTCAAAGCTAGAAAAAACTGCGCATGCGCAGACCGGAAAACTGTATCTGGCGATGCGGCAATTTCCGGAACACTTGGTACCGGATCCGGCATTAATACATTTCAAGTGTGGTAGTGTTCCGGAATTTTGGCCAAAAAAACTGCGGTATTTTGTCTGGTCAAATGCTGTACAAGGGACGGAACGGAAGCCGTCTTAAAGCATACTGAACGGATTGATTTCCATTCAGAATGCATTGGGATAAAATGGAAGTTTTTTTTTTTTCCGGTATTGAGACCCTTTACTGGATTTCAATACCGGAAAAGAATAAACGCTAGCGCTAGTGTGAAAGTAACCTAAGTTTCCAGTCGCTCCTGGTGGGGTACAGCACCGAAAAGCTATGATAGAAGTTTGTGATGTGATAGACACCCTTCAAGAAATTCTAAGTTAAAAAAAATAAGGTGACTTATAGAGGACTGTCATCAACAACGTCCCTTCTCATTCTGGAGGAACCTGAAATTGTGTAATGTTTCATTACAGTCAGAAAGTTACCTATTGATTTCTAAGGGGGAGTGTTGGGCATGCTTTGTGACATCTGAAATTGTCACTGTGGAGGACCCAGTGTTGTCTGCCACTATCTGTTTAATATAGGTTTTACCTTTCATTGTAATCCTACACTTTGATGCTTATGAGATAACAGATGACCCTGACCCCTGTGTACACAGCACAAACTGAAGTGTAATCTCCACAAAAATCCACAACGATCTGCTGCCCACAAACTATGATCGATGGTGCCTGCATGAACGACTGGAACACCCGATGAACGA
The DNA here is from genome assembly GCF_905171765.1 of Bufo bufo. Taxonomy (NCBI): domain Eukaryota; kingdom Metazoa; phylum Chordata; class Amphibia; order Anura; family Bufonidae; genus Bufo; species Bufo bufo. Next base: position 130,520,776 of record NC_053391.1, on the reverse strand, counting down.
GTGTTTCGCTTGTTCATTGGGTGATCGGCAGCACATTTAGACGGCTAGATAATCGGGAACAACCGTTCACAGAAACTGTCGTACCCGATAATCTTGGCGATTATTGGTCCCTCTAAATGCATCTTAAACATGCCTCCCAAGTGTCCCTCTTTTGGAGGGACAGTACCTCTTTTTGACCCAAGTCCCTCTGTCCCTCTTTGATCCTTAAATATCCCTCTTTTTGACCTAGGGATTTAATGCATGAATGTGTATATTTACTAAATTGCTCCTAACTAAAGTGTCTGTATGGTTTCTACCTGAATATTAGAACAGAACTTTATTATTTGGTGCAATGTGGACCTTAAAATATCTATAATCTGAAGATTTATGTGCTAATACTTAGGCCTCATGCAAATGGCTGTTGTTTTGGACCCATTCACTTCAATGGGTCCGCAAAAGATGCGGACAGCACTCTGCAAAAAAAATATAACATGTCCTATTCTTGTCTGCGCTTTGCGGACAAGTATAGGCAGTTATATTAAAGTTATATTAAAGGCTGTCCGTACCGTTCCGCAAAATTGCGTAAAGCACACGGGCGCCATCTGTGTTTTGCGGATTCGTGTTTTGCGGACCGCAAAACACACAATGGTCGTGTGCATGAGGCCTTAAATGGATATTGAAGTGCAAGAAAAAATTTTTTGTCCCAGGGGCTCCGCATGCTGTAAAAAAATAAAGGAACTTAAACTCACCTAACTGATCCCCAGCTGCTGCAGTTGTGACGGAGTCAGGAATTATGCTTTGGCGGAGTTAGAAGAGTGGCCTAGTATGAAAAAAATTGCACACCGCATATATTGTCCCTCTTTGTGATTTTCAAACATTGGGTGGTATGCCTTCCGTTTACGCCACATATAAACTGGCTTAGTTTTACTCCAAAAATGCACCAAAATTTTGGTGCATTTTTGGCACACAGAGATGCAATTAAGGCTACTTTCACACTTGCGGCAGGACGGATCCGACAGGCTGTTCACCCTGTCGGATCCGTCCTTCCGCTATTTCGTCGTGCCGCCGGACCGCCGCTCCATCCCCATTGACTATAATGGCGACGGGGGCGGAGCTCCGGTGCAGCGCGGCAGTGCACGGCGAAAGGCCGCCGGACTAAAAGTCCTGCATGTCCGACTTTTTAGTCCGGCGGCCTCTCACCACGAACTGCCGTACGGCGCCGGAGCTCCGCCCCCGTCCCCATTATAGTCAATGGGGACGGAGCGGCGGTCCGGCGAAATAGCGGAAGGACGGATCCGACAGGGTGAACAGCCTGTCGGATCTGTCCTGCCGCAAGTGTGAAAGTACCCTAAGCCACGCACCCCGTTTACATGAAGCCACACACCTTTTGTCATAAGCCGTACCGTCTTGTTGAATGAGGCTTAAAAAGGGTAGAAAAGTGTCTAAAATATCATGTACCAAAAAACTGCCACATTTTCAATAGTAAACCTTCCTAAATATCTTTACCATAAAAGCTTTATTTAAAGAATAGGTCAGTTTCTGAAAAAAGATTTCCCTAAAAATCCTTAAAAGTGTTGGCACATGCAAACGATCCCTTTGTTCTGGGGAAACCGTGGCTGGCTGCAGGAGAAATTTGCCTGACATGCCTGCCATACAAATAAATGACTTCCAATTCCATGTACTGCTCTGGGACTGCCAGAGTATTTTTATTTATTTTTTTCATTCTGGCACACAGAGAGGGTGGAGGGCCCCATTTATAAAGTCAATATGTCCCAAAGGACATAGGCACAGGGTCGCTTGCTGTTAGACCTTCTGCAGTCACCAGCTGTAGTAGGTCACCTCTGAAGCCAATGACTGGCTACAGTGGTCACATGCCCATGTGTTGGAACGTTCTCGCTATGGTATGGTAAATTTGTATGGGTGCAGTGGGGGATCTGTGAAGTTAGTACTGCTTTTTTAAATTTGCCTAGCACCCTCAGCCTTATTACTTTAGAACATTTTTTTATAATAGAAAATTTGCTATCCATTACTAGCTATGAGTATACAATAAATTCCTCGTTCAGTGTGTTCATTACTAATGGTTTCCTGAATTCCGGGAATATAGAGGTGGATCAGAAAAAATATTTGTTGATCTGTGCAAACAAAAGTGGTGAAATGTCAAACAAACAGTAGGATAAAAGCTGGGGTCAGAGACCAGACATAGTAGACTGGAGTATCTAAGAGTCCATGATGAGAGCTCTGCTGCTCTCTGCTCTTCTGGTCTTGGGGGCTACCTGGCTTGCCCAGGCTGCTGAAGGTAGGTGGACATGAAAATATGGCTGTGTACAGTATTTATGTACTTATAGAGTTTACCTCTATATTTTTGTATATTCAGTTTTGTTTTGGTGGCCAGCACATTAATTTCTACAAGCCTGAATGAGATAGATGGACAAACCTACTGTATTTGAGCCTTAGGATATTTTCACACTAGCGTCGCTGGATTCCGGCAGGCAGTTCCGTCGCCAGAACTGCCTGCCAGATCCGACAATCTGTATGCAAACGGATAGCATTTGTAGACGGATCCGGATGCGGATCCGTCTCACAAATGTATTGCAATACCGTATCTGTCTCTCCGGAAAAACGGATCCGGTATTTATCTTTTTCACATTTTTAAAGGTCTGCGCATTCGCAGACCGCAAAACCGGATCCGTTTTTCTGGAACACTTAGGGCCGGATCCGGCATTAATGCATTTCAATGTAAAATAATGCCGGATCCGGTATTCCAGCAAGTATTCCGGAATTTTGGACGGAGAAAATACTGCATCATGCTGCGGTATTTTCTCCGTCCAAAAACCGTACAGTGACTGAACTGAAGACATCCTGATGCTTACTGAACGGATTGCTCTCCATTAAGAATGCATTAGGATAAAACTGATCAGTTTTTTTCCGGTATTGAGCCCCTAGGACGGAACTCAATACCGGAAAAGAAGAACGCTAGTGTGAAAGTGCCCTCAGTCTAAGGCCTTATGTTGTGCGGCCGTTCCGTAATGCATGGGCAACATCCGTGCATCAGGCCGGACCCATTCTACTTGAATAGTTCCGTGGTATGTCCGCACCACAAAAAAATATGACATGTCATATTTTTTTGCGGTGCGGAACCACGGAAAGAAACACCACGGAAGTACTCCGTAGTGCTTCCGGTGTTCCGTGACTCCGTTCTGCATCTCCGGAATTTCCGGACCCATTCAAGAGAATGGGTCTGCATCCATGATGCGGGGTGCTCACGGCCGGTGGCCATGGATTGCCAACCCTCCGTTTGCGGGCCGCAATATGGCCACAGCCGCCCAACGGCCGTGTGCATGAGGCCTAACTGTCTACTCAGCTAACAGCAATGCACACGATTATTAGACCTCTCCCACAGGAACTCTCCGTTATTGCCGTCCATACTTATTGTCACAGGAATCCCCCTAGTTCATACGTTATCTATGTCTACATTTCTACATGAACGGGTTTTAGAGTGGTGACCCTTCTGCATAGGTGCTGTGTATGTATATATATATATATATATATATATATACACTGCTCAAAAAAATAAAGGGAACACTTAAACAACACAATGTAACTCCAAGTCAATCACACTTCTGTGAAATCAAACTGTCCACTTAGGAAGCAACACTGAGTGACAATCAATTTCACATGCTGTTGTGAAAATGGGATAGACAACAGGTGGAAATTATAGGCAATTAGCAAGACACCCCCAATAAAGAAGTGGTTCTGCAGGTGGTGATCACAGACCACTTCTCAGTTCCTATGCTTCCTGGCTGATGTTTTGGTCACTTTTGAATGCTGGCGGTGCTTTCACTCTAGTGGTAGCATGAGACGGAGTCTACAACCCACACAAGTGGCTCAGTTAGTGCAGCTTATCCAGGATGGCACATCAATGCGAGCTGTGGCAAGAAGGTTTGCTATGTCTGTCAGCGTAGTGTCCAGAGCATGAAGGCGCTACAAGGGGACAGGCCAGTACATCAGAAGACGTGGACGAGGCCGTAGGAGGGCAACAACCCAGCAGCAGGACCGCTACCTCCGCCTTTGTGCAAGGAGGAACAGGAGGAGCACTGCCAGAGCCCTGCAAAATGACCTCCAGCAGGCCACAAATGTGCATGTGTCTGCTCAAACGGTCAGAAACAGACTCCATGAGGGTGATATGAGGGCCCGACGTCCACAGGTGGGAGTTGTGCTTACAGCCCAACACCGTGCAGGACGTTTGGAATTTGCCAGAGAACACCAAGATTGGCAAATTCGCCACTGGCGTCCTGTGCTCTTCACAGATGAAAGCAGGTTCACACTGAGCACATGTGACAGACGTGACACAGTCTGGAGACGCCGTGGAGAACGTTCTGCTGCCTGCAACATCCTCCAGCATGACCGGTTTGGCATTGGGTCAGTAATGGTGTGGGGTGGCATTTCTTTGGAGGGCCGCACAGCCCTCCATGTGTTCGCCAGAGGTAGCCTGACTGCCATTAGGTACCGAGATGAGATCCTCAGACCCCTTGTGAGACCATATGCTGGTGCGGTTGGCCCTGGGTTCCTCCTAATGCAAGACAATGCTAGACCTCATGTGGCTGAAGTGTGTCAGCAGTTCCTGCAAGACAAAGGCATTGATGCTATGGACTGGCCCGCCCGTTCCCCAGACCTGAATCCAATTGAGCACATCTGGGACATCATGTCTCGCTCTATCCACCAACGTCACGTTGCACCACAGACTGTCCAGGAGTTGGCAGATGCTTTAGTCCAGGTCGGGGAGGAGATCCCTCAGGAGACCGTCCGCCACCTCATCAGGAGCATGCACAGGCGTTGTAGGGAGGTCATACAGGCACGTGGAGGCCGCACACACTACTGAGCCTCATTTTGACTTGCTTTAAGGACATTACATCAAAGTTGGATCAGCCTGTAGTGTGTTTTTCCACTTTAATTTTGAGTGTGACTCCAAATCCAGACCTCCATGGGTTGAAAAATTTGATTTCCATTTTTAATTTTTGTGTGATTTTGTTGTCAGCACATTCAACTATGTAAGGAACAAAGTATTTCAGAAGAATATTTAATTAATTCAGATCTAGGATGTGTTATTTTTGTGTTCCCTTTATTTTTTTGAGCAGTGTATATATATATATCTCATGATATAATATCTCTATAGAAGTATTAATACATTTACAAGGTTGCTTCTTTTTTATTTTAGATGCATTAAAATAAATAAGTTATGATATAATAATAAATAAAAATCTATTAGTTTATAAACAAAAATGTATATATTTGAGAGACGAATCAGATTAAAAAAAACTACTGTATCAGATTTGTGGTTCCTTGTATGAAACAATCTAATTTGGTTGTTTTCTTTGAACTTGGAAAAGTATAAAATTCCCCTTTCTTTCCAAAGACATAACACTACTTTAACACTAGCGTTTTTTGCTGATCCGTCATGAATGGATCCGGTTGTATTATGTCTTATATAGCTATGACGGATCCGTCATGAACACCATTGAAAGTCAATGAGGGACGGATCCGTTTTCTATTGTGTCACCAAAATGCATTCCATTCCGTTTCGTTGCGCTACCATCGCGGACAGAATAAAATTGCAAGCAGCATGTTTCCGTCCTCGATGTGGTGCAGAGCAAGACGGATCCGTCCTGACTTACATTGTGTGTCAGGACGGATCCGTCTTGCTCCGCACCACATCGCGGACAGAAAAACGCTGCTTGCAGTGTTATTCTGTCCGCGATGGTAGCGCAACAACACGGAACGGAATGCATTTTGGTGCATTCCGTTTTCGTTCAGTTCAGTTTTGTCCCCATTGACAATGAATAGGGACAAAACTGAAGCGTTTTCTTTCACTATTGAGATCCTATGACGGATCTCAATAGCGGAATTGAAAACGTTAGTATGAAAGTAGCCTAACACAGGGCATCGACCTTCCCTGAATCAACAGCTATGGAAAGGGCAAATAAACCTGCTATGAAACCAAACAGGGACATGAAGATCAAAGGGCTTTGGATTAGATATCACTGTTAGGGCTCATGCACACAAACATGTTTTTTGCCTTTGTCCATTCCGTTTTTTTTTTTGTTGCCCATATGTGGAACCATTCACTTTAATGGGGCCGCAAAAAAATGGTAATGACTCCATGTGCATTCCGTGTCCGTATCTCCAAAGGTGTTTTCCGCAATAAAATAGAACAAGTCCTATTATTGTCCATCATTAGAAATAGGACTGTTCTATTATGGCAAAATATGGAAGGCACATGGCCGGTATCCGTGTTTTGCAGACCGCAAAACAAGAACGATCGTGTGCATGAGTCCTAATGATAACACTATAAAATGTGCCCATGGATATACAGACTTCACAAATTTTTACCAATGGATACCAAGGATATGTCATGAGAATTATTAAATCTGTTTGATAAGGGTTCGGCTCCAAACATTATAGGTTCCATTCAGAACCAGGCATGCTTAGCCTCGGCTGATAGACTCTGACACTATCATAGCAATTTAGATATAGCAATACAGAATTTAAAAGGAGTGGCATAGTGCATACTCAACCACCCCTTCATTCAAATTCCTCCTTGCCATGGGTGTGTGCCTGTAGGTATCGGCCTCTGCACCCCACACCTTCTGGCTATTTATTATATAAAGCCATTGCATCTACACTGCGTGCAGAATTATTAGGCAAATGAGTATTTTGACCACATCATCCTCTTTATGCATGTTGTCTTACTCCAAGCTGTATATGCTCGAAAGCCTACTACCAATTAAGCATATTAGGTGATGTGCATCTCTGTAATGAGAAGGGGTGTGGTCTAATGACATCAACACCCTATATTAGGTGTGCATAATTATTAGGCAACTTCCTTTCCTTTGGCAAAATGGGTCAAAAGAAGGACTTGACAGGCTCAGAAAAGTCAAAAATAGTGAGATATCTTGCAGAGGGATGCAGCACTCTTAAAATTGCAAAGCTTCTGAAGCGTGATCATCGAACAATCAAGCGTTTCATTCAAAATAGTCAACAGGGTCGCAAGAAGCGTGTGGAAAAACCAAGGCGCAAAATAACTGCCCATGAACTGAGAAAAGTCAAGCGTGCAGCTGCCAAGATGCCACTTGCCACCAGTTTGGCCATATTTCAGAGCTGCAACATCACTGGAGTGCCCAAAAGCACAAGGTGTGCAATACTCAGAGACATGGCCAAGGTAAGAAAGGCTGAAAGACGACCACCACTGAACAAGACACACAAGCTGAAACGTCAAGACTGGGCCAAGAAATATCTCAAGACTGATTTTTCTAAGGTTTTATGGACTGATGAAATGAGAGTGAGTCTTGATGGGCCAGATGGATGGGCCCGTGGCTGGATTGGTAAAGGGCAGAGAGCTCCAGTCCGACTCAGACGCCAGCAAGGTGGAGGTGGAGTACTGGTTTGGGCTGGTATCATCAAAGATGAGCTTGTGGGGCCTTTTCGGGTTGAGGATGGAGTCAAGCTCAACTCCCAGTCCTACTGCCAGTTTCTGGAAGACACCTTCTTCAAGCAGTGGTACAGGAAGAAGTCTGCATCCTTCAAGAAAAACATGATTTTCATGCAGGACAATGCTCCATCACACGCGTCCAAGTACTCCACAGCGTGGCTGGCAAGAAAGGGTATAAAAGAAGAAAATCTAATGACATGGCCTCCTTGTTCACCTGATCTGAACCCCATTGAGAACCTGTGGTCCATCATCAAATGTGAGATTTACAAGGAGGGAAAATAGTACACCTCTCTGAACAGTGTCTGGGAGGCTGTGGTTGCTGCTGCACGCAATGTTGATGGTGAACAGATCAAAACACTGACAGAATCCATGGATGGCAGGCTTTTGAGTGTCCTTGCAAAGAAAGGTGGCTATATTGGTCACTGATTTGTTTTTGTTTTGTTTTTGAATGTCAGAAATGTATATTTGTGAATGTTGAGATGTTATATTGGTTTCACTGGTAAAAATAAATAATTGAAATGGGTATATATTTGTTTTTTGTTAAGTTGCCTAATAATTATGCACAGTAATAGTCACCTGCACACACAGATATCCCCCTAAAATAGCTAAAACTAAAAACAAACTAAAAACTACTTCCAAAAATATTCAGCTTTGATATTAATGAGTTTTTTGGGTTCATTGAGAACATGGTTGTTGTTCAATAATAAAATTAATCCTCAAAAATACAACTTGCCTAATAATTCTGCACTCCCTGTATACCACTTTAAGTGCACAGTTTCTTACATGACAAGGCTCACAATACAACATACACTATGTAAGGCCTAGATATAAAAATGCAACTGGATTTCTGGGTGCAGCGCTGATGGGTTCACTGTTGCCAGTCCAGTCCTCTGTAGTCCTCCCTCCACTCATCTCTATGATCAGTGCAGGGAGGAAATAAGGAACTGGACTATTAATGTTAAGGCTTCTGCTATAGCCAGGACAATGTTGGAGCCTTGAGGTTTAGGTACACACCTCCAGGCTCCATCATTGTCCTGGCTATAGAAGTTATGATGATGAGTACTGACAGTGCCGCATTGCCATTAAAAGGGTTTTCCAAGATCTTTATACTGATGACCTATCCTCTGGATAGGTTGGATAGGTCATCAGTATCTGACCGTTGTTGGTCTGACACACGGGATCCCCGCCAATCAGCTGTTTGAGAAGGCACCGGTACTCACAGTAGTGCCACAGCTTTCTCTCTGCTCACCAATCACAGCGCCGTCCATTAGATAGCGGCTGTGCTTAGTATCGCAGCTCAGCCCCATTCACTTCATTGGGGCTGATCTGCGCCTAGGCCATGTGACCAGTGAACGTGATGTCACATGGCCTACGGAAAGCTGTTAATAGGCCATGGTGCTACAACAAGCGCCGGTGCCTTCTCAAACAGCTGATTGGTGGGCGTCCTGGATACTGATGAGCTATAGAGAAGATAGGTTGTCAGTTTAAAGATCTCAGAAAACCCCTTTAAGAATGCAGACCGGCTATACAGTGTGGTCTTCGTTTGTGAAATAAGAGGTCATGTGGTCGTACCCTCACTGTCTTCAGCTTCTTTAATGCATAATTACAAGAGTTTTCCTGTGTTCATGTTGCAGAGTCCTGCATTGGGCGATGTTTAGATGGATTTGATAGTGGCAAGAAATGTCAATGTGATAACTTATGCATATATTACAAGAGCTGCTGCCAGGACTACATTTCAGTCTGCAAACCAAAAGGTAAGAAGGTAACAATGCCTATTGTTTAACTCGTCTAAGCTAGAAATTTATAAGTGACTCTTTAGGTGGCCAGACACATTAGTCTAAAGTTGATCAAAACGGATGATTTCAACCAAAATGAACGTTTGTCGGGTGAAATTTAACAACAAACAATCGTTTTAGCTGATTGATGACAGACTATTGTTGCTTGTAAATAAATTGGTTTTGTTCAATATTTGAGTCCGATAGTCACACACAAGATCTATTGTTCAAAGATCGTTCATGAACCAAAGATGTTTCTTTGAAAGAAGGCTCCTAGAAAGATCTTTCGCCCATTGCCTGGTTTCATTGAACATAATATGGGCAACTGTAATGGTCAATATGGACAAAAAGGGGAATCGCCGTGTCTGCAAACCGAACGTTCACCATATGAATGGTTGTTCAATTGCTGTCCAACCATCAACCAACTTCTATCTACTGTGTATGGCCACCTTTAGGCTCTTTCACATCATGTTAAACACTCCTATGGTTGCTGTATATGCCAGTAGGGCTTGAGGCGTATACCTCAAATGTATCCATAGGGCTCAATTCACAATTTTCTGGCATACATCAGGGCCAGAATACTTTGGTATATCTTTTCTTTGCTGTATAGAATCGCACAAGAGTCTATGCTGTTCTATGCAGAGGAATCCAGTACAATAAGATAACAAAATATAAAGCCTGCTGCTAGCTTCAGTGCTTCTCTCGGGCCATCTATACAGTAATAGCACCCCCTTTGTGCCCAAACAATACTAGTACCCCATGTTGTATCCCACAACGTAATGCTGCAAACAGTACTGATTCTTCCATTATGCCCACCACAAAGTAATAATCTTTCTGTGAGCCCCATAGTTATAATGCTGTTCTTTGTGCCCCTCAAAGTAATAATGCCCCTTTGTACCCTCAGTAATAGTACCCTCTGTTGTTCATCTAAACAAAAATAGTGCCTACTTTGTGCCCCTTACAAATTCATAGTTGGTTTGCCTTTGTGCCTCACATATACGATTCCTCACTTTATGCCCAACACTTGTTATAATTCCCGTTTGCCCCCAAAGTATTAAACCTTTCTTGTGATCCCTACAAGGCAATAGTGCCCCTTTGTGCCCTCACAAAGTAATAGTGCCCCCTCTGAGCCCTCCCTAGTATTAATACCTCCCTGTGCTCCACAGTAATACTACCACTAATAACAATCTTCCGCTTTTGATCTCTTAGTTGTGCTCCCCACAAAATAATAGAGCCCATCTTTTGTCTACAAAAATTATACAGAAATAATACAACCTTAAAACTATACTACTCATTTAATTCCCACATCAAGTGGAGCAGCTCACACTACATGCCACAGGCAGCTAAATTTTGTCACTGCATTGCGGTAATTACACTAACATATACATGGTTCTGGCATCTCGTAGGCCATTTTAGCCTACTAGGAATAGAGTTGAGGCATGGCATGGACACTAATACAGTTGAATGTGGCAGTCACCCAGGGAAAAGGGTCACCCAACTAAAATCCAGGGCAAAGGCCCTGAATGCCAATGCCAGTGACACCTCTGCTCTAGCTGGTCCTGTAGTTAATTCTCTGGATAATGTTAATTGTTGGGGAGTCTGTCCAAAAGTAAGGCACTAGAGGTATGATTGCTATGGGCATCGGCAAAGTATTTCTATTTACACATATAGGGTAGTGTATAACCCAGAGATGGAGATAGAAGTGAGGTCAGTGTAGTAGTTGGCAACGCGAGCCAAGCAGATTCAGAGGTGGAATCAGTGGTGAGGTGTAAAAGTAGTCAGGAAGCCAAGGATCTGGAAATGATGGTAGTCAGAAGAGTAGACAGACGAGACAAATTAAAGGTGATGTAGCTGATCAAAGTGTGTGGAACAGCAGCAGTAGTCAGGAGGGTAGTGAGGCAAGCCAGGGTTCAGTAAGTGTGTAGTTCATCATCAGTACTTAGGAGTCCAGGGGTGCATGCAGTAAATAACCTTATAACCTTATATATCCTGCCCTGACCGGTAGGCTGCATGCTCATCACTAAGTCACTTTCAGCCATTATGCAAGATTCATTTCTGCGGCTAGAGGGGAGAAAAGATAGTGCTAGAGGGCAAGTGGGTAAGTATGTGACAATAGGTGGCGGTACCGATCTTGCTCTATCTTTTGGACACAGAAATGTCCAAACTTTTCTCTACAAAATTTGTGTCATCCTTGTTAAGACACCTTCAATAAATATGTTTACTAGGTGACAAGCCCTTGGGGGCTGCCATCATACTGTAAGTATAGCTAACGTATATGATATAAAGGTCTACTCCTTTTTCCATAAACCACTGACTTGCGGTGGAATATTTGGAAGAGATATTACTTGATGTCTTACACTAAAAATGATAATCATTAGGTGGGTATTTGTTCTTCTGTTTCAGAGACACGAGGAGATGTTTTTTCCTTTCCTGAAGATGACTTTAATGATACTTTTAGCGACACCTTGGATCAAGAGTTTTTCACTACTACAGCACCTGCAGAGGGGCCTGTGGAAATGACTGATGCGACTTTTACAGAAGAACCCACTATAACGCCACCTGCCACAGAAGAGAGCCCTGATGAGCTATGTAGTGGGAAACCCTTTGATGCTTTTACTAATTTTAAAAATGGTTCTATCTATGCTTTCCGAGGTAAGGGGACATTATCATAACACAGCTCTGGATTAGTGATGTATACCGGTACATGATTTTCTTTATGTTGTAACAATTCCATTTGGTGCTAATGGCCATAGTGTTAGTGTACAGTACAAATGTATTTTTTTTCTCGTATATAGGAAAATACTTTTATGAACTTGATGATCACCGTGCACTAGATGGATACCCAAAACTCATTAAGGAAGTGTGGGGTATAGAAGGTCCAATAGATGCTGCATTTACTCGCTTAAACTGCCAGGGAAAGACTTATATTTTTAAGGTGGGAAAATTATTTTCTATTACATATTTTCTTTTTTTTTTAAATGGTCTTTTTCTATAAATGTTTTAAAAAATGTTTATAAACGCGAATAAGTAGTGCAGCAGAAGGTATAGATATTGAGGAGCACATTTTACAAACACCACTAACAAAAAAACAATAGATTACCAGCAATAAAGCATTATAAGGCTGCTTTTGCATAGTGATTTTCATCAGTGAAGGTGCGCCAAAACCAGGTGCGGGTTCAAAACAGGTGCAAATCTTTATCCCCAATGTTAATAAGACCCTCAATCAGACCTCAGATCAGACCCCCAATGTTAATAAGACCCCAATAAGACCTCAGATCAGACCCTCAATCAGTCCTCAGCTCAGACCCCAATGTGAATGACCCCCAATCAGACCTCAATCAGACAAGAGCCCTAATATAAATAAGACTTCAGATAAGACCCCCATACCTCAGATGAGACCCCCCTTCCTCAGATCATCCCCCCATGCCTCAGATTAGCCCCCATGCTTCAGATCAGCCCCCCATGCCGCAGATGAGTCTCCCCATGCCTCAGATGAGACCCAATGCTGCAGAACAAATGAAAAAAAAAAAACTTACCTCTCCTGTTCCGGACACCACGGACTCCCAGGATCCAGCTTTCTCTCTTTTTCCTGCCGTCGGCTGTGCTGTGACCCGACGCGCACAGCGTGAGGTCACAGAGTGTCCTCACACTGTGCGCAGTCACAGTACAGCCAACGGCAGAGGACCAGGAAGTGATGAGTACAGAGACCGGGGAGCGCTGCATTCATTACTTCCCGGCCCTCCGGTACAATTGAGCGCTTCCATAATGGAAGCACTAATTATTATTCGCTTTGGGGGGAAAAAGTGCATCTTATGGGGCGAAAAATACAGTATTTTGCAAAGAAGAATGGGCAAAAATGTCAGCTTCTAGATGTGCAAAGCTGGCACAGACATACCCCAAAAGACTTGCAGCTGTAATTGCAGCAAATGTGTCCTACAAAGTATTGACTCAGGGGGGCTGAATACAAATACATGTCACACTTTCAAGACTCTAAAGTCCAATCCAGAGGAAGAAAATATCTGCCCATCTGGACACTAACTAAACATAGGTTTCCTTGCCTAGGTACTCAGTAAAACAACAGAAGATCAGGGTTTACACCGAGCCTTCTAGCCCTGTCTTTATTGCTCCAGTACTGAGCCAAGCAGCTCGGGCTAGGGGAAAATGTTGTACTGGAGTGGGGAGGAAATGGCAAGTCCCACTACAAAACCTACCTGCCATTCCATTAAAAAACATAACATATAAATAAAGCATAAAAAATACCCACATTAACCCAATCACCATTGCCACCCTGTTCACCTGAGCATACCTCCCAACCATCCCGGATCCTTCGGGACAGTCACGGATTTTGGCAGCTGTCCTGCAGTTCCAGAACGGTTGATGGGATGGATATTACAATTTCAACTGTATCTACGATCATAGGCCTGTATGTGGTCATTCCACATCCACACATTTTACCATCTGGTGTAGGATGTCTTTGTGGCACTTGTGGTCTGCTGTGGGCATCCTCCACTGTATGCATTTTTTGCTGGGGATCACACTTAGCAACAGACCACAAGCGCAGTATCTGCTCCCCGAGCATAAATGCACAACTGCATTTGGGGTTGAGCATTTCCTGCCTTTTGAGACCACGTATTTTTGTCATTTAAATCATATATTTATATGTGGAGGTGTATAAACTCCAATCTAAATGCGCCTTGATTACCATCTATAGGCAGCATTTAGGTGCATCTGTAAGGCCTGCAACAAATCAGCCAACCATGGGTGGGACTCTAAGCCTCCTCCCATTGTATGTGTGGTTAGTCTCTAACCCCACAGATGCCTTGGTCAACATTATTTACAGCATCTAAGTGATTAAATGACTGTGTGTGTCATCACCGATCCCAGTTATTGTGGCCGGGTGTCGGCCATCAGCTCCATACACACTGCACTGCACCACAACGTTCTGTACGTCATAGTACATTTAAGGATTAATATCCCTAAGTCTTTTTCCATCCCAGTTTTACCAAGTGTTTTCCTAGTTAGTATGTATGTATTTTCCTTTTCCTAGTGCATGTCCTTTACATTTACTGGTGTTAAATTTCCTTTGCCACTTCTCTGCCCAAGCCTCCTGCAATGAGCAGGACCGTAGTACGGTTACACTGACGCCAGTGGGTCAGGATATGGGAATATTAGTCTATAGTTTTGTTAATGACGCCAATTGCAGCGTGCGCAGGGTACAGTCACAGGGCCCTCTAAGGTGTTGTAACTCATGCCCCAGGTTAGGAATGCCAGAGTGGTGTAATGTCTCTGTATGGTGTTAATGGTGTCTCCTACCTGGGTACGGCTGGACTCATGGATCCTGGCTCACTTGCAATAAATTGAGTGTAGTGCTAGTAGGAATAATAGAGGGATTTTGCAGCAGTAATTGAGATCCAGACCCTTGGTAAAGTTCAAACTTATCTTTACTGATTGTAACTTTCATCGAAGCAAGATACAGCTTTAGTCTTTGGTCCCAGCAGGTATTGGCAATGGTTGGCAGGAATTTTTCTTCTGCTCTTTCAACCTGGAGCTTGCAGGAAGGGACGTCTGCTTTGTAGCTCTATACTATGGCAGGAATTTGGCTTCTGCACTCTCTATCTTCTGCTGTATGGGGACTGACTAGCTGAGTAGGAATATGGCTTCTCCTGGGTCTCTGGACTTTACTCACAGTTATCTTCTCAGGGTATGCTTTCTTCCTGGAACTGGAGTTTGTCTGCTTGCTTCATCCAGCTGAGGCTGCAGGGCTCAGGCTGGGGATGGGGATCAATGTCTCAGCCGAGACAAGATCCTGGTTTGGTTCCCTATATCTGGGAGCTCCTAACACCCACACCCTACCCCTAGCAGGGGATGGGCTACACTCACTCTAACTTCCTTCTCTCCCCATGCTGCAGGATGTGGGCACAGCCCACTCTGCTCACAGAGGGGGAGCTAAGCTGGAATGAACTATTGCTGCCACCTGCTGGTGAACATGAAAATTACAGCAATTATTAGATTTAACAAGGTTTTATGCACATCTGTGAATGACATCATGTAAATTACATCTGATGAAAAAGTTAATGCTCTTAGGAGATTGTAGCGGGGTAAAAGAGTTTTGTAACACAACTCTGGGGTGTTACATTCCCCCTTACTTCGAGTTAAGCGGACCTTGGCTTATGCTTAGGAGGGGAGGAACCAGCTCTGGGGTACCCAATTAAATACAAAGTGCTGCATGTAATACATATAAAGACATACAAAGACAAACATGAAACGTCTACCCTGAGGTTCCTGCCCGCATGAGTAGGGTGTCCTAATTAAAAGTTTCCCTCTCGGTATAACCAGTGAACCAAAGGTCTGCACTAAGCAATCACTACTTACTAACTTTGAAGTGTTCTGAGCTCTGTAAACACCAAAAGAAGCATGGGGGTGTCTTTACTCTGTAATCCCACCATTATGTAATGAAATGCCCGCAAATGGAAGTGTGGCTTTATCCTGTATTCCCTTCCCTGCATCAAAGTCAAATATAAGGCTTATAGCACGATCACTATGGTGACTATGAGTAGCTAAAATGGCTCTAAGGTTTGAGGCGCCATACCTTAGGCTTAGGCAAAGGCACAGAAGGGGAGGTATTAGCTTCTCCATGCACTTCTGGCAGTCACAGGAGGAGGGCATGATAATCCCATGAAACTCCTGTAAGACACCGCAGGATGGGAGCAATCCTGAACACATAACAAACGGGAAGGAGGGGTCAAAAACTCCTCTAACCATTCCCGAAGCAGCGGGGTTACCAGTGTAGTTACTAGACCTGCCAGGACTTACCACTTGGTCCTACCATGGGTACCTATGGGTATATAACACCGGGTGTAGGCCATTAGTATTAAGCGTCCATATAGGCAGTCCATATAAAGGGGGGAGAGAACAAGAGCTGTAAAGCAAGGCACACAAGAGTAAGTTGCTACATATCTGGCTAAGTGCAAAGGTTAAGTGCAATTTCACAATAAGTGCATGAGGTCACATTGCGTCACCTAGGAAAGAATACACACAATGGGCATATAATACTTGAACGTTGCATAACCTGAAAACATTTAGGCAAAATTAGTGCAAGAATATCACATAGAGATCACAAAGAGCTCAGGTACACGTTTAAGTCTTTTTTTTGGGTGCAAGCTTATATCATTGCATGACTTGTAAATATTAGCGCAAAAACATAGTGCATTTATTAGTGCAATCAATACTATCATAATGCGCTCCAATATGACTTGAGTCCTTTTTTTACATTTTTTTTTTTTTTTTTAAGAGCTTGATGTAGAATCCTCTGGAAACATATAAAAGTCACTTATAATCCACAGGAACACGAGAGTTAATTGTAATCCAAAGAGTGGTATAAAATGTCATATAAAAGCACATAATATAGAAGCATATTAAGAACCGTAGTTCCATAAGGCTATCAAGTAACCTGAGAAAGGGGATAAAACAATGTAAACTTGGATAGAAAGGGTTAAAGTAGTTGGGGGGAGTCCTAACAAAGGTGGCCATCTGGCTGAGGCTGCAACTTGAGGCTACGGGATAAAACAGAACTGGCCAACAGTCTCTCAGCTTTCAGGACCAGTCCACGCTGTGGCTACCAAAAGTTCTTTTTTTTGTTGCAGAAAAGGGCATTTAGAGAAGGACGTCCAGGTCCTCCTCACTGCTGGAGCTACTGAAGTGCATTAGGGGGCGATCCTGCTTCTGGTTGCTCAGGGTTGCAGCAGTAGTGGTGCGCCACTGCCCTCTGGTGGTGCTCTTGGTATTTGGCCGAGCAGCCAGCCTGGGAAAGGCTGCAGTAACCTGCTGCAGACCTGGATCCCTAGCCGGTGCAGAGGTGGTTAATAGATCTGGCTGAAGGGGTTCTGGCAGGCAAACTGGGGGTGCCTGGGGCAGCTTCCAGGGCAGTATGTATGGCTGTACCCTGGGATTAAAGGTTAACACAGAGTTGTTAATCTGGCCCACCCGTAGCGTTGGTGGTGCGGCCAGGTCAGGGATGAGGGGCTCCGGTTCTGGTTGGGGCTGTTCTCTGAACCTCATCCTGCCGTCCGGGGTCTCTTGTAGGCAGCGGACTCTCCCTGCAGAGCCTGGATCTTCCTGCCAGGTCTCTGGGGTAACTGCAGGGGACAAAGGTTTGGCCAGCAAAGTCACACCGGCAGCGAAAGGGCTTTGGATGGAGAGCATGGGGGTGTATTCCACCTGATCCCCCACATACAGGTTGTGACGGGCCTGGGGCAAGTAAGAGCGCATGACAGAGCGGCGGCCCACAAATATTTCTTCACTGCTGTAATTGTCTTGCAGGAATCCAACTCCTCTTTCCACTGAGAACCAGAGTACGGCCCCAGTGCGCAGGATTAATTTTGGGTCACCTGGCCGGGGGTCATCTAACACTTGCTTGACCCACTCTTTAATGGCCGATTTACACTCCCACACGGTCTGGGCGTGAGCGGTGATCTCGACTGGGACCTCGGGATTAAGGCGTCCTGCCCCGGGGGTGTTTCTTCTGAGCAGCGGAGGGGAAACTCCGGCCGCCTCCACCGCACCAGCAGGTGTGCGTTGCGGAGCTTGCTTGGGCCTGCGGGGGGGGTCAGAGGCCACCGGGCATGATGCAGGGGCAGCTTCGGACCGGGCCGGGGCCTCAGGGAGCGCGACTGCTCCTACCGGTTCCGGTGCCTCCTGGTGGTCATCTGGGCTGATCGCGGCTGTCTCTGGGACTTCAGGTGCCGTCAGCGGTGCAGGCATGTCCAGGGCCTGGGCGACTTGGTCGGCGGTGGCTTCCGCGGGAACAGGTTCATCGCCAGTGGCCATCTTGCTCGACTTCGCAGCCGTCGCGGAGGAATCCATAGACTCCGGGGTCCGGACTGGAGATAGGAAGTCTTCATCCGCGGGAGCGGGTTCGGGAACGGAGGCCTTCTTGACTTGTACAGCGGCGTCCGTCTCTCCACCAGTCGCGGCATGTGCAGCCTCCGGGGACACTCCGAACGTGCAGGGGCCAGCTCTCTTCATGAGCTGGGAGACCCAGATCTCCAGTGGGTAATTTACGTATACGGGGTCTCCTTGGATAGCCATCTGGTCCCACTTGGGTGATGGGAGCGCCATGTTTCCTGCGTCTCCTCTCTTACTCGGTACAGGGAATGAGGGTGGAGCCAAAAGGGAGGAGTCTTCACTCCCTTGGCTCACATTGCAAAGTTCTTGGTGGGCATGCTTGAGAGTTCCCGCTTCTAGGGGGGCGTATTCGGCATTTTCACGCTCTTGACAGGGTGTTCTTGAGTTTTCCTGCTTCTGAAGGGCATGAAGCGGCGCCATTACACGAATATGGCGAATTAACCCTTGGAGTGCTGGTGCGCACTGTGTAGCTCATTCTGGCATAGCAATTAAGTCAATAAAGTCAATTTTTGGGGTTTTGCACAATCCTCAGGCCTTGTAGCAGTGTTAAACATGCAATTTGATCCTGTTAAGGCACACAATTGGATCCGGTTCTGTTGGTACACAGTTGGATCCAGTTATGGCAGGGATAGGCACACAATTCGATCCGATTCTGTTCCAGTGACACCAAATTTGCAATGAGCAGGACCGTAGTATGGTTACACTGACGCCAAATTATGCAGTGGGTCAGGATCTGGGAATATTAGTCTAGACTCTATAGTTTTGTTCGTGACGCCAATTGCAGTGTGCGCAGGGTACTGTCACAGGGCCCTCTAAGGTGTTGTAACTCACGCCCCAGGTTAGGAATGCCAGAGTGGTGTAATGTCTCTGTATGGTGGTGATAATGGTGTCAACGGTGTCTCCTACCTGGGTACGGCTGGACTCGTGGATCCTGGCTCACTTGAATAAACTATTCCAGCTTAGAAATACTAAACTGAACCTAAGTCCTTGCTAACACATTGCTGCCACCTGCTGGTGAACATGGAAATTACAGCAATTATTAGATTTAACAAGGTTTTATGCACATCTATGAATTACATCATGTAAAATTACATCTGATGACAAAGTTAATGCTCTTAGGAGATTGTAGCAGGGTAGAAGAGTTTCGTAACACAACTCTGGGGTGTTACACTCCTACATAAGCCTCATGTACACGGCCGTTGTTTGGGTCCGCATCCGAGCCACCATTTTTGCGGCTCGGATGCGGACCCATTCACTTCAATGGGGCCACAAAAGATGCGGACAGGATGCGGATGTGCTGTCCGCATCCGTTGCTCCGTTCCGTGGCCCCGCCAAAAAAATAGAACATGTCCTATTCTTGTCCATTTTGCGGACAAGAATAGGCATTTCTACAATGGGCCGCCCGTTCCGTTCCGCAAATTGCGGAAGGCACACGGGCAGCTTCCGTTTTTTGCGGATCCGTGGTTTGCAGACTGCAAAAAACTGAATGGTCGTGTGCATGAGGCCTTATACAGATCCATCCATGATATAATACTGGCCCCTCTAACATAAATTAGTACACACTGTGTATGGCCAGGTTTAGGCCGCTTCTTTTCATATAAGTAATCCTGTTGGCTTCATTCACACTTCCGTTAGTAGTTCTATAGTAGCTCTCTGGATCCGGCCCCTTTGACTTTAAAAGAGTCTGGTGGCGATACAGCCGCTACCCGTGAAGCAGTTTTTGTCCGGTTGAATCCCAGCATATTTGCCGGGTAGTGGCCATATCTCCCCCAGACCCCATTATAGTCAAAGGGGCTGGTGAGCATTTCAGTAACATCCGGCAATGCCGGATCCAAAGAACTCTGCCGTAACAGCCTGCTGGAAATCCTAAAGGAAGTGTGAAACTAGACTACGAAATTTTGTACAACACTGTACTGTGGCTGCAGGGAACAGCAGGGAAGTTTTCTTCTCTTTACTCAAATACAGATCTGTCTTCATTATTACATGTCTTAATATAATGCTTTTTCCTATATGTTAAACTACTGAAGGACCACATAGTCTTATCCCCACCTGATTTCATAGGGTACACAATATTGGCGGTTTTCTGATGAAACCATGGACTCTGGATACCCACGTGCCATTGACGATGGATTTTCAAACATTCCAGACGATATCGATGCTGCCTTTTCCCTTCCAGCCAGTGATTATCAGGGCACTGAAAAGGCATACTTCTTCAAAGGTAATGGTCATCAACACCAAGATACTCTTGGTACACTTCTGTGTTTGGCTCATAAATGCCACATATACTGCATGTGTGAGTCCATCCAAAATCATATTTAAAAAAAACAAGACAAAAAATATATAATTATCTTTACGGATGGTGGCATGTACGCTGCTGCAGCCAATCACTGGACTTAGCAGTGATGTGTCCCCAAGCAGCATATGACCCAGCAGTGATGTGCTGCATGGGGACATATCACCTTGAGTCCAGTGATTGGCTGCAGTGGCGCACATGGCCCCATCTCTGCCGGAAGTTGCCAGGCAGGAAAGTATCTATCTCTTCACAGGTCCCGCTGGGTGGTTAGTGGATGGGGAAATATAAAAAGGAAAATTCTGGACTACCCTTTTAAAGAGGTTGTCTCATCTGAGACATTGGTGGCATATCGCTAGGATATGCTACCAATTTTAGATAGGTGCGGCTTCCACCTCTGGGAGCCACAACTATCTCCAAGTGAGTGGAGAGCAGCCATATATGAGCTGTCACCCTATATTTATTTCGATGGAACTCCCGAAAATAGCCAAGTTCACTAGGCTATTTTCGGAACTTCCATAGAAATTTATAGAAAGCATGCTACACATGGGGCCCGTTCGGGAGATAGGTGGCCCCAGAAGTGGGATCCCACTTATGTGACTTTTATAGCATATCCTAGCAAGTTGTATATTTAATCCCACCATTTTGGGGTACCTCAACTGTATTGTATAACTTTTAGATATAACACAATTTTGCCATTGTTTTTAGGATTTTGTTTTTGCGCTTTCCACTGCATGGTAAAAATGACATGTTAACTTTATTCTGCAAGTCAGTACGGCTATGGAGATACCAAATTTATATGTTTTTTGTTATGTTTTACAGCTTTTAAAAGAAAAATAATTGTTTGCTTTTTGTTAATATCTATCATATATATTAAAAAAATATTTAACTATGTTTAAAAACATTAACTTTTGTTAACATTTTTAGCATTCCCCTTAGGGGACCTAAACCTTTGATTGCTTGTACTCCTGTATTACAGTGCTGTCACGGTCCCTCCTGTGAGAGGTGAGAAGATTGTATAGACTCGCTGCACATGAGGCTATCTGACAGGTCTCTCTGTTTTCCTCTGTGTATGTTGTTGTTTGGCAGGATCTCACCTCTCCTCAGGTGCCGCTCGTTATCAGTGATGAAGCTCTATTTAGATCTGCCTCACACTGCTGACCATGTGGTTGATAGTTTCTGCTTGGAGTTGCTAGTGCTGGTTTGTCTTGGATGTCCTGCTTCTCCATACAGCTCTAAGCTAAGTATTTGTTGCCTTCGCTGTTTCTTATTATCTGGTGTGTGTTGTTTCTAGGCCTCAGGGAGACGCAGGATCCTTCATTCTGGAAGGAACCAGCTGGCTCATCCCCTGCTACCTATCCTAGGGCTCGTAAGTTTTAGCAGGGCTTTAGGTATCCGGTGTATGAGTTTTTCCACCATCAGGATCTGCTTATACTGGCAGGAGTTAGGGAAAGGCCTAGGCATTACTAGGTGGTCACCATCCCTCTTCCTTAGCTTTTGAGGCCTAAATTGTTGTCTATTCGTTGTAGTGTGTATTTGGTGTTTTCCCTTCCCCTTAACCTGTGACATTATCAACCGCCTAAACCGTTATCCTTTGTCAGTGCAGCTATGGATACTGTTTCTGCACTGGTCGATCGTATGCAGGGGCTGTCTTTGGAGGTGGCTGACTTCCGCACGGTCGTTCACAGTTGCGGCAGCGGGAACCAGGCCTTCCATGAACCAAAGGTTGCTCTCCCGGATAGGTTTTCCGGGGGAAGTGACAACTTTGTTCGGTTCAGAGAATCGTGCAAATTATATTTCAGACTGCGTCCTAGTTCTTCTGGGGACGAGAGTCAGAGAGTGGGGATTATTATTTTGTTGCTGAAAGGTGATGCTCAGTCTTGCGCTTTCTCTTTGCCGACTGGTTCACAATCCCTCCGGTCGGTAGATTAATTTTTCAGAGCTCTGGGACTTATCTACGATGACCCAGATCGGGTTTCCCTGGCCCAATCTAAATTGCTTTGCTTGCGGCAGGGAGAGCATTCAGTTGAGTCCTATTGCTCTGAATTTAGGAGGTGGGCTCTCCGTAGCCAATTTTGTCAAGGACTGTCTGAGAACCTGAAGGACGCCATGGCAGAGTCATTGGAGGCGGCCATGTCTCTGGCGGTGCGTATTGATAGACGCCTGAGGGAGAGATCTAAAGTTCCTCTCGTTCGGGACGTATTATTATACAGGGAAGCGGTCTCTTCTGACACTCTGGGTAAAGAGACACTCGAGCTTGTGGCTGGTGATGAGCCAATGCAATTGGGTCAGGTCACATCTGGACCAGGTAATAAAAACTTTAGGGTTAAGAAGAGACTTTGCTTTTTCTGTGGTCAAGGAGGACATTTTGTTAACGTATGTCCTTATATTAAACATCAAGGTGAAAAGGGAAAAAAAAGTCCTAATGTGTCTAGTCCTCTTCTCACTCTTGCTAGTGTGGATGAGGAAGTTGAGAATGTACTTTTGTCCTTTACCGGTAGTACCCGATTTCTCCTGCCTGCCAAGGTGGCGCTAGATTCCAAAACTGTGGAAATGGAAGTATTTATTGACAGTGGGGCAGGGGTTAACCTAGTGGATGGCCAGTTTGTCCGTATGCATGGTTTGACAACAAGCGCATTAAACAAAAATATTTCTGTGTATTGCGATTGATTCTGCCCCTCTCTCTCAAAAGTGTCTGTCTCAAATGGTGCAGGACATTCGCCTAAAGGTGGGAGATTCTTATATTGAATCCATTTCATGTTTTGTGCTGGAGGGTTTGCCTGCTCCTCTGGTGTTAGGTTCACCATGGTTAACCAATCATAACCCTACTATCGATTGGCAAGCGAGACAGATTCTCGTTTGGAGTGATTTCTGCCTTGACAACTGTCTTAGCAAGTCGCTTTCTGTTGTAACTACTAAAATGTTACCTCCTTTTCTTTCGGATTTTTCTGATGTATTCTCTAAGCATGAATACCAGGAGTTGCCTCCTCATCGGGAGTATGATTGCCCCGTCAACCTTATTTCACGCACAAGTGATGCGTGAAAATCACTGCTCATCTGCACAGCCCCATATAAAATGAATGGGTCCCGGATTCAGTGCGGGGTGCAATGCGTTCACCTCATGCATTGCACCCGCGCGCGGAAATCTCGCCCGTGTTGAAAGGGGGCCTTAGGCAATGTTTAGACTTCCATGAGCTTAATCGCATCACTATCTATGATCCCTATCCCCTTCCTTTGATCCCAGATTTATTCAATCAGATTGTCGGCGCAAAGGTGTTCTCTAAGCTAGATTTGAGGGGGGGCATATAATCTGATAAGAGTCAAGGAAGGGGACGAATGGAAAACGGTCTTTATACTCCTGAGGGTCATTTTGGAGAATATGGTCATGCTTTTGGTTTGTCCCTATGCTCCTGCGGTTTTTTCACACTTCATCAATGACATCTTTCATCATCTGGTGGGCAGGTTTGTGGTGGTTTATCTGGATGATATTTAAATTTATTCTCCTGATATGGAGACGCATAAGAATCACGTGAGACAGGTCTTACAGATCCTAAGAGGGAATAAATTGTATGCCAAAATAGAGAAGTGTGTATTTGCCCATGGACTTTATCACAGATTTGCCTAATTCTTCTGGGAAAACTGTGATTCTGGTGGTTGCTGACCACTTCAGCAAGATGGCGCACTTTATACCATTATCAGGTTTACCTAATGCCAAAACTCTCATTCAAGTGTTTGTCGATAACATCGTGAAACTACACAGCATTTCCTTTGATGTGGTGTCTGATAGAGGGACTCAATTTGTTGGAAGGCGTTCTGTACTCGTCTGGGGGTCCAATTGTCCTTCTCTTCGGCCTTTCATCCTAACCAGAATCTGGAGACATATTTGAGATGTTTTGTCTCTGAGAATCAAGAGGAGTGGTCTTCATTTTTTTCATTGGCTGAGTTTGCCATAAATAACCGTAGACAGGAGTCCACTGATAAGTCACTGTTTTTTGGTGCATATGCAGTTTGGCACATTTTCTGGTACTGAGACGTCTGGTATACCTGAAGAGAAAAGATTCACCTCTTCATTGTCATCTATTTGGCGGAAGATTCAAAACAATTTAAATAAAATGGGCAAAAAGTATAAACGTATGGCTGACAAGAGACGTGTGAGTGGTCCAGACCTGAGAGTGGGTGATTCTGTGTGGCTGTCCACCAGAAACATTAAGTTGAAGGTACCCTCTTGGAAGTTGGGGCCAAGGTTTATTGGGCCATACAAGATCTCTGCCATTATTAATCCGGTTGCTTTTCGTCTTGAGCTTCCCCAGGCTTTGAAGATTCATAATGTGTTTCACAAGTCATTGCTGAAAAGATATGTTGAACCTGCTGAACTGTCCTCCCTGCCACCACTTTCTGTCATGGTGGATGGTAATCTTGAGTATCAGATTGCCAGGATAGTGAACTCACATATTCTTTGTGGATCTCTTCAGTACCTCGTGCACTTGAACGGTCCAGAGGAAAGAATGTGGGTTCCTGCGACCGACGTGAATTCCAGTCGCCTTGTGAGGGCCTTTCACAGGGCGCATCCTGATAAAGTCGGTCCTGGGTGTCCGGAGGCCACCCATAGAAGGGGGGTACTGTCACGGTCCCTCCTGTGAGAGAGGTGAGAAGATCGGATAGACTTGCTGCACAAGAGGCTATCTGACAGGTCTCTCTGTTTTCCTCTATGTATGTTGTTGTTTGGCAGGATCTCACCTCTCCTCAGGTGCCGCTCATTATCAGTGATGAGGCTCTATTTAGATCCGCCTCATACTGCTGACCATGCGATTGATAGTTTCTGCTCGGAGTTGCTAGTGCTGGTTTGTCTTGGATCTCCTGCTTCTCCATACATTTCTAAGCTAAGTACTTGTTGCCTATCCGGGGTATGAGTTTTTCCACCATCAGGATCTGCTCATACTGGCAGGAATTAGGGAAAGCCAACACAAGAACAAAACCAATAACCCCAAAGAAAGATGGGAGAGACGCACATATAAAATATATGTAATTTATTAAGACATGATCAAATAACAGACAATATATAAGACATAAGGCACAAGGGTACAGGAGAGGGGGAGACCCCATGTAAGGAGATCATATACAACAACAAACACCCAGCTGGCAAGGAAAAAGAGGTCACAGTCCTGGGTATACACCAGCATAAAATATATGAGAACTGTAGGTTCACTCAACGTAACATATACTCATATGTATGCTGCATGCAAAGAGAAAGTAAATGAACAGAATATGAGATGAGACCACACATGGCAGACCAGCCCGCCCAGGGGCCTAGGATAGCCGCATGAAATATGCGAATAGCCAATGAGCTGTAAATACAAGCAGAGGCGAGTGTGCCAAGTATGGAAAAGGAAAAAAAATGACAGCTAGCTAAGCATAGCAACAAAACATATATTACCCATGATATGCTGGACCCAGAGCGTGTGACCAATGAGCTGCACCTCGACGTACGTTTCACCTGGAGAGGCTTCATGGCGTCTGTTGTTCCCCCCATCTTGTACTGGGCAGGCCATGTGATTGCTTATTATTTATTCTGTATGTGATTTGTCTGTTTAACCTTATATTTAATCACACTTTTTATCACTAAGCCTGTTAAGCCTATATATTCTCAAATCATTGAATTTGTGTTAAAACAAGGAAATGACTTATAACTGGAGCATCACTCCTGGCACCTGCCTGTGCAGTAAATAAAGGTTGAAGGAGTCAGAGAACCAAAGAAGTGGTGCCGCATCTCAGCAGTCCCCTCAATCTAATGATCAGAAAGTGATTGCATCTCAATATCTGTGATGGAATAAGCCTTAAATATATTTATTTAGCATAATCTGTAAATTCATATTTCTTCACTGTAGGTAGTCAGTATTGGCAGTATGAATTCAAAAACCAACCCAGCATGGAAGAGTGTATTGCTTCATCCCCATCAGACATGTTCACACGATATGTAATGATCCAATATGACAGCAGGGGACTAGACCTTGGCTCTTTCTTTGGAGGATGGTTTAGTGGTAAGTCTGCAAAAATATGGTATACAGTATTCGTGTGTGTGTGTGTGTATGTATATATATATATATATATATATATATATATATATATATATTTGGGCACTGTGAGGCAGTATTATTTCAGCATTTTATAATGAATAATCAAGTTAAGGTAGGCGTTCCGGTATTCTTTTCCAGCAGGGGAACAATATACTGGAAGTGCAATAAGTGAAATAGCCAGACCCTTGTGGAGGGGGCGATAGATCCCATTCACTATAATAGGGTCCGTCATGTTTCTGGCATGCAGCAGTATTTTTTTATCCAGCAGAATGCCAGCATTCATGCCAGAAACCCTTTGGGTCCCATTATAGTGAATAGGATCCCCTGGGCCCCAGCAGTATCCGGCTACACCGGATATGGCAACTCCAGTATTCTGTTCCTCAGCTGCAACTAAATATGAGCACATATTGAAGTCTGGATTCTGATTCTTAAATAAAAAATACCAATGTTTTCACCTTCCCTGGCACTTAAGTGACACCCTTGCCTGTTCCTGTGCTGGTCTCTGTACAACCCGGCGTCACATGAAACAATCACCACAGGAGTCTTGGTTGTACAGATGCTGGAATGGGGCCAAGCACGGTAGCCACATATTGTGGCAGTGTTTTTTTTTTTTCTGTTTTCCACTGTGAAATCTGCAAGCAAATCTGCACCAAAACTAATTTCCAGATTAACCTGTGGATTCTTCCATAATTGTGGCAAATATTATCTACAGCAGTTTCTTTCTTGGTCGGCACCTCTGTTTTATTCCGCTCCTATGTACTATTTCAGCACAAAACAGCTTCAGTCAACCAGGAAATTCTAGAAAGTGATAAACTGACATATCTAAATGGGTTATCCACCATCAGTCAAAATTAAGTTATAGATTTGTATTAATCATCCTGTAACGTTTACAATTTACATGTAATTTACACACTGGAATCTTTGTATATGTATTCATATTTTTTTTTTAATTACAATGATTCATATATATTGATTTCAGACAGCAATGAAGCTCCCCGCTGTATAAGCAAAGACTGGAAAGGTGTTCCAAGTACAGTTGATGCTGTGCTGCCAAGTAGACTTTATGTTCCTGAAAAGAAAAAGTCTCCTCTACGTCGTAGTAGAAGACGAAAGACCAACCGAAGAAAGAGCAAAAAAAACGGATAGCTGGTTTGATACATTTGACCTTTTCGGCAGTTTTAATTATGATGATGAAGAAGATGATCCTGATTGGGTTCCTCTTGAAAGTCCTCCAAAATGCCAGCCAATACAAAGTGTTTACTTCTTTAAAAATGGTGTGTATGATCTTATAGCCTGTGGTTAGATTGGACAATAGGCGTACTGTAGTTATCAAGAAGGAGTGACCAGTTGACCCAAACAAACTAAAACCCAATGAAGGCAGTGATTTAAAAAAGTTTTATTGCACTTTTACAGATATTTAAAGGGGATGTCCAAAGCAGGAAAAATAGGTGTTTGCAAATGTTAAATAAAACTTCCTAATGTGCAAAACTTTACAGAAACTTTACACATGGCCCAATTTCACCCACAGTCACGTGGTCCTGGAAGTCCGGAGCTTCTCCTGTAAGCAGAGACTCTCCAACACAGGATCCCCCTTCCTATGTGTAGGTGACGTGGTGAAGGGGGATGGCAGTCTGGCCCAGTTCATTAGCTAAGACAGACCATTTCTCTGTCATGATACCCCGCATTGAAGCATCTCGGCTTACACAAGAAGCTTCAAACTTCCGGGACAATGTGATTGCTGGTGAAACTGAGGTTCTGTAAATTAGAGTCTATTTGTTTCTTTATGTTACATTTGCAAACCTGATGTTTTCCTTGAAACAGATAGTAAGGCTATGTTTACTTCATTTTGTGGTGTATATTTGCTATATACGTAGCAAACACTGAACTTAGGATAGTTTCACATTAGTGTTAAAGTCTTCCAGCAAGCTGTTCCGGCAGAGGTACAGCTTGCCGGAGTCTATCGTGTCTGGCATCAACGGAAAGGGCCAGAGCACCGCCAGTCATCATTGACTATAATGGAACACGGCTGGTATCTGGCTTTCTTACGGCATTAGTGCCCGACACAGGCCGGACAAAAACTGGTGCATGCAGAGGTTTTTGTCCTGCCGAATCCCGACACAGGCTGGATCCCCACGGGTCCCATTATAGTCAGGCTGTTCCTCTGTCGGAAGAGGCTGCTAAAAGATTTTAATATGAGTGTGAAACTAGCTTTAGGAACAGAGCTTACGAAAAAATGGTCATATGGCTTCATACTTAAGAAGCTCTACAAAAACCATGCAGTGCACAAACTTACAAAAAAATTACCAGACCGCACGCAATCACGATTTTTTATATACTTTATTGGTACATATAATGAAAACTGATTTTGCGAAAAGTGCAAAAAACCATGTAGTGGTGCATAGGCCCTTCTGCCATATGCATAAGCATTTAGGCCCTGATTTATCAAGACCAGCGTTTGATACACCGATCTTAATAAGGCCTGCTCTGCTGGAGAAGGCATGTTAGTTATGACAATGTGCAGGCCTTGTCATAAATTTATAAGGCTTCTTCGGCAGTCTGTGTGCCAAAATGACATTTGCAAAAGCTTGGACCTGCTATAGATTTCTTTTATCATTTACGCCAGTTTCTGGAGTAAGTAATGATAAATGTGCCATGGCTGAGGGACCTGCCTACACCCCACCATGGCCTACACCCCACCATCGGGAACTGGCAAGGATGGCTTAAAAATGCCAGTTGCAACAAAAAAAAGTCACAATGACATTTTAAAAGTCGCAAAACTGGGGAATAGGGGAATGATAAATTCCCTCCTAAGGGCGCATTCACACGCCCCCGCCGTATTTTTTCGGTCTGCAAAACACGGATGCCGCCCATGTGCGTTCTACAATTTGAGGAATGGGCGACCCATTATAGAAATGCCTATTCTTGTGTGCAATTGCAGACAAGAATAGGACATGCTCTATATTTTTTGCAGGGCCGCAGAACGAAACTACGGGTGCGGACAGCACAAGGTGTGCTGTCCGCATCTTTTGCGGCCCCATTAAAATGAATTTTACTGTTTTGCTTGTGTACATAGTGGCCATGTAGCTGTCATGGATGTCCCTGTGGCGGGTGCCAGGAGATCAGTGAGACTAGCAACGCGTGGTTTGATCTGACAGGTTCTTGTGGATCAATTCCTGTCTTGTTGTTTCTGGTAATAGCCACACCCCTTGCTTCAGGTATTGCTTATGTGGTCATTTTACCTTCCCTATTTATTGTGGCTTCTCCCACCATGCCGTGCTTCAACTTCAGCCTTGTTGTGGAGTGCTGGTGTTCGGACCTCGGTGGAGTTCTTGTGCTTCCATAGCCATTTGAAGTTAAGGCCTCATGCACATGAATAATGGCCGTGTGATCATTAGTCTATGGGGCTATTTACATGGCCGTTCTTTTAACGGCCAGTGAATAGGGTCTGTCTAAAAATAGGACATGTCCTATTTTTGGCCGTTTTCATGGTCAGATGGACCCATTGAAATCAATGGGACAGTTTTTTAATGGCCAATTGACAGGAGTGCACCCGTCTAACGGCTGTTAAAAAAGGGGTACACTTTACCCAGGAGGGGTTAAATTTTTTTTAAAAAGACACCTCATCCACTTGCTTGTGGTGCGGCATATTCTCTCTTTTATTGAGCATGACCTGCGATATGCGGGGTGACGTAACCACGTGGGACTTGCACAGTGACGTCATCGCGCACCTTCGGCAGGTCCCGTTCAGTGAAGAAGAGAAGAGACTGCTGCAGCGTGAGCAAGTGGATAAGAATATTTTTGTATTTTTTTTTTTGTAAAATCAATAAAATAAAAAAACAGTGGTGGTCAATTAGGGGGCATTATTTAAACCATGGGAGAAATTATTTAATATGGGGCCCCTACATTGGGGCATTATTAAAGCTGGGGACATTATAAAATAATTCCTACACTATGGGAGACATTATTTAAGATGGGGACTACATTGGGGGCATTATAAAAGCTGGGGACAGTAAAAAAAAATAAAAAAAAAATCCTACACTACACATTATTTTAGCTGGGGCCAAAATAGGGGCGATTATTAAGCTGGGGGCAGTAAAAAAAAAATCTTACACTATGGGGGAAATTATTTTAGCTGGGGGCCTACATGGGGGCATTATTAAAGCTGAGGGTAGCAACATGAAAAACTGATGCAAAACGGACATTAAAAACAGACACATGGCCATAAAATGGATGCACACACTGATGCAAAATGGCCATTAATAACAGACAGTGTGTCTGTTTTTAACAGACTTTTTTTTCACTGTCGTGTGCATGTAGCCTAAGTGTCTTCCTTCGCTTTTGTTTATAATGTTGGTTTTCTTGTGTTGCCCTTTTTCCTGTCTTTTGTGTTTAGGCATGAGGGAGACTCTGTTTGGTCCTACCGTTTGGAGGAAACAGGTTGTTGTCTCTTGTCCTGACATTAGTACCAGGGTCCTACAGGGTGAGTTAGGACTTAGGTTCCGGAGTATGAACTCACCTACCTTCAGGGTCAGTTCATACTTGCAGTCAGTCAGGACTTTGATTAGGTTTTCTCTAGGAGGTGACCTGCTCCTTTCCCTAGTTTCCAGGCCTTTCCCCTCACCCTTTCCCTCCTACATTCGGTGTAGGTTTCCCTCCCACACCCGAAGCGTGACAGTAGCATGACAACTGATTACATAGGGGTATGACACAATGCTTTGGAGTTGGACTGTGATAGGATATGATATCTGAAGGTAACAATGGTACTTGGTTCATGACATTGTCTACTCCTTGCTTAACGGGCTTCTGTCACCCCCTAAACATTTTTTTTTTTGGTATACTTATAATCCCTATACTGCGATTTATGCATGCATACTGTAATTAATCATTTTGGTTCAGCAGATTCTGTTAAAAACATACTTTTAAAATATGCTAAATACTATTTAGAATAGGATGGCCAGTTCTAAAGATCAATTCAGACATTTATAGCATATCCTGTGGATTCCTCATAAACATTGTAATACACACATATACTAATTATTAAAACTCTGAACTAATGTCATAATTTCTATTTTTTTAATACTTCCAGATAAGTATTACCGTGTAAACCTGCAGACAAAGCGTGTGGACCACGTTTCTCCTCGCTACCCACGATCCATTGCACAATACTGGCTGGGATGCGAGAAATCTTCTAAGGAAAAGAAGTCAAGAGGCTGATACATTGCGTAGCAATTTGTTTTACAAAACAGAATAAAAACACAATAAATTCTAGAATTTTATATTTCTATGACATGAACTAAGATGTATTAGTGAACCTAGCCACCAGAATTTACTAAACATGTGATCATGATATATGTAATTTTATTGTAAAACAAAATTACTTCTGTTTTATGTTATGAAGAGAGAAATGTAAAGTATTTTTGATAAAATTGGGAGACAGGTGACTATGTATTGGTAGTGGCCAAGCAATGGCCTTGTGAGGCTTCGTTCACATCACCGTTCAGCCCTTCCGTTCTCCTGCTCCGTTTAGGACAGAGAAGCCACATAACTGAGCCAAACGGAGCCCTTAGGACCCCACAGACTATAATGGGGTCCGTTATGTTTCCACTCAGAAGATGATTTTGAAGCAGAGCCAAAAGTCCTGCATGCACAACTTTTGTCTCTGCTCCAAAATCATCTTCTAAGCGGAAACATAACGAACCCCATTATAGTCTATGGGGTCCTTAGGCTCCATTTGGCTCAGTTATGTGCCTTCTCCGTCCTTTCCGTTCTCCTGCTCCTAAACGGAGCAGGAGAACGGAAAAGCTGAACGGTGATGTGAGTGAACCCTAACTTCCTAGAATCAGATGAATGAGATTTTTTTTTATTGATTTTTCAACATAGTATACATACAATTTAAAAAAAAAAGAACTTCCCTAAACTTCGTACTTATCTTCCTACACCATTACGGTCGACGGTTATATAGTCCATCCAAAGGAAGTTCAGGAAATACAGGAAAGGCACATGCACACAAAGGAGACCCATCCTGTAGTGTGCAAAAAGGGCACCCTGAAAGTAGACCCTTACAGGCTGTAAAATCACCACTCACATGGTATTTGATCTAACCAGAAGTGTGTAGCACCAATTATTCAACAAAGTGCGAGTAGCTAGACCGGGTGTGTCCAACCATGGCGAACATAACTTTTCATATTTGGAGTATGTTCCTCTTTTGTGCAATATTGCATTTTCATACAGTAATAGCAACTTTACCTTGTCTATAAATACTCTCAGTACAGGTGGAGACAATAGCTTTCCATTGGATTCAATCAATGTATGTCAATAAATTACCTACAACAACCTTTTGATGTGTTCACAGTTAATTCATCCACTTATCCCAATAGGCAGACCTTCGGATCCCTAGATATATTTAAGGAATAACTCAACTGACAACTCTGATGACGTTTCCAGATTCCAGTATACAATCACTCCTGCAGCATATGCATAAGGTCAGCAGACTCGAACTTAAATTTTGCACACTTGGCATCAGACCTTATGCCTATATGATTGAGAAATGAAGAAAGTAAACACGGCACTCTAATTCTTATGCAATATTTCAGCTTTTTTTTTATTAGTGTTTCCAGAAATCACACATGGAGGTCAACTGAGAAAGACCAGTTTTATTAACTATATGAAGAATTTCTAATTGTGAAAGCCAGCTACCCTCACTAAGAGGCACATTAGGGACAGCACTGGGCCACTGATCCTCAGATATAGACCCTACATCCCCTTCCCACTTAAATAGCCTGACCAGAGGCTGTTTCTCTAGATACTTACATGGGGGGGGGGGGGTGAAAGTCCACTTTTTTTTTAAAAATGTTTTAAAGGGAGACTGTCACACCATTTTCACTAATACAACTAACAGCACTGCCCCAGAGATGATTTCAAACACATTCCAAACATACCAGTGTGTACTTTGTGTCTTTATTCCATGTCCAGGAAAAGCACTTTTAGGGTTCGTTCACACGCCGGTGCGGTCCGCAAAATCACAAAACATGGATACCGGCCATGTGCGTTCTGCATTTTGAACACCGCACATGGCCGGCCCCATGATAGAAATGCATATTCTTGTCCATGATAACAGACATGAAAAGGACATGCTCTATTTTTTTTGCGGGGCCGCTGAATGGAACTACGAATGTGGACCCGGAACTACGGACCTGTGAAAGGACCCTTATTCTGATAAAAATGGCTCCTAAGTGCCCAGCTGGGCAGGCTTTGCTGTCCCAAGTGCCCAAAGTAAACCAGACTGAAGAGGGGAAGGCTACTTTAGCTGCTAATATCTTGGGACTGGTAGCAGCCAGAGATATGCCTCGTTTGAAAGCTGGTGTTCCAAGCTTTCAAACAATACCAGAATCACAGCATTATGTTACTATATCTGAAGATATAACTGTTAGAAATCAAGTCGGAAGTGAAAGCAGTTTTTACTTCCACTTTCAGCTGCAATCACTGCCAACCCTATTTCTAACAGCTATGTCTTCCAATGTAGTTAATAGAATGCTGTGATTCTGGGATTGTTTGAAAGCTTAGGATGCCAGCTTTCAAGCAAGAAGAAGGGTGGGTAACCCATAGCTGCCCTGCATGTCTACACAGGCCAAGAGGGGAGGAATTGGAGGAAGCAAATGAGGAGGAGCTGGAGTGACTGGGAAGAACCCCATTAAGTGACAACTGGCAGGATAGGCATTCTAATCTTTCCCCTAGCTTTGCACCAGGGACAAGTACCCCAGCTGCTCACCCCCTAGCTATACCCAAGAACACTCCTCCAACATCAAATGAGCTGTGATAACACAACTCCTTTCCCACCCCCCTTTCTCCATTTCAGAAGTTCAGATGGGTGGTAGCAGTCTTTGAGTTCTGTATAAAACTCAGAAGCTTGCCAGCACTGTGTGCAGCATGCCTGGTGTCTGTTCCAAGTTCTTGGGCCACCTACCATGACAATGCATGCAGCAAAAATTGTGTGCGGGGTGAGCCACAGCCATGGCATGACCTGATGTCCAAGCCTGTGGGCTACCGCAGTGAACAGGCCTACAAAGGCTCTGAGCAGGGGGACTATAAAAGCTGCGCGACCGCATATATGGGCAATGCTGCTGCTCCATTGTTGCCCTGATTACAATGAAAATGTCAGCAGCTGAAGTGTAAGAGATAATGAGTTGTAGTGGAGAGATCTGGTCACTAGATGGTGCTGCTGCTCCACCACCAATGCACTGTAAACTGGTCTCTGCTTGGAAGAGCAGTGAGGGGGTAAAAGCTAAACCCTCTTTGATGTCACTGCTGATGTCAGAGGGACCCTGTATATAAGAACTGGACCAGCCAGTTTAGGACACATGCCCTGCTCGGGGTGCACACAAAGAAGGTCCTGTTGTGGTAGCTACTGCAGCATGGAGCGGACGCAGAGACTGCTCCAAAGCCAAGGAACAGGCAGAGGAGAGGTCTCTGGCTGGTGATGCTGAGATGGAATATGGCCGTAGATGAGAGGTAGCTACACTAAACATGGCTGTGGACACCAAGGACAGCCAGGGCTGATGTCCATGCCTTGACGGTGACCAGAGGCCAGAGAACTAAACCCAGTGGACCAGATCAGCTACAGCAGATGACTAGACTGCAGAACCAGGCCTCATTCACCAGTCAGTGATTCACTGACGTGCGCTGTACGCGTTCTCCACAGACAGCACATGTCCCCATTCATTTTGGTGTGTGTATTCGCACATCAGTGTTTTGGCACAGTCCGTGGTTTTAGCACAGAAGCATGCTCTATTATGTCCATGATCACGGATCCTTCATGCCCATTATAGTCTGTGGGTCCGTGAAAAACACGGACGCAACATGGATGCCATCCGTATTTCATGGACCAATAGGAGGAGATGCTATGGAAATAAATTATCAGCTGTCAGTGAAACACAGATGACAAAATGGACCAAACACTAATCCTTCACGGATCCTGAGCATCAGTTAAGCACATTTGGCATCCATTTGAGCCATTTCAATCTGAGATCCGTTATTTTAGATTGAAAAAAAAGTCTTGTTGGCGCATCTATATAGAGGAATCATCAAATTACTCTATGAATGACGGCTGTCTTGATCAGTATTTCAGGGCTCGTGCACTCAACCGTATATATTTTGTGGTCTGCAAAAAACAAATCTGCAAAAAAATCTGTATTTTGAGGAACAGAACAGCTGGCCCCTAATAGAACACTCCTATCTTTGTCCGTAATGCGGAACGGAGATACGGAAACAAAATGCACATGGAGTAACTTCTGTTTTTTTTGCAGACCCATTGAAATGACCGGTTCTGCATACAGTCTGCAAAAAAAAAAAAACGGAACGAAAATACGTTCGTGTGCATGAGCCCTAAAGATGATGGCAGGCTATTTCTAATGAGGCAAAGTGGGGGAGATTTGTCAAAACTGGTGTAAAGGAAAACTAGCAACCGATCCGATTCCACCCTTCATTTTTTTCAGACCTCCTTTGAAGAATGAGGGATGGAATATGATTGGTGGTTCTCTGGGCAACGAAGGCTCAGTTCACATGTGGCTCTCCACCTCTCTGATCTGGTATGTGTATCCGGCATGTGTGTCGGCTTTTTGCACCCAGCATCTTTTGTCTGGCTGAGAGATGGCGTATATGCCGCAAAGCAGTCGAATTCCCGCCGGATCCCATTACAGTGAATGGGGATATGGCGATGCACGGTTGCAGTGGACAGACTGCCGGAGTTCACAACACATATGTTAACGCGGCCTCAGCCAGTTGTCGTTTGCACCAGTTTTGATAAATCTCCCCCAGAGTCCAATATGTCTTTCCCCACACCTAAGCAGACTTGTAATTGTAATGACAATGTATTGTAACATGCAGATTGATTACACATGGCGCTCACTATTAGGTCACAACTAGAGATGAGCGAATTTCATATTTTGAAATTCGTTCACACTTCGTTTGTTGGTTTAAAGGTAAATTGCGTTATGGATTTCGATACCACGGACCATAACGCAATTCTATGACAGAATGCCTTTAGAGGCATTCCGCTATTCATTCCGTCATAATAGAAGTCTTTGGGCTGCAAAACGGATCCATCCCGTGTCCGATATACAGGGGGGTCCTCTCCTGCATAACGGAAACAGGAGAGATCCCTTATGCAGCCCATAGACTTCTATTATGACGGAATGAATAACGGAATGCCTCTAAAGACATTCCATTATGTACTCCGTCATAGAATTGCGTTATGGTCCGTGGTAACGGAATCCATAACGCAATTCACCTTTTACCAGTAAACGAAGCGTGAAAGAATTTCATAACCGGAAATTCGCTCATCTCTAGTCACAACCACTGAAAAACGTATTCTGTGCTCCATTGTCCCTGAAACCACGTACTGCCTTGAACAACAACAGTCTAACCTCATTAACCCTTTTGATACCACAAGGTTCTGGCAAAATCCCTGTTATAGGCCTCATGCACACGACAATTGTGTGTTTTGCGGTCCGCAAATTGCGGATCCACAAAACACAGATGGCGTCTGTGTGCATTCCGCAATTTGCGGAACGGCACGGACAGCCACTGATATAACTGCCTATTCTTGTCTGCAAAACGGACAAGAATAGGACAGGTTATATATTTTTTGCGGACCACGGAACGTAGCAACACTCCGTGTGCTGTCCGCATCTTTTGGGGCCCCATTGAAGTGAATGGGTCCGCATCCAAGCCGCGAAAAACTGCGGCTCGGATGCGGACCAAAACAACGGTCATGTGCATGAGGCCTTAGTCTGTTCCAATGAACACTGTGAATTATGGTTCCATGTGTAAATTGTATCATATAATGCCTTCCAAATGGTTTTGAATTCCTGTAAAAAAAAAGCCTAAACTTGTGTGTTTTTTTTTTACATTTATTGTAGGGCTGCAGCTAACGATTATTTGAATAATCGATTAGTTGTTGATTATTTCATCGATTAATCGGGAAAAAACACCAAAATGACAAAAAAAAAAGGGGTTTATATGATTTTACTTGAAAAAGTATGTTCAAAGGCTATATTAAAAAAATTTAGGACTTACATAATTATAAAAATTTTGCATTACAATATAAAAAAGACAACATGTCCACATGGTCAGGGCTTAGGCTAGCTCTATTCTTACACGCTATGTTACCTGTTGCAGAGAAGAGACGTTCCGACGGTGTAGATGTGGATCTGTGGATGGAAATCATGGCACTGTTATGGGGCATCTGTGGATGGCAGGCACTGTTATGGGGGCCTCTGTGGATGGCACTGTTATGGGGGGATCTGTGGATGACACATATGTGTCATCCACAGATCCCCCCCATAACAGTGTCCCTGTGTAGTGATTGTGAATGACCCCCAATACAGGGGTGGGGGCTGGCATTTCGGTTTTGTAATAGCAGCGGGGCCCGGTGCAGTCACTGTATTCTATTACACTGGGCCCCGCTCACCTAATCATATCTATCAAGTAGGGGATGTTAAACTACTTATAGTGCAAAATCACTCCAGACCCTAACTAACCTAGTATTAAACTATCGCAGGAGGCAGGAGGCCGGGCAGCAGGACGGGCGGCGGCAGCAGCGTAACTCACTACGTCATGCGCCTGCGCCTTCATTCATAAAGTTGGAGGAGCAGGCGCGTGCTGTAGTGAGTTGCGCTGCCGCCGCCCGGC
The DNA here is from genome assembly GCF_905171765.1 of Bufo bufo. Classification (NCBI taxonomy): domain Eukaryota; kingdom Metazoa; phylum Chordata; class Amphibia; order Anura; family Bufonidae; genus Bufo; species Bufo bufo. The sequence goes on along the minus strand of NC_053391.1, from coordinate 130,482,580 downwards.
CTCCTGCCTGCTACGAAGTGTACTAGTAAGTTTTACACGCTGCCGCCCGCTCCCGCTCGCATAGCAACAAATCGGCTGATCATTCGATAACGGGAATCGTCGACAACGAATCCCGTTATCGAATATTATCGATAATGTTGATTAATCGTGGCAGCCCTAATTTATTGTATATATTATGCTGAACATTTGCATTAAAGTTATGATTATTGAAAAAAAAATACATCGGAAATACATGAACAGTAAAGTTGTTTGGTTGCTGCAATTTGAACTTTGCCTTTACCTGTCTTTATTTCACAGACCATCAAAACAATCTGCATCCCCGATCATTACAAGTTCAGACTGTTGGTAAGTAGGGATTAACCCCTAGGGAAAGGGATACCCGGTCAGGCCTATTCGATAACCATTTACCTTAAATAAGAGACTGACAACCATATTCCTTTTAATGCTGGGTGATGATCGGCCACAGCTTTCTTTATTTAACAATAACTCCATAAACTGTAAAAGGCGCAGTATGCCAGCCGCTGGCCTCCCAGCAGGCAAGTCTGCCTTGTGCCATAACCAATCCCATAATGAATTATATACTGCCACGGAGGAGACACGTGCCTACACGGGGCTCCGACCACCACCCAGCAAAAACATGGCTTGTTCAACACCATCCTGAATACCTGATAAGAATATATTCAGACCTATATCGTTGAGATGCACCCCGTCCGGCCTCATTAACACCCGGTTGTCACCTTCGAGCTGCCTGTGGCGAAAAACCACGGACCCTTTTGAGCGCACAAACCGAGAGATTTGTGCGTTCACCGTACGCCTGCTCTTCTCTAAAGCCTCACCATCCCGGGCCCCGTGCCAGACTACCCGTGGGACAATCTCTGACCACACTAACACCATTTCCCTAAAAAATGACGGAAAACGTTCCACATCTGAACGCATAAGCGTCAACAACTCAGCCACCCGCAAGTGGCAAAGGTCATTGCCACCGGCATGTATCAACAAGATCACCGGACCTACCGAACGCATGCCAATATCAACCACCTCCGTGAGCAAACTGAGACCACCTTAGCCCCCGAACTCCTCTCCACAGGACATCCATATTCCGGAATCCAAGATTGCGCCCGCCAGGCCGACATTCAGCCCGCTGTGCAGCCCAGAATACGTAAGAGTGTCCAACTATCCACACCGTTGGACGCTCGGCACCTGAAAAGACAATGTTGTTAGAGAATGCCACCAACACAAAACAACCACGAACTGTAATAAGGCCAATGATCAAAACATCCCCTCACTATCTCACCTTCCTCTTTATATATATATATATATATGTATATATATATATTTTAAAGCAACAATTCCGGCCGAACATAGCACGCAAAGCAAGCAGAACGCCAGCGACCAATACGCATAACCTCTGCTTCCGGCAAACCTGCTCTCGCCGCTTCCGTAGCTGCAACGATGCGGAACGAATGAGTCCCGAACTCCTTCGGTTCGGCCCCCACCTCCGCGAGGCACCGTCTAAAAACCACCGTAAAGTGAAATTTTGTAACCGGGGACCCATCCTTATGAGCAAAGAAATTAGACCCCTCCCGTCGCCTGTCCTTAAATTCCGCCACCAAACGAACCAGGCAGGCGGAACCTGGAACAGGAAGAAGCGGGATCCACGCCCCATTACCGTATTGACCGTCTAACTCTGATACGCAGGGAGTCATTAGCTAAAACCACGTCCTGCGCTAACAAACCACCCGCCTTCTTAAGAGATGGGGCAAACAATTCACCCACCCGTAGGGCCGCGAAGAAGGCAACGCTGAAACTGGAAGCAAAAAGGGATCCCTCATAGGCAGATTTACAAACGCCAGCGCAACTAATAACAAGCCTGCACAGCAAAGAAAAGGACACCGGACGGCGCATGTCGCGAACCATCTACTCCTTGCGCCAGCCACGCATAGCCTGACGAACTACAAAGTGTTTAGTTACGTCCATCCAACCACATGATTTAAAAAAGAACGCCACGCCCGACAAACGCTGAAGGCCCCCGGAGCAGACACCCCCGTACCGTGTAATCGAAGCAACCATTCCACAGTGACCTCCAGCCGGATATCATCCCGTGAAGACACGTCCCTCGTCCCCACCATCGCCAACCACTCAGACCATGCCTTACCATGAGACTGCCACATAGCCGGGGAAACCAAGGAGCTAATAAGCGACATCAGTCGTCCACCAGACGCCACAGGAACGGCGGGCACTCCTTGCCACACTGGTCCGCCCCTGGATGAAGCTCCCAGAAGACCTGCCAATGAAATCGAGAGAGAGCGTCAGCAACCCTGTTATCTACGCCCGGAACGTGGCGAGCCCGGAAGTAAATGTTATGCTCCAGGCAACGCAAGACCAGGTGACGCAATAACGCCAAGACAGGAAGGGAAGAGGAGGACAGACGGTTGATAACTTGCACCACCCCCAAATTATCTGACCAAAAACACACATGCTTATTCGCTAACCTGTCACCCCAAATCTCCACCGCGACCACAATAGGGAATAATTCTAGCAAAGTCAAATTCCTGCAGAAAGCGGGCTCCTGCCACGACTCCGGCCATGGTGCAGCGCACCATTCGCTGCCTAAAATGGTACCAAAACCATAAGACCCGGCCGCATCCGACCACAGTGACAGCTCGGAACTCAGGATCTCCCTGGAAATATAGCAAGTGTGACCATTATAGCCACCTAAAAAGGAATGCCAAACGCATAAATCCGCCTTAAGGGACTTGGTCAATCGGATACGATGTCCCGGGGCAGATACCCCCGTAGTGGCCAGAGACAACTGGCGAGAAAAAACGTGGCCCATAGGCATGACTCGACACGCGAAACAAAGCAACCCCAACAGGGACTGAAGCTGCTTGAGAGTAACCTTTTTCACTGCCATAAAACCCTCAATCAGCTGCAACAACCTGCCTAGCTTGTCCCCAGGCAACCGGAAAACCATAGCAACAGTATCAATTTCAATCCCTAAAAAGGACAAGCAAGTGACCGGACCCTCAGTCTTCTCAGCCGAGATAGGAACTCCAAAAATACTGATAACAAGCAACCACAACCGTCCCCCCCCGCCGGGCGCAACAAACAGGAAATCGTCTAGGTAATGTATAACGGACGCTACACCCGATTCATATCGCACGACCCATTCTAGGAAGGAACTGAATAACTCAAAATAGTGACACGAGATGGAACAGCCCATAGGTAGACATGTGTCTTAGTAAAACTGACCCTCCCAGAAACCTCCCAGCAAATGAAAACAATCGGGATGAACAAGAAGGAGCCTAAAAGCCGACTCAATATCGGAATTAGCTAACAAAGCACCTTTACCTGCGTCCCTCACCAGAGCAACCGCCCTGTCAAAAGAAACATAAGAAACCGACGCCTCCACCTGAAGAATCGCATCATTCACTGAGGAACCCTTAGGGTGGAATAAATGATGAATCAAACGAAACTTCCCCAGCTCCTTCTTCGGAACCACTCCCCACGGTGAAACCCGTAGGTTAGGAAACGGACCCTGAATCCTACCCAACTCTACCTCCTTCATCAGCTTATCTCTCAAAACTTCCGGGTTTTCCTGCGCCGACTTCAGATTATCACTAAAAACAGGGAACCGGTTAAGGACAAACGAAATAAACGAAAACCCAGAACGAATCTGAGCAGCTGCCTGTTTATCGGGATACCTGTCTAACCACGGGGACATCGCGTCCACGCTCACCGGGGTCTTTGGAATCACTCTGGGCGGGAAACTTGGGGAACCTGGCCGCCTGAACAGAACACCTGATCCCAGCATGGGGGCCTCCGCACACGGAGCACTCATGCTTAAAACTGCATAAACTCGCATACTTGCAATTGCCTTCATTGAAAGGCCAGCAGGCTCCCGGGCGTCTAACGGCCACCGATGCATGGACATGGGCTGCACCAGCAACGGCGGCTGCTCCTGGAAAGGGAGGTTGCCTCTGAGACAACATGAGCCGCAACCACACATCGGTCGCTTTCACCCCCCAACCCACTTCCGGCCGCAGCGCGAGGCGCCTCCTGAACTCCTCGTCATACCGCCACTAAGCACTGCCCCCATGGGCCTTGTATGCACTATACACCGTATCCACATAAATAAACAACTCAGAACACCGTTCCGGGTGGCGTTGACCAATAATACACCCCAAAACCGAAAACGCTTGCAACAAAATACCTATAGTCTTCGCCACCTTCGGCCGACGCTCATACGGCCTGTCCAACACCCGACGCTCCCTATCCACCGTATGCTGATCTATAGAGATAAGCGACCAAATGTCCACATATTGATTGGACCAAATTTTTTCCCTAACCGCCTCCTCCACGTGTGAACCCAAAGGGCTAACCCCACAGAAAAAGGATTCCTTATGGACACCCGCAGCCACAGGGGAGGGGGCCGACTGAGATATTGGAGAGGGAGCGTTCTGCAACTTGTCTAACAAAGCCTGCATCAGTGATTCCATACCCGCCACAGCCCCACTCTCCCCCCAAGCCCCAGCAAATTGAAACTCACCAACCGAAGCATGAGGAACCACCGGAGAAGACGTCTCAACAGGAACCGCTGGACCCTCGACCACCGGATGAACCAGGCTTGGAGACCTGGAATCACAGCTAGGCACCGGCCTCACCCGTCTACCCCGCGAAATTCTACCAGACTCCTCAGATGCGCCCGATGACGACTCCGAGGATAAGGGGGAACGCCACCTGGAGGATCTGGAGCGTCTGCGACTCCCATGAGCCCTAGAGCGGCTACAGGACGGACGCCTGCGATGAGAGCGCTCACCCCTACGTCCTTCTACTGAGGAAGAGGGAGAGACAGATACCTCCCTGCGTCTCCTCTGCCTGGCTGCCGCGGGAACAGGTGGTAAAGGGGGGGGGAGGGGGTGCGGAGGTACCGCAGGAGGCCGCTATCATACTACTATCCGGCACCCTGACCGGATCCCCAGATATAGATGCAGCCGTTACTACAGCCGACCCCTGCCCCTCAGTAACAGGGGGGGGCAACAATTGAGATGGAGGGGATGGAGGGGGTGTAGGGGGTGAATCCGCCACCAGCGAGCTTTCCCGGGCTCCCATTATAGTGCTTGAACTCAGAGCGCCGCCGGCAACAAGCGCACTTCTGGATGACGGTGGAAAGGGGAGGAGCCATAGCACTGCGCTGCTCCTGCCCATCATCCCCCCGCCCGTAGGGGCGGCCTGACCTGGCGCGGCGCCCGGAGCGATCAGGTAAGTGTCCACCAGCTAGGGACGGACCCTGAGAACAGCCGCGGCAGGAAGCGGAGGCCAGAGGGGGGCTATGGCCAAGACGCGCAGGGGGGCGGGAACGCCTCGCGGACCGCCGATCCCCCGTTCAAATCCCAGAACTGCCGGCAGAAGCCGGGAGCTCAGCGGCAGCAGCAGGCATAGGGGCCGGAGTAGAGGAAGGCAGAGGGGAATGCAGGCTGCCCGAGAATGCACGCAGCCATCCCTCTCCTTCCTCCTGAAAACGCGCCAGGAGGGATTCCCTAAGGGCCATATCTCCCGCGGCCATGACAGTGGCAAGAGGTACCTCAAACCAGCGCTTCCACCATCAAGAGGAAGTGACGGGAGCGAATCATAGAATATATAGCCTGCAGCACCGCCCCTTCTACTGCGGGTAATCACGGGAAGGCTTCCAACTTAACCTCTTCAAACCCTTCTCCTCCCACCATGATCTTAATTCCTAAATCAGGGCCCTGACCCCTATTAACTGGGGACAAAAGGGGGAGGGAGATTAGGAGAGCCCCCAGTCTCTTAGCACCCTCCTTAAACAGTCGGGCGCTTACCACATTAATCCCTTAAGGACCGGGCCATTTTTCACCTTAAGGACGATTGTTTTCTCGTCACATATTGTACTTCATGACAGTGGTAAACTTGAATCAAAATATTTCATTTTTATTTATAAAAAAATACCAAATTTACCCAAAATATGGAAAAATTCAGAACTTTCCAAATTTCTATTTCTCTTCTTTTAAGGCCTCATGCACACGACCGTTTTTTTTTAAGGTCCGCAAAAACGGGGTCCGTAGGTCCGTGATCCGTGACCGTTTTTTTGTCCGTGGGTCTTCCTTGATTTTTGGAGGATCCACGGACATGAAAAAAAAGTCGTTTTGGTGTCCGCCTGGCCGTGCGGAGCCAAACGGATCCGTCCTGAATTACAATGCAAGTCAATGGGGACGGATCCGTTTGACGTTGACACAATATGGTGCAATTGCAAACGGATCCGTCCCCCATTGACTTTCAATGTAAAGTCAGGAGTCCCTATTATACCATCGGATCAGAGTTTTCTCCAATCCGATGGTATATTTAAACTTGAAGCGTCCCCATCACCATGGGAACGCCTCTATGTTAGAATATACCATCGGATTTGAGTTAGATCGTTAAAACTCATATCCAACAGTATATTCTAACACAGAGGCGTTCCCATAGTGATGGGGACGCTTCAAGTTACAATATACTTTGAACTGTGTACATGACTGCCCCCTGCTGCCTGGCAGCACCCGATCTCTTACAGGGGGCTATGATACGCACAATTAACCCCTCAGGTCCTGAGGGGTTAATTGTGCGTATCATAGCCCCCTGTAAGAAGAGATCATGTGCTGCCAGGCAGGAGGGGGCACACCCCCCTCCCTCCCCAGTTTTAAATTCATTGGTGGCCAGTGGGCCCCTCCTCCCTCCCCTGTATTACTGTAGATTCATTGGTGGCCAGTGGGCCCCCCTCCCCCTCCTGTAGTACTGTAGATTCATTGGTGGCCAGTGGGCCCCCCTCCCTCCCCTGTAGTACTGTAGATTCATTGGTGGCCAGTGGGCCCCCCCTCCCTCCCCCTCCTAATTAAAATCTCCCCCCCCTATCATTGGTGGCAGCGGAGAGTTCCGATCGGAGTCCCAGTTTAATCGCTGGGGCTCCGATCGGTAACCATGGCAACCAGGACGCTACTGCAGCCCTGGTTGCCATGGTTACTTAGCAATTTTTAGAAGCATTATACTTACCTGCGAGCTGCGATGTCTGTGACCGGCCGGGCGCTCCTCCTACTGGTAAGTGAAAGGTCTGTGCAGCGCATTGCTTATAGCACAGACCTGTCACTTACCAGTAGGAGGAGCGCCCGGCCGGACACAGACATCGCAGCCTCGCAGGTAAGTATAATGCTTCTAAAAATTGCTAAGAAAGTCAATGGGTCCGCGAAAAAAACGGCACAACGGCCACGGATGCACACAACGGTCGTGTGCATGAGGCGTAAAACAGATAGTGATACCTCATATAATAGTTATTACTTTACATTTCCCCAGCCGTCTTTAATATTGATTGGACCCTGGGCAAAAATTTACTTGGGCCCCCTGGATCCCGCCTTCCCACACCCTAGCATGCAATCACCGCCTCCACCACAACACACACACACAAAAAATCCACACACCTGGTAGAGTACAGTGATATAAATACTTCCAGTTCTGAAGACTCCAGCGGCTCAGGATCAGTGCTCTGGGCAGCTGGGCTCAGGCTGGAAGTGAGCACCGCTCTGCAGGAAGGAGACCGGGGCTCGGTTCACCCTAGCGTTACAGTGCACCCCAGAGTATGCAGTATAGCACCCTATAGTATACAGCAACCCACAGTATGCAGTGTAGCACCCTATAGTATACAGCACCCCACACTATGCAGTATAGCACCCCACACTATACAGTATACAGTAAAGCAGTATAGCACCCCACAATATACAGCACCTCACAGTATACAGCACCCCAAACTATACACTATACAGCCCCCCACACTATACAGCCCCCCACACTATACAGTACAGCAGTATAGCACTCCACAATATATAGCACCCACAGTATACAGCACCTCACGGTATACAGCACCCCAAAATATACAGAATACCGCACCTCACAGTATACAGCACCCCAAACTATACACTATACAGCACCCCACACTATACAGCCCCCACACTATACTGTACAGCTGTATAGCACTCCACAATATACAGCACCCCACAGTATACAGCACCTCACGGTATACAGCACCCCAAACTATACAGAATACCGCACCTCACAGTATACAGCACCCCAAACTATACACTATACAGCACCCCACACTATACAGTACAGCAGTATAGCACTCCACAATATGCAGCACCCACAGTATACAGCACCTCACGGTATTAATTTATGAAGTTATTACCCGAAGTCTCGCGAGACTTCGTGAAGCAATAACTTGGCCTCATCGGAGCGAATACATTCTAATACTGTACTGAGCTCCTGCTCCGTACAGTATTAGCACGAAGATTTATGCGAATTGACTTTGACTTTAAAACCCTTTCGCTACCAGCAGTGGTGCAGTCTTTAAACATGGTGCCTGCTCACGCATGCAGCGGCCACCATAGCCGGAAATATTTAATAAAAAACAAAGTACGGGACAAAGTATCATTCTAAAGAAGCTAGAAAAAAATAAAACATTTGTAAAATAATATACAAAAATATTAAAAATTAAATCACCCCCCTTTCCTTAGAATAAAAAAAATTAAAAATATAAACATCATGGGCAATCCAAAAACTCCCATACTATTAAAATATACTACAAAGAAAAAATGTGGGGGATTCAATCAGCACAACCCTATATGTAGGTGCACATTGCTATGGCGAAATACATATACAAAGAAAAAGACACACTCTGCTTTTAACCCCGTCCGGTGCCATTACAGCTTTCATCGGATCCAGGGATGCAAGTACCAACATACATGCTGAGCCCATTATATACTTCTCCTGGAGCCAAATGGAGAAGTATATAGTGGGCTCCATAGAGGCGACCTTGACGTGGTGAGTGGCTTATTACGCTTTGTCCAAAATGTACACCAATGCCTCATCCAGCATAGAGGCAGGGCAGAATGCTGGTTGCAGAGTGCCATTGCATTTGTGTCTTTTTCTTTGTATATGTATTTCGCCATAGCAATGTGCACCTACATAGGGTTGTGCTGATTGAATCCCCCACATTTTTTCTTTGTAGTATATATTGGAGGAGTGGCGATCTCCATGCAGTCATGCACACCTGACCAGTCAATCTGTCCTGTAGGCTGGTTTTAAAGTCAGTATAAAACTGAGTCTGCATAGCACCTACCAGTAGCCATTTGGCTCCAGGAGAAGTATATAGTGGGCTCAGCATGTATGTTGGTACTTGCATCCCTGGATCCGATGAAAGCTGTAATGGCACCGGACGGGGTTAAAAGCAGAGTGTGCTTGGCGTACATGCTGCACCTGCATTCCCTGGACTTTGTGTGGCTTTCATGGCCCACAAACAGGTAGGAACTAGTGTTAGGGACCACTCCATAGAGGCGACCTTGACGTGGTGAGTGGCTTATTACGCTTTGGCCAAAATGTACACCAATGCCTCATCCAGCATAGAGGCAGGGCAGAATGCTGGTTGCAGAGTGCCATTGCATTTGTGTCTTTTTCTTTGTATATGTATTTCACCATAGCAATGTGCACCTACATATAGGGTTGTGCTGATTGAATCCCCCACATTTTTTCTTTGTAGTATATATTGGAGGCGTGGCGATCTCCATGCAGTCATGCACACCTGACCAGTCAATCTGTCCTGTAGGCTGGTTTTAAGTCAGTATAAAACTGAGTCTGCATAGCACCTACCAGTAGCCATTTGGCTCCAGGAGAAGTATACTGTATAGTGGGCTCAGCATGTATGTTGGTACTTGCATCCCTGGATCCGATGAAAGCTGTAATGGCACCGGACGGGGTTAAAAGCAGAGTGTGCTTGGCGTACATGCTGCACCTGCATTCCCTGGACTTTGTGTGGCTGTCATGGCCCACAAACAGGTAGGAACTAGTGTTAGGGACCACTCCATAGAGACTATTAAAATATAAAAATATTTTTTCAATATGCCAAATGGCATAACGGAAAAACGAATCAAAATGGCCTACTAGCTATATTTTTATCGCTTCTCTAAAATGTGATCAAAAAGACACACACACTCCAAAATGGTATCAATAAAAACTACAGATCATCCCCCAAAAAATTAGCCCCCACACAGCTCAGTAGACATAATTATACATTATGAGGGTTAGAATATTTTTTTCCCCAGTATTTAGACATATAAAACCTATACATACAGTACAGACCAAAAGTTTGGACACACCTTCTCATTCAAAGAGTTTTCTTTATTTTCATGACTATGAAGGCATCAAAACTATGAATTAACACATGTGGCATCATATACATAACAAACAAGTGTGAAACAACTGAAAATATGTCATATTCTAGGTTCTTCAAAGTAGCCACCTTTTGCTTTGATTACTGCTTTGCACACTCTTGGCATTCTCTTGATGAGCTTCAAGAGGTAGTCCCCTGAAATGGTCTTCCAACAGTCTTGAATGAGTTCCCAGAGATGCTTAGCACTTGTTGGCCCTTTTGCCTTCACTCTGCGGTCCAGCTCACCCCAAACCATCTCGATTGGGTTCAGGTCCGGTGACTGTGGAGGCCATGTCATCTGGCGCAGCACCCCATCATTCTCCTTCATGGTCAAATAGCCCTTACTTTCAAAGTTTTCCCAATTTTTCGGCTGACTGACTGACCTTCATTTCTTAACCACTTCAGCCCCCAGTGCTTAAACACCCTGAAAGACCAGGCCACTTTTTACACTTCTGACCTACACTACTTTCACCGTTTATTGCTCGGTCATGCAACTTACCACCCAAATGAATTTTACCTCATTTTCTTCTCACTAATAGAGCTTTCATTTGGTGGTATTTCATTGCTGCTGACATTTTACTTTTTTTGTTTATTAATCGAAATTTAACGATTTTTTGCAAAAAAATGACATTTTCACTTTCAGTTGTAAAATTTTGCAAAAAAAACGAGATCCATATAGAAATTTTGCTCTAAATTTATAGTTCTACATGTCTTTGATAAAAAAAAAATATTTGGGTAAAAAAAAAAATGGTTTGGGTAAAAGTTATAGCGTTTACAAACTATGGTACAAAATGTGGAATTTCCGCTTTTTGAAGCAGCTCTGACTTTCTGAGCACCTGTCATGTTTCCTGAGGTTCTACAATGGCCAGGACAGTACAAACACCCACAAATGACCCCATTTCGGAAAGTACACACCCTAAGGTATTCGCTGATGGGCATAGTGAGTTCATAGAACTTTTTATTTTTTGTCACAAGTTAGCGGAAAATGATGATTTTTTTTTTTTTTTCTTACAAAGTCTCATATTCCACCAACTTGTGACAAAAATAAAAACTTCTATGAACTCACTATGCCCATCACGAAATACCTTGGGGTCTCTTCTTTCCAAAATGGGGTCACTTGTGGGGTAGTTATACTGCCCTGGCATTCTAGGGGCCCAAATGTGTGGTAAGGAGTTTGAAATCAAATTCTGTAAAAAATGACCTGTGAAATCCGAAAGGTGCTCTTTGGAATATGGGCCCCTTTGCCCACCTAGGCTGCAAAAAAGTGTCACACATCTGGTATCTCCGTACTCAGGAGAAGGTGGGGAATGTGTTTTGGGGTGTCTTTTTACATATACCCATGCTGGGTGAGATAAATATCTTGGTCAAATGCCAACTTTGAATAAAAAAATGGGGAAAAGTTGTCTTTTGCCAAGATATTTCTCTCACCCAGCATGGGTATATGTAAAATGACACCCCAAAACACATTCCCCACCTTCTCCTGAGTACGGAGATACCAGATGTGTGACACTTTTTTTGCAGCCTAAGTGGGCAAAGGGGCCATATTCCAAAGAGCACCTTTCGGATTTCACAGGTCATTTTTTACAGAATTTGATTTCAAACTCCTTACCACACATTTGGGCCCCTAGAATGCCAGGGCAGTATAACTACCCCACAAGTGACCCCATTTTGGAAAGAGACACCCCAAGGTATTCCGTGAGGGGCATGGCAAGTTCCTAGAATTTTTTATTTTTTGTCACAAGTTAGTGGAAAATGATGATTTTTTTTTTTTTTTTTTTTTTCATACAAAGTCTCATATTCCACTAACTTGTGACAAAAATAAAAACTTCCATGAACTCACTATGCCCATCAGCGAATACCTTGGGGTCTCTTCTTTCCAAAATGGGGTCACTTGTGGGGTAGTTATACTGCCCTGGCATTCTAGGGGCCCAAATGTGTGGTAAGGAGTTTGAAATCAAATTCTGTAAAAAATGACCTGTGAAATCCAAAAGGTGCTCTTTGGAATATGGGCCCCTTTGCCCACCTAGGCTGCAAAAAAGTGTCACACATCTGGTATTGCCGTACTCAGGAGAAGGTGGGGAATGTGTTTTGGGGTGTCATTTTACATATACCCATGCTGGGTGAGATAAATATCTTGGTCAAATGCCAACTTTGTATAAAAAATGGGAAAAGTTGTCTTTTGCCAAGATATTTCTCTCACCCAGCATGGGTATATGTAAAATAACACCCCAAAACACATTCCCCAACTTCTCCTGAGTACGGCGATACCAGATGTGTGACACTTTTTTGCAGCCTAGGTGGGCAAAGGGGCCCATATTCCAAAGAGCACCTTTCGGATTTCACAGGTCATTTTTTACAGAATTTGATTTCAAACTCCTTACCACACATTTGGGCCCCTAGAATGCCAGGGCAGTATAACTACCCCACAAGTGACCCCATTTTGGAAAGAAGAGACCCTAAGGTATTCGCTGATGGGCATAGTGAGTTCATGGAAGTTTTTATTTTTTGTCACAAGTTAGTGGAATATGAGACTTTGTATGAAAAAAAATCAAAAAAAAAAAATCATCATTTTCCACTAACTTGTGACAAAAAATAAAAAATTCTAGGAACTCGCCATGCCCCTCACGGAATACCTTGGGGTGTCTTCTTTCCAAAATAGGGTCACTTGTGGGGTAGTTATACTGCCCTGGCATTTTCCAGGGGCCCTAATGTGTGGTAAGTAGGTAAATGACCTGTGAAATCCTAAAGGTGCTCTTTGGAATATGGGCCACTTTGCCCACCTAGGCTGCAAAAAAGTGTCACACATGTGGTATCTCCGTACTCGGGAGAAGTTGGGGAATGTGTTTTGGGGTGTCATTTTACATATACCCATGCTGGGTGAGAGAAATATCTTGGCAAAAGACAACTTATCCCATTTTTTTATACAAAGTTGGCATTTGACCAAGATATTTCTCTCACCCATCATGGGTATATGTAAAATGACACCCCAAAACACATTCCCAACTTCTCCTGAGTACGGCGATACCAGATGTGTGACACTTTTTTGCAGCCTAGATGCGCAAAGGTGCCCAAATTCCTTTTAGGAGGGCATTTTTAGACATTTGGATACCAGACTTCTTCTCACGCTTTGGGGCCCCTAGAATGCCAGGCAGTATAAATACCCCACATGTGACCCCATTTTGGAAATAAGACACCCCAAGGTATTCAATGAGGGGCATGGCGAGTTCATAGAAATTTTTTTTTTTTTTGGCACAAGTTAGCGGAAATTGATATTTTTAATTTTTTTCTCACAAAGTCTCCGTTCCGCTAAACTTGGACAAAAATTTCAATCTTTCATGGACTCAATATGCCCCTCACGGAATACCTGGGGGTGTCTTCTTTCCGAAATGGGGTCACATGTGGGGTATTTATACTGCCCTGGCATTCTAGGGGCCCTAAAGCATGAGAAGAAGTCTGGAATATAAATGTCTAAAAAATTTTACGCATTTGGATTCCGTGAGGGGTATGGTGACTTCATGTGAGATTTTATTTTTTGACACAAGTTAGTGGAATATGAGACTTTGTAAGAAAAAAAAAAATAATTCCGCTAACTTGGGCCAAAAAAATGTCTGAATGGAGCCTTACAGGGGGTGATCAATGACAGGGGGGTGATCAATGACAGGGTGGTGATCATTGACAGGGGGGGTGATCAATGACAGGGGGGGTGATCAATGACAGGGGGGGGTGATCAATGACAGGGGGGTGATCAGGAGTCTATATGGGGTGATCACCACAGTCATTGATCATGCCCCTGTAAGGCTTCATTCAGACGTCCGGATGCGTTTTGCGGATCGGATCCATCTATCAGTGCATCCGTAAAAATCATGCGGACATCTGAATGGAGCTTTACAGGGGGGTGATCAGGGAGTCTATATGGGGTGATCACCACAGTCATTGATCATGCCCTGTAAGGCTTCATTCAGACGTCCGGATGCGTTTTGCGGATCCGATCCATCTATCAGTGCATCCGTAAAAATCATGCGGACATCTGAATGGAGCTTTACAGGGGGGTGATCAGGGAGTCTATATGGGGTGATCACCACAGTCATTGATCATGCCCCTGTAAGGCTTCATTCAGACGTCCGGATGCGTTTTGCGGATCCGATCCATCTATCAGTGCATCCGTAAAAAATCATGCGGACATCTGAATGGAGCTTTACAGGGGGGGTAATCAATGACAGGGGGGGTGATCACCACAGTCATTGATCATGCCCCTGTAAGGCTTCATTCAGACGTCCGGATGCGTTTTGCGGATCGGATCCATCTATCAGTGCATCCGTAAAAATCATGCGGACATCTGAATGGAGCTTTACAGGGGGGTGATCAGGGAGTCTATATGGGGTGATCACCACAGTCATTGATCATGCCCCTGTAAGGCTTCATTCAGACGTCCGGATGCGTTTTGCGGATCCGATCCATCTATCAGTGCATCCGTAAAAATCATGCGGACATCTGAATGGAGCTTTACAGGGGGGTAATCAATGACAGGGGGGTAATCAATGACAGGGGGGTGATCAGGGAGTCTATATGGGGTGATCACCACAGTCATTGATCACGCCCCTGTAAGGCTTCATTCAGACGTCCGGATGCGTTTTGCGGATCCGATCCATCTATCAGGATCCGTAAAAATCATGCGGACGTCTGAATGGAGCTTTACAGGGGTTGTTCAATGACAGGGGGGTAATCAATGACAGGGGGGTGATCAGGGCGTCTATATGGGGTGATCAGGGGCTAATAAGGGGTTAATAAGTGACGGGGGGGGTGGTAGTGTAGTGTAGTGGTGCTTGGTGCTACTTTACTGAGCTACCTGTGTCCTTGGTGGTCGATCCAAACAAAGGGGACCACCAGAGGACCAGGTAGCAGGTATATTAGACGCTGTTATCAAAACAGCGTCTAATATACCTGTTAGGGGTTAAAAAAAACACATCTCCAGCCTGCCAGCGGCGATCGTTCGCTGGCAGGCTGGAGATCAACTCTCTTACCTTCCGTTCCTGTGAGCGCGCGCGCCTGTGTGCGCGCGTTCACAGGAAATCTCGGCCATCGCGAGATGACGCATATATGCGTGACTGTGCGCAGGGCTGCCACCTCCGGAACGCGATCCTGCGTTAGGCGGTCCGGAGGTGGTTAAAGTAATGATGGCCACTCGTTTTTCTTTACTTAGCTGCTTTTTTCTTGCCATAATACCAATTCTAACAGTCTATTCAGTAGGACTATCAGCTGTGTAATCCACCTGACTTCTCCTCAACGCAACTAATGGTCCCAACCCCATTTATAAGGCAAGAAATCCACTTATTAAACCTGACAGGGCACACCTGTGAAGTGAAAACCATTTCAGGGGACTACCTCTTGAAGCTCATCAAGAGAATGCCAAGAGTGTGCAAAGCAGTAATCAAAGCAAAAGGTGGCTACTTTGAAGAACCTAGAATATGACATATTTTCAGTTGTTTCACACTTGTTTGTTATGTATATAATTCCACATGTGTTAATTCATAGTTTTGATGCCTTCAGTGTGAATCTACAATTTTCATAGTCATGAAAATAAAGAAAACTCTTTGAATGAGAAGGTGTGTCCAAACTTTTGGTCTGTACTGTATGTGGTATTGTGTGATCATACTGACCCAGAGAATGAAGGGCACAGGTCAGTTTTACCACAAAGGGAACACCGTAGGGACAAAACCCATAAAACTGTGGAGGAATTGTGTTTTGTTTTTGCTTTTTCATTTCCACCCCATTTTTTTTCTGCTTCCCACTTCATGGTATGCCATATTAAATGGTGGCATTTGAAAGTACAAGTATTATTTATTAAGAGGTGCAAGAGGCATTTGCCACCATTATTTCCAGGGGTGCTATTCTTGTGACACTAATTTTGGAAGGTTTAATTGTAGTTATGATAATATTATTTTATAAATACAGTATTTGGGGGCACACAGAAGGTGCAATGATAAGGGCAGAGGGGGCGGGTAGCAGGCATAGAATTGGGGTTGTCAGCAGGATGGGGAGTGTTTAAATTGGGAAAAGGTAGAGGAAGATGCTCGAAAAGTTAGGAGCTACAGATGGTCTGAGCCAGATAGAAAAGAAGACAAATTGAATGACTCCAACCGGAGAACAAGGCCTCATAATCTCCATTGTTTTACCTTGGAGATCGGGAATTAGCAGTATCTTAACAAGTGAGATATTTTACTGCTAGAAGAAATGAGAGATCTACATGTGTTGTTCCAGTCATGTACACATTCAACGCAGGATGTGAGCCGATATGAGTATTCTGACATGACTTCAAAGTCTTAAAGTCAAATCCACAACCATACATTGTGTGAAATATGTATAGTGGGTGCCACAAAAGCTCACACTAGTTCAGAGCTGTCTGTCCTAGCTGCTTGGATAGTAACAATATAGTAGGTGTCAATGCTGAAGGTCAAGAGGAACATTGATGGTCAGCGCTCTAAACAAAGACTCAATAGAAGATGTTTGTCTGCTCCAAATACACATCTTCTCTGAGCCCCAGGTGACAACGCTGTGAAGCAATGTACTGAATGTATTAGGTCTTAACCACTGTTAGTATCAGTTTTTTTCTACTTTTTGTTCAATGTGTTTGGGATGTGACATTCGATGTCCCACATGAGGTCAGACCTGAGTTACCCAAAACAGATTGGTCTCTAAGGATTTCCTGCTTGACAACCTCAAAGAAAAGACTACAAAGGGGCATGAACTGTCAGAGATGAGCTAATAGCTGAATTGTTATGGGTTTGACTGCACAGATGAGGAGAATCAGGTAGGCACCAGAAAGCCAGGCTTTTTTTTTGAGTCAACAATATATGCCATGGACTTCTTTAGCCCCCAGACAAAGGCACGCCGAAACGCGCGTTGGGATAGTGCCACCCTGGGTGATTCAGCACACAGTCTTTTTCCAGGTGAGTCTCTGCCTTCTTTTTAGCCAACCTCAATACAGGTCTTTACCTATACCTGGGTCCTGTTGTGGTTTGTTGTTTATTTCTCCTTGCACTTGCAACACAAACCTTGCCATGTGGTCTTTCTTTTTTGACTTACCTGTGTATTGTATCCACCATACTTTCCCTGGTCATTGGTTGGTTATTTTACCATGCATTTTCCATTGATCTATATATTTATCTTCATCATAGACATGTGTGCCAGCCCAGGGTGGCGTTTTTTCATCTGCTCCCAATTACTTTTTAATGGCAAATTCATTATATGTACGTCTTTTTATTATTATGTCATAATTTAATAAAATAAATGTTTTACTTTTCTGGTACTATGAGCTCCTTTTTCTTGTTTTTTCGTTTTTCTTTAGCCCCTGCCCTGAATAGTGATCCCTCAATCCCCTTACTGATGGAGTGTTTCAGTTCTAAAAGACTAGGCACTTACCAGAGGTTTAGTGTAGTGATGGTTTAACAACAGCTTTTTTTTATTTCTTGGACTACCAAAATAATGTTTGTGTCTTTTTTTTGGGAAGCCTGTTTATTAAGTTTTTTTTAGGGCAAATGTGTGCAAAGGGTGGAAAAACATGTTTGTTTTTTTTACTTATATTCTATTTTCTAAAAAATGCTAATTTAAACTAAAATGAAGTATTAGAATGGATTCCCTGTTTTTGTTTTCTTTCAATCGTTTTGAGATATGTATAATCTTTGTAAAAGGGGTATATTATTTTACATTTTTTACAAATTTATTTGTATTTGTATTTTTTTTTTTACATAGTATGTCCCATAAAGTCATAAAAGACCTCTGACACCCCTGATCGGCAGGGGTGCCCGGATTTCCACCCCCCCAATGATGAGAAAATGATGTCCTATACTGAGGATTGGTCATCATTATGATTTCCTGGTTAACCCCTTTAACTACATAGCAAGGAATAAACAAACTCACCTCTTGGTTCCCTGGCTGCCTGTATACCATTGGTTTCATGGTCTTCCGTAAGTCTCTGTTGATGTGCATTACTGACCATTGCAGTTAGTCACTGACCGCGGCTTTAATGTCATACATTAGTTCCTAGGCTGCCATGCAAATATATCGGCACCCCGGTCCTCATTCGTGGGGCGCTGATCGGAGATAGATGGAGCTCCCTTCCTCTAAACCACTTAGATGCCACAGATCTCTTCTCTGGACTTCAAATCCATTAAGGTGGAAGAGAAATGATATATCCTGCTGGGTGAAGAAGAAAACACAGTGACAGGACAATATGCTAGTGCGTGCCATACACTGAGAGAAACATGATATGCCCCTGCCCTGAACAGTGATCCCTCAATGGTCTCAGGATACAGTATTTTCAACATACAATAGTCTTTCCCGGTCAAATGTAAGTTTAAACCAGACTCAACATACAATACTTCAGACTCAGGTCCAACCAATCAATGTGGCCACTTCTCTGGTAAAACACCGATACTGGTTGTCTGGTAGCTCCTCTTTACAGTGCTGTGCGGTACCACATGTCCTGTACTGCCCTCTGTCTGTACCAGGATGAACTGCTCCTTTGGACACTGAGCTACTTCCTTGGATTTGTATGCATGTATTTGGTCCTTCCATGGTCATTTAGTGTTCTAGTATATATTTGATCCTTTGGTCCTTGGAGAATTTGAACATATGCTTTGTATAGGTATGATTTACAGATATAGAGAGATGCTATATAGATATATCATAGGCACAACATATACAAGATAGATAGATATGAGATAGATATATAGAGAGAGCGATAGATAGATAGATAGATAGATAGATAGATAGATAGATAGATAGATAGATAGATAGATAGATAGATAGACCTATAGATAGATATGAGCTAGATATAGAGAGATAGATAGATAGATAGATAGATAGATAGATAGATAGATAGAGAAAGAGATAGATAGATAGATAGATAGATAGATAGATAGATAGATAGATAGATAAATCAGATAGGCTTTAGGCCAGAACTACACACAGACGTTTTTTGTGAGATTATCTCATTTTAACTTTTAACCCCGTAATGCAAAATGGCGTAACTGTTATGTCATTTGCGCATAAGGAATGTATGAAGTGGATGGCTGCCAGTTGTTTTGGGATTCGAGATAACTTCGATCCTGGTTATTTAACCCCTCAGATGGCGCGGTCCGATTACAGCATCTGAGGGGTGAGATGAAGGGTCCTCCAATCAGAGCCTCTGTGGCAAAATTGCGGGGCTCCAAACATAACAGCCTCTTAAGCCGTGCCTGGGGTATGGCTTAACAAGAAGCCTGCGTTAATATTCTACTGTAGTCCATGCTGCAACTGACACAAAATATATTATTGAAAATATAAAAAACAAAAATATAAATTATTCTAATTTACCCCTCTCCCAATTTTACATATATAAAAAAAAAATTATAAAAAAAGTAATTGGTGTTAAAATATAAAAATTTATCATGCGCAGTGAATGCCAGCAAAAATGGACAATTTGCTGTTTTTCGCTCACTGCACCCCACCCCCAAAGGAAATTGAATACAAAGTTATCAAAAACTTGTATGTACCCCAAAACGGTCCCAATAAAAACAACTGGTCATCCAGCAAAAAAAACAAGCTCTAAAACTGCCAGATGAGAATATAAAACATCATGGTTGTCAAAATATGCAAATATTTTTTTATTTTAATGTTTTTTATTTTTTTAGGTAGTAAAACATAAAAACTATATAAATTTGGTATTGCCATAATCATACTGACCCGCAGAATAAGGTCGGTGTATCATTTTTAGTGCATAGTGAATGGAGTAAAAAAAATATATAAAATGCAAAATAAAAAAATCCACGGTGATAGGTTTTTTTTTCTTCTTTTTTTCAGTTTCACCCCACAAAGATTTTCTTTCTCTTTTTCCAATAAAAGATATGGTAAATTAAATGGTGCCATCAAAAAAATTAAACCCTCTGGCTAGGTTAATGGCAATTTGAAAAAGTTATAGAACTTGAGAAGATGAGGAGGAAAAAATGAAAACATAAAAACGACAATTGAGAGTTGCAGCCAGAACTCCATGAAAATCATTTCGGAGGGGATTTCCTGATGAGCTATTATAAGTGCTGGACACAGATCGGAGCGAGCCCTCGGTGTGTGGACTGGTAGCCCTGATCTCCGGTGTGCCCTGTGGGGGCAGCCACCTTCCTGTGGGAGGAAGTCCCCTCCAGGACGTGGATTGTAGGTGATGGCAGTGCGGGTGTCAGTCTGCTGGGATCAAAGGGGAGCGAGGCGGCGGGGGGCGAGGCGGGGTCCGGGGGTCGTCTACAGGAGGGGGCACCAGCTATAAGACTCAGCTCCAGGGCGGACACCGGCCATCACCGCACCATGGAGAAGATCCTGAGGGCAGCCTTCTGCCCCAACACCGAGCTGCCAGTGTGGGGCTGCCAGGACACCGTGCCAGCTTCAGGTATGTGAGAGCCAAGGGCTGCCAGCTCAGCAGGGCACCGCCGGCCACCCTGCCCCGGGATAATAGTATGTACATAGAAAGAGGTAGAGATGGTGATATATAATAATAGATATGAGAGAGATAGATATGAAATAGATAATAGATAGATATATAGATTAATAGAGAGATAGATAGATATGAGATAGATAGATAGATAGATAGATAGATAATAGATATCATAGATAGACAGATATGAAATAGATATGAGATAAATAGATAGATAAAAAGATAGATTGATAGAGAGATAATAGATATATAGATTGATATGAGATAGATAGAAAGATAGATAGATGATAGATAGATAGATAGATAGATAGATAGATAGATAGATAGATAGATAGAGGGATGATAGATAGATGATAGATAGATAGATAGATAGATAGATAGATGATAGATAGATAGATAGATAGATAGATAGATAGATAGATAGATAGATAGAGAGATGATAGGTAGATAGATTAATAGAGAGATATGAGATAGATAGAAAGATAGATAGATGATTGATAGATAGATAGATAGATAGATAAATAGAGGGATGATAGATAGATAGATAGATAGATAGATAGAGAGATGATAGATATTAGATAGATAGATAGAAAGATAGATTAATAGAGAGATGATAGATAGATAGATAGATAGATATCATAGATACATATGAGATAGATAGACGGATAGAAAGATAGATCAATAGATGATAGATACTGATTGATTGACAGACAGATAGATTGATAATTATATAGGAGATAGATAATAGATTAGAACTATACTCCTATTATTATATTCATACACTTATTCCTTGCCATATTTCTTTTCTTTACTATATCTATTTCTATATGATTATATATATATATTATTAATGATTATTGCAAATAAATAGTATTTTTTCCCATTTGACCTCATTAAGGCTGCTTGGAGCTGAGCCCACGAGCTCATCCGTGTTCAGACACAAAAACTGGCTTTTTTTTATTTACATAGACCACACGTGGATGGTGTCCGTGTGCTGTCTGTCTTTCTCGTGGACCCATACCAGGAAAACCAGACCTAAACAGAGCCTGCTGGGATTTTCTCTGCATGGGCTGATGGTCCGTGCAGAAAATGTGATATGTTAACTGAACCATTGAGGGGGGGGGGGTCATTTACTACAGACTGGCGTTTCACACACCAGCCTTAGGGCTCATGCACACAACTGCTGTTTTTATCCGCATCCAATCCACATTTTTTGACGGATGCAGACCCATTTACTTCAATGGCGCCATATGTCCGTTCCATGGCATCCACAGAATATAGAACATTCCCAATTCCTGTCCGCATTACGGACAAGGATAGGACTGTTCTATTATGGGCCGGACGTAACGTTTCGCAAAATTCAGAACGCACGCGGCAGTATCTGTTTTTAAGATGTCTTATCGTAGAAAACAAAATCCTCACAGTGATTCTCATTTTCAGGAACAGATTCTAAACCAAAGGAAACAGGTTCCCCTGTGAATGGGACACCCAACCAGAGAAAGCGGAAGAGGACATTGTACAGTAAGTGGCAGCAGGTGGAGCTAGAGAGCGTCTTTCAGGTTATCCCTTATCCTGACATCAGTACGAGGGAGCACCTAGCCAAGGTCATCAGACTGCCCGAGTCTAAAGTGCAGGTACGTCGGGGAATCATAGTCAATGGCAGGTACAATAAATGCAAATATAACTAAGGTCATTTGAATTGGGTTTCTCTGTGCTACAAAATGAAGCATTTCAGAAAAATTTACATGGAAATGTAGGATTCTGTATTTCCACCTTGTAATTTACGGTAGTTTTTTTTTTGGTGATGGTGGTGGTACAGCACAAATCCAGTAAAGAACCAGCTGTTTCACTGACTCTACCGATTGCAGAACTCAACCCGGACATATCCCCATTTTCACCCAGGCAGCCCCTCTGATATGAGCCTGGAACATGAAATTGCTTGAATCGCGCAGGGAGATCTGTTGACGTAGTGAGATATCTATGGGTAAAGCTAGGCAGAGGCTTCCGCCTAACAGTGAGCCCAATGACATCACCGACACTAATGGGCGGGCATTAGCGCTGCCCTAGCCTGTAAAATTTCTAAAGCAGTGCTTAAGCCGGCCCGTCAGTGTCGATGACATCACCGAACACACTGCTAGGCAGAAGCCTCCGCCTAGCAGTGTAAAAATATAAGCAAATAGCCCTTGACCTGCATGATCCAGTGCAGGGCAAGGGAGAGCACAGGAGCATGCTCCGTTGCTCATATTGGGGGGAGGGCTGCCTGGGTGAAAATGAGGATATGTCCGAGTTCAGCTCTGAACCCGAACAACCCCTTTAACAGCAAGAGAGGGGAATAAGTTGCTGTCAGTTACCACTGGCAACTGCTTATCTCCTGCAGTTACAAAGGATCGGCCATGTTGAAATTCAACAAGTTTGATCCTTCTTTCCTACGACATGCCATTGGGAAAGTTGGGAGACCCCCATATACATTAGTCAGCCAGTCTCGACTACCACAGTCTAGCCAATCCTGTATATCGTCAGGTTAAACTTCTGTCTGTTCTGGTATGGGCATATGGTGGACACCGACGGATATCACTGACTATAATTGGGTCAGTTGGGTTTCTGTTATGGGTTTTGACATTCTGCCAGAATAACGCTGAGTGCAGTAGTGTTTTTTGTCCTTTTTTTTTTTTTGCGATGGAGCTCTCTGCTGGAATCTCCACCACAGATCTGAACCTAACCTTAAAGTGGTATTCCAGCTCTGTGATACCTTCAGGAGTTGGACCTTCACCCCTGTCAATCAGCTGTTTGAAGGGGCTGCGGCACTAGTGCGAGATGTTGTCTACATCCTAGTGCAGTGTGATCCCACATAACGTCGCCGGATCATCCGCCACTTCTAAATGTAAGACAGCATCCTAGCCGGCCCGTCCCCACCACGCCCACTTTTTTTTAGATCTGGCGCGAACGGGGAGAAGTCCCAGATTACGGTGCAAAGAATCTTATTTAGGCGTATTTCTTTTTGATAAATGACCCCCTAAATGTATATAGAGAGCCACTCCTAAGGACTCATGTAGACGACTGTATCTGTTTTGCGGTCCGCAAATCGTGGATCTGCAACACATGGATACCAGACATGGATATCAGCCGTTTGCAAGCCACCATTTTTAACAAACTCCTCTAGAAACATCCTATCCTTGTCCGTAAAACGGACAAGAATAGGATATGTTCTATCTTTTTTTGTGAGGCTGCTGACCTGACATACACATGCGGACAGGACACAATGTGCTGTCCGCATCTTTTGCGGCCCTATTGAAATAAATGGGTCTGCATCCGATCCCTGGATGCGGACCAAAACTATGGTCGTGTGCATGAGCCCTAAAGTATAGAGTTTTTATGGGGCATCGTATACTTTGTTTCTATTCCATAGATATTTGTTTCACAGGTTCATACTGGGCTTGGTTCTGTTGCAGATGACATCATATTCGGCAGGGAAATAGCACTGCAAAGGACACCACATGAACCAGATGGGCCCTAACATAAGTCAATGAGGTCTATAAGGTGCTGGTGGTATCTGCTGTATGAGCTTTGTGGTTTCTGTTATGAACATATGAAATGTATTCCTTAGAAAGCAGTATATTTATTATTTTTTTGACCCACAGGTTTGGTTCCAGAACCGCAGAGCCAGGAAAAACAAGAGTGGCAAGTCAAACAAGTATCTCTACGGGAGAGGATCTTCACTTCAAGCTCATCACCTCTACTCGAGTTCAGCATCTTCCTCTCAGGGCTGTAGTCAAAGAGACGCCCTAATGCCCATGCCCTTACCTCATGGACATCCTGGTCAGCATGTATCTTCTTTGCAACAAACTAGATACCCATCATTTCCACAGATGTCTCGTCCAGTCTCTGAGCAGTTCTCTGATAAGTCTTATCCACAAACCTACAGGCAGCAGGACGTGCAGTGGCAGAACGTCACCTCCATTCCAGACTATGGTTACAACGCTCCATTGTATGAAACCCAACGGGTTGAGGCATTTACAATTCCCTCACAAGGATCATATTGGGAGATGTTTCCTCACACAGTGAATGAAAATGGGTCACAGACGTCACTAGGATATCTATCTAATGTCATATACAATGCCGCCATTATTACTAACCTGGGAGATCTCTAGACTGCACTTTATGTACCTATGATACATATAGACACTTATGGTAATTCTGTATCTTTGAAGACTTGCTCTTCCTGGACAAGTCATATGATGAGATGTAGACACATTTGTAAGAGGACATGGTTAACGATGAACAGAGGTCTGAATATCCAGAAATATTGTGGAACGAAGACCATCTATTTGTATATAAATGGGAAAAAAAGAAAATAGTTTGAAAAAAATAAACATTTTACTGTCATTTACTTGGTGGATGGGTTTTGTGCATAAAATAAACTAGAAGGCTGGGGCTATAAAAAAAGATATAGACTGTGTGGTGTGCTTAGGGAGTGATTTCCCAATCCACTGTAGATTGCATGAGTGTGTCATGTCAGATGGGCTAGTTACTAGGAAAAGACTTTTAAATGGACTGATTACTCAGCACCAGCATTGTCCATGGTGTGTGACCAGTATTGCGGTGGCCCCATCGAAGTAAATGTGTGCCACTCTGTGCGTCCTTGGTCCTCCTGCTTCCTCTGTCTTACATATGTCAGATGAATAGTACCATTAAATTCAGCTGAGCTAGCCCTACAGACATTGTGGGGACTGTTTCATAAGGGGAATATTTGAAGTCAGTTTTGCTTGAGTCTGCTTTGATGTACTTTATTTATGCCACATTTATCAAATGTCTCATGTTTGATGAATTTGTCTTATCCTTAAACCTAACACTTCTGTCTAGAAAAGCTCCTCCAGTTTTCCTACTCCACCCTCCTCCTGGAGTGAGATTGACTTTTAAAAAGAATCTCAGTGATAAATCTGGAATCAAACTCATTAACATATCTAACCACACCCACTTTTCAAAACTGGAGTAAACGGTGTAAAATGATAATAAGGCACACAATGTTTGCTTGAGTGCAAAAAGTTGCTGAAAGACCAATTTTGCTACTTTTTGAAGCCACAATTATGGAATGCAGGGATGAGAAATCAGGGCATTGTGCCTGGTTTATTTGTGAACTTCATTGTGACAAACCCCCTTCAACACCTGGAATACTTTTGGTGCTACTGGTAAAAATCTATAAAAATCAGGGGAGGTGTGTGTTACTTCCATAATATAGACAATCAAATATGGGGGAAATACCCCATTCTGTAGAAGTCCCAACTCCAAGAAGGTTCAGAACATCAGAGCACCCCTATGTGGTAGTGGTTATGGTAACTGGTCCCCCATAAACAACTGGGTATTCATTAATGACATTATACTAGCATTTTTTGCTGCCATTTTTTTCTTGGTACGTAATATGCAAGAGTCACAATTGGCCCTAAATGCAAGGAACAGATAAGAAGTAACGACAACTGTCTCTTTATGGTTTAACGGGGTATTCTGGTATGTAAAAGTGAATCCCCTATCCACAGGGGATGACTATCAGACCAGTGGGTGTCCTACCACTGGGACCCCCCCTGCACCACTGAAATGACTGGAGCGGCTGATCGCACATGGCACGGCCGCTCTATTCATTTCTATGGGAGCTCCGGAGATAGTGGAGCGCTGTACTCGGCTATCTCTGGAACTCCCATAGAAATGAATGGAGCAGCCGCGCCATGTGCAATCGGCCTTTCCGGTCTTTTTAGGGGAGCAACAGGGAGTACAGGGACCCCGTTCTCGTGATCGTGGGATTCCCACCAATCTCATAGTTATTCCCTAACCTGTTGGTAAGGGATAACTTTTACCTACCGGAATCCCCCTTTAAAGGGGTTGCCGACCCCTGAAATGCCGGGCCCCTCACACACAATATACTTACCTCCCCGTCGCGCCTCCCTAACGTCACCCGCGATGCTAGGGAGGCTCGTTCCCGTGACGGCCTGCGAGGTAAGAACATTGTGTGTGAGGGGCCTGGGCACATAGGGCAGCATTCCAGGAGTCGGATAACCCCTTTATAGACTATTTGCCCCCAAATAAATAAAAATCTAGTAAAAGGTATTTTACTTGCCCCTTTTAATGCTCTGCTGTTTCTAAGATATCTGTTTAGAAATCAGGGTGACTACCTATGGTAGCAGTTATAACTTCTGAAGCAGTGTTCCTCAACTCCAGTCCTCAGGGCCCAGCTGCCGATCATGATTTGAGAATATTCCCCCAGAATTAATGCATATGGCAAGTCCTGATGCATTGACACTAATTGTATTACCTGCTAAATACTAAGAGGTAAAGAAGAAAGAAGAGGGAGCGCTGTCCATATCGGTGGAAGAAGGAGAAAGATAAGTATATTCATTTGTTATATTCTTTATTGGTCAATGACGTGTTTCTGGGCTGTACTGGCCCCTCCTCAGATTATAACCAAGTTCAGTTCTTGGTTATAATCTGGGGAAGGGGCCAGTACAGCCCAGAAACACGTCATTGACCAATAAAGAATATAACAAACGACTATACCTAAAGGGCATCTGTCAGCAAATTTGTACCTATGAGACCGGCTGACCTGTATCATGTGCGCTTGGCAGCTGAAGGCATCTGTGTTGGTCCCATGTTCATATGTGCCCTCATTACTGAGAAAATTGATTTTTCAATATGTGCAAATGAGCCTCTAGGAGCAACGGAGGCATTGCCATTACACCTAGAGGCTCAGCTCTCTCTACAATGGCAATGCCCCTGTTGCTCCTAGAGGCTCATTCACATATATTAAAACATCATTTTTTCAGCAATGCGGGCACATATGAACATGGGACCAACACAGATGTCTTCAGCACCAAGCAACAGTTTTATAGGCCCAAATCTGCCGACAGATGCCCTATAACTCTCTCCTTCTTCCACCGATACAGACAGTGCTCACCGTTCTTTACCTCTGGATACATTGCTCATCCAGTTACCGGACCATGACAACGTGAGCAGCAGCTGTGGTGGAATCATTTAATGCCTTTCAGAGTGTTGTGCCTCTAAGTGCAACCAGTCCAGGTTAGCACCCAAACTGTGGCACCTATCTCCTAAATCCAGCGGTACTCCCTATGCTCCTTTTATTCTTTCTATACTGCTCAATACTACGGAAATCCTGAAGACATGCCCAACATGTGGGCCCTGAGGACTGGAGTTGAGGAACACAGTTCTAAAGGTTTGTCATCTATCATTCACAGATCACTGAATCACAATCTGATAAAAAAAAAGAGTGTTTAGCCATAGAGGTGGGGCTTTGAGGAGTGGGGGGCCCAGTTTCAGTTATTCCCATCCCCTTTGTCATTGAGTAGTGAGAACCAGTTAGCAGTGTTCTCCAGGATTTTCATATTAATGGCCTATTCTCTCATTAACTTCCAGCACCCCCACCAATCTTGAGGAAGCCGCGGCGCTCACCGGAGCTCTGGTGAGTGCCGAGGTCTTCTCACATTCATTGAATAGGGCTGAGTTGCGCTTAGACCATGTGACCAATAAACGTGGCGTCACATGACCTAAGAAAAAGCCTAAGCATTCACAGAGCACCACTGCCTCTTCCTACAGCTATAGGTGAGGGTAAAAGGAGTTGGACCCCACTGATCAGATATTGATGACCTATCCTGAGGGCAGGCCATCAATATCAAAATCCCAGGGAACCCCTTTAAGCATATCCCTCTCCAGGAGAACAGTATTATCCTGGATGGGAAAACCCAGCAATTTCATGAGGAATCTAGCTTGATGTTTGCTATGGGGACTGCACTCAATAAGGGAGAATTCACATGATCATATCCGTGTGGCCGAGCAGCAGATTACAGAACATGTCCTATTCTTGTCTGCCTAGTACTTTTTCAATGGGGCCTGCGAAAAGTGCGGGATGCACATGGACCGGATCTGCAATTTGCAGATTGCAAAACGGATACTGTCGTGTGAATGCACCCTAAGTAGACAGATTTGCACAAGTCTACACTATTATTTGTACCAAGGTTATCAAATGTCACATGATGTTTGATACATTTTGTGCATCTTTAAGTCTAACACTTCTGTCTTCAAATGACACTCCACCTTCTTCACCACCCCTTTAATGGAGTAAGATGGCGACAATTATTTGACTTCCTTAAAAAGTCACAGATGATAATTCTGGCGTAAATCAACTCGACAGGTTAATCACTTTTACTTACTCACAACCTTTTTACAACCAGAGTGGTGTAAAAAATGCAAATTGTTGCCAAATTTGTTTGTACATAAACCCAAAAGTTCACAAGACCCTATTTTTGTGACTCTCTGATGCCAGAATTCTGGACTACAAGGCTTGAGAAATTCTCCCGTAAGTGAAATGTACAAGTCTACACTTCTAAATCATATCCAGCAGATTCGTTCAGACTATTGTTTTACCATTACAGCTTTCAAAGAACAAATACGCAGTAATATTTAGGTCTGAAATCCCCTAATCTTAACACTGTAAATCAAGGTTTGCTGCCTTATCTTCCACTGTCAGACTATTTATTAGACCTTTATATTGTGTATTACATTGGTTATAGGCAATCTTCCTTTGTGCTATCTATCAGCTTATCTCTTACTTTAATTTTCGATAGTATTATATTTCAGTTGATTCTTGAAGAACTTTGCAATAAACATGCTACGAGCCACAATCCGGCAATGCTAGTGAATATCACAATCATCTGTAATACCAACTAATCTTCATGAACATTACTTTAATCCAGCCCCTAATTTCCAGATGATTGTGAGAGATGGGGCTGTGGATTTACAGACATTACCTAATCCCACCATAACTTTATAGAGCCAGGTTAGAGCTGTATGTACTGCAAATAAAATATTAAGTGTCTTTTAGAAGGGGCTTAGCAGATATCAAAACATTAATCGACAATGTTAAACTCTCGCAGTCTGTCTCATGTGTGGGGTTTAGCTGCAATTTCACCAGCTCATCAAGGCAGGAGGTAAGACTTCACATCTATGGTATCTGAGCAAGTGAGGACACCACAAGAACATTACCACATTTATGGTGACATTCATCTATGATTAACACTGTCCTGTAGATACTGGGGGAGAGTCACTGGAAATATTGCTCATGGATAGTCCAGCCGCTGGCATCCTGAGTCCATGGGGAGTCTTCATATTAGCAGCCACTTGTAGTTACACAGATGACTGGACAATTCCCAGTTGTCCCAGTGGTACCAGTCAACGAGTCACTGCCTCTTGATTCCCATCATCCTGGTTGACATAATGTAAAGGCCCCTGCACACAGCTCAATTGAGCAGACAAGCAGGAAGTGTTCCTTCCCAACAATTTCCTGCTCGTTGCATTTCCATGCAATCTCCTCCACAGTATGGGGAGGAGTGATGACTAATGCCATTGCTGGTCCCTATACAGAATCATTCATTGTTTGGCGACAGCATGATCTGCTGCTGGCTAACGATGACTTAGGTGATCAGTCCAATGATCTTATTACCCGATGAACAAGCTTTATTCTCGTTCACAGGATAATTTAATCAGTTTCTATGAGGAGGTAAGTTCTAGACTTGACCGCAGCGAATCAATGGATGTCGTATATCTGGACTTCTCCAAAGCATTTGACACTGTACCACATAAAAGGTTAGTATATAAAATAAGAAGGCTTGGACTGGGAGAAAATGTCTGTATGTGGTAAGTAACTGGCTCAGTGATATCACCATGATGGCATAACAAGGAGATCTACAAAATTATACTTTATGGGAGGGCTACTGCCTGGAGGACCTTACATCCAAAGGACAACTCAGAACAATTGGAAAGATCTAACTGATAGTGTTTGATGAAAGTATGCAAACTGGACCATGTTGGCGCTCTGCAAATCTCATCTAAAGAGGCACCTGCTTTCTCCGCTTGGGAAGAGGACATAGCCCTGGTGGAATGTGCTTTCAAGTTATCAGGACATGAAAAACCCTGAGAATTATAACAACAGGAGATTGTGTTCTTTATTCACCTAGCAATAGAAGATCTAGACACTTTCTGACCTTTATTCTTTCCTAAGAACTGAATAAGGAGACTATCAGATTTTCTAAAACTCCTAGTAGCTTCTAAGTACTTCAGAACCGTACGTCTAACATTGAGTGTGTGAAAGGCCGCTTCCTTACTGTTTTTAGGATTGTTGCAGAAGGAAGAGAGGATGATTTCTTGATCTCTATATAAATCTGATATGACTTTTGGAAGGAACCCCGGGTCCAGTCTAAGAACTATTCTATCTTCTAGAATCTTAAGATAGGGCTCCCTGATAGAAATGGTCTGAATTTCGCCCAGCCCCCTTGCAGATGTAATCGCTATAAGAAAGGCTGTCTTAAGAGATAGAAATTTCATGGGGCAGTCATCTAGAGGTTCAAACGGACTCAATGTTAGACCAGTTAGAACTGTGTTGAGATTCCATGTAGGTACTCTTGACTTCAATGTGGGTCTCATTCTAGATGCTGCTCTCATAAACCTTCTGATCCATCTATGGTTAGCTAAATCTGAATCAAAGAAACAACTAAGCCGACACCTGGACTTTTAAGGTAGAGGGTCTGAGACCCCGTTCTAACCCTTGCTATGGGAAATCTAAGATCTTCAGAATTTTCAGCTTTTTAAGGTTCGGGTTTGACTCCCCCGACCAGGAACAGAATTTTTTCCAGATTTTCAAATAGATCGCTGAGGTCACATTATCTGAGAGGCCCTGGCGTCTCAGTATTTCCCCCTTTAGGATCCAGGCTGTCAATTTTAGAAATTCTGGGTGAGGATGAAGGATGGGTTCTTGATGTAGAAGGTCCCTCCTGAGTGAAAGAGTCCAAGGGTCGGAGATAGAAAGTCTCTTGACGGAGGAGAATCAGCTCCTTTTCGGCCAAAAGGGGGCTATTAGAATCACTGTTGAATTCTCCTTTTGGATCTTCTGAACCACCCTCAGGATAAGCGGTAGAGGTGGAAAAGCATAGCTTAGATTTCAGTTCCATGTCAAAGCGAACACCTCTATTGCCCAAGGGTTGCCCCTGGGATCTAGGGAACAAAACCTCTCTACCTTCCTGTTGTCCTTTGAAGCAAACAGGTTTATATCTGGAGAGCCCTGTCTGTCGACTATCAGCACCTCTGTGCTCAAGGACCATTCTGTTTAGTCTATTTTCCATCGGCTTAGATAATCCGCCTCTTGATTCAGAGAACCCTTGAGATGGGTTGCCGAAATAGATTTTGCATTCTATGTTTTATTTGATATGGCTAGCAAATTCTTTGATTTTGTTCCCCCTTGGTGTGAGAGAAGCAATTGTCGTTGTATTGTCCGAAAGGATCCTTAGATGGTGATCCCGAAGAATCTCTTTTGCTTTAAGGATTCCCATACAGCGATCAGTTCCCGGAAGTTTGAGGATTGGCTGCTTACCGACGGGGGCCAAGAACCCTGGTAATAGTAGTCTCCAATTTACGCACCCCAACCCAACAGGCTTGCATCTGTTTTGATCTGGATATAAGGAGATTTCTCCCAGACTATTCCCCCCGAGAGGTTCCTCTGAATTTTCCACCAGCACAGGGATGCCTTTACTGAACCTGGAATGAGAACTTTGCGGTCTAGAGACTCTTGTTGTCCGTCTCAAATTCCCAAGATTGTATGGTACGGAAATGTAATTGACTCCATGCTATCGAAGGAATGCATGCCGTTAAACGGCCCAACAAACTCATCGCCTCTCTTATGGAACAGCCTTTCCTTTCTTGAAAGGCTCTGACCTTTACTTTTAAGGACTGGATCTTGTCCTGGGGAAGGAAGGTGGCTGTATTCGTGAGTCCAGGATAACTCACAGGTACCGAACCTTGGTTGATGGCTGTAGAACAGATTTTCCGGGATTTATAACCCAGCCCAGCTCTTTCAGTGTGGATAAAAAAAAATATTTAGATCAGTTGATAACCGGTTTTCTGTATCACCGACTAGTAAAGAATCGTCCAAATATGGCACTTAAACTAGGTCTATTTGTCTTAGATACGCTACCATTTATACAACCAGTTTAGTGAACACTCTGGGGGCCGAGGAGATCCTAAACGGAAGAGCTGTGATTTTAAAATGGTGAATGTTGCCTTACTGATCTTTTACGGCATATCTTAGAAATTTTTAATAGTTGTAATGAATTGGGATGTAGTAGTATGCATCTTTAAAGTCCACTATGCACATTAAGGCATTCTTTTTTATCAAGGGGATTATAGACCTCAGGGATTCCATTCGGAATTTCCTGTAAGAAATGTATCTGTTGAGGAATTTTAAGTTGATTATTGTACGGTAGGACCCTTCTTTCTTTTTTTACTAGAAAGAGACTGGAATAGAATCCCTGACCCTAATCTGACAGCAGGACCTGCACTACTACCCCAATTTTCCTTATATCTTGAACTCCTTGCCAGATGTTCTTCTGGGTTTTTACAGATCCAAGATTTGTCACCAGGAATCTTTTTGGGGGGACTGAAGCAAATTCTATTTTGTAGCCTAAACTGACTAATTCCCGAGCCCAGAGATTCACAGTTATCTTTTCCCAGGATGTCTTAAAATACTTCAGTCTCCCTCCTACTCTGGTGTCATTGCTTGTCTTCAGATTTGTTTTGGGGATTAAGAAGAAACCCTTTTCCCCTACCACCTTTATGGTAGCTCCAGCATCCTAACTTCCCTTTACCTCTATAGGATTTGTCCTGACCTGCAAAGGAACGAAAGGAATATTTTCTCTTATTTGGTCTATCCTCAGGAAAACCCATTTTCTTGTCTGACGCTTTTTCCAGAATTTTGTCTAAAACTGGGTCAAATACATATTCTCCTGAAAAAGGGATAGAACAAAACTTAATCTTTGAAGTTTTATCCCCTGACCAAGACTTCATCCAAAGCGCCCGACGGGCTGAAAACCTGACCGACTCGGCAGAAGCATCCGCCAAGAAGGCCGTCGCAGATTTAAGCAAAGGGATGGAGTATATAATTTCGTCCCTAGGGGTCTTGTTCCTTAGATGGGATTCCAATTAATTTAGCCACAGATACATAGATCTTGCGACAGAGGTAGCCGCAATATTGGATTTTAGATTAAACATGGCCGCTTCCCAAGATTTACGTAATAAGCTGTCCGCTCTACGTTCCATAGGGTCTCTCAGTTGAGACGTATCCTCAAATGGTAGGGAAGTTTTATTGTTCACCTTGGCCACCTGAACATCTATTTTATGGATTTAATCAAAAATCTTTGACTCTGCAAGATCAAATAACAGACGGTTCTTAAAATCCCTAGATACCCCCAGCCATTTCTCGGTGTCTGACAATTCCTCGAGGATCTTGTGACGGATATTTTCGTTGATGGGAAACACTCTGACTCTTTTAGCCATTAAGCCACCAAACATTTCCTCCTGGATGGAGTGCAGCTTCTCCACTCCCATGGTAGCCCTTACAGCTTTCAAAAGGTTGGACATCTCCTCCCCCGAAAAATTGAATTTTTTACTTCCTTTAGGGGGGTCTTCCTCATCCCACTGTCTAGAGCAGCGGTTCTCAACCTAGGGGTCGCGACCCCTTTGGGGGTCAATCGGCCCTTTCCGGGGGGTCGCCTGAGGCTTCCTATTGTGGGTCACCCGCACAACGGCAGCGGCCCCTTATCCTCGCGCACAGGAAGTGATGTCCTATCACTGCTTGTGCTTGAAGGAGCCTGATGTCTGGACGGGTAAGTCGGGCAGCCTGTCTGCTGAGGTCCAAGTTTTTTCGTTAATGACACCGCCGCTGAGCACCACTGCCACCAATGATTTAATTGAGCCTGGCTAATTTTAATTATTTGGCTGAGCAAGGCTTAATTTATTTGGGGGGACATAAAGCACCGCTGATTTATTTATTTGGGGGACCCTGAGCACTTCTGATTTATTTATTTGGGGGACCCTGAGCACCATTGATTTATTTATTTGGGGGGGGGGGGAAGGGACCTGAAGCACCGCTGATTTATTTATTTGGGGGA
Organism: Bufo bufo; assembly: GCF_905171765.1. Lineage (NCBI taxonomy): Eukaryota > Metazoa > Chordata > Amphibia > Anura > Bufonidae > Bufo > Bufo bufo. The sequence goes on along the minus strand of NC_053391.1, from coordinate 130,447,878 downwards.
CCCTGAGCACCATTGATTTATTTATTGGGGGGGGGGGGGCCTGAAGCCCCGCTGATTTATTTATTTGGGGGACCCTGAGCACTTCTGATTTATTTATTTGAGGGGTACCCTGAGCACCACTGATTTTTTTTTTTGGGGGGGGGGGTACTGTGAGCACCACTGAGTTATTTATTTGAGGGGTACTGTGCGCACCACTGATTTATTTTTTAGGGGGTATTTGTTGTTTATTATTTATTTAAAAGTTATTTATTTGTTGTTTTTTTAGGTTTCTTCTGAGCCTCATTAGTTACCTATGAGGCGAGAACAGACCAGAGTCAGGAGGAAAGTATGTATATATATATATATATATATATATATATATATATATATATATATATATATAAGTAAATGCTGCCAGGTGCAATGTAACCACTTGTGCGCAATAGGACCGAGAGGGAAGTTAATATTTTAACTCCGTCATGCCTAATGGGACTCCCAGGCTATGAGCTGTGCGCTACGATTGGCCAGCACTGCAGCAAGGGACAACCCTAATACAAAAACTCCGCCCAGTACAACAGAGGGAGCTGCAAACACCGGAGCCTATACCGGGCGAACGGAGCGGCGCCCAGACAGACTAGTAAGTGCAGGGGAAACCCTGGGTGCCGCTCTGCCCACTGATATAGTTAGTTTTTAGTGAAAGGTCCTCTTTAAGCTTGATTTCTTAAGAGAAAAACCCATACTTACACCTTTGCATGGTTCTGTTGTTATTGCTTTGTTTACATGCTGCAGCAAAGCTCTGGGGGCGTGTACCAACGCCTGAGCTCTCCCTCATGAATATTTGTGGGCGTGAATAATCTGACCTTCCCCTCACCCTGCTCTTCTAGCTCACATACGCAGAAGATCTTCCTGTCACATTGCAGATACACAGCTATATGTATCTAAGCTATTAATAAATAAATCTGGGCCAGTGTACTGAAACACTTTAAAAAAGGTTTTCGTGAGGTGGAAAACAGAAAAACACAATTCTGCCATTTTATTTGTAGATGTTTATTTTTTTCGGGGTTACTTCAGCATGGTGGTGCGAGGTAGTATAGGTTCAGGCCACCCAACAATAATCTGGGAACACACTTACCGACCCTGCCACTGCTTTGCATGAATAAGGCGGGTGAGTTTTCGGCGCGGGTGTAATGCGTGAGGTGAACGCATTGCACCCGCACTGAATCCAAACCTATTCATTTCTACGGGGCTGTGCACATGAGCGGTGATTTTCACGCTTCACTTGTGCATTGCGCGAAAATCGCAGCATGCTCTATATTGTGCGTTTTTCATGCAACGCAGGCCCCATAGAAGTGAATAGGGCTGCGTGAAAATCGCAAGCATCCGCAAGCAAGTGCGGATGCGGTGCGATTTTCACGCATAGTTGCTAGGTGACGATCGGGATGGGGACCCGATCTTTATTATTTTCCCTTATAACATGGTTATAAGGGAAAATAATAGCATTCTTAATATAGAATGCAAAGTAAATTAGGGATGGAGGGGTTAAAAAAAAATATATTTATTATCACCTCATCCACTTGTTCGTGCTGCCCGGCTCGTCTTCTTTGATGACCTGGGAGGAAAAGGATCTTTGGTGGCGCTCATCACATGGCCCATCACCATAGTGATGGACCATGTGATGAGCGCAGTGATGTCACCAAAGACGACGAGCCGGACAGCACGAATAAGTGGATGAGGAGAGTTACATTTTTTTTTAACCCCTCCATCCCTAATTTACTTAGCATTCTGTATTCAGAATGCTATTCTGTCAAGAAGTCCGGGTTCGGGTACCAAACATGCCGATTTTTCTCACGCGCGTGCAAAACGCATTAAAACGCTTTACAGTCGCGCAAAAAAAAAAAAAAAAAGCGCTCCGTACAGTATTAGGATGTATTGGCTCCAAAGAGATCCACTTGGAACCGAACCAGAGTTCAAGAAATGTTTTTTTACAGTATAAGGGTCCATTCACACGTCTGTAGGTGGTTTGCAGTCTGCAAATTGCGTATCCGCAAAACACAGACACCTGCAATGTGCGTTCTGCATTTCGCGAACCGCACATTGCCAGCACTATAATCGAAAATGCCTTTTCTTGTCCGCAGTTGTAGACATATTCTATTTTTTTTTCGGGAACGGAATTGCGGATCCGGAAATGCGGAGTGTGCTGTCCGCATCTTTTCCGGCCCCATTGAAAATGAATGGGTCCGGATCCGTTCCGCAACGGATCCGGACCATTCATACGGACGTGTGAATGGACCCTAAATAAATTTCTGAAGTTATTATGTGAAGTCTCGCGAGACTTCGCGAAGTAATAACTTCGGCTCACCGGAGCCAATACATTCTAATACTGTACGGAATCGACTTCGGATGTTTTATCCCTAGTTATGCAATCCATTAGAGGTGGTAGTGCTTGCACGCTATAAGAAAACGCACCGGCCTCTCTGGTGGCCGGGAGCGTGGGAGTGCACGTAGATTAGTGCTTTTTCCTATAGTGCGCAGGTGCAACCACTGCTGCTGGATTGCAGTGTGGTCGTAACCAAGGAAACGAGCAGTGTATAATGTGATGGAAAAATGAATCCAGCCAAAGGAAGCAATAAAAGGACAATCACAATATATTAGTAATCTTATATGAAATGTAATCTTTTATTTTTATAATTGTATCTTAAAATAAATGTTATATCAATTACTTAGAGCCGGCCATTAGTTGAATAATATATTAGTAAGTGGCTTGTATTAACTTTCCCTACATAATAAATGCTATTAGCTGAAGTGACACAACCCTTTTAAGGCCCCTTTACACTGCCCAATGTTCGGGAGATTATCGATTATAGGCTTCTTAGCGATAATCTGCCAGTGTAAAGGTGCCGCCGATTACTCGATGAACATTCATCGGGAAATAGGATCATTGGTGCAGTTACATCATTATTTGCCGGCAGCAGATCATTATGTCTAAACAGAACTCTGCTGCCGGCAAACAATGATCCTGTTTGGTCACGATCGATGGCATTAGCGATCACTCCTCCCCATACTGTGGAGAAGATTGCTGAATGGAAATGCAGCAGTCTCCTCCACCAGCGAGCAGCAGATTGTTGGGAAGCAACAGTTCCTTCCTGACAATCGTAATATTATGCAAGATCGGCCATTGTAAAAATATAGTTTGGAAGGAATAAGTTCCCAAGTACGGCAATCAATAGATTTTCTATTTATCGTGAAATACAGATAGAAAGTCAATATACAGACAAATTAGCACAGAAACACAAGTCTCTGTAATAAGGTTTTATTTTGGTCACTTAATCAATAGGGGAAAATCTGCACAAAGGTTTTTAGAAAGACATATAGAAAAAGAAATACCACATAGAAAAAAGGATGGTAACATTTAATAGCAAAGGCAAATTCCAAAACAGTGGACCTTCTCAATTACTAATATAATATAATATATTACTAATATAACAGAGTCCTAGATACACCCAAATATTCCCATACGCTGCAACTTATCATACAGTGTGTAATATATAATTATATATATATATATATATATATATATATATATATATATATAGTATATATACAGTACAGACCAAAAGTTCCTCTTGAAGCTCATCAAGAGAATGCCAAGAGTGTGCAAAGCATTAATCAAAGCAAAAGGTGGCAACTTTGAAGAACCTAGAATATGACATATTTTCAGTTGTTTCACACTTGTTTGTTATGTATATAATTCCACATGTGTTAATTCATAGTTTTGATGCCTTCAGTGTGAATCTACAATTTTCATAGTCATGAAAATAAAGAAAAACTCTTTGAATGAGAAGGTGTGTCCAAACTTTTGGTCTGTACTGTATATACACACACACACACACACATATATATATATACAAAGACTGAAAGTGCAAAATCAGTAGAAGCTCTGTACAGACCAAGTATCGAATGCTTGAAGATTTTAATGTGAATATGTCATCAGAATAGAAGAAGACCTATTGTTTATATAGGTTTTTATGTTAGGTTTTTTTTAGGATATTTTGTGATTTTTGCTCACATTTTCCTTGTTAGGCTGAGTTCACACTTCAGTTATTTCCATCAGTTATTGTGAGCCAAAACCAGGTGCAGGTCAAAAACACAGAACACGTGCAGATCTGTCAATTATACCCAATCTCTGAGTAGGTTTCACTACTGGTTTTGGCTCACAATAACTGATGGAAATAACTGACCAAATAACTGAAGTGTGAACTTAGCCTTATCTAAATTTCAAAAAATATATCTAACATTGTGCAGTTTTCACACTGACCACTAGGCTTACTCTTCATTACACTGCACTTTATCTCGGAAGTGCAGTGTAATACAAGTACTTGCTCTATTCACTTGAGACGACACGTAGTATAAAGAACAGGAAGAGGAGCTCGCATGGAGCGCCATCTCCTTGTCAAACAGCTGATCAGTGGGGGTCCCGGGTGTCAGACCCCCACTGATCTGATATTGATGACCTATCTTGATAATAAGTCATCAATATATATGGCAGGACAACCCCTTTAAATCAGACAGCTCACGATATGGGTTGTGTTTCAAGTTCGGCGTACAAGGTTCGGGTTATCTAAGAACTCCTTCATGGATTCCGCTACCACGGACCATCGCTCATCCCTACTTACCATTAAGAGGTTACGGACTCTCTCGAAACCATACCAGTTTTATATTTTTTCCAGCCATAATAGGGTTACTCCCTGAGTGTTAGGGCTCATGCAAATGACCGTTGCCTACTTTACGGTCTGCAAATTGCGGATCTGCAAAACATAGATACCGGCCATGTGCGTTCTGCATTTTGCAGAACGGAATGTCTGGCCCATAATAGAACAGTTCTATCCTTGCGGACAATAATAGGACGTTCTATTTTTTTTTTACAGTACGGCCACGCGGACACAGAATGCACATGGAGTCCTTTCTGTTGTTTTTGCTGCTCCATTGAAGTGAATGGTTTTGCATACGGCCACAAAAAAACAACAGTACGGACACCGAAAAAAATATATGTTCGTGTGCATGAGCCCTAACACTAGTTATTTGACAGTCCATGCAGCAGCCAAGAATGGGCAAGACATTCAGCTTGTCCAAAAGGAGTGCATTTTAATATAGTGCAGTTATTTTCATGATATCCATACAATCCTAGAAATTTAAGTGCATTTAGGGCCCCATCTCACACAAATCTGCTCTGACTCTGCTCTGATTTTTTTGCTCAATGAAAAAAAAAAAAAATACAGAATCTACTTGCGGGGTTTTTCCCACACCACATGCAGTTTTTTATCACCGCATGTGGAGTCGGGAGAAATGTACTCCAGCTTAAAATATATTAATATTGTGTAATTATATTTATTAATTACATATACATTTAGAAGAGTTTAGGAATCAATCATTTAAAAACACTGATAAGATCTAAGTAGCCTGATTACTGTATTTTTCGCCCTATAAGACGCACCTAGGTTTTAAAGGGTGAAAATAGGGAAAAAAAATATTTTTAACATAAGGTGTGTTAATGGGCAACATGGGGTTAAAGCATGAGGTACAAGAACAGTCACTTGCTATTAATGTTATCGGCACAATCTTATGAATTTTGACTTCCATCATGCCATGTGCCTCACATTAATAATAAGTGGCCCACTGCAAAAGAATGTGCCCAGCCTGACATTAAAAATAAGTGACCCCCATTCATGTTTAAAACATGGCAGTGGCAAGATTGGGGTTAAAGGGGTTATCCCATCTTAGACAATAGGAACATATCGCTAGGATATGCCCCATTGACTGATAGGTGCGGGTCCCACCTCTGGGACCTGCACCTACAAGGAGAACGGAGCAGAGAAAGTTGAGAAGGGCGCACTGTGAATGCGCATCCGCCCTCCATTCATTCATTTCTATAGAGCCGCTGAAAAAAGGCGACCGCTGGCTCGGCTATTTCCGTCGGCCCCATAGAAATGAATGGGAGCGGTGGCCGCGCATGAGCTGTGCGCTCCCCTTCACTTCAATGGGAGAGGCGGGGAGCTGCGCCTGGTGGTGGACGGACCTCGGGAAAGTGCACACACTATAGAATATAAGAGCCCTGCATCACAGAAAGAGGATTGTGTTTATGCTATGGCAAAACCTCAGATCCAACCCTACATTCTAGCAAAACCTCAGATCTGACACTACATTCTAGCAATAGGGCTTTCCCATAGAGCAGTCTCTATGGGTGCAGTCTGGTGTGCATGTATGCGGCTCCGGGGGGCTGGGACAGGTCCTAGGAGCATTGTGGTTGTTGATGTCCCGCCATAGAAGTGCCAGGCTCTTCCCTCTTCCTCAGTAGGTACTGTACATGCCAGGATCAATGTCCGGTACATAGCAGGCTGATGTCCTTATGCAGTACAGCCTGCGATGTATTGGCAATATGCAAAGCGCCGGCCATTTTTGACATTTGGCTTTTTCTCCTATAGAGAAGATCTCAAAATACCTAGAAAAATTCTAAAAGCTTCAACATCCTGCACTGAGTGAACAAACAAAAAAAGGAAGAGACCCGACACAACCTAATGAACAAAAACACTGGTAGCAATGCATATATAAACATCAGGTGCCATTTTTACAGCAAAAGATGCACCAAAAACTGGAGACTGGAATGGACTGTATGACTTCCTTTTCCCTTAATTCATTTATGCTACTTGTACAAAATGTCGTCATGTTGGGCAATCCCTTTAACTCTGATGCACCTGAATCCAGTGAGTGATAAATGCCCGACAGAAAGCACACCACTGACAATGCTTGGTGTAGGCAGAAGTGTCAAACTTTTAGGCACATGTTCAGTTCATCATGCGAGTACAGTACAACAGACCCGTGATCAGATAGGAAGTGACTCGATCATAAATCACTATGATGCAGGCAGTTCAGTCAGGGCAGCCGCGGTCGGTCCAGGAGATGTGGGCGACAAATGGATCATGTATCCCAGACTGAGCACAGCATGTGGATCAGGCCTTACTCTCATCAGTTATAAAACCACATACACTTCAGATACATAGGAATCTACCAATGATCTGGGTACCCACTCCTGAAGGAGAAAACACATCTACCATGGTGTCTTACTCCCACAACTACTCATGCCTCCATAGAGAGCACACACCTTCAAAGGCTCATATAGCTGACAGCTAGCTTTCCCAACTCCACCATATACTGTAATTAGGGATGAGCGAATAGACTTCGGATAAGGGTCCATTCACACATCCGTAAGTGTTTTGCGGATCCGCAAAACACGGACACTGCACATCGCCGGCACTATAATAGAAAATGCCTAATCTTGTCCGCAATAGGACATGTTCTATTTTTTTGCGGAAACGTAAGCACGGATGCGGAAGTGCGGATCCGCAAATGTGGATGCGGACAGCACATTCCGGCCCCATTGAAAATGAATGGGTCTGCACCAGTTCCGCAAAATTGCGGAACGGATGCGGACGTGTGAATGGAGCCTAAACCATCCGAAGTCGATTCGCATAATATTTAGTTTGAATACTGTACGGAGCGAGCAGTCCGTACGGTATTAGAATGTATTGGCTCCTATGAGCCGAAGTTATTACTTTGCGAAGTCTCACAAGACTTTGCATACTAAGGTCATAAATGAAATTCTACTGTAAAAAAAAAAAAAAAACACTTGGAGCCGAATGCGAGTTCGGGAATTTTTTTTTTTTTTAACAATAGAAATTAATTTATGAAGTTATTATGAGAAGTATCGTGAGACTTCGCGAAGTAATAACTTCGGCTCATACGAGCCAATACATTCTAATACCGTACGGACTGCTCGCTCTGTACAGTATTCAAATGAAATATTATGCAAATCAACTTCGGATGTTTCATCTGAAGTCGATTCACTCATCCCTAACTAATATAGAAGGCCAGCTTTAAAAAAAAGACCCATCAGATATCCCGGCATGTTTGTCTTAGTGAATATCTAAGTCTAATTCTACAACTTTTCTTAGCTAACCACCTTAGCTTGTGCCTATCGGGTTATTCCTCCTGGAAATATACTGATGTAGCAATCCTTACCTTGACTTTTGAAGAGACCCATCGCCGCTCCTGACATGTCTGTTTTAATAAATAATTGTATTCCAGAAATGACAATTCTGAAGCAAGTTGCGTTGTTTCTACCATAGGTTTATGTGTTGGCCACTGTCCAATAAGTGCTGGCAGTGGCGGACTGTGCAGGGACACAACCCCTTGACAAGGTGAATGGTGGCACCCAGTTTTGAATGGATTCATAAATTTATAGTAAGAAAAAATAGAGGAATGGATCAACATACACTTATAGGAAAAGATGCTCCAGAACGGATATTTCATGGGGAAGGCAAATAGTTACTACGACAGACGTGTCAGGAGTGGCGACAAATCCTCTTTATCTAGCTAAATAGTTGCAAGAAACTTTTACTAGACTTGATCAATGGCTTTTGTGATGGGATATCACCCTGCAGCGAGTTAGAAACTGCTCCAACTGTATGAATAAATATTAACAACTGGCTGTTACCACTTAGAGGCTGTCCTTACACAATCTGATCGTGTCCCATCGCTGCCGACTGTGTAGAGACACACCCATGTGGGGAATTGGAGAGCATAGATTTATTCACAGGTTTCTAGTAGGAATAACAGAGGAACAGCACAGCACCACATGGATAAATAGATGAACACTGGGCAGTAACAACTGAGATTTGTCTTCTTTTTTCCATAACCTTGAGATGATGTATTCTTCAAAATAATTTACATTTTACAAACAGTGTACATTTATAGTGCTCCATGTACTATGGGAGAAGTCGCAGAAATCATGTAATCCAGCTTGGTTAAGGCTGCGTAGACCTGATGCAGTTATAAAAGTTTCATTGCATTTCCAGTTCAGTAACTTGCTACAGTTCTCCCAGTTGCCCCTCCATGGTCCGGACCAAAACATAGAGCTCTGCTAATCCCACTAAGGAAGCCACGATCACAGAGGATAGTACCCGCTGGAAGACAAGAGAGAAAAGCATACTCCTTTCATTAAAAGGGATTATCGGATATCGCTAGGCTAGGATATGCCACCAATGTCAGATAGGTGTGGGAGCCACACCCATCTCTAGAATGGGGCCCACCGTAGTGAACAAATGCGCACCGCACAGGCCCACCCACCCTCTAGTCACTTCTATCAGATTTCCAGGTGAATGGAGTTCCTCGTTTGGTTCGGCAGCCCTGTTCTAGAGATAGACATTCCTAGTGATATGCCACCAATGTCACTGATGACACAACCCCTTCAACCATACAGATGTCAAACAAGTAAAAAAAAATTATGGAAAAGTAAAAATTGCACAGATTGCTATTGTCACATTCAAACACGTTTAGCGACAAAGCCACATATGTCTTATGTAATAGATACAAGATCCCGTGTCCCTGTGGGGGTGATGCTCCTTTTTGCTCCTAGTAAAATTCTCCGGTCTGAATCTTACATTTAAAAGGACAGCACTACTGGTCTCCTTTAACATGGTGTATTAAAGGGGTTGTCTCACTATAGTAAATGGCATTTATCATGTAAAAAAAGCTAATACAAGGCACTTACTAATGTATTCTGATTGTCCATATTACCTCCTTTGCTGGCTCGAGTCATTTTTCCACCACATTATACACTGCTCGTTTCCATGGTTACAATCACCCTGCGATCGGTCAGTGGTGGTCGTGGTTGCACACTATAGAAAAAAGCGTCAGCCTCTCTGGTGGCCAGGACCATGGGAGTGCACATAGGCCAGTGCTTTTTCCTATATTGTGCAAGCACGACCACAGATGATTGATTGCAGTGTGGTCGTAACCATAGAAACGAGCAGTGTATAATGTGATGGAAAAATGAATCTATACAGCAAAGGAAGCAATATGGACAATCACAATACATTAGTAAGTGCCTTGCATTAACATTTATCATGTAGAGAAAGTTATTTGCTGAAGTGGGATAACTAACCAGCGACTGTGGCTGAAAACTAAAACAAAATAAAAACAAAAAAAAACGGTCTTCTGTTACAGTCAATCTCCACTTTTTACCATGTTTTTTAGGTTCAAAATTCTGTGCAGATTAATATTTTAATTAGAGATGAGGAAACATTTTAAGATTCGGTTTGTTGCATTTTCAAAAAAATTTGGGAGGAAGAGAAAAATATTGATTCCTTTTCTAACTCCCTCTCCGAACTAGTAGAATTGATTCGCTCATCCTTAATTCTGATATATCTTGATAGTGATCGGAGCTCTGCTGAACATCCTGATCGCCTGTAGCAGCCATTAGGGCTGATTCACGTCTACGTTTAAATGACCTGGAAGGCTTTTCCGGCTGCCAAAGTTCACAGGATCCAGTACAGCCGGACGCTGCCGTGCACCGCTGGACCCTATTGACTATAATGGGATCCGGACGCTTTCTAGCATAAGTGCTGGCTTTGGCCAGACAAAAGTCCTGCATACTAGATCTGGTGACGGCCGGCAGGCTGTCCTGGCAGAGGATCAACTACCGTATTATTTAGTTCAATGCATACAGTATGTAAGCCCCTCGGATTGGTTGCTGCAAGTAAACAGTATCTTTTAACCCTTAAGATACTGGAGGTTTTTCATTTTTGCATTTTCATTTTTCTTCCCCATCTTCCTTGAGCCATAACTTTTTTATTTTTCTGTTCACATAGCTGTATGAGGGCTTATTTTTTGCAGGACAAGTTGTACTTTCTAATGGTGGCCATTATTTTTGGCATACAATGTAGTGGGAAGCGGGGAAAAAAATTCCAAATGGGGTGGAATTGGAAAAAAACACAATTCCTCTGCCGTTTTAACAGTGTTCTGTTTGTGTCAAAACTGACCTGTGCCCTTCATTCTCTGGGTCAGTATGATTACAACGATACCCCATATGTATAGGTTTTTATGTCTAAATGGTGTAAAAATACATTTTAAGGCCTCCTGCACACGACTGTATTTTTTTGCGGTCCGCAAAAACGGGTTCCGTTTTGCCGTGATCCGTGACCGTTTTTTCGTCCGTGGGTCTTCCTTGATTTTTGGAGGATCCACGGACATGAAAAAAAAGTCGTTTTGGTGTCCGCCTGGCCGTGCGGAGCCAAACGGATCCGTCCTGAATTACAATGCAAGTCAATGGGGACGGATCCGTTTGACGTTGACACAATATGGTGCAATTTCAAACGGATCCGCCCCAACTGACTTTCAATGTAAAGTCAGGAGTTAATATACCATAGGATCAGAGTTTTCTCCAATCCGATGGTATATTTTAACTTGAAGCGTCCCCATCACCATGGGAACGCCTCTATGTTAGAATATACCGTCGGATTTGAGTTACATCGTGAAACTCAAATCCGACAGTATATTCTAACACAGAGGCGTTCCCATGGTGATGGGGACGCTTCAGGTTAGAATATACTAAAATAACTGTGTACATGACTGCCCCCTGCTGCCTGGCAGGTGCTGCCAGGCAGCAGGGGGCAGCCCCCCCCTGTAGTTAACACATTGGTGGCCAGTGCGGCCGGCCCCCCCCCTCCCTCCCCTGTAGTTAACTCATTGGTGGCCAGTGGGCCCCCCTCCCTCCCCTGTAGTTAACTCATTGGTGGCCAGTGCGGCCGGCCCCCCTCCCTCCCCTGTAGTTAACTCGTTGGTGGCCAGTGGGCCTTCTCCCCTCCCTCCCCCTCCTAATTAAAATCTCCCCCCTATCATTGGTGGCAGCGGAGTGTACCGATCGGAGTCCCAGTTTAATCGCTGGGGCTCCGATCGGTAACCATGGCAACCAGGACGCTACAGCTGTCCCGGTTGCCATGGTTACTTAGCAATTTGTAGAACCATTATACTTACCTGTGAGCTGCGATGTCTGCGTCCGGCCGGGAGCTCCTCCTACTGGTAAGTGACATGACCTGTTAACTACAGGGGAGGGAGGGGGGCCGGCCGCACTGGCCACCAATGAGTTAACTACAGGGGAGGGAGGGGGGCCCACTGGCCACCAATGAGTTAACTACAGGGGAGGGAGGGGGGGCCGGCCGCACTGGCCACCAATGTGTTAACTACAGGGGGGGGGGGCAGCAGGGGGCAGTCATATACACAGTTCTTTTAGTATATTCTAACCTGAAGCGTCCCCATCACCATGGGAACGCCTCTGTGTTAGAATATACTGTCGGTTCTGAGTTTTTTTTTCAGCTATGAAAAAGCTTTTTTGCAGACGGATCTTCGGATCCGTCTGTATAAAAACTAACCTACGGCCACGGATGCCAATCTTGTGTGCATCCGTGTTCTTTCACGGACCCATTGACTTGAATGGGTCCGTGAACCGTTGGCCGTGAAAAAAATAGGACAGGTCATATTTTTTTCACGGCCAGGAAACACGGATCACGGATGCGGCTGCAAAACGGTGCATTTTCCGATTTTTCCACGGACCCATTGAAAGTCAATGGGTCCGCGAAAAAAAAACGGAAAACGGCACAACAGCCACGGGTGCACACAACGGTCGTGTGCAGGAGGCCTAACTTTGAGATTTTTATTTTATTTTTTTTACATACCATATTCTGACCCCCATAACTTTTTTATAGTTATATCTACTGAGCTGTGTGAGGGCTTATTTTTTGCGGAACAATCTGTAGTTTTTATTGATACCATTTTGGAGTGTGTGTGACTTTTTGATCACATTTTATTACTTTTTTGGGGTACGCCATTCGCCATACTGGAAAAGTATTTTTATATTTTAATAGTATGGACGTTTTCGCTCGTGGCGATACCCATGAGGTTTATAATTTATTTTTTTTAACTTTTTTTGTTATGATTATTTTAGTTTTTAATTCTTAACAATCATGGATTTTTTACATCCATTTATTGCTCAGAATTGCTCATTTTTTATGTTAGCCTGCCTGCCGCTGTTTGCGGGCCGCAATACGGCCACGGTTGGGCAATGGCCGTGTGCATGAGGCCTTAATCAGATTTTTCTAAAATAAATGCACTTGGAGAACTCTGAATTAATCTATTTTCAGGTTTTTTTCAATCTACATTGTTTCGGTCTTACATTCACTTGAGTAAGAGTTCAGAGTGATTTTCGTCCTACCGTTTGATATGGTTATTCTGTATTGCACAACGAATACAGTTAGTTTCCTTTACTGTGTATGGCCATGAGGAACAGATGACATGAGTCATCTGAGAGCAAAAAAAGGAATTGATTTGCAAGCACAGCTGCAGCTAGGAACATGGAAAAGTCTGGAAATCTACTATGAATATATACATGAAAATGCTCCAACCCTACTCACCGCAGCAGACTCTGTGAACACATACTGACTTCCAATGTAAGTGCATGCAAATGTAGCAGCAATCGTTACTAGGAAGTTGAAGATTGTAATAATGATTGTCTTTAATGGCCGCACTGCAGACAATAAAAGATAAGACATAGTCATGTTACAGATCACTATGGCCACGCCAGATATAGACTTATCATATTTTTCACTCCATAAGACACACTGTTTACCTGAAAAGTAGGGGACAAATGTCAAGAGGGTCTTATGAAGAGAATACTAATGGAAGCACTCATTAGTACATGGTCAGAATAGTGAGCGGTGAATATAGCACTCCTGTTATTTTGTGCCTGATCTAAGAGACTTGGGGGGGGGGGGGGGGGGGGGGGGCTGATCTGAGCTCCGATGGAGACTATGTCACTTTACCTTGTCTTCCAAGGTCAGCCAGAGTTCCTTGCCGATTGGACTGAAGAAAAAAAAAAAATATATATATAATAATAATAATAATAATAATAATAATAATTAAAACATGAAATGAATATCCACAGCAACATTTCACCTTTTGGAATTAGGTTTGTCATGATACAAAAATTTTGATTAGATTTCGATACCATAAAAAAGTATTGTGATACTCGATACCACGAGAAAGAAATGGATGGAGTGCTGTCCGCATCTTTTGCTGCCACAGTGAAATGAATGAGTCCGCATCCAAACCGCAAAAAAATGTGGATGAGGTACGGAAAAAGAACATGGCCGTGTGAACGAGTCCTTAATGTTGTGATACATGATGGGGTTAATGTGAGGCACAGGTCCAACCGTTCCAAGTGATAAGGTTATTATGAGGCACATGAGGGGTTTTAGCAAGTATCCATCTCCTTGCATAATGGGCAACATGGGGTTAATGCATGAGGTAAATGAACAGTTACTAGCTATTAATGTTAGTGGCACATCGTTTTAAGAATTTGGACCTCCATGTGCCTCACATTAATAGTAAGTGACCCCATCTGTATTCTGTAACTCGCATTAACCCCATGTCATCCATCATTTGAGGAGGTACTTGGGGGTCACTTACTATTACTGTAAGCCACATGGGGTCCAGTCCAAATTGACGAAAGCTTGTGCCCAGCCTCACATTAAAAATAAGTCACCACCACTGTGGTGCATTTATGGGGTCAGCTGTAAGCACACTTAGGACACGTGGAGTGCAGTTTTCCCGAGATTTTAGAAGAAGTTATTCTAATAATGTGTAGAACTGGATGCTATAAACTGATAATGTCCCCAGGAACATATTATATCTAGATCATATACAGTGAGGAACAGAAGTATTTGAAGACCCTGCGATTTTGCAGGTTCTCCCACTTAGAAATCATGGAGGGGTCTAAAATTCACATTGTAGGTGCATTCCCATTCAGACAGAATTATTATTTTTTAATTCAGGAAATCACATTGTATGATTTTTAAAGAATTTATTTGTCTTGCACTGCTGAACATAAGTATTTGAACACCTGAGAAAAAGCAAGAATTCTGTCTCTCAAAGACCTGTTACTGTGCCTTTAAATAGTCCACCTCTACTCCACTCATTAATCTAACTTAGTAGCACCTGTCTGAGCTCTTTAAAGACACCTGTCCACCCAACAGTCAGACGCCAACTACTACCATGGGCAAGACCAAAGAGCTGTCAAAAGACACCAGAGACAAAATTGTGGACCTCCACAAGGCTGGAAAGGGCTACGGGGCAATTGCCAAGCAGCTTGGTGAAAATAGATCAACTGTTGGAGCAATTGTTAGAAAATGGAAGCGGCTAAAGACGACTGTCAGTCTCCCTCGGACTGGGGCTCCATGCAAGATCTCACCTCGTGGGGTATCACTGATGATAAGAAAGGTGAGGAATCAGCCCAGAACTACAAGGGAGGAGCTGGTCAATGACATAAAGAGAGAGCTGGGACCACAGTTTCAAAGGTCACTGTCGGTAGAACACTACGCCATCATGGTTTCAAATCATGCATTGCACAGAAGGTTCCCCTGCTCAAGTCATCACATGTACAGGCCCGTCTGAAGTTTGCCAATGACCATCTGGATGATCCAGAAGAGGCATGGAAGAAAGTCATGTGTTCAGATGGGACCAAAGTAGAACTTTTTGGTCTAAAATTCACTCGTCGTGTTTGGAGGAAAAAGAAGGATGAGTTACATCCCAAGAACACCATCCCTACGGTGAAGCATGGGGGTGGTAACATCATGCTTTGGGGGTGCTTTTCTGCAAAGGGGACAGGACGACTGCACTGTCCTAAGGAGAGGATGAATGGGGCCATTTATTGTGAGATTTTGAGCAACAACCTCCTTTCCTCAGTCGGAGCATTGAAGATGGGTCGTGGCTGGGTCTTCCACACGACAACGACCCGAAGCACACAGCCAGGATAACCAAGGAGTGGCTCTGTAAGAAGCATATCAAGGTTCTGGAGTGGCCTAGGCAGTCTCCAGACCTAAATCCAATAGAACATCTTTGGAGGGAGCTGAAACTCTGTGTTGCTCAGCGACAGCCGCGAAACCTGACAGATCTAGAGGAGATCTGTGTGGAGGAGTGGGCCAAAATCCCTGTTATAGTGTGTGCAAACCTGGTCAAGAACTACAGTAAACGTTTGACCTCTGTAATTGCAAACAGAGGCTTCTGTACCAAATATTAACCCCGATTTTCTCAGGTGTTCAAATACTTATGTTCAGCAGTGCAAGACAAATACATTCTTTAAAAAAAATCATACAATGTGAGTTCCTGAATTTTTTTATGGTTCAATTAGTTTTTATTGAAAGAGGGATAATAATTGTACAGGTACGTACCATCATATAGGTTGTACACAAATACAAAATACATCCAAAATGATGTCTAGAAGAAGGTATCGGAAAGAACCCACATCCAGGCACATAACAAGATATATGTCTTTCTTAGGCCTCTTTCACACTTGCGTTGTCCGGATCCGGCGTGTACTCCACTTGCCGGAATTACACGCCGGATTCGGAAAAACGCAAGTGTACTGAAAGCATTTGAAGACGGATCCGTCTTCAAAATGCTTTCTGTGTTACTATGGCAGCCAGGACGCTATTAAAGTCCTGGTTGCCATGCGGGAAGCGGGGGAGCGGTATACTTACCGTCCGTGCGGCTCCCGGGGCGCTCCAGAGTGACGTCAGAGCGCCCCATGCGCATGGATGACGTGCCATGCGATCATGTGATCCATGCGCTTGGGGCGCCCTGACGTCACTCTGGAGCGCCCCGGGAGCCGCACGGACGGTAAGTATGCTGCTCCCCCGCTACACTTTACCATGGCTGCCAGGACTTTAGCGTCCCGGCAGCCATGGTAACCATTCAGAAAAAGATAAACGTCGGATCCGGCAAAGCGCCGAAACGACGTTTAGCTTAAGGCCGGATCCGGATCAATGCCTTTCAATGGGCATTAATTCCGGATCCGGCCTTGCGGCAAGTCTTCAGGATTTTTGGCCGGAGCAAAAAGCGCAGCATGCTGCGGTATTTTCTCCGGCCAAAAAACGTTCCGTTCCGGAACTGAAGACATCCTGATGCATCCTGAACGGATTTCACTCCATTCAGAATGCATTGGGATAATCCTGATCAGGATTCTTCCGGCATAGAGCCCCGACGACGGAACTCTATGCCGGAAGAAAAGAACGCAGGTGTGAAAGAGCCCTAAGGCTACTTTCACACTTGCGTTTTTCTTTTCCGGCATAGAGTTCCGTCACAGGGGCTCTATACCGGAAAAGAACTGATCAGGTATGTCCCCATGCATTCTGAATGGAGAGTAATCCGTTCAGTTTGCATCAGGATGTCTTCAGTTCAGTCGTTTTGACTGATCAGGCAAAAGAGAAAACCGTAGCATGCTACGGTTTTATCTCCGGCTAAAAAAAAACTGAAGACTTGCCTGAATGCCGGATCAGGCATTTTTTCCCATAGGAATGTATTAGTGCCGGATCCGGCATTCAGAATACCGGAATGCCGGATCCGTCCTTCCGGTATGCGCAGACTGAAAAAAAAGGTGAAAAAATAAATGCCGGATCCGTTTTTGCCGGATGACACCGGAAAGACGGATCCGGCATTTCAATGCATTTTTTCGACTGATCAGGATCCTGATCAGTCTTACTAATGCCATCAGTTAGCATACATTTTGCCTGATCCGGCAGGCAGTTCCGGCGACGGAACTGCTTGCCGGATCTCTCTGCCGCAAGTATGAAAGTAGCCTTAATAGTAATAATTAAGTTCTGACACCATATAAGCAACATTGAGTCAACAAATTCCTGATTTTTTTTAAAATAAATTCTGTCTCTCAGAGTGGGAATGCACCTACAATGTGAATTTCAGACCCCTCCATGATTTCTAAGTGGGAGAACTTGCAAAATCGCAGGGTGTTCACATACTTCTATTCCTCACTGTAAATGTTTTCCTCCTTTTTAGGAGCTCACACTCAGACAGCGGCATTGTGCTGTCTTAGGCCTCTTTCACACGGTCGAGATTTCCGCGCGGGTGCAATGCGTGAAGTAGGGCTGCACGATAAATCGAAAAAATAATCGAATCGCAATAATCGGCAATTGCGATATGGCGATTTGGCCGACCCGAAAATGCTGCGATTATATATGAAGGGGCCCCGCGCACATAACTGGCTTTGCGTGTAAAGTATTTTACTAATGTGTGAAACAATCTCTCTCCTTTTGATAACAGGTCCAGCCTCTGTACTCACTGTCACGATGAATGCAATGCGCTAACGGCAGCGAGCGGCTGACGTCACTTAGTAACGCTCCTGCTTCCTGAAGTGGGAGGAGCGTTACTAAATGACGTCAGTCACGCGCGCGCCGGCCGGCCAGCTCGCTGCAGTGCATTCATAGTGACAGTGAGTACAGAGGCTGGACCTGTTATCAATAGGAGAGAGATTGTTTCGCACACTAGTAAAATACTTAACACAAAGCCAGTTATGTGCGCAGTTTAGGACACATGAGGGGAGACATAGGGCCATGAGGGGGACCAGCATAAGATGCTATATGTCTTATGCTGCCCCCCCCTCATGGCCCTATGTGTCATAGCACAGATCCACCCCACAACACAGCGTCCTCCACAGATCCACCCCACAACACAGCGTCCTCCACAGATCCACCCCACAACACAGCGTCCTCCACAGATCCACCCCACAACACAGCGTCCTCCACAGATCCACCCCACAACACAGCGTCCTCCACAGATCCACCCCACAACACAGCGTCCTCCACAGATCCACCCCACAACACAGCGTCCTCCACAGATCCACCCCACAACACAGCGTCCTCCACAGATCCACCCCACAACACAGCGTCCTCGACAGATCCACCCCACAACACAGCGTCCTCCACAGATCCACCCCACAACACAGCGTCCTCCACAGAGCCACCCCACAACACAGCGTCCTCCACAGAGCCACCCCACAACACAGCGTCCTCCACAGAGCCACCCCACAACACAGCGTCCTCCACAGAGCCACCCCACAACACAGCGTCCTCCACAGAGCCACCCCACAACACAGCGTCATCCACAGATCGCCCATAACTATGTCATACCCAGCCGCGTCAGCGGCTCATATGGGAAAATCCAAGCAAATAGACCTCTAGCACAATTCCCTTAAAATATCGCATCGCACATCGTTAACGCAATTTTTAGGGCCCCAATCGCACAAAATTCCCATATCGTGCAGCCCTAGCGTGAAGTGATTTTTACGCATCACTTGTGCGTTGCGTGAAAATCGCAGCATGCTCTATTTTGTGCGTTTTTCACGCAACGCAGGCCCCATAGAAGTGAATGGGGCTGTGTGAAAGTCGCAAGCAAGTGCGGATGCGGTGTGATTTTCACGCATGGTTGCTAGGAGACGATCAGGATGGGACCCGATCATTATTATTTTCCCTTATAACATGGTTATAAAAGGGAAAATAGCATTCTTAATACAGAATGCTTAGTAAAATAGGGCTGGAGGGGTTAAAAAAATAATAATTTAACTCACCTTAATCCACTTGTTCACGCAGCCTGGCTTCTCTTCTGTCTTCATCTTTGCTGTGCAGTAGGAAAAAGACCTGTGGTGACGTCACTGCGCTGATCACATGGTCCGTCACATGATCCATCACCATGGTGATGGACCATGTGATGAGCGCAGTGATGTCATCAAAGGTCCTTTACCCAGGTCCTGAAGACAGAAGAGATGGCGGCTGCGCAAACAAGTGGATTAAGGCGAGTTAAATTATTATTTATTTATTTTTAACCCCCTCCAGCGCTATTGTACTAAGCATTCTGTATTAGGAATGCTATTATTTTCCCTTATAACCATGTTATAAGGGAAAATAATACAATCTAAACAACACCTAACCCAAACATACATAGTACCAAACATGCCGATTTTTCTCATGCGCGTGCAAACCGCATTAAAATGATTTGCACCCGTGCGGAAGCTTAGCGTGAGCTGCAGGCAGAAAGTGACCTCCCTCCCCCCTGCTCCCGCAGCTCACCCGAAGTGCTTCCTTTCATTTTTTTCAATCTTTGTCGACTGCGGAGGGAAGGGGGGGCTTAATGGAGTCAGGGGCGTGGCTTAGCAGAGTGGCTTACTGTTTTCATTAGTGGCAGTGGCGGCTGTGTCACAGTGAGGAAGGAGGGTCTCCCTCCCTCCTTCTCCACTGTGTAGCCCATGAGAACATCGCTCGCGCTTAGCGTGGAGCGCTCCATGTTCTCTAATAAGAAAAGATACAGAGCTCTGTAGAAGCACAAACTAGTATTGATAAAAAGAATCTCTCTAAACTTCGATACCTGATGCAGCCCTATTTGGAATGCAGAGGCTGGTGGGAAGCATAGGGGCAAGGGTGCACAGAATGAAGTGGGTCTACCCACCTTACACTTCAAGGGGTTACCCCATGACTAATGTAAAAAAATACAGCACATGACAACCTCTTTCTAACCAAGCTAGAACCAGTCCTGTACCTCAGATGAATCCAGAGATCTCCACATTCATTGCTTTTCTAGATTTATATCAAGCTGACAGCTCAAGGGGAGGGTCTTTTCTGCTGCAGCTCAGGGGGCGTGTCCATGCTCTCCCTATCACAGCTCAGGAGGCAGTTGAAGGATGAAACTGGGCATGTGCTGCCTTCTCAATGAGCAGGTCAAAGAAATGAAAAAAGGAGACTTTTGTATTACTTACCAGTAAAGTCTCTTTCTCGCTCTTCCTTGGGGGACACAGGAAACCATGGGTATAGCTCTGCTCCCTAGGAGGCGTGACACTAAGTGAAAGCTGTAAGCCCCTCCTCCATCAGCTATACCCTTCAGCCTGGAGAAGAGACTGCCAGTTGCGTGTCCAAGTAGTGAAAGATAACCACCAACCGGAAAAAGAACTGTCGAGCCCCAACGGGGGCAACCAAGCCGGAACCACAACTGTAACCCAAATGAAGGGCGGGTGCTGTGTCCCCCAAGGAAGAGCGAGAAAGAGACTTTACTGGTAAGTAATACAAAAGTCTCCTTTTCTCGCCCATATTCCTTGGGGGACACAGGAAACCATGGGACGTTCCAGAGCAGTCCCAGAAGGGAGGGACCAGAACAAACTAGACCAACACCAGAGGCATCAATCAACTGCCGCCTGCAACACCAGACGGCCTAAAGCAGCGTCAGCCGACGCATGAGTATGCACCCTGTAGAACTTGGTGAAGGTGTGCAAGGAGGACCAAGTGGCCGCCTTGCAAATCTGCTCCGTAGAAGCCCGATTCCTCTGAGCCCAGGAAGCCCCGACCGCTCTAGTGGAGTGAGCGGTAACACCAAGGGGCGGAACCTTGCCCTTGGCGAGATAAGCCTCAGTAACAGCCATCTTGACAAAACGGGCGATAGCAACTTTGGATGCCGCCATCCCTCTGCGCGACCCTTCCGGGACCACAAAGAGCGAGTCAGTATGCCTGAAAGAGCTGGTTACTTCCAGGTAAATCTTGAGCGCCCTGACAACGTCCAGGCGATGAAGCTTCCTCTCCCGCGGGTGGGAAGGACACAAAGAGGGGAGAACGATGTCCTCGTTCAGATGAAAGGCGGAGACCACCTTAGGAAGGAAGGAAGGGACCGGACGAAGGACCACCTTGTCCTGGTGGAACACTAGGAAAGGTTCCAGACAGGAGAGTGCAGCCAATTCGGACACCCTCCGAAGAGAGGTGATGGCTACAAGGAAAATAACCTTGCAGGACAGAAGTCGCAAGGAAACCGTCCGCAGAGGCTCGAAAGGAGAAGCCTGGAGCGCTGAGAGAACCAGGTTCAGGTCCCAGGGCGGTACCGGAGGGCGGTACGGGGGAACCGCGTGAGCCACGCCCTGAAGGAAGGTCTTGACAGGACCAAGGGGGGCCAGTGGGCGCTGAAACAAAATGGACAGCGCAGACACCTGACCCTTCAAAGAACTAAGGCCTAGACCTTGGGCCAGTCCGCTCTGCAGGAAGGACAAAACGGTGGGGAGAGAAAAGCGGAGCGGAGGAATCCCCAGATCGGCACAGAACCCCAAAAAGGTCCTCCAGGTCCTATAATAGATCCTAGAAGAGGACGGCTTACGGGCGCGGATCATGGTGCGGACGACGTCCGCAGAAAAACCCCTACGTGTCAGGACGGTGGTCTCAACAACCACGCCGTCAAACGTAGGGACCCTAAACGCGGGTGGAAGATCGGTCCCTGAGAGAGAAGATCTTCCCTGGCGGGCAGCGGCCAGGGCGCGTCTGCCAGGAGCAGCATGAGGTCGGCATACCAAGACCGGCGGGGCCAGTCCGGAGCGACCAGAATCACCGAGACGCCTTCCGCCGCAATCTTCCGAAGGACCTTGGGCAGGAGAGGGATGGGAGGGAATATGTATGGGCGCGCGAAGCCTCGCCAAGGAAGAACGAGGGCGTCGGCTCCGCAAGCTCCCGGATCCCTGGCCCTGGACAGATAGGCGGGGACCTTGTGATTGAATTTTGAGGCCATGAGGTCCACGTCCGGTATGCCCCAACGAAGGCAAATGGCCTCGAATACCTCCGGGTGAAGAGACCACTCGCCGGGGTCGACGGTGGTGCGACTGAGGAAGTCCGCCGCCCAATTGTCCACCCCTGGAATAAAAATTGCAGATAGGGCCGGGACGTGGGCTTCCGCCCAACGGAGAATGCTGGTGACCTCCCGCATTGCTGCAGCGCTGCGAGTGCCCCCCTGGTGGTTTATGTACGCCACAGCCGTGGCGTTGTCCGATTGTACACGAACTGGATGACCCTTCAGCAGATGAGTCCAGTGTCGTAGAGACAGAAGGGCCGCTCTCAGCTCCAGGACATTGATCGAGAGTTTGGACTCCGATGGAGACCAAATGCCCTGGACGGATCGGGGAGGAAAGACGCCTCCCCAGCCCAAGAGACTGGCATCGGTTGTAACCACCAACCAGTTGAGTGGCAGAAAAGACCTGCCCAGAAGAGGGGACTGTAACCACCAGCGGAGAGATGACCGCACCGGAGGCGATAGATGGAAGGGATGATCCAGAGACTCCGGCGATTTGTCCCAGGAGGAGAGGATCGCCCGTTGGAGAGGGCGGGAGTGAAACTGCGCAAATGGGATCGCCTCGAAGCAGGCAACCATTTGCCCCAAGACCCGCATGCAGAAGCGGAAGGACGGTTGACGGTGGAGAAGGAGACCCCGAACCGCCCCACGGAGGATCAGACGTTTTTCCGAGGGAAGACGTACCTCCGCCGCTCCCGTGTCTAAAAGCATTCCCAGGAAGACTAGTTGTCTGGAGGGGGGAAGGGAGGACTTGGGGAAGTTGATGACCCAACCGAACCTCGCCAGAGTCTCTAGAGTGAGATCCACGCTGGCAACCGCTTGAGAAAGGGACGGAGCCTTGATGAGGATATCGTCCAAGTACGGTAGCAGAAAAACACCCCTGGAACGGAGTAAGGCCAAAACCGGGGCCAGGACCTTGGTGAACACCCGGGGGGCTGTTGCCAGCCCAAAGGGAAGGGCGACAAATTGGAAGTGGAGGTCCCCCACGGCGAATCGGAGGAAGCGATGGTGACACCGGGCTACCGGAACATGGAGGTAGGCATCCTGTATATCGATGGAAGACATGAAATCTCCCTGCTCCAGGGAAGCCACCGCGGAACGGAGGGACTCCATCCGAAACCGTCGAAGGAGGAGAAAACGGTTGAGCTTTTTGAGGTCCAAAATGGGCCGCACCGAACCTCCCTTCTTGGGAACTACAAAGAGGTTCGAGTAGAACCCTTGGAACCTTTCCTCTAGAGGAACGGGGGTAATCACCCCCCTGTCCAGTAAGGCTTGCGGGCCGCGGAGAACGCAGCCGCGCTTTTCGGGTCCCGCGGCGGGCGGGAGCAAAAGAACCGATCTGGAGGGAAGGATGCAAATTCGATTTTGTATCCGGAGGACACAATTTCGAGGGCCCAGGCGTCGGAGACGTGAGCCATCCAGACGTCCCTGAAAAGGAGGAGCCGGCCCCCCACCCGGGTGGGTGGGGGCGCGCCTTCAGGCAGAGGACTGTTTTGCTGCGGGTGTGCGGGCAGCCTGCGGCTTGCGCCAGGAGGGCTGCGCCCGAAAAAACGGCTTCCTACGCTTATCCTGGGGAGGAGCCGAAGCGGCAGCTGTGGTGGGAGCCCCAGAGGCCCTGCGGGAGGACCGAAAACGAGACGCACCAGGGCGTCCGCGGGGGGCGCCCCTGGCTTGGGGTTGAGGAAGATGGGTGCTTTTACCACCCGTGGCCTCCGAAATAAGTTCGTCTAAGCGGACCCCGAAAAGGCGGGAACCCGCAAACGGTAGCCCCGCCAGGGAACGTTTGGAGGCAGCGTCCGCTTTCCAAACCTTCAGCCAGAGCTCCCTCCTGACGGCAACTGCCAGGGCGGAGGAGCGTGCAATAAGGGCTCCCGCATCAAGGGAGGCCTCACAAACAAAATTCCCGGCCCGAATAATAAGCTGGGCCAAGGAACGTAGGTCCTGGATGGGGACGTCCGAGTCCAACTCCTGTTCCAGCTGCGCACCCCAAGCAGAGATTGCTTTCCCTGCCCAAGCAGAGGCAAAAACCGGTCTGAGAGCAGAACCGGAGGCAGCAAAAATGCCCTTGGAAAGGGTCTCCATGCGACGGTCCTCCGCTGACTGAAGAGAGGATCCGTCGGGAACAGGGATGGCCGTGTTCTTTGACAGCCGGGCCACAGGGGGGTCCACCTTGGGTGGGGAAGACCAGGTGGCCACGACATCGGCTGGAAAAGGATAGCAAATGTCCAGCTTCTTGGGGTTGACAAAACGGGCGTCCGGGCGAGCCCAAGCCTTAGACACCACGGAGGAGAAATCAGAGTGGATTGGAAAGACTTTTGAGGCCTGCCTGGGTCTGATAAAGGAGACGCTAGCTGCGTCAGAGCTAGGGGGATCATCCTGCACCTTAAAGGTGTCACGAATATCAGAGATGAGTTGACCCATCGCTGAGGCTAGCTTGGACGGCAGGCCCGAGTCCATTTCCAAATCTGAAACCGCCAATTCACCTTCAGAGAGCGAATCCCTTGGAGAGGAGAGGCCCGTCTGGGTGCGCACGCGTGGCGGGGAGAGTGAGGCCTCAGAGGAGGAGGCTCGCTCTACTCTAATACGCTTCTGAGAGTGCCTAGCTCGGGAGGGGTCACTAGGAGAGAGTGAACCCGCTGCAGCGGCAGAAGCAGTGGACCCGGAGGGCGCGACAGTCAGAGTGGCGTCCTGCGGGGTAGGTGGCCTGTCTATTAGGCGGCCCACGACATGAGTGAGGCTTTCCACGGCCTGGGACAGGGATCTAGCCCAGTCAGGCGGGTCAGAGGAAGCAGGGAGCGACACAGCGGGCGACTGAGGCTGCGGTGGAGCTCGGCATGCAGTACAGTGCGGATCAGACTGCCCCCGGGGAAAGGGTTCCCTACAAGCAGTACAGGCATGGTACCAAGGCTTGGCGGCTGCAGAAGGGTCTGACATGGTGGAAAAAAGATGTTGCACTTAAAGTGGGAGACCCCAAAGAAAAGGAACGGGGATAACACCCAAGCAACAGTACTGTGGCACGGAGGGGGTTAACAGTCCTACCAGACCCGGATGATGCAAGCGGCAGCGGTAAGGGGAACAGACTGAGGAGGCTGTGGAGGAGAGGCAGCAGCACGGAGATGAATGGCTTCAGGATCGCACGGCAGAGAGGATTCCACGGAGCACTGTGAGAAGTGGAGCCCAATGAAACCGGAAGTAGCGGAGCGCATGTAGGAAGCTCCGCCCCCCCTCTGCCGCGCTGAAGCAGAAGCAGAAGCAGAGCCGCGCGGCAAAATGATTTTAACCCCCAAGGTGATGAAGTGCCGGCCATGGGGGGTGGGAGGCGATGTAGCAGTGGCCATGTAGCAGTGGCCATGGGGGATGTAGCAGCGGCCATGGGGATGTAGCAGCGGCCATGGGGATGTAGCAGCGGTGGGAGGGAGGAAGGGGAGGCTGGAGCAGCCACTCTCACCATACGCTGTCTTCGCCCTCAGTCCATCCAGCGGGGGTCGCCCCTTCAGCTTCTGGCACCGCAGTGGCAGGAAGCCGGGGGAGGGACTTGGCGTGCGGGCGACCCTGAGCTGGCGGGACGCAGGGGAGCGAGGCTGCCCTGGTCCACCTTGTCTTCTGTGGGGGAGGCGGCAGTGCGGAATTACCGGCACTGGCGCAACTCAACCCCGGGAGAAACAGAGGGGTCTAATGCGCCTCTGTTGTCCCTGTAGGTAGAAAAAAATCGAATTAAAAACAACAAATAACGCAAAAATAAAAAATCATAGGAAAACAACCCTGCATAAGCAGGGGGTGTCTTGCCTCCTTGGACACTAAGCAAAAACTGGTAGTCTCTCTCTCCAGGCTGAAGGGTATAGCTGATGGAGGAGGGGCTTACAGCTTTCACTTAGTGTCACGCCTCCTAGGGAGCAGAGCTATACCCATGGTTTCCTGTGTCCCCCAAGGAATATGGGCGAGAAAATAAAAATAAAGCAGCAGGTGGCGCTATACAGATGCACTTTATTGATTAACTCAGAGGCTGTGCTAAAAAAAAGAATTCAGATCCTGGTGCTGGCTTGAAAACTGTAGAATATTTTTCATGGGACAACCCCTTTAACGTCTCATTTGCATATGGATTGGAAAGTACTTTTTCTCCAGAAGGAAG
Organism: Bufo bufo; assembly: GCF_905171765.1. Lineage (NCBI taxonomy): Eukaryota > Metazoa > Chordata > Amphibia > Anura > Bufonidae > Bufo > Bufo bufo. The sequence continues at coordinate 130,421,447 of NC_053391.1, read as the reverse complement.
AACCGGATCGCTAAGTGAAAGTAATTACATTCTGAGCCAAGTTCTGCAAAACACTCTGCCTGGTTTAACAGTGACTTTCCTGGTGACAGATTCCAGTTAAACCAGAACCAGTTAAGTTTCATTTTTTTAAAGTTTTATATCAGGGAAATTCCCTTCTTTATTATCTAACGTAATCAGTTTCACCATAGAAATGTATGACACAAAGTAATCCCTGTGCTCTCCCACGTACAACAATATCAGAGGTCTACTTTACTCCATCTATGTCATCTGAGAACAAAGGTCAGCTGGTTGTACTGTATGTGGAGTCTGTAAAAGGGCAAAGCGCCCATGTCTAGAAATATACTGTATGAGCAAAAGAACAGATTTGTGTGGATCTGATATAACATTCTAGAATATATATAGCAGAGTTAAATAACACCCTGTCCCTATTCATGTGATTAAACGACAACAGAAGTGATCCTTAGCCCTTTTCTCCCCTGACACTTCCTGTGCTGTTCCCTTTTATCAAACTGATTAGAATATGGCTTAAATGACTGTTTATGAGCTGTCAGGAGATCAGAGATAAGGGCTACAGACTGAGCCTTCAGAGCAGCAGTCTGACGGATTCAGTGTGAGGCAGAGAGCAATAGTCTATAGTTGGAGGGAAGCTAAAAGATGCACGTGATTTTTAGTTCCAAATGAGTAAAATGCAATAAGAAAAATGACCCCCAAAGGCCTCCGTCCACAGCCTTTAAACGTCACTGTCATAAGACAGATAATCATACCTGAGAAGTCACATTCCTGGTGATCCTCTTGTATTCCTCGTTTGCCAGTTTAGCCTTTATCCTCTCTAGGCGAGCCACGAGCACTGGGTTCTGAAAGAACAGAGTTTTACATAAAGCCGCTCTCCAGTAACGAGGCTGATGATGGTAAAAACCCCTTTCTATATTATGTGCAATTATCCCAAAACCAAAGAAACTGCTGTATCCGAAATTTACTAAAATGCACTAGAATTCTGGTGCAATTTCAGGCAAAAAATAAATAGAATGGTCCACAGGCTTTGCACCACATTCATTTAGACACTTTAATGGGGTCTGAGAAAATTAAAAACTTAAAAATGTTATGCAAGTCCTAAAATGGCTTAAAATAAAGAAAAACAAACAAAACAAACAAACCAAAACCCTGTTCAAGTCACCCCTTCCTCTGCTGCGGTGCTGCTCCAGTTCTCCTGCCACTATGTATTTACAACTAGCAGCGGTAACCCACCTGGATCGGGATGTGACCGCAGCAGCCAATCAATGTCCATGGCGGTCTGCCACTGAGGACTGCGATTACTGACTGCAGAGGTCACACACCAGATTCCAGTGTCGCAGAAACCAGTTACATCCACTGCAAAGTGGACAGAGCTGTCTAGCTGCAGCGCTGGAGCTACTCGGGAATGGCTGACTGGCAGGGACACGGGGTGTGGGGCCCTCAGGATGTTAAGGCCATCAACATTAAAATCCTGGACAACCCCTTTAAGGGAAACTCTTTGCTGTGCTAAAAGTCCAAACAAAGAGGAAATTAAAGAACAAGACAGGAAGCAGAATACATGAATTGGCTAAGACACAAAAATAAAAATCCAAAACAACTACATCCAGAAAAGTGTGCACCCAATTTTTATAAAATAAAAATTACACATTCACATACAGAGTAATGTAATAAATAAGGTTGAAGGAAGCGTTCCTTTAACTGCCCTACTGACACCCACAATGCGCTGAATTAGGGTTTAGGGTCCATTTACACGTCCGTAGTGTATTGAGGATCCACAATGCACCCGGCCGGCACCCCCCATAGAACTGCCTATTCTTGTCCGCAATTGTGGACAAGAATAGAACATGTTCTATTTCTTTTTGCGGAGCCGCGGCCCGGAAGTTCGGGGCCGCATCTCTTCCGGCCCCATAGAGAATGAATGGGTTCGGACCCGTTCCCGATGTTGCGGAAGGGATGCGGACCCATTTGCGGATGTGTTAATTGACCCTTAGATTAAAAGGGGGGAAAAAATAATAATAATAAAGTCCAGGATCAGCACAAAATTGGGTAAAACAGAGTTACACGTCGCTCAGAAAACTACTTGCATGGAATTGAGGTGCTTATTGATTAGTTGCACTTACCCGTTCAGGCAGCTTGACCTCTGGTAGATGGATCTCACTACCTTCCAGCAGTTCATGCAGGTAGGTATGGGAACCTACAACAAGGCGGAAAATGTATGTAAAATTATTACAGAATCAGACAGTAAGCAGTCATTATAAAAAGGACACGTGTGGCACGTTATTCAGTGGAACTTCTATAGAAATAACACGCCAGGCTCAGTAATCAGTGCAATTCCTCAATCTGCTAGAGATCTTCTACCTGGGTCTTAAAGGGGTTCTCTGGTTTCAAGAGGAAACCTGACAACTTATGTGATCAACCGGCGGCCGCCGGGAAAACACAGTCCAGCCGGGAAAATCGGTGCGGCGGTACCGGATCCGCAAGGTAAGTAACCATCTATTCTTCGTGACAGGTCAAACTCCTGAGTTGCACGGATTTCTTTTGAAACCAGACCGCCCCTTTAAAGAGGTTGTTCCCTTATATTATACTGATGACATAACACGGAACGGGTGGTACATATGACATATGTGTGCAAGAGCCAGTCCACACAACCGATTTAGAAAAATACGCTTAAAAAAATTAAAAAATCTGGCTTCTGACGCATTTTTTTTAACCAATGGGCGCTCACTTCAATACAAAGCCGCATTTTAGTTTGAAGTTTTTGATGCAGATCTGCGCCACAAAGATGCACGGAAAACACAAAAACGCATGGAATTACAAGGAGCTGTTTTTTTAATACTTTCTATTCTTTTCAATTGGAGATTCAGCGCCGATTCTGCCCCAGGATAGGACATGCCGCTTCTTTTCCCCACATGTATAAAAAAGAAAAAAGCAAGTGCCGTTTCCCACTGAAATGAATAGGAGGCCGTTTTGAGGTGGTTTTTTTGGAACTGATGTTGAGGCAGAAACGCTCCAAAATCAGCGCCAAAGAACTGTGTGGACTGGCCCTAAGATTGCCAACAGATGCTTCATGGATAATGCAGTGTTTTTTAAAGGGTTTCTGTCACCTGAAAAATGGGTATTAACCCCTAAAGACCCTGCCATTTTTCACCTTAAAGGGTTTCTACCACCACATTTTGACCTAATTAGCTGTCAGACACTAGCGATCTGCTAGTGTCTGCTCTACCTAACCATGATATTGTAATTCCTTTCTCTGCAGCGGTTACCCTTAAAAACGTTTTTTGTTAGTTTTATTGGTATGCAAATGAGCCTCTAGGTGCTATGGGGGCGTCTTTTCAGCACCTAGAGGCTCCGTCCACTCACCATTTCTGCCGCCCAGCACGCTCCAGCCCGCCCCTCTCCTCTAGATTGACAGCCTACTCGCGCCTGCGCCGTGTGCTTCTGTATTCTGCGCAGGCGCAGTGAAGATGCCGGCGCAGGGAGACAGTCACTGCATCTGCGCCGAATAGAGAAGCACACGGCGCAGGCGCGCTGTCAATCTAGAGGAGAGGGGCGGGCTGGAGCGCGCTGGGCGGCAGAAATGGTGAGTAGACGGAGCCTCTAGGTGCTAAAAAGACGCCCCCATAGCACCTAGAGGCTCATTTGCATACCAATAAAACTACGTTTTTTTTAGGGTAACCGCTGCAGAGAAAGGTCTTAGAATAGCATGGTTAGGTAGAGCAGACACTAGCAGATCGCTAGTGTCTGACAGCTAATTAGGTCAAAATGTGGTGGTAGAAACCCTTTAAGGACCAGGCCATTTTTTGCAAATCTGACCAGTGTCACTATATCTGGTGATAACTTAAAAATGCTTTGACTTATCCAGGCCATTCTGAGACGGTTTTCTCGTCACATATTGCACTTCATGACCGTGGTACAATTGAGTCAAAAAAATTAATTTTATAAAGAAAATTTACCAAAAATTGAGAAATTAGCAAATTTCTCTACTTTTATAATAGATAGTAATACCTCCAAAAATAGTTATTACTTTACATTTCGCATATGTCTACTTCATGTTTGGATCATTTTGGGAATGACATTTTATTTTTTGGGGACGTTAGAAGGCTTAGAAGTTTAGAAGCAAATCTTGAAATTTTTCTGAAAATTTCTAAAACCCACTTTTTAAAGGACCAGTTCAGGTCTGAAGTCACTTTGTGAGGCTTACATAATAGAAACCACCCCAAAATTACCACATTTTACAAACTACACCCCTCAAGATATTCAAAACTGATTTTACAAACTTTGTTAACCCTTTAGGTGTTCCACAAGAATTAATGGAAAATACAGATAACATTTCTAAATTTCACTTTGCCAGATTTTCCATTTGAATCAATTTTTTCCAGTTACAAAGCAAGGGTTAACAGCCAAACAAAACTCAATAATTTATGGCTATGATTCTGTAGTTTACAGAAACACCCCATATGTGGTCGTAAACTGCTGTACGGGCACACGGCAGGGCGCAGAAGGAAAGGAATGCCATACGGTTTTTGGAAGGCAGATTTTGCTGGACTGGTTTTTTGACACCATGTCCTATTTGAAGCCCCCCTGATGCACCCCTAGAGTAGAAACTCCATAAAAGTGACCCTATTTTGGAAACTATGGGATAAGGTGGCAGTTTTGTTGGTACTATTTTAGGGTACATATGAATTTTGGTTGCTCTGTATTACACTTTTTGTGAGGCAAGGTAACAAGAAATAGCTGTTTCGGCACAGTTTTTATTTTTTGTTGATGACAGGTTAGATCATGTGGTATTTCTATAGAGCAGGTTGTTACGGACGCGACAATACCAAATATGACTCCACATTCTGAAAGCCGTAGTTTTATTTTTTGGGGGACTGTCTTGTGTAGGGGCTCATTTTTTTTCGGGATGAGGTGACGGTTTGATTAGTACTATTATAGGGTGCATATGACTTTTTGATCGCTTGCTATTTTACTTTTTGTGATGTAAGGTGAAAAAAAAAGAGGCTTTTTTTTACGGTATTCATCTGAAGGGTTAGGTCATGAGATATATTTATAGAGCAGGTTATTACGGACGCGGCAATACCTAAAATGTATACTTTTTGTTTTTATTTATGTAAGTTTTACACAATGATATCATGTTTTAGTGTCTCCATAGTCTGAGAGCCATAGCTTTTTCAGTTTTTGGGCGATTATCTTAGGTAGGGCACTATTTTGGGGTGCATATAACTTTTTGATCGCTTGCTATCATACCTTTTGTGATGTAAGGTGACAAAAAATTGCTTTTTTACACCGTTTTTATTTAAAAAATTTATGGTGTTCACCTGAGGGGTTAGGTCATGTGATATTTTTATAGAGCAGGTTCTTACGGACGCGGCGATACTGAATATGTACACTTTTTATTTTATTTACTTAACTTTTACACAATAACAGCATTTAAAAAGAAAATTATAATCATGTTTTAGTGTCTCCATATTCTGAGCCATAGTTTTTTTTTTTTTTTTTTGGGTGATTGTCTTAGGTAGGGGCTCATTTTTTGCGGGTGGAGGTGACGGTTAGATTGGTTCTATTCTAGCTGGCATACGCCTTTTTGATCACTTGATGTTGTACTTTTAGTGATGTAAGGTGACAAAAAAATGGTTTATTTAGCACAGTTTTAAATTTTTTCGGTGTTCATCTGAGGGGTTAGGTCATGTGATGTGTTAATAGAGCCGGTCGATACAGAATATAAAAAAATAAATAAATTGGACTTTATTTGGGGAAAATTACCGTACTTTATTTTCTTGAAATTTAATTTTTTGGGGGGAAAACTATTTTTTTCAACTTTTTTCACTTAATTTTTTGTCCCACTTTGGGACTTTAACTTTTGGGGGTCTGATCCCCTTTACAATGCATTCCAATACTTCTGTATTGGAATGCATTGGCTGTATGAGTAATACAGTGTGTATTACACATATAGCTTCCTGCCTGTGAGATCCAGGGGGCTGGATCTCATAGGCTCTCCACCAGAAGGCAGCCCCTATGCCTAAGGAAGGCATCGGGCTGCCTTCCATGCCATCGGGTTCCAGCCACAGCAGCATGGGGACCCGATGGCAGTGCCGATCCCCGCCTGACATTGCACGTGCCGCAGTCAGCGCTGACAGCGGCACACGAAGGGTTAATGCGCCGGCATCGGTAATTTCACCGATGCCGACGCATGCAGCAGGGGTCCGCCTATCAGTGACAGCTGGACTCCTGCCGCTGATCGACAGGCCTAGCTCCTTCACCCGCTCGATCCCCATGAAGTACATGTATGTCCTGGGTCTTTAAAGTCCCGCAAAGAAATGATGTACATGTACGTCATGGGTCCTTAAGGGGTTAAGCTGGCTGACATTAGCGATGTGCTAATGTCAGCTGAACAGAACTATATTAGCGCCATCTCACTGCCTGCCGCCGTTATTGAGAAAAACAAACTTTTAGAATATGCTAATTAGCGTTGCCCCTGCTCCCAGAGGCTCCGTTCTCCCACCTCTGGCCACGCCCTGCTACACTAGATTGACAGGGGCAGGCATCGTTGGTCTCCTACATCCGTTCAGAATTCGGCGCAGTGAGTGAAGGGCGCTCGCCGGCTGCCAGCTTCCTCACTGCGCCGAGTACTGAACGGAGCGAGATTTTCTCAATAACGGCAGCAGTCAGTGAGATGGCGCTAATATAGTTATGTACAGCTGACATTAGCACATCGCTAATGTCAAACAGCTTAATACCCATTTTTCAGGTGACAGAAAACCTTTAACCGTCCACCTCACATTTCCGCATCCTGTTGAGCGGTACGTTTTTTCTTATTGGCACATTTACCGTTACACCTGGATGGAAGGCTCCTTCTTGATCCTCTACAAAGGAAATCAATGGCAACAGCTCCTACCAAGAAACTCATCCTGATGGGATGGCCAACAACAAAAAAGTCCCTTTCATCAGAATGCAAAATGTGATGTGAACATGGCCTTACACAGAGGCCTAGCGTGTAGAAGGGCTCCAGCCTCTGTTACAGACGGTAGCCACAACACTGCGCGAGTATAGTAGTAATAGAGGAGCGCAGAGGTGGAGGTCACATCTATCCTGAAGCTTTACTGCACATCAGGCGGCAGCACTATGTTTTCCACTAACACCATCACCCCGGTGTCCAGCTCTCAACTCCTATGACAGCGCAGATGTGAACCCTGCCTTAGGGCTCAAGCACATGCATGTATTTTTCTTCCATTTCCATTCTTTCTACAGGTCCGTATGCGGAACCATTCATTTCAATGGAGCTGGAAAAAAGAAATGAAACTACTCTGTGTGCATTCTGTATGTCCGTAAAAAATAAATAAAACATGTCCTATTCTTATCCGCATTGTTACAATGGATCCGTTTTTGTGGATCTGTGTTTTGAAGACCGCAAAATACATACAGTCGTGGTCATAAGCCCTAAAAGAGGACCTGTCACCTCTTCTAGAATGTATTCCCCATGTTATAAGTCTGCAGCATCTATTCTTATGGCTCTGTGATGTACCGTTCCTTTATTATTCCTGCTAGAAGTTATGAATGAATTACTAGCAGTGGCAATGAAGGTCCAGTTGGCTGTAACCGGTTGGGGGGGCACTACACAGTCTGACGCTACCCGGTCAGTGCTGCCAGTGTCAGACTGTGCAGGGACACCCCACAACTGGATTTTTTAATGCAAACGACATAACTTCTAGCAGGAATAATAAAGGAACGGTACAGCATAGAGTGATAAGAATTGTTCTTACATGCGGAATACAAGTGGTTTCTGAACAGACATGTCAGGAGAGGTGACAGCTACTGACTGGAGGTCACAGCAGTGCGACAAAGGTGACAGCTCCGTCCTGACCTCTTTCCCGGAGCAGGGCATGCAGCTCCCGCAGGACCCGGAACGGTACACAGGACCCGGCCCCTCCATCCAGAACCTCCTGAACCGCAGGCCGGGAGTCCGGGGAGAAGCAGGGATGCAGCTCCCGCAGCGCCTGCAGCAGCCGCTCCGTCCCCCGGCACTCACTCGCCATCTCCAAAGCGAACTGACTTCTGGGAAGAAGGTCAAACTCGTCAAATACTTCCGTCGCGAGCACGTCGTGTGACGTCATACGTACAGCTCCCCGGCCGGAGCACCATGGCGGCATGTGCAGCGCGGCGCAGCTTGTCGGGGCTCACCCGGTGGCTGCGGGGAGGCCTCTCATACAGCGCGGGCGCTGAGCTCCGGCAGGCCCGGTCTGCCCTGCTGAGGCCTGTCTGCGGCTGTCGCTTTCAGCAGGACCGGACGCTGTCCTCTAGGTAATGCAGTCTTTTATAACGCCCCTCGCCCACGTAGTGTGCGGTGTGTACGGTGCTCTATAGGTAGGGGACTCGCCTCTGTTGCCGCAGAGCTGAGCTCTTGTCTTTACGTAACCGTTTACACCGTGCTGCCGCCTGGGGGCGCTGTGTCTGTACAAACAATGGCCTGCAGCTGTAAACACTGTCACCTGGCAGAGGTGACACTTGCGGTTTGGCAGGAGATCTGGTTGGAGTGGGTCCAGCTGTGTGGCATGGTGTGCTGTCCACCCCCTGCTGGCACTGGGGGGGATGCCAGGCTCAGTAATGTGAGGGTAGCAGCAGCAGTGTGCCCACCCTGCAGGCCTTAGTGGTGCAGACTGTATGGGAGGGAACCAGAGAACATGTGGCTGAAGTTATATAGGATCTGTTTTCCATTGGCAAATGCTTATAGAAGAGGTCTCCAACCTGCGGCCCCCCCAGCGGACAGACACTGCTTATAGGATCAGCATGATGGTCATTTCTGGCCACCTGCTAAATACTGGTTACAATTTGCTTAGTCCATAGTGATAATGAAGGACTGTAGAGCTTCAAGGGCTTCTCCCAAATGTATATGGGATAATAAATGTGACCCCCCCCCCCCCACGGATCATTAAAATGGGGGTCCCAGAGTCCTCCAGGGCATGTGTGATCGACAGAACAGCCAAGCACAGAGCCCTGCTGTCTCCGTCCCATAGAAGTGAGTGGAGGGACGGAGACAATAAATGCGGACAAAACTGAAGCGTTTTCTTCCTATGACGGATCTCAATAGCGGAATTGAAAACGCAGGTGTGAAAGTAGCCTTATAGTGTTTGAGGTCAGGAGATAAGGCTTCACATGAGCCATCAGCTGACGGAACTCCTGGAGGGACAGTCTGCAAATACATGAAGTTAAAAATCAGTCTATCACAAAAACAATTTACACCAATTAAGGGCTCTTGCACACGGCCGTTGCCCCGCCATGGCCGTATTGCGGCCCGCATACGGCGTGTCTACAATACACGGGGTGCCGGTCGTGTCCGCAAATCCGGAGTTGCGGTGCGGAAGCACTGATCGGAAGCACAACGGAGTGCTTCCGTGTTGTTTCTGCTCGTGCCTCCGCACCGCATAAAAGTAGTGCATGCAAGTGAATGGGTCCGCGATCCGCATGCGGCTGCCCCACGGTCGGTGCCCGTGCAAATTGCGGTCTGCAGCACCGGCCCGGCCAGCACACGGTCGTGTGCATGAACCCTAAGAATGATTTTTAGCCCGAAATGATAAGGTGTCCAAAGCCTTTAAAGGGGTTCTCTGGGAATGGGCCACATTTGCACAAAAGTAAGTATTCTGCTGTAGGCAAATTGCTGATATGCAAAATACGGATGCCGTCCGTTTTAGGGCTCATGCACACAACCGTATGTATTTTGTGGTCCACAAAAAACGTATCCAAAAAATACAGATGACATCTGTGTGCATTCTGTATTTGGTTGAACAGAACAGCCAGACCCTTATAGGACAGTTCTATCCTTGTCCGTAATGCGTCCAATAATAGGACATGTTCTATTTTTATTTGCAGAACGGAAATAGAATGCACACGGAGTACCTTCCGTGTTTTCTTTTTTTTTTTTTTTTTGCAGACCCTTTGGAATGAATGGTTCTGCTTACAGTCCTCAAAAAAAAAAAAAGAAACAGACACGGAAAGGAAATATGTTCGTGCGCATGAGCCCTTACACTGTATTTTTTGCGGTCCACATTTTGCAGCTAAGTATAGGACATGTGCTGTCTGCTTGCGGAACGGACATATGGGTGCAGAAAGCACCTGGGTGCTCAATTTACGGATGCATTCGTGTACATGAGGCTATACTCCCTTTTTCATCACCTGCCCGCAGCCTGCCTCTGTAAATAGAAGATTCATACACTGCTCCAGTCCTCCGCTGTGTCCATGTTCCGGTCCCCAAAGTGTTTACATCCATAGCTGCATGGTCGCATGCTCCGCTGCAGCCAACAGTCTGGCCACTGTTGTATTCGCCCCTTTCTCCATACTCTGCACCACTGATCCCATTCTCCTGCCACGGTCTGTTTACCAACTACATCGGTCATATGCCGGGATACGGCATGTCACCTCTGCAGCCAGTCCCCGTCCTCACGTCACATGCCGTATCCCGGCATGTCACCACCGCAGTTTGTAAACAGCCAGCGGCAGGAGAATGGGCTCGGCGGTGCAGGGTATGGGGCCAGAGAAAGGGGTGAGTATGACATGTTTTATTTTAAGCCATTTTAGGGCATGTCCAAGATTTCTGGTCATCTCAGAAATCCCCTTCCCGAGGTGGCGGCGGTATGGAGTCTCGTTGGCGATTGTATATAGTTGGAGACCATTTTCGCTCTTCACGCTGTAGATTTTGTTTAAGTTGCTCTGTTCCTGTAGGTTTCTAGAAAGATGTTTGGGTTAGGCGTCATGCACATGACCGTTCCGTTTTTTTCTGCGGTCCGCAAAACACGGAAGCCGCCTATGTGCCTTCCACAACGGAATGGAACAGGCGGCACATTGCAGAAATGCCTATTCTTGTCCGCAAAACGGACAAAGAATAGGACATGTTATATTTTTTTTGCGGGGCTACGTAACGGAGCAACAGATGCGGACAGCACACGGAGTGCTGTCCGCATCTTTTGCGGCTCCATTGAAGTCAATGGGTCCGCACCCGAGCCGCAAAAACTGCGGCTCGGATGTGGACCAGAACAACGGCCGTGTGCATGAGGCTTTACTGGCTGCCTTCAGTTCCTGGGAATGTTAGACAATTAAATACTTGGAATCTATTATCGATTGTAGCAGCCGCCATTTTCCATTCCTTGGCGATTAAGAATAAAAATGATGGTAACAGATACTTGTGGAGATCTGTATTCTGGTTATTGACAGTTTAAGGGCGGGGTCATATTACAGTTTTGTTATCTATTCTTCTGATATGTAAGAAGAGCAGAAAAAAACTGTTCCTGTATTTTAGGGTACTTTCACACTTGCGGCAGAGGACGCAAACTGATGGCATTTGTCAGACGCATCCGGATGCGGATCCGTCTGACAAATGCATTGAAATACCGGATCCGTCTCTCCAGTGTCTTCTGGAAAAACGGATCCGGTATTAATTTTTTCTTTTTCCATTTTTAAAGGTCTGCGCATATGCAGACCGGAATGCCGGATCCGTTTTGCTGGAACACTTAATGCCGGATTCGGCACTAACACACTTCAATGTAAATTAATGCCGGATCCGGCATTCCGGCAAGTGTTCATGCTGCTGTCTTTTCTCCGTCCAAAAAACGTAAGAGGGACTGAACTGATGCATCCTGATCAGAATGCTCTCCATTCAGAATGTATTAGGATAAAACTGATCAGTTTTTTTCCGGTATTGAGCCCCTATGACCGATCTCAATACCAGAAAACAAAAACGCTAGTGTGAAAGTACCCTTAAGGGGCTATGCTCCGTTATACACATTTGGCATCCCATCTTAGCCATTTCCGTCTGAGATCTGTTATTTTAGACGGAAACAAAAGCCCTACATACATGTCTAAAATAACGGATCTCGGACGGAAATGGCTAAAACGGATGCCAAATGTGTAATAACTGATGCACAGGATCTGTTTCTCTCTTTATTTTTCAGTTCTTCTGACGGATCAGAAGAACGGAAAAATAAACGGTGATGTGAACCCAGCCTAAAGTGGATCGTGGTGTAGAGAGATATTGGGTGATACAATCGTATCTTCAGGTTTATTTTTGCTTTTATACATTTTTATATAGTTCTTTACCTTTTTTTATGTCTTTCTAGAAACCGACCAGAAGGTAAAGTCTTGGAGACAGTGGGGGTGTTTGAGCTGCCAAAGCAACAGGGAAAATATGAAACGGGTCAGGTAAGGATATCTGATAGAGGGCTAGAAGTGATATCTGACCATTTTATATGACTTAATTGCAGTCATTGTGTTAAAAATCTATGTAAAAAATACAAATGGGCAGAAGCCCTTCTCAGAGCACAGTGCACATTTGGCTGTCCAAGCATGAGGAGTATGGATACCACATACACTGTGCGATCTGGGTGCAGCTGGCCGGCGTGTTCCTCTGTATTGTTAATGGCCACATGGCACCTGCAGTCATTAAAGGGGTTGTCCGGGCTTTTTCCATTGATGACCGTTCTTGAGGATCAGATTGGTGGTGGTCCGGCGCCCCCGCCGACCAGCTGTATGAAGGAAAGGCATGCGCACGCACCGCCACGCTTCTCTCGCCCTGTCTTCTGCTGCTGTTCCATAGACAAACAGCAGCAAGCAGGAAGAGCGGTGGCACGTGTGTCCTGAGCGCAATCTCCTCATACAGCTGATCGGCAGGAGTGTCTGACCCCTACCGATCCGATATTGATGACCTATCCTGAGGATAGGTCATCCATATTAGAAGCCCAGACAACCTCTTTAACAATGACTAAACAGTATGGTCTCATCAGTTTAATTAGAGCCAACTGTGGCCGGTACGGCTGCGCGGCAAGCACCAAATGACCGCACCGTGTGGTTGTAGCCTTACTATAAGGGTATGTTCAAACGTGCTACATGCCAAAATCCAACTACAGCCCACTTCCTTGACGCCAATGGGGATTCTGCACTGTAGGGCACCATTGAAATCTGTGGCAAAAAAGTAGTCGACGTATGAAATCCAGCAGAGTGGATGTCTCATGATGACAACACCTGACCCATATGCCCTACCAGGACAAATGGACGTCATAGAGGCCACCCCTCTTCCCATTTTGACATCCCTCTGTAAGCCCAAACGAGAAGCCACGAGCTGACAAAAGCCATTCATCTGAAAGACCCTCGTACAGTATTGCAATTAGTAATCTTCCGTTTGCTGGGGGCAGGACCTAGGGTAATCGGCTGCTTGTTCAGGGGATCACATTCTAAGTGGGGCTGTCTGTGATGACGCAGTCCCTCTTGATTCAGTATTGTTTAATGTAAAAAAAATGTATCCTCATCCCCCCCCTCCACCCCTCACCGCACAGAGTTTATAGTTATGGCAGGAGTGAGACTCTTGTATCAAGTAGATATTCAAAGACAGGTTATCTTCATAAACAAATTTAATGGGTATTTCAGTTGTATGAAGTTATGCCCTATCCAGTGGATGGGACCCCTGCTGATCACGAGAACCTCAAAATAGAGCCGTTCTATTTATTCTCTATGGGACTGCTGGACACAGCAGATTATAGCACTTGGCTACTTCCAGGAGTGCTGTAGAGAATGAATAGAACGGCATGGTGCATACTCGACTAGCTGCTCCATTCATTTCGGTGTATGTTTCCCACATTTCTCGCCCATATTCATTGGGGGACACAGGAACCGTGGGTATAGCTATGTCCTCTAGGAGGCGTTGACACTAGTAAAAGCTGTTAGCTCCTCCTCTGGCAGCTATACCCCCTCCAGCCTGGAGAGAGCTTCAGTTTTTTCTAGTGTCAATAGGAGGCAAGACCTCTCCAGAAGATTTTTTATTTTAGTTTATTTTTTTCCTTCTTTTTCAGATGGGAAAACAGTGGACGCCTCGCCTGCCTGTTCTTCCGGGGTCGAGTTGCGCCAGTGCCGGTCACCCGCACTGCTGCCTCCCCCACAGAAGACAAGGTGGACCAGGGCAGCCTCGCTCCCCTGCATCCCGCCAGCTAAGGGGTCACCTAGGTCCGCCAAAGAGAAGACCCTCCTGCCATACCAGACTCCTGCCACTTCGGTGCCAGCTGCTGAGGAGGTGACCCTGCTGGAGAAGGTGACCTTATAGGCCCACTTAGGGAGGATGAAGATGAGGTGAGTACACGGACTAGGTAAGTATGAAGCCCCCCACCCCCTTTTTTTTTTTTTTTTTTTAAGATCTGGGTCGCCCTAAGGACATATCAAGCCTTTAGTTAGCTAAGAAACTAGACCCGTAAGGAAAGAAGGGATTAATCTGGTGGGCGCCATGCGACACCAACGACACGCGGCCCCCCCATCTCTCACTTCCCCTATAGGCCGACGGCTTTCCGGTTCATAGAGGGTTAATGTATCCTCTTCCCGGGCATCTCCAGCGAAAGGCTGGAGCACAGGGCGACTCCCACTCCCAACTATTCAGGCGGCAGTGTCCCCCATATTCCTCCTCTTTCGGAAGCAGGTGCCAAGTGCGCCGCTCCGAAAGAGTTAATGCGATCGCGGACGCCTGAGCCCTTGCGCGAGGCACTTACTTTGCATGGGAGCACGGGGGTATTGGACTCCTGCTGTCACGATTTCCGGGCCGCGGGGTGAACATCCCGGTCTTCCGGGCGCCGCAAAAAATTTAGGCCCCGGCTTCAATTGGGGCCTACAGGTTCTCCTTTTGACACGTGACGACCTCTCATAATTTCCCAATCCGCCCTCTGCGGCGGTTTTGTTGATAACTCCCCGCCTGCACAATACAGTGAAGGACACCTGAAGAACCCCCACTCCGCCCTCTGGGGCTGTTTGGTTGATAATCCTCCACCGACGTAATCCAGTGGAGGACCTCTGACAGTTCCCAACCCACCCTCCGGGGTTGCTTGGTTGATTAATTTCCTCCGGTGTAATACAGTTGAGTACCTCTGGAATTCCCAATCCACCCTCCGGGGTCGTTTAGTTGATAATGCACCGCCTGCGCATTCCAGTGGAGGACCTCTAGACTTCCCATTCCACCCCCTGGGTAGTTTGATTGATAATCCTCCACCTGCGCATTTCAATAAAGGACCTCTAACTTCGCAATCCACCCTCCCGGGTCGCTTGGTTGGTATTCTCCACCTGCGCAATTCAATAAGGACCTCCAACTTCCCAATCCACCCTTCCGGGTCGTTTAGTTGATGATGCACCGCCTGCGCATTCCAGTGGAGGACCTCTAGACTTCCCATTCCACCCCCTGGGTAGTTTGATTGATAATCCTCCACCTGCGCATTTCAATAAAGGACCTCTAACTTCGCAATCCACCCTCCCGGGTCGCTTGGTTGGTATTCTCCACCTGCGCAATTCAATAAGGACCTCCAACTTCCCAATCCACCCTTCCGGGTCGTTTGGTTGATAATTCTCCACCTGTGCAATACAGTTGAGTACCTCTGGAATTCCCAATCCACCCTCCGGGGTTGTTTGGTGATAGTGCATTGCCTGCGCAATCCAGTGGATGGACCTCTAGACTTCCCATTCCACCCTCTGGGTAGTTTGGTTGATAAGCCCCCACCTGCGCAGTTCACAACTGCCAGGGGCGAGGTTCTGAGGGGTAGACTTACGTGCAAGCGGACCACAGTAGGACATCCTTTCTCTGTGGATATCTCCACTCCCCCACCCTTCCTCCATGGGTCATGCTCGGACATACCTTCTCTCCCCGGGGAGAGTCAGTCCGAGGTGGGGGGGATCACTAATTCAGACTCTGTCATGCACCCGAAGCAGTCTCCCAAGATTGCATCTACGGTGGCCAGCAGTACTGATGCTTACCCCCTTCCATATGCAGAGTCATTGCACTTCTACGGGATACAGTACTCGCTTCATATACTGTCCCCTTCCTTAGGTGGACTAAGTACAATAACACTGGTTTTTCAGTGCCAGGTGTATTCCCCCCCCCCCCCTTCCGTAGGTGGCGGAATTGCATCTTCACTGGGTTCAGTACCTGACGTTTGCATTAGCCCCTTCCATAGGTGGCGTGATGACATTATCACAGGTTGCAACGTCTGCTGTAGGCATTACCCCTTACAGTTTTGCGCTGATGGGGCAAGCACTGGCTACTACTGTGGGAGTGGTAATTGCTTCACAACTACATACTGGGGTGCTTACTTCTCAGCTCCTTCGCAGGGGCGGATTCTTCTAGTGCTAAATTCGGTGGCCTCTGCGGGTGGCCCCCTCCTTTGCTGGAGTAGGGGGCTAACAATGCAGTATGACTCCTCTTGCCTGGCTTCCTGGATGCTTGATTTTATTTCGCAAGTGGGGCGTGTCACCAGTCGGTACCCGCGGTTGCCCGATACTCTTCATCTAGTGGCATATGGGTACCGCCAGTGGATACGGTGGCTATTCCACATTGTATCCTTCTTTTGATGCTGGTTTTGGGCATGATTATAACTTCCTCTGCCTTCAGGGGGTTACCTAGCAACACTTGTATCCCAGAGACCCCCATCTCCATGAGCCTCCACTGTTCCGGTCGGTCATGGATTTGTCCACATCAATACGTAGTGCGTACACCATTACACTAATATGGTGCATGCGTTCCACCGAGTCGGGTGTTTTTCTCTGACTCTGTATTCTGTATCCACCACTTCTCCCTATTGGGAAAGTGATTATACTGGCACTCTGGTTTAGCTACTACAACCAGTTCTCCTCCATGGGGTAAGATTTTACGCTAAGGTTCGAGTTCGTGGTTGCTGCAGTGAGGCATCCCCTCAGGTGGGGGTCCTACCCTGGCGTTAGCTTGGCAGTTGCTCCTGTTTAGCGCCCTTCCAGGTGGAGAGTTTTGAGGCTCATGCCACCCCGCAAGCCTTAGTGGCTCCTGGGTTACTGCCTTCCCTCATCTGCATTGCACGGGGTATTCCTTGTGGCCTTCCATTCCCCTTTTACAGGGAATCCTTTCCATTGGTCCTGGGTGTGCTTACTGTGTCTACACGAAGCTTCCCTCCCTTCTATCCCGAGCAAGAGATCCAGAAGCATGCGACGTGTGCGTCCTGCTCTCCCCTTGGTAGGAGTTTCCCCTTCCCCTCCTATTCAGGGTTCTATGGAAGATCATGATGGAGGGCATTCCGACATTCCTAGTCGCTCCGGATGGCCCCGTCGCGCGTGATACGCCGACCTCGTTCTCCTTCTAGGAGACGTCCCTTGGTCGCTGCCGCTCAGAGACGACCTTCTTCAGGGTCCGGTCTTCCATCAGCCTTTAAGGTCTCCTCGTTTGACGGCGTGGCTATTGCAACCGCCATTCTGACGCGAAGAGGTTTTTTTTTTTTTTTAGCGGATGTCATCCGCACTACAATTCAGGCCAGGCAGCCTGCATCGCCCAGGATCTATTACAGGGCCTGGAGGTCTTCCTGGGTTTCTGGGGAACCGGAACATTCCCCCACTTCGTTGTTTCTCTCCCCAGTGTCCTGTCCATCCTTCAGTCAGGGTTGGACCTTGGTCTGGCCCTTAGTTCTTGGCAGGGTCAGGTGTTGGCGCTTTCTATCTTTTTCCAGCGTTCTCTGGCTCCCTTGGGCCTGTAAGAACCTTCTTTCTGGGAGTGGCACATTCTGTTCCTCAGTGCCAGCCTCTTTTAACGCCTTTGGATCTGAATTAGTCCTCTCAGTGCTCCAGGCTTCCCCCTGAAGCCTTGCAGGAGTTTTCACTCAGACTCCTGTCCTGGAAGGTAGTTTTTTTCTGGTTGCTATCACATCCATTAGATGGGTGTCCGAGTTGGCGCCATTCTCTTCCAGAGAGCCCTTCCTGGTTATTCATAGGAACAAGTGGGTTTCCGCCTGTGCCTTCTTTTCTTCCGAAGGCGGTCTCTGACTTCCATGTTAATGTGGAAATTCCTTCCCTCACTGTGTCCATCTCCTTCACACCCTAAGGAACAGGAGTTACACCATTTGGAAGTTGAGAGCTCTGAAGCTCTATTTAGCAGCCTCCAGTCCCTTCCCTTTTTTGTCTTTCGGAGGGTCCTCGCAAGAAATTGGCGGCCTCCAAGGTGGAAGTCGCACGTTGGTTTTTAGTCTGCAATTGCTGACACATACTGCGACGGGGAAGGGTTCCGCCCTTAGGTCGCACGGCTCACTCCACCAGAGCGGTAAGCGTATCTTGGCTTGGAGGAATCACGCTTCAGCTGCACAATTGTGTG
The DNA here is from genome assembly GCF_905171765.1 of Bufo bufo. Taxonomy (NCBI): domain Eukaryota; kingdom Metazoa; phylum Chordata; class Amphibia; order Anura; family Bufonidae; genus Bufo; species Bufo bufo. The sequence goes on along the minus strand of NC_053391.1, from coordinate 130,403,320 downwards.
GGCGGCTACTTGTCCTCCTTACACACATTCACAAGATTTTACTAGGTGCATACTTTGCATCGGTGGAGGCTGCCTTGGGCCGCATGGTTTTGCAGGCGGCAGTTTCTTAGATGCCTGCAGGGACGCTTGCTTCCATAGGTCTGTGGTTTTTCCCTCCCCGTGGACTGCTCTTGACCGTCCCACGGTTCCTGTGTCCCCCAATGAATATGGGTGAGAAAAGGATATTTTTGTATAGCTTACCAGTAAAATCTCTTTCTCGCTCTTCATTGGGGGACACAGCACCCACCCAGTATTGTTGTTCGGCCACAGTTGTGGCTGTTGCTGGTTAGAACCTGGTTCGGTTATTGGCATTGTTGCTGCTGCACGTTTTTTCGTTGGTTTACTTGCTTCTACTACTGCTTCTCACAAACTGAAGCTCTCTCTCCAGGCTGGAGGGGGTTTAGCTGCCAGGGGAAGAGCTAACTGCTTTTACTAGTATCAACGCCTCCTAGAGGACATAGCTATACCCACGGTCTCTGTGTCCCCCAATGAAGAGCGAGAAAGAAATTTTACTGGTAAGTTATACAAAAATCTCCTTTTTCATGATTGCGGGGGGCCTAGTGGTCTAAACCCCCCCAAAACTAATAGCAGAGCAGATAACTTTTTATAACCAAAATACGCCTTTAAATACTAAACATTATACTGGTAATGTAAATCCCATTCTTCTATATGGACGTTTTCTGCATCTCCGTGTTTTGTTGCACAGCTCTTCCTGCACAGCATATTTGGATACCGAGGCATCGTACTGTTTCCATGGCAGGCGAGATTATACGACCGAGATGTCGCTTCACCTGTCTCAGAAAAGTGAGTTTGGGTCTTACTGTTCTTCAGGCTCGATGTGATTTCATTAAGAGTAATTTGGCCCAGATTTAATGAATATGCATTTCTGTAATATCTAAGTGTAAGGAGCCTTTCATTGGCTGATTTCTATTTTCAGGTCAGAGACTTCAGCAGTTCATGGATCCAAAGAGGTCAAGGGCAAGACGCACACCTATTACCAAGTACTAATAGATGCTCGTGACTGCCCCCACATAGTAAGTGTGCTTCATTAATAGGAACTAAAAGGTATGTTCACAGAAGACTTGATGTGACTGACAATTTGCTCCATACAGGGTGGACATATCTCCTGTGCAGCCGGGGACCCTGAGGAATATGGGGCCCCTGCTTAACCCTTGCTTGTAACTGTAACTGGAAAAAAAATTATTAAAATGGAAAATCTGCCAAAAAAGTGAAATTTTTAGATTTTATCTCTATTTTCCATTAATTCTTGTGGAACACCTAAAAGGTTAACGACATTTGTAAAATCCGTTTTGAATACCTTGAGGGGTGTAGTTTCTAGAATGGTGTCATTTTTGGATGGTTTCTATTATGTAAGCCTCACAAAGTGACTTCAGACCTGAACTGGTCCTTTAAAAAGTGGGTTTTAGAAAATTTCTGAAATTTCAAGATTTGCTTCTAAACTTCTAAGCCTTGTAACATCCCCAAAAAATAAAATGGCATTCCTAAAATGATCCAAACATGAAGTAGACATATGGGGATGTAAAGTAATAACTATTTTTGTAGGTATTACTATGTATTAGAAGTAGAGAAATTGAAACTTGGAAATTTGCTAATTTTTCCAATTTTTTTTTTTTATAAATAAAAGATTATTTTATATTTTTTTTACTCCATTTTTCCAGTGTCATGAAGTACAATATGTGACAAAAAAACTATCTCAGAATGGCCTGGATAAGTCAAATCGTTTTAAAGTTATCACCACATAAAGTGACACTGGTCAGATTTGCAAAAAATGGCCTGGTCCTTAAGGTGAAAATGAGCCCGGTCTCTAAGGGGTTAAATGAATGGGTCCGGATTCCGTGCGGGCGCTGTGCGTTCGCATCACGCATTGCACCCGCGCAGAATTCTCGCTCGTCTGCAAGGTGCTTTTAGATATTATTATTATTATTTTTTTTTTAAAGAGGACCTTTCACTAGTTTAAAACTAAAAACTAAATATATCAGTGGGCAGAGCGGCGCCCTGGGGTCCCCCTGCACTTACTAGTATGTCTGGGCGCCGCTCCGTTCGCCCGGTATAGGCTCCGGTGTCTGCAGCTCCCTCTGTTGTACTGGGCGGAGTTTTTGTATTAGGGTTGTCCCTTGCTGCAGCGCTGGCCAATCGTAGCGCACAGCTCATAGCCTGGGAGTCCTCTGGGGGCATTGCTTCTGCAGCACGTACATGGATAACTGCAGGCTCCAATCAGATGTATGGAGCAGTCGTGGTGTTTTATATGAGAAAAATGTCCAAGCTTTTAGGAAACTAGTAAAATGGTTCAAAGACTGTTCCATCTTGGATTCATTGATAGTGTTTGTATGTCTTGTTTTCTTCACCAGTCACAAAGATCACAGACAGAAGCAGTGACGTTCCTTGCAAATCATGATGATAGTCGAGCTTTGTATGCAATTCCTGGTAAGTATTTTATGGATATTGACTTATGGAAAAAGAAACCTTATGGTTAAAGGGTTTTTCCCATCTGGAGATTTGGGGCAGATCCACAAGACATGTGATAAATGTTGATTAGTTGCAGGTCCCACCTCTGGAACCAGCGCCTGCCTTGAGAACAAGGCTCTGTCTTGCTCCGCTGGTAATGGAGAGGTGGACGTACATGCACGACTGTCTCCCTTCATTTGTGAGTTCCGAAAATAGCAGAGTAAGCTACTGTGGGTATGCCATAAATGTCCAGATGTGAATATCTCTTTAAAGAGAACCTGTCACCACAAAACGCAGTGCAATCTGTAGGCAGCATGTTATAGAGCAGGAGGAGCTGAGCGCAATGATATATATGGTACTCTTCTGGGATAAAATTCTGTAAAACTTGTAATTTATGCATGTAAATCATTCCCCCTTTCCGAGCTGAAACGGCTATTATTGGTGGTTGTTGGCGTTCTCTGTGTAAAGGCCCTTTAGACTAATTGAGAAGGTTCTCATTCATCATGTCATTCATGTTGTCACCTAAATGGTCGTTTGCAGACATCATATTGTGTTGTCTAAATAGCAGTCTGCTGCTGGCAAACAAGTCTGTATGGGGATGAGCGATGGCATTAGCGATCACTACTTCCTATACTGTGGAGGAGATCTCCTCCAGTGACGAGCAGGCGATTGCCGGGAAGGAACGCTTCTTTGCCAACAGTAGCCCAATGAATTGTCCCGTCTAAAGGGACCTTAAGTGTCACTAATAACCTGACTCCTGTGTACACTCAAACTCAGAAGAAGTAGAGACTTAGTCTACTTTCACACTTAGCTTTCCGTTTGTGAGATCCGTTCAGGGCTTTGGGCCCAGAGGGGAAAAATCATAGTAAGTCAATAAGAATCTCATTTGTTAAAATTAACCTGCAGATGAAGGGAATGTACATTTTGTATGTGTGTGTGTTTAAGGGCGCATTCACACAACCGTATTTTTCTGTCCGCATCCGTTCCGCAAAATTGCGGACCCATTCATTTCCATATGTCAGACAGGAATAGGCATTTCTATCATGTAGAAGGATTTTCCAATCCGCAAAAAAATTGATATGGTCGTGTGAATGGGCCCTTACATTGTATGTGTATGTATGTATGTATGTGTGTGTATGTATGTATGTGTGTGTATATATATATATATATATATATATATATATATATATATATATATATATATATATATATATATATATATATATATATATTTTACACTGCTCCAAAAAATAAAGGGAACACTTAAACAACACAATGTAACTCCAAGTCAATCACACTTCTGTGAAATCAAACTGTCCACTTAGGAAGCAACACTGAGTGACAATCAATTTCACATGCTGTTGTGCAAATGGGATAGAAAACAGGTGGAAATTATAGCCAACTAGCAAGACACCCCCAATAAAGGAGTGGTTCTGCAGGTGGTGACCACAGACCACTTCTCAGTTCCTATGCTTCCTGGCTGATGTTTTGGTCACTTTTGAATGCTGGCGGTGCTTTCACTCTAGTGGTAGCATGAGACGGAGTCTACAACCCACACAAGTGGCTCAGGTAGTGCAGCTTATCCAGGATGGCACATCAATGCGAGCTGTGGCAAGAAGGTTTGCTGTGTCTGTCAGCATAGTGTCCAGAGCATGGAGGCGCTACCAGGAGACAGGCCAGTACATCAGGAGATGTGGAGGAGGCCGTAGGAGGGCAACAACCCAGCAGCAGGACCGCTACCTCCGCCTTTGTGCAAGGAGGAACAGGAGGAGCACTGCCAGAGCCTTGCAAAATGACCTTCAGCAGGCCACAAATGTGCATGTGTCTGCTCAAACGGTCAGAAAGAGACTCCATGAGGGTGATATGAGGGCCCGACGTCCGCAGGTGGGGGTTGTGCTTACAACCCAACACCGTGCAGGACGTTTGGCATTTGCCAGAGAAAACCAAGATTGGCAAATTCGCCACTGGCGCCCTGTGCTCTTCACAGATGAAAGCAGGTTCACACTGAGCACATGTGACAGAGTCTGGAAACGCCGTGGAGAACGTTCTGCTGCCTGCAACATCCTCCAGCATGACCGGTTTGGCATTGGGTCAGTAATGGTGTGGGGTGGCATTTCTTTGGAGGGCCGCACAGCCCTCCATGTGCTCGCCAGAGGTAGCCTGACTGCCATTAGGTACCGAGATGAGATCCTCAGACCCCTTGTGAGACCATATGCTGGTGCGGTTGGCCCTGGGTTCCTCCTAATGCAAGACAATGCTAGACCTCATGTGGCTGGAGTGTGTCAGCAGTTCCTGCAAGACGAAGGCATTGATGCTATGGACTGGCCCGCCCGTTCCCCAGACCTGAATCCAATTGAGCACATCTGGGACATCATGTCTCACTCTATCCACCAACGTCACGTTGTACCACAGACTGTCCAGGAGTTGGCAGATGCTTTAGTCCAGGTCTGGGAGGAGATCCCTCAGGAGACCGTCCGCCACCTCATCAGGAGCATGCACAGGCGTTGTAGGGAGGTCATACAGGCACGTGGAGGCCACACACACTACTGAGCCTCATTTTGACTTGTTTTAAGGACATTACATCAAAGTTGGATCAGCCTGTAGTGTGTTTTTCCACTTTCATTTTGAGTGTGACTCCAAATCCAGACCTCCCATGGCTTGAAAAATCTGATTTCCATTTTTTTATTTTTATGTGATTTTGTTGTCAGCACATTCAACTATGTAAAGAATAAAGTATTTCAGAAGAATATTTAATTAACTCAGATCTAGGATGTTATTTTTGTGTTCCCTTTATTTTTTTGAGCAGTGTGTGTGTGTGTGTGATATATATATATTGGACACACCTCATTCAAAGAGTTTTCTTTATTTTCATGACTATGAAAATTGCAGATTCACACTGAAGGCATCAAAACTATGAATTAACACATGTGGAATTATATACATAACAAACAAGTGTGAAACAACTGAAAATATGTCATATTCTAGGTTCTTCAAAGTAGCCACCTTTTGCTTTGATTACTGCTTTGGACACTCTTGGCATTCTCTTGATGAGCTTCAAGAGGTAGTCCCCTGAAATGGTGTTCACTTCACAGGTGTGCCCTGTCAGGTTTAATAAGTGGGATTTCTTGCCTTATAAATGGGGTTGGGACCATCAGTTGCGTTGAGGTGAAGTCAGGTGGATACACAGCTGATAGTCCTACTGAATAGACTGTGAGAATTTGTATTATGGCAAGAAAAAAGCAGCTAAGTAAAGAAAAACGAGTGGCCATCATTACTTTAAGAAATGAAGGTCAGTCAGTCAGCCGAAAAATTGGGAAAACTTTGAAAGTAAGGGCTATGTATATATCTATATATATATATATATATTCCCACATTTTTGAGGAGTTGTTTGGTGTAAGTGTAGAGATGCTTCAGTCCTGAATATGAAAAGATGTCCATGGGCAGTTTTAGGCTAGTTTCACGTATGCGTTAATGGTATCCATCAGACTTACTAGAACAGCCTGCCAGTGTTCCCCGAATCCGGCCTAGCCAGATATTATAGTGCACCGCCGGAGCCCATTGACTATAATTGGATCGGCTGGTTTCAGGCATGAACGCTGGGATTTGGCTGGACATAACTGGTGCATATTCCAGATATGGTGAACTCCTGCAGGCCGTTCCTCTGTTGGATACCTTTAGCACATATGTGAAAGTAGCCTAAGTAACCAATGTTTATATACCCAGCCGGGGAATTCTGAGTCAATTAGCTAGAGTGCAAAACAGCTAGAATACTATTTTGCACTGAAGGAACCGGCCTTTTTCGTGATAAATTTTAATTTAATAGACTCCGTATAAAACCTGTGGCTGCATTGGAGGGAAATTAGACATTAGGGGAGAGTTATCAAAACTGGTCTAAAGGAAAACTGGCTTAGTTGCCCATAGCAAGCAATCAGAATCCAACTTTTATTTTCTCAAAAGTGCTCTGGAAAATGAAAGGTGGATCCTGATTGGTTGCTATGGGAAACTAAGCCAGTTCTACTTTACACCAGTTTGGTAAATCACTCCCTTGGTGCCTGGTTCTGGTGAAGATGAGGATGGATCTCTGGGGATCCTGGCAACTCCCTGTGCTCTGATTATTTTTGAGAGAATCATATAACAAAGGGATTTCCATAGTGGGCCACCGCTTTAATATCTTTATAGACATGGAAAATACCAGCGTTTTGCGTCTTAGAAAATCTTTTTTTCTTCTGTATCCCATAAAGGTTTAGATTATGTAAGTCATGAGGATATACTTCCCTACAACTCTACTGATCAAATCCCCATACAGCATGAACTATTTGAAAGGTTCCTAAGCTATGATCAAACCAAAGGTAAGTTATAGTAATCGCCCTCATATTTGTCAAAATTGGATTTAAAGTGGTTTTCCAGTGTCTAGGTTTGGTGATCTGTCCCCGGGATAGGTCATCAATATCAGGTCATTGGCGGTCCAACACGTGGCACCCACCGCTCAGGTATTTTTGTCAATCGCCAGTGCCATAAACAACTGTTTCGTTTCTGGCCGAAAACAGCTAATCTTGGCGGTGTCGGACCCCCATCATCCGGATGATGACCTATCCTGAGGATAGCTTATCAATATCTAGACACTGGATGTCCTTTTCAAGTGAGTATTCCAACCTTGGACATTTATGATGTATACGCAACCTGCATTATAGGGAGACCACTGCATCCTGGAAACACATGAATGGAAAGGTGGCCGCTCATGTGCGTGGCTCTCTCCATTCACTTCTCTGAGGGGTTTTGGATACAGCAAAGCACAGCTTCTTGACTGTTTCTGTAATTCTCATAGAGGTTAATGTTGGGAGCTGCACGTGTGCCCACTTTTCATTCATTCTTAAACTAGATGTGCCGGCTTGTGGATATGCCATAAATTTCCAAGGTACAAAATAATCTGTTGTCCAGGTGGGATAACAGCTATTTATGACCTATGCTCAGGATAGGTCATCAATATCTGGTAAACCCAGCACCTGCCACCGGTAAGATGTTACATGCAGTCGCCAGAAGTTAAACAGCATATGGATCCAGAAACAGAAAGTCCGTCCACTATGTAGCCGTGCTGGCATAGTGCAGATCGCCTGCCATTCAGTTACATAGGAGCTGAGATGATGTACACCGGCACAGTCAGTACTAAGGCCACCGTCTAGTTGCTAGTGCTGGCGCCTGCTGAAAAACAGCAGATCTGCGGGGTCCTGGGTGTTGGACCACCAGCAATTTTGAGGACAGATCATTAGTTTCTGTTTCTTGGAAAGTCCTTTAAAATGCTTCTAATGACCTTCCTTTTTCTTCAAGTGCCACCGTTTGTAGCATGTGAAACACTTCATGCTTGGCAGGAAAAGAATCATCCTTGGCTGGAGCTGTCTGATGTGCATAGGGAGACAACTGAGAATATCCGTGTCACAGTGATTCCCTTCTACATGGGAATGAGGGTCTGTGTTGTGCTTTATTAGCCATTGTTGGAACCACGTCTGTATTGCATTAATCATAGCCATAGAGAACTGCTGCATGAATAACTCTTTTATAGTTTATATTTAGTACCATTTTTGCAAGCTATATTGATGATCGACCTTTTAGAAGTGTACCTTGGGCCTCATGCACACGACCGTTGTTCGGGTCCGCATCCGAGCCGCCGTTTTTGCGGCTCGGATGCGGACCCATTCACTTCAATGGGGCAGCAAAAGATGTGGACAGCACTCTGTGTGCTGTCCGCATCCGTTGCTCCGTTCCGTGGCCCTGCAAAAAAATAAATAAATAACCTGTCCTTGTCCATTTTGCGCACAAGAATAGGCATTTCTACAATGGGCCGCCCGTTCCGTTCTGCAAATTGCGGAAGGCACACGGACGGCTTTAGTTTTTTGCAGATCCGCGGTTTGCGGACCTCAAAAAACGGAACGGTCGTGTGCATGAGGCCTTACACCAAGGCTTATTCCCCCATGTGCCATCCTGACAATTTTATTTATTTTTTTCCATACATGTAAAGGTGCTTTCTAGTCTTATTTCGATTAAACTGTATATGTTCTACAGTATGTTACTAGACAAAAATGTAAACCTACTTTTTAAATCGCCTGCTGGTCTTTGTTTACACTGCTGTCGTAATGACGTGTCTCCTTAAAGACTTGACCGCTACAGCCACTAACTGGTTGCAACGGCGTTGTCGTGTCAGTACTGTAGCTAGTGAGTAATTGGCACCTTCAGATGAGCGAATTTCATATTTTGAAATTCGTTCACGCTTCGTTTACTGGTAAAAGGTGAATTGCGTTAAGAATTCTGTTACCACGGACCATAACGCAATTCTATGACGGAATGCATAACTGAATGCCTTTAGAGGGCTGCAAAACTGATCCGTCCCGTTTCCGTTATGCAGGAGAGGACTCTAGCATTACGGACACGGACGGATCCGTTTTGCAGCCCATAGACTTCTATGAAGACGGAATGAATAACAGAATGCCTCTAATTCACCTTTTACCAGTAGCGTGAACGAATTTCATAACCTGAAATTCGCTCCTCTCTATTGGCACCTTATGTGTTAGGACAAGCTGCCATTGTTGCAACAGTGTAAACAGAGCAATGAGGGATCTGAAACTAAGTCCGTTTTATTACTGTAACCCCTACACAGTTTATTAAAAAAAGAAAGTTGTAAAATCCTTTCAAAATATGATTGAGTAAAAAATATATATTTTTTTTTTCTCGTTACAGGAAGCTCAGAATTCCCATGTCTACTGGGTAAGTAACTCTTCCTTGTCATTGGTAGGTAATCAAGCAAAACGCCTCTGAAAGATTTAAGCAGTTAGAATTAGGCTTAGGGCTCATGCACACGAACATATTTTCTTTTTGTGTCCGTTCGGTGTGTTTTTGTTTTTATTTTTATTTTTTTTGGTGGACCATATGCTGAACCATTGATTTCAATGGGTCCGCCAAAAAAAGGAAGTTACTCTGTGTGCAATCTGTTTCTGTTTGTCCGTTCCACAAACAATAGAACATGTCCTATTAAAGGGGTTCTGCAGATTTATTTATTTTTTTTAAACCGATGATCTATCCTCTGGATAGATCATCAGCATCTGATTGGCGGGGGCCGACACATGGGACCCCTGCCGATTAGCTGTTTGAGAAGGCAGTGTCGCTGGCACTAGTGCAGCTGTCTTCTCGCGGTTTACCGCTGGCCCAGTGACGTTTCGACTAGTATCACTGGGTGGGGCTAAGCTCCATTCAAGTGAACAGAGCTTAACCGCGCCCAGGCCAATCATACTAGTCTTGACGTCACTGGGCCTGCAGTAAACAGCGAAAAGGCTGCAGCGCTACTGCCAGTGCCGCTGCCTTCTCAAACAGCTGATTAGCAGGGGTCGGACCCCCCGCCGATCAGATGCTGATCATCAGTTTAAAAAAAAAACTGCAGAACCCCTTTAATGTCCGCATTATGGACAAGGATAATACTATTATATTAGGGGCCAGCTGTTCCGCAAAATCCTGAATTTTTTGCAGATCCATTTTCTGCGTACTTTAAAATACATACGATCGTGTGCATGAGCCCTTATGCATTTTATTTTTTTTTTTTCTTCTAGAACAGCGCCTATGGAATAGGTGCATATTAGTGCTACATAGAAAGAAAAAAAACTGAAAAATATCTGCACGGGGCAAGAGCATTGCAAAGTATAGTACAGCCATCAGCCCCACTGGATCGTCAAGATCCAAGTGGGACTTGATAAAAAAAAAAAAGTGTGAAAAAAAAAAAAGTAAAAAAATAAAATTGCCTTTTCCTATCCGCGCATTTATAAGAGATTTAAAAAATGAAAAGAAAAAAAAAAATATATAAACTACACATATTACACCGCGTCCGTAACAACCAGCTCTATAAAAAATATCATATGACCTAACTCCTCAGGTCAAGGATGGGCAAACGGTGGCTCTCCAGCTGTTGTAAAACTACAACTGGCAGTATGCCCAGTCCCTACAGCAGGGCATGATGGGATTTGTAGTTTTTTTACAACAGCTGGAGTGCTGCAGTTTGCATATCACTGCCTCAGGTGAACACTGTAAAAAAAAATAATAATAAAAGTGCCAAAAAAAGCCATTTTTTGGTCGCCTTACAGCACAAAAATTGTAACACCAAGCGATCAAAAAGGCGTATACCCCCCAAAATACTACCAATCGAACAGTCACCTCATCCCAAAAGATTATCCCCTATATAAGACAATCAGTCAAAAAATAAAAAAGCTGTGACTCTCAGACTATGGAGATACTAAAACATAATTATTATTTTTTTTGTTTCAAAAATGCTAATATTGTGTAAAACTTAAATAAGAAAAAGTATATATATATTAGGTATTGCCACGTCTGTAACGATCTGCTCTATAAAAATGTCACATTACCTAACCCCTCAGGTGAGCGCTGTAAAAATAAATAAAAACTTACAAAACAACAAATTTTTTGGTCACGTTGCTCCATAAAGTGTAATAATGAATGTTCAAAAAATCATATGTACCTAAAAATACCAATAAAAACGACAATTTTCTGCAAAAAACGAGCCCCTGCACAAGATCGGCAGAAAAAAAAAAGCGTTCAGAAAATGGAGACACAAACTAATTTTTTTTTTTCAAAAATGCTTTATTATGTAAAACTGAAACAAAGAAAGTAGACATATTTGATATCATTGCGTCCATAACAACCTGATCTATAAAAATAGCGCATGATCTACCCTGTCAGATGAATCTTGTAAAAAAATAAAATAAAAAAAAACTGTGCTAAGACATTTTTTGGGTTATCTTGCCTCACAAAAAACGAATATAGAGCGATTTAAAAATCATATGTACACCAAAATAGTACCAATAAAACTGGCACCTTATTCCCTATTTTCCAAAATGGGGTCTCTTTTTGGGAGTTTCTACTGTAAGGGTGCATCAGGGAGCTTCAAATGGGACATGGCATCTAGAAACCAGTCCAGCAAAATCTGCCTTCCAAAAACCATATGGCACTGCTTTCCTTTTGCGCCCTGCCGCGTGCCCTTATATCCGTTTACGACCACATATGGGGTGTTTCTGTAAACCGCAAAATCAGGGTAATAAATATTGAGTTTTGTTTGGCTGTTAACCCTCGATGTGTTAAAGAGAAAAATGGATTAAAATTGAAAATCTGCCAAAAAAGTGAAATTTAGAAATTTCATCTCCATTTTCCTTGAATTCTTGTGTAACATCATCTAAAGCAGTGGTTCTCAACCTTTCTAAAGCCGTGACCCCTTAATACAGTTCCTCATGTTGTGGTGACCCCCAACCATTACATTTTTTTCCTTGCTACTTCATAACTAATTTTGCTACTGTTATGAATTGTAATGTAAATATCTGATATGCAGGATGTATTTTTATTGCTACAAATTGAACATAATTAAAGCAGAGTAATTAATCACAAAGACATCCACAGATCCCCCCCCCCTAAACGGTGCCATCCACAGATCTCCCCCCTAAACGGTGCCATCCACAGATCTCCCCCCTAAACAGTGCCATCCACAGATCTCTCCTCCCCTAAACAGTGCCATCCACAGATCCCTCCTCCCCTAAACAGTGCCATCCACAGATCCCCCCCCCCCCCTAAACAGTGCCATCCACAGATCCCCCCCCCTAAACAGTGCCATCCACAGATCCCCCCCCCTAAACAGTGCCATCCACAGATCCCCCCCCCCTAAACAGTGCCATCCACAGATCCCCCCCCCCTAAACAGTGCCATCCACAGATCCCCCCCCTAAACAGTGCCATCCACAGATCCCCCCCCCCTAAACAGTGCCATCCACAGATCGCCCCCCTAAACAGTGCCATCCACAGATCTCCCCCCTAAACAGTGCCATCCACAGACCCCCCCCCCCCCTAAACGGTGCCATCCACAGATCCCCCCCCCTTAACAGTGCCATCCACAGATCCCCCCCCTAAACAGTGCCATCCACAGATCCCCCCCCTAAACAGTGCCATCCACAGATCCCCCCCCTAAACAGTGCCATCCACAGATCCCCCCCCTAAACAGTGCCATCCACAGATCCCCCCCTAAACAGTGCCATCCACAGATCCCCCCCCTAAACAGTGCCATCCACAGATCCCCCCCTAAACAGTGCCATCCACAGATCCCCCCTAAACAGTGCCATCCACAGATCCCCCCTAAACAGTGCCATCCACAGATCCCCCCTAAACAGTGCCATCCACAGATCCCCCCTAAACAGTGCCATCCACAGATCCCCCCTAAACAGTGCCATCCACAGATCCCCCCTAAACAGTGCCATCCACAGATCCCCCCTAAACAGTGCCATCCACAGATCCCCCCTAAACAGTGCCATCCACAGATCCCCCCTAAACAGTGCCATCCACAGATCCCCCCTAAACAGTGCCATCCACAGATCCCCCCTAAACAGTGCCATCCACAGATCCCCCCTAAACAGTGCCATCCACAGATCCCCCCTAAACAGTGCCATCCACAGATCCCCCCTAAACAGTGCCATCCACAGATCCCCCCTAAACAGTGCCATCCACAGATCCCCCCTAAACAGTGCCATCCACAGATCCCCCCTAAACAGTGCCATCCACAGATCCCCCCTAAACAGTGCCATCCACAGATCCCCCCTAAACAGTGCCATCCACAGATCCCCCCTAAACAGTGCCATCCACAGATCCCCCCTAAACAGTGCCATCCACAGATCCCCCCTAAACAGTGCCATCCACAGATCCCCCCTAAACAGTGCCATCCACAGATCCCCCCTAAACAGTGCCATCCACAGATCCCCCCTAAACAGTGCCATCCACAGATCCCCCCCCCCTAAACAGTGCCATCCACAGATCCCCCCCCCCTAAACAGTGCCATCCACAGATCCCCCCCCCCCCCCCTAAACAGTGCCATCCACAGATCCCCCCCCCCCCCCCTAAACAGTGCCATCCACAGATCCCCCCCCCCCCCCCCCCCTAAACAGTGCCATAATGGGGGGGAGATCTGTGGATGGCACTGTTTAGGGGAGGAGGGATCTGTGGATGGCACTGTAGGCGGATCTGTGGATGGCACTGCCATCCACAGATCCCCCTACAGTGCCATCCACAGATCTCCCTCCCCGACGCTCACAGCAGTATATTTATAAACTAATCAGTAACTACTTTAACTTTAATCATTGCTCATTGCTGAGCTCTTTACTTGGATTATAATTTATTTGGATATGGGATATCTTACTTTGTCTTAGCTCCGGTAATAGCAGGCAGTGCGGGGGGCGGCGCTCACTCACGTCACGCGCCTGCGCCGCCTAGTGTTTAGGGTACATTATTGGTTTTCATTTTTTTTGTTTTGTTTTGTTCTCCTAGCTGACTTGAAGCAACATTTTATTTTTTTTTTCTTCTTTTTTGATCACTTCTGTAATGCCTTGAAATACATAGTACAGACAGGCAGCATATTAAGCCATGCCTCTGTAACATGGCCCAAGAAGTGCTTATGGCAGGCTTTGGAGCCTTTGTTATGCCCCCGTTTAACATAATAGTATATCAGTTCACCGTGATCACATTATGATGGGGGAGGGGGGGAGCAATGGTTAACGGGGAGCTCACTGTCAAAAATCTTAGATGCCACAGTTGATATCGACCACTGCATCTAAGGGGTTAACAAGACTAGGAGACTCTATTTATCGGTCTCTGATCGGTGCCTGATGCTAGAGGCTGCCAGTAATGGCCTTGGCATCCGGATTGCAGTATGCACAGGATGGGAAAACTCCTTTTATATCACAGTGCTAATACGTTGAGACTTAGGGCCTCATCTATCAACTGTCTAACAGGAAAAGTGTCTTGGTTGCCCATAGCAACCAATCAGCGCTCACCTTTCATTTCTTAAAGTGTTCTGAAAAAATGAAAGGTGAGCTCTGATTGGTTGCTGTGGGCAACGAAGACCTGTTAGACAGTTGATAGATGAGGCCTTTAGTTTATACTGCAGAAAAAAATGTGCAGTATGTGCATTAATGACTGGAATTAAGGTGCTGTCGTTTTCTTTAAATGCCGCTCATGTCTATCAGTAATTTTAGTATCTGCTTAACCTTTAGTGGCGTTACTGCATCCGTCTGGAGAACCTCAGTGTTGAAGTAGTTCAGTTGAGAGAGCGTCATTGGCGGATTTTCAGCCTCTCTGGTACGCTGGAGACTGTGAGAGGTCGTGGTGTTGTGGGCCGGGTAAGGTCACCATTCGAGTTTCTTGCATGGTGTCTGATCATCGTGTGGGTGAATTTTGTGCTTACCTAGTTTTGTACCACATCTAGGAGCCGGTACTTTCCAAGGAGCAGCCAGCTTTCCAGTACAGTAGTCATGTATCCCTGCAGGCTTCCAGTGGCCATATGTGGTGAGACACTTCACTTCTTTGTACTAAGCAATGTTTTAAAGGAGTTATCCAGAAATTGATAATGATGACCCACCCTCAGGATAGGTCATCATTACCACATCGGCAGGGGTCCGAGCTGGTTCAGGGAGCTCTAAGTGCTTCAGCCTTCCAAGCACAGCGTCATACATTGGACAGCGGCTGTGCTTGGTATTGCCGTTCAGCCCCATTCACATCAATGGGGTTGAGCTGCAACTAGGCCATGGAACCAACGTACCATGGCCTAGGACATGTTTTTTCTTTCCTGATCTGTTCCGTTTTTTGCGGAACAGATCTGGACCAGATCTGGACCCATTCATTTTCAACGTTATAAAACATGTCCTATTCTTTTCCGCAAAATTCGGATCCTGGTACAATACAAAGTCAATGGATCCGCAAAAAACGGAGGACATTCGGATGTCATTACGTATGTCATCCGTTTTATGCTGATTCCGTTCCTGGAAATTACATTTTAATATATATATATATTTTTTTTCCAAAGAAATCCAAACAACTTTATTTGCTTATTGAAATTTATACATGTTTCCGTTTTTTGCGAATCCGCAAAAAACGGATGACATACGGAAACATTTTCAGGAACAACGGATCCGCAAAAAACGGACCGAAAATCGGGATATAGAAAAATACTGACGTGTGAATGTAGCCTTAGTGTGCACACTGGAACTTGTTGTTTCGCAACAGCTGGAGTGCCGAAGGTTGCTGACCTCACAGAACGCTGATCTGCAGGGGTCCCGGGTGTTGGACACCTGCTGATCTGATCTTAATGACCTATCCAGAGAATAGGTCATCAATATTAATTACCAGATAACCCCTTTAACTGTAACAGATGGGGAACTATGTACATACAGATTCTTACCATTGCCTCATCCTTGTGTTTCAGGGGAACGTTCCGGTTTGAGCGACCTGATGGTTCACATTTTGATGTCAGAATTCCACCTTTCTCTCTGGAAAGTAACAAAGATGAGAAAACGCCCCCATCTGGTCTTCACTGGTAGTGATATTGTCCACACACAGCCTTGACTAAAACGCACTTTATCAGGCCATTGTGTTCCAGAGATTGTCAGAAGGAAGCGCTGGTATATTTTGCTTCCCCAGATCCCTTTTTGTCTAGTTTTTAAGAGGAGGATTTGTATTGGGATCCACCTTCTTGATACAGAAGCTGCTGTGTTCATAGTAAATTCCCACAAAGCTGAGCCTTCCAAATCACCCAAGAGCCTGGTTGGGAATTAAAGTTTGTATTTTTTTTTTTTCAGTTTTTTTTTTTTTTTTTCTTTTTTCTTTTTTTCAATAAAGCAATACATTTACTGAAGTGCCCATTTTGTGACTTTCTTTAAATTTATAACAAATGCTGTTTCCAGGGGCAGCTTCTAGACATGTTGCTTAATACACCGTGAGCACATTGATATGTTAAGACTATTAATACACGGTGAAATAATGTTAAAGGATAACTGTCACATTTAGACCCTAATTTCAATTTTCATATATGTAGTTACTAATAACATGATATTCCAGAATCGGTTACTATTAGACTGACTGACCCCATATTTAATAAGATTCAGCCCTTAGCAACCAGTCTGCATAAAACTGCAATTTCACTATTCAGTTAAGATGGCCGCCACTGCCCTCACCCTGAGGCTAATCCCGCCTGCCCTTACTAGCCAGTAACCATAGCCCCCCAAAAGTGTCAGTAACCAGAGCCCTCCCCCTAAAGGGTTAATCTCCTGCAGCACAAAGGGGTCCTCTTACCACATGTTGCTTTCATTTATACACTGAGCAGATGGCAGATCTCCCTTCCCTGTTGTGCGCTGATTCAACTCTGCATTCTCCAGCTCTGCTGAGTGAGGGAGCGTCTGCCAAGTGCAGGGACAGGGAGAAGTGCACACAGCCCAGGCACTGTTATCAGCTGCTGGGGAGGACCTGGCTTTAATCATTTACTTACAGTCCCTGCCTGTCAGTAATCTGACCTTGCACGCTGCCTGCTTTTGATTCCTCCGTTCTTCAATAGCAACCCTATTTTGAGCACAGGTAAAATAGGCAGTACAGGGAACAAAAATGTGGAATTAAGGGGTTATTGAATACACAGTGAAAAGTTGAAATAGGGCCACCAAGGTGATATTAATCACCACAATTCAATACTCCAAAAAAAATAAAAAATACGACAGTTATCCTTTTAAAGGGAACCTGTCACCTGACTCATCTCAGGGACAGGACTCCTCTCAGGTTAATTTGCATATGTATCAAATCGTTTTTTTTTACACAATAAAAGCACACAGAGCTATGGGGACTGGGTATGTGCTAGTGGCCATCTAGCAACCCATGTCCTCAGCTCTATACACAAAATCCCGGTGACAGTTTCTCTTTAAAGGCGTTGTCCACATCATTTTTTATTAATGCAAACTGGTTGGGCTCTGATAAAAGAATTAGGCACTTCCACTCTCCTCTCCATCCTGCTCCTGTTTTGTGGCTGCAGCCAGTGACGTTTTGTTGTGGACGCAGCGGTAATGTTCCTTACACTGCTGAGCCAATCACTGGTCTCATTGATATGCGGCATGAGACGACTGCAGCCCTTAAAAATTAATTAGCTTTAGTGGTGAATTGGATGTCACCACTGCAGTCACATTAAGGCTACTTTTCCAAACGCCCCCACAGCGGCACATAACAGGAGGATACCCCGCCTCCCAGGGACAGGAAACAACATGGAGATCTTTAAATAGTCCCCTCCCCTTACCTGCTCCAGTTGTTTCCTGTCCCTCTGGGAGTACGTGGAGATCCTCCTGTGGGAGAACGCTTGGTCTTCTGAAGCAGCGCCCGGTCAGCAAGAAGAACTCCGGGCAGGTAGCAGGGCCGCGGGGCGCAGTACAGCCCTTCCTGATTCCTAAGGCATAAGTCCGCCGGTGGGGGTGGCCCCGGGCGGCGTTTCCGTGCAAATTCTCGCGAGAGGACGCGCGGGTCACATGAGCTTTGACTCACGATTGCTCTCTTTTCTTATCTGTGCACCCCTTTTGGACAGAAACCATCTTTTATTGCACCAGAGTGAGGGTCTAACTTATATTCTGGGGCGGCCCCTTTTCTGAAAGAGCACTCTTATGCATCTCCTAGGTCAGGAAGGCTCAGAAATCAGCGGGTCAAAAAATGTTCCGTCGGTAAAAAGGGTTTGCCGTCTGGATATTAAAAAAACCTCTGTTCAAGGTGTTTGGAAAAGATTGTTTCTGAGGAGTCTCCTTCCCTGTTGGATAACATCAGACACATTATAAAGAATGAAGTGAGCAGTGCGGTGGATCAAAAATGAGCTTCCACGTCTCAAAGACCCTCTACTTCCATGACCGAGATGTCCGCTTCCTTAGAGACCGACGGTCAGGAATATGAATTAGATGAAAGCGAACTTCCCTCCGGTCTGAGTCAGATTCCTCAGAGGATGAGTCTGGGAGGCCGCTTTGTTCCATAGAGGACACTGACGCATTATTAAAAACTATTAGAGCGACCCTAAACTTAGAAGAATCCAAACAACCCAAGACTGTGCAGGACCTTATGTTCAAGGGTATAGGAGAAAAAAGGAGTCTTTCCCCTTCACTCCAATATAACGGGATTAATTAATAAGGAATGGGGCGATCTAGAAAAAAGATCTGGGGTTTCTAGAGTCCTAAAAAGAAAATACCCTTTTGCAGAGGAAGATACAGCTTTTTGGGATAAGTATCCAAAAGTAGATGCCCAGTTGCAAAAATTACAAAAAAGTCAGCGTTACCCTTTGAGGATTTAGGTCTGCTGAAAGACCCTATGGACAAAAAGGGTGAGGCGCTACTGAAAAAAATCCTGGGAAGCCTCTATGTCCATCCTAAGGCCTAGTGTAGCTTCCACTTACACGGCCAGATCAATGTTAATTTGGATAAGCCAATTAGAGGAACACCTAGTGGCAGGGACCCCCAGAGAAGATATTGTGGCCTCCTTACCGATGCTTAAAGAGGACCTTTCATCTGAATCAAGTAAACTGAATATACATACATGGAGAGCGGCGCCCAGGGATCCCCCTGCACTTACTATTATCCCCGGGCGCCGCTCCGTTCTCCTGTTATAGGCTCCGGTAAAGTCATAGTTAGGCTCCACCCATTTGAGCCTGCCGCGGTCTCCTTCTCCTATGTTGTAGCGCTGGCCAATCGCAGCGCTCAGCTCATAGCATGGCTAAGAGCTGAGCGCTGCGATTGGCCAGCGCTACAGCATAGGAGAAGGAGACCGCGGCAGGCTCAAATGGGTGGAGCCTAACTATGACTTTACCGGAGCCTATAACAGGAGAACGGAGCGGCGCCCGGGGATAATAGTAAGTGCAGGGGGATCCCTGGGCGCCGCTCTCCATGTATGTATATTCAGTTTACTTACTTGATTCAGATGAAAGGTCCTCTTTAAGCAGGCGGCGAAGTTTTTAGCGGATGCCTCGGTAGACACGGTTAAACTGGCAGCCAGATCAGCGGCCCTCTTAAATGCCACCAGAAGAGCAGTGTGGCTTAGGTCATGAGCAGGTGACACTGCATCTAAAAATAAGTTGTGCGGCATCCCCTGTGAAGGAGATACAGTGGCGGAAATAATTATTTGACCCCTCACTGATTTTGTAAGTTTGTCCAATGACAAAGAAATGAAAAGTCTCAGAACAGTATCATTTCAATGGTAGGTTTATTGTAACAGTGGCAGATAGCACATCAAAAGGAAAATCGAAAAAATAACTTTAAATAAAAGATAGCAACTGATTTGCATTTCATTGAGTGAAATAAGTATTTGAACCCTCTAACAAAAAAAGACTTAATACTTGGTGGAAAAACCCTTGTTTGCAAGCACAGAGGTCAAACGTTTCTTGTAATTGATGACCAAGTTTGCGCACATTTTAGGAGGAATGTTGGTCCACTCCTCTTTGCAGATCATCTCTAAATCCCTAAGGTTTCGAGGCTGTCTCTGTGCAACTCTGAGCTTGAGCTCCCTCCATAGGTTTTCGATTGGATTAAGGTCCGGAGACTGACTAGGCCACTCCATGACCTTAATGTGCTTCTTCTTGAGCCACTCCTTTGTTGCCTTTGCTGTATGTTTTGGGTCATTGTCGTGCTGGAACACCCATCCACGACCCATTTTCAGTTTCCTGGCAGAGGGAAGGAGGTTGTCGCTCAGGATTTCACGATACATGGCTCCGTCCATTTTCCCGTTTATGCGAATAAGTTGTCCTGTGCCCTTAGCAGAAAAACACCCCCAAAGCAAAATGTTTCCACCCCCATGCTTGACGGTGGGGACGGTGTTTTGGGGGTCATAGGCAGCATTTTTCTTCCTCCAAACACAGCGAGTTGAGTTAATGCCAAAGAGCTCTATTTTGGTCTCATCAGACCACAGCACCTTCTCCCAGTCACTCTCTGAATCATTCAGGTGTTCATTGGCAAACTTCAGACGGGCCTGCACATGTGCCTTCCTGAGCAGGGGGACCTTGCGAGCCCTGCAGGATTTTAATCCATTGCGGTGTAATGTGTTTCCAATGGTTTTCTTGGTGACTGTGGTCCCTGCTAATTTTCAGGTCATTAACTAACTCCTCCCGTGTAGTTCTAGGATGCTTTTTCACCTTTCTCAGAACCATTGACACCCCACGAGGTGAGATCTTGCGTGGAGCCCCAGAGCGAGGTCGATTGATGGTCATTTTGTGCTCCTTCCATTTTCGAACAATCGCACCAACAGTTGTCACCTTCTCTCCCAGCTTCTTGCTAATGGTTTTGTAGCCCATTCCAGCCTTGTGCAGGTCTACAATTTTGTCTCTGACATCCTTGGACAGCTCTTTGGTCTTTCCCATGTTGGAGAGTTTGGAGTCTGCTTGATTGATTGATTCTGTGGACAGGTGTCTTTTATACAGGTGACTAGTTAAGACAGGTGTCCTTAATGAGGGTGACTAATTGAGTAGAAGTGTCTAACCACTCTGTGGGAGCCAGAACTCTTAATGGTTGGAAGGGGTTCAAATACTTATTTCACTCAATGAAATGCAAATCAGTTGCTATCTTTTATTTAAAGTTATTTTTTCGATTTTCCTTTTGATGTGCTATCTGCCACTGTTACAATAAACCTACCATTGAAATGATACTGTTCTGAGACTTTTCATTTCTTTGTCATTGGACAAACTTACAAAATCAGTGAGGGGTCAAATAATTATTTCCGCCACTGTAGATTGTTCGGATAGGTCCTGGATGACATCTTAGAAAAGGCCATGGATAAAAAGAAGGGTTTTCCCTCAGACCCGAGAAATTTTCGTCAAAAACAAAACTTTCCTGCATCATCAAGAGGCAGGCAGGATCAGAAAAAAATTGATTTCTCGTCCCGATGGCGTTTGGGAAGGGGAAGAGGAAAAGGGTTTTTATTCAACCCCTCAGATTCTTCCCAAAAATCATCAAAACAATGACGCCAGAGGCAAGGTAGGAGGAAGGTTAAAGGATTTCGTCCAGGCCTGGAGAAATATTTCCAGCTCTCCATGGGTGCTGGACGTAATTTCGTCAGGCCTAAGGCTAGAATTTTCCTCTCTACCCCAGGATGTTTACCAGATTACCGAAAAAAACAGATCGGTCCAATCCTTAATCCTAGACCAAGTGAAGGTCCTATTGCAGAAAGAAGCCATAGTTCCAGTCCCCCCCCCCACCCCCCGGGGGAAGAAGGAACAGGATATTATTCTCCTATATTCCTCGTAAAAAAAAGCCGAACGGCTCTTACAGAGCCATTATAAATCTAAAAAGGCTGAACCATCATCTGCTTTACAAGCGTTTCAAGATGGAGTATAAAATCCACGATCAGTCTGTTAAAAAGAAACCTCTTTTTAGCAACTCTAGATCTCACCAATGCATATTACCACATTCCAATTTGCAGAGATCACCAAAGATACCTCAGATTTTCTGTTCGGTCAGAGACAGTAGTACATCACTTCCAGTTCCAAGTCCTCCCATTTGGCCTTACGTCAGCACCAAGAGTCTTTTCCAAGGTAATGGCAGATGCGGTAGTGGACCTACATCTGAAGGGAATATTAGTTGTCCCTTATTTAGACTACTTCCTTATTGCCGCAGAATCGGAGGATCTACTTCTGGAACACATAGAATTGGTAAAGCAGAGTCTAACAGATCTAGGATGGTTGATAAATACGGAGAAGTCCGATCTCCGTCCAGAAAAGTATCTTTTTAGGGATGTTGTTGGACTCGGAACTCATGAAGACTTTTCTTCCACAAGAAAAAATCCAGAAGATCAGTCAGGAGTTAACCCTGTTCCGCAGCAGATACAAGGTAACAATCCGATTTGATAATGAAGATCTTGGGTCTGATGTCCTCGACTATCCCAGCAGTAAAGTGGGCCCAAGCCCACTCTCAGACCCTCCAGTCATTCATGCTCAGAACATGGAACAAGAGGGTAAACTCACTGGAGATGAAAGTGAGAGTTCCTCAATACGTAAAGGACCCCTTCAGCTGGTGGCTGGTCAGAAAAAATTTAGGCAGGGGCGTTCCTTGGCAGCAAACAAACGTTGTTACAATAACTACAGACGCAAGCAGAAGCGGCTGGGGAGCCTTTTCAGATCAGTCCATAGTGCAAGGTACCTGGCAGAAACACCTAAGCGTAGCTTCTTCCAACCTAAGGGAGTTGACCGCAGTTTGGGAAGCATTAAAAGCCCTTCACCCAAAACTCAGGGGAAAGGAGATAAAAGTATTATCAGGCAATACCACAACCGTAGCATACTTGAACAAATAAGGGGGCACAAAAAGTTCAGCCTAGCAAAAGTCTCAAAAGAAATATTCCAGTGGGCCGAAAGAAATGTACTGTCAGTCTCAGCAGTTCACATAAGGGGAGAGAACAACGAGGTCGCGGATTTTCTCAGCAGAGATCACTTGAAAGAGGGCGAGTGGTGCCTGAACCGGAAAATATTTCTTCAGATATAAAAAAAAGTGTTTCTTTCCAGAAGTAGATCTATTCGCAACGCGTCCAAACAGACAGAAAAATTTGATTCTCTATCCTACACAGATCACCCATTCATAGTCTAAGCTCTCTCCCAACCATGGCCGGACGAGAACTTGTATGCCTTTCCTCCATTTGCATTAATCCCCAAGGTTCTACAAAGAGTGTTACTGGGAAGCCACAGGTTGCTTCTGATTGCACCTTATTGGCCCAGGCGATCATGGTTCCCACTACTACTGAAGATGTCAGCAGGGGACTTTTATCTACTACCGGATGTTCCGGATCTCCTTCACCAGGGCCCAGTTTGGCATCCCAGGGCAACTCGACTTCAACTAGCAGCAGGGAACCTGAACAGGAATTATTAAGAGAAAAAGGCCTCTCCGATGCGGTAATTTCCACGATTCTCTATAGCCGCAAAAATGTGACATCAAAGATCTATAACATAATCTGGCAGTTATTTTTTAAAATTTACAGATGGTGATATCGGGGGCCCCTTTATGATCGCTAAGGTTCTGGAGTTTCTCCAGTCGGGTCTACAGTCTTGACCAAAAGTTTTGAGAATGACACAAATATTAGTTTTCACAAAGTTTGCTGCTAAACTGCTTTTAGATCTTTGTTTCAGTTGTTTCTGTGATGTAGTGAAATATAATTACACACACTTCATACGTTTTAAAGGCTTTTATCGACAATTACATGACATTTATACAAAGAGTCAGTATTTGCAGTGTTGGCCCTTCTTTTTCAGGACCTCTGCAATTCGACTGGGCATGCTCTCAATCAACTTCTGGGCCAATTCCTGACTGATAGCAACCCATTCTTTCATAATCACTTCTTGGAGTTTGTCAGAATTAGTGGGTTTTTGTTTGTCCACCCGCCTCTTGAGGATTGACCACAAGTTCTGAATGGGATTAAGATCTGGGGAGTTTCCAGGCCATGGACCCAAAATGTCAACGTTTTGGTCCCCGAGCCACTTAGTTATCACTTTTGCCTTATGGCACGGTGCTCAATCGTGCTGGAAAATGCATTGTTCTTCACCAAACTGTTGTTGGATTGTTGGAAGAAGTTGCTGTTGGATGGTGTTTTGGTACTATTCTTTATTCATGGCTGTGTTTTTGGGCAAAATTGTGAGTGAGCCCACTCCCTTGGATGAGAAGCAACCCCACACATGAATGGTCTCAGGATGTTTTACTGTTGGCATGACACAGGACTGATGGTAGCGCTCACCTTTTCTTCTCCGGACAAGCCTTTTTTCAGATCCCACAAACAATCGGAAAGAGGCTTCATCGGAGAATATGACTTTGCCCCAGTCCTCAGCAGTCCATTCACCATACTTTCTGCAGAAGATCAAGCTGACCCTGATGTTTTTTTTGGAGAGAAGTGGCTTCTTTGCCGCCCTTCTTGACACCAGGCCATCTTCCAAAAGTCTTCGCCTCACTGTGCGTGCAGATGCGCTCACACCTGCCTGCTGCCATTCCTGAGCAAGCTCTGCACTGGTGGCACTCCGATCCCGCAGCTGAATCTTCTTTAGGAGACGATCCTGGCGCTTGCTGGACTTTCTTGGACGCCCTGAAGCCTTCTTAACAAGAATTGAACCTTTCCTTGAAGTTCTTGATGATCCTATAAATTGTTGATTGAGGTGCAATCTTAGTAGCCACAATATCCTTGCCTGTGAAGCCATTTTTATGCAATGCAATGATGGCTGCACGCGTTTCTTTGCAGGTCACCATGGTTAACAATGGAATAACAATGATTTCAAGCATCACCCTCCTTTTAACATGTCAAGTCTGCCATTTTAACCCAATCAGCCTGACATAATGATCTCCAGCCTTGTGCTCGTCAATATTCTCACCTGAGTTAACAAGACGATTACTGAAATTATCTCAGCAGGTCCTTTTAATGACAGCAATAAAATGCAGTGGAAAGGTTTTTTTTTTGGGATTAAGTTAATTTTCATGGCAAAGAAGGACTATGCAATTCATCTGATCATTCTTCATAACATTCTGGAGTATATGCAAATTGCTATTATAAAAACTCAAGCAGCAACTTTTCCAATTTCCAATATTTATGTAATTCTCAAAACTTTTGGCCACGACTGTACAAACGGGTCTTAGAGTTAGCACAATTAAAGTCCAGATATCTGCCCTAAGTGCCTTTCTGGACATTAAACTGGCAGAAGCGGATCTCATCAAAAGATTTGTGAAAGGGGCCCGGAGAAAACAACCCATGGTTAGGCCCACTGTTCCCCCTTGGGATTTAAACCTGGTACTATCTGCCTTAACAGACAGTCCCTTTGAGCCCTTACCGGAGATATCTTTAAAATTGCTTACTTTCAAAACAGTTTTTCTGATAGCTATAACCACGGCTAGAAGGGTGGGGGAAATACAAGCCTTTTCGTGCAGACCTCCTTATCTAACCATCAGAGATGATAGAATAAGTATTAAAACACTCCTTTTTTGCCCAAGGTGGTCTCTAAGTTCCACTGTCTACAGGAAGTGTCTCTTCCATCCTTTGGGTCTCCATCTGGCAGTCAAGAACAAAGACTCTTTCATAACCTAGATGTGAGAAGAGCAGTACTGACCTACCTTAAAGCCACGGAGGACTTCAGAAAGACTGACAGACTGTTTGTTTGTTCAATTTTCAGGCCCGAACAGGGGTAACGCGGCAAGCAAAGCATCTATTAGCCGATGGATCAGATCTGCAATCTTGTGGTGTTATGACTCAAAGAAAGTCTCCCCCCGCAGGTCTAAAAGCCCATTCAACTCGGTCGGTAGCAGCATCTTGGGCTGAATCAACGGATGTTCCATTAGAACAGATTTGCCAGGCGGCCACCTGGTCCTCACCTTCCACTTTTTTTAGGCATTATCAGTTGGATGTGTTAAGGAATAGAGAGTTATCCTTTGCTCGCAGAGTGTTATCTGCGGTAGTCCCACCCTAATTTAGAGCTTCTGTTATTCCTCCTATTACGTGCCGCTGTGGGGGTGTTTGGAAAGATTTCAATTACTTACCGGTAATTGGTTTTTCCTCTAGCCCCCACAGCGGCACAGGGAATTTCCCCCACATTATATATTGCCTTTTTTTCTATATTGAAATTTTTATTTTTGGGAAAATATCCTTGTTCATGTTTTGTTCAATTTTGATAATACATAAATATTAATATGTTGCATCCTTTCCAAAGTTTCCCGGTTATTTACTGGAGCAGGTAAGGGGATGGGACTATTTAAAGATCTCCATGTTGTTTCCTGTCCCTCGGGAGGCGGGGTATCCTCCTGTTACGTGCCGCTGTGGGGGCTAGAGGAAAAACCAATTACCGGCAAGTAATTGAAATCTTCCCACATGCGTTTTTGCTGTCCAGGTTTCAGATCCGGCATAGAATCTCAAAACCGCAGCAAAACTCATCCGATTGTATAATGCAAACGACTGCATCCGGTTGTATTATGTTGAAAAGGAATATGCCGGAACTAAAATAATGGGTCTCGGATCCGTTTTTTTTCGGACATGGAATCAGGCACCATTGATTTACATGGTTTTTAGTGCCAGATCCGGCATGTTCAGTTTCCCATGCCGCACACACAAACGCTGCTTGCAGCGTTTGTGTCCGGCGTGGGAACACACAAAAAACGGAACGGAATGCATTCTGGTGCACTGACAATGAATGGGGACAAAACTAAAGCGTTTTCTCCCAGTTTTGAGATCTTCTGTCGGATCTCAAAATTGGAAAGGGAAACGCAGATCTGAAAGTAGCCTAATACGTCACTGGCTGCAGCCCCAGGAGCTGAAGAAGCAGCAGTGTGGGGTGGTGGGGCCCTGTTTTATCAGGGGCCCAGACAGATGCATCAATAAAAACTAATGGGGTCATTTATTAAGACCGGCATCTAAAACACCCTTGTGCTGGCTGCGCCAAAGTTATGTAGAGGTTCCGCATCTACCACCTGTCTAAATCTACGCTGGCTCCCTTGCTGGTGTAGATTTAGATAATCTTCTACGCCTAAAACAGGTGTAGAAAATGATAAATGAGACCAGCCGGCCTACCCCTTTTTTAGACCTGTCATGAGCAGGGAAAAGTCTTAGATTCAGCTGCAAACCCCCTGTGCGACCAAATCTGCAAATTGGCATATAATCGTATAATAAATTACCCCAGAATGCCTTTTGGAATTTATGGACTTTAAAGGGGTATTCCCATCTCAGCCAATGGTGGCATATCGCTAGTATATGCCCCCATTGTCTGATAGGTGCGAGTCCCACCGCTGGGACCCGCAACTATATTGAGAACGGAGCGGGGAGCGCTGTGGCTGGAGGACCCCAGATTTCCCGGGGTCCGTTCACCACCAAGGCCTAATCCCCGCCTCTCCCATAGAAGTGAATGGGAGCGTGCCGCGCCAGCGCTCGGCTATTTTCGGCAGCCCCATAGAAATAAATGGAGAGCGGCTGTGTTATTGATATAGGTGACCCGCACCTATAAGACAATGGGGGCATATCCTAGCGATATGCCCCCATTGTCTGAGATGAGAAAACCCCTTTGACTGTTTCAACGAGCATCACCAATCTTCTGCTTTTACATGTTTCATGATTGCTGAGGATAATACCAGGATATTGAAATTAGGCAATGAAATTCTTCCCAGCACAAAATTATCATTCTAACAAAATAGACTGTGTGGCCCTTGGAAAAGGAGGGCTTCGCTCTGGCTTCCACTTATCCCCTTTATTATTCGGGAATGATGAGCTGTCCAGGACTCCCTTTTCAAGAAAAACGGCATTGTTAGCAAAAAGGAATGGGAATTTGGCCTACTAGTCATGAAAAAGCCATGTAAGTGGAAAGAAACTGGGTGTCAACTTCATATTGGCCTATTTTGATCTTTGTATCAGTGCTCTGTATCGTCCGTGTATTGCTTCCCTGATCACAGCATTATACCTATTAACAAGGTTTATTTTTTCCTGGTTAATCATTACTAAATACGGTCACTCAGATAATAAAAATATATATTTGAAAACTGCTGAAGATACCGTCTCCATAGTATAGATTTAAAAGGGGTTTTTCCGAGACTTTCTAAAAGTATCTGATTGGTGGGGGTCGACCGATCAACTGTTTGAGAAGGCTCTAGCGCTTCTGTGAGTGCCGCAGCCTTCCCACAGCTTTTCCACGGCCAGTAACGTCCCATTCATCAGTCACTTGGCCTATTGCAGCTCAGCTGCCATTGAAGTGAATGGGCCTCAGCTATGATACCAAGCACAGCTTCTATACAATGTACGGCACTGTGCTTGGTAAGCTGCGAGAAGGCCTTCTCAGACAGCTGATTGTGGGGGTCCCAGGGGTCGTACCCCCACCATGCAGACACTCCTGACCTATCCAGAGATGTAATCGTAAGACACATAATCGGGGAGAGAATGGAGAGAGTAAAATAGCTTTTATTAATGACCGTTTGGTTGATCTTGATTCATATAAATTATAACCATCCAGGGCAATGTATAGGGTTTACTGCAAAAACAAAGGTGTGACCTGGAGGAAGGCTAAACAACAAATCCTATCTGGCCCTAATTATTGTCAATTGGCTAATGTGGTCACTGCAGTTAGGCTAGTTTCACACTTTGGTTCGGTGCGGATCCGTCATTGATCTGCACAGACTGATCCGTTCAGATAATACAAATGTCTGCATCCGTTTGTATTATCTTTAACATAACATGAAAGTCAATGGAGGACAGATCCGTTTTCTATTGTCCCAGATTGTGTCATAGAAAAGGGATCCATCCCCAATGACTTACATTGTGTGTCAGGACGGAACGGTTTGGCTCAGTTTAGTCAACGCAGCAAGCAGCGTTTGTGCCTCAAAAGCGGAATGGAGACTGATTAGAGGCAAACTGATGCATTCTGAGCGGATCCTTTTCCATTCAGAATGTATTGGGGCAAAACTGATCCGTTATGGACCGCTTGTCAGAGCCCTGAACGGATCTCACAAACGGAAAGCCAAAACGCCAGTGTGAAAGTAGCCTTAGATGGATGGCACCCTGACATAATTAAGCACACTTATACCTGTTTAAAAAGATAAAATAAATTTATGGTAACATATTAAGGCCTCATGCACACACCCATAACCATTTATTTTGCTGTCCACAAACCACAGGTTCGGTCCGATGCTGACTGCATTTTTTTTTTTTGCAGACCCATCGATGCGGTCCACATGTTTTTCAAAATCATTGGAACATGATCTATACTTTTCGGCAAAATGCAGACCCATTGAAGTCAATAGGTCCACAACAAAATGCAGACTGCAGACAGACCACATCAAAAACAGATGTGGTTAAGGCCTCTTTCACATGGGCGTCATGGATTTGGGTCAGATAAGATGCATGATTTTTCCGTGCAAGTGCAAAACATTTTAATGCGTTTTGCACGCGCGTGAGAAAAATCGTCATGTTTGGTACCCGAACTTCTTCAAAGAAGTTCGGGTTTGGGTTAGATGTTATATATTATTTTCCCTTATAACATGGTTATAAGGGGAAATAATTGCATTCTTAATACAGAATGCATAGTAAAATAGGGCTGGAGGGGTTAAAAATAAAAAAAATATTTAACTCCCCTTAATCCACTTGTTTGCGCAGGGAAAAGGACCTGTGGTGATGTCAATGCCTATCCTTGTCCGCAAACTATAAAAAAATAGGACACGCACTATTTTTTTTGCAGGGCGACGGAACGGACATACTGATGCGCACAGCACACAGTGTGCTGACCGATTTTTTTTGCGGACCCATTGAAATGAATGGGTCCGCATCCTATCTGCAAAAACTGAACGGACACGGAAACAAAACACGGTCGCGTGAGGCCTTAGGAAGGGGTTAAAAAAATAAAATAAAAAGAGTTTATACTGCCACATCTGAAAATGAAAGGTTAAAATGTAATGTTATTTTTGGTATTTATGGTGAACCCGGTGAAAAAACTGCAAAATTAGAATTGTTGGGTTTTGGTCAATTGTTGGGTACGTATCCCAATATGGTACCAATAAAAACTACATGTCAACCTGCAAAAAAAAACAAAAAACCATGCCCTCACATAGCTCCACTGACAGAATGGAAAGTTAAAGCTAGCAGAATATGGAACTCGAAGCATAATAAATATTTTTACGTAACCGCTCAAATATCAGCTGTAGGTGTTTCGCGCATGCGCGCACGAGGGCTGTCCGCCTTCCGCCCTCAGTTGGGCGGGTCTTCCAGTAGTGGGATGTACCGGAGAGCGGAGCTGCGGTAATCATGGCGGCGGGCGACCAGCAGGCTGTACACCGGCCAGGAACTTTCAAGCAGCAGAATAAACCGCACAAGACTGGTCGGCACCGAGGCCGCGGAGCCCAGGATCGTGAGAACAAAGGTGAGAGAAGAGTGTGCAGTGTGCCTGCCGGACGGCCCCTCCGTGTGTGCTCCACGTGGTCACTGCCGCAGCACAGCCCGTCATCGGGGAGTTCTGCACAGCAGCTGTATAACTGAAGGAGAAACGATCAGTTCATGGGAGTGAACTCCCCTTAAATATAAAAAAATGGATGGGGTGGAGTTGCCCTCAAATGCATAGAAGTCAGTGGAGGTGTGCAGAATGAGTTCTCCTTGATCTCTGAGGATAGTGTGTATTGTGCAGCGCCACCTTCTGATGGGGGAATCAGGCGCCTCTACAGGACAGGGTTTTATACTATATTATCTACTGTGATGCTGGAGCTATCCTGCCGCTCCTTGCTAGAGTCACCTTTATGGAACACAAATGGCGGTGTGTTATCTGTCATATCATAGACCCCAACAGTGCATGAGGGACCTCCCAGTGACTAATGGAGTCAGTCAGCCCGGCAACTTTACTGGATAATATGGTGCAGGATAGATCATTATTATCTGATCGGTGGGGGTCTGACTCCCGGGACCCCTGCCGATCAGGACAGGCACTCGCAGTAGTGCCGTGGTCTCTCAGCTTCGGCTACTTTCACATCTCTGCTTTGTATTCCGGTTTTGAGATACAGCAGAGGATCTCAAACCTGTGGCAGAACGCCTCTGTTCGATTCAATACATCAGGACGCATCTGTTCTGTTTGGATGTGGTTGTATTAAATCAAAACGGAGAGAAAAAAATAAAAAAAACATCCGTCACTTAAAACAATGTAGGTCAATGGGTGACGGATCCAAAAAACAATAACGACGCAGCACCATTGACTTGCATTGTTTTTAGTGCGGGATCTGATTTGTTCCATTTCATAGACGGGACACAAGACTGCAGCTTGTCCAGTCACAAAAGGGAATAAACTGGAACAGAATGGTTCCTGATCTGTTTTGTCCCAGTTGACAATACATTGGGAAAAAACGGAAGTGCTTTGCTCCAGTTTTGAGATCTGCCGTATCTCAAACTGGAATTCAAAGCGCATATGTGAAAGTATCGTTACCAAGCACAGCGTTGTACATTGTATAGCAACTGTGCTTGGTAATCTGGATGCCGTTACAGTGGCGCTTGCATCCTATTACAAAAAGCAGGGAAGGGCAGAGAGAGCACAGCCATTTTGCTGGTGGATCTGTTAGGTGCAGTAGGACGTAGGGTTGCAGCAAACTATTATTTTAGCAATTTAGTATTCTACCGATTTATGATTAATCGAGTACTCTAATAAGAAAAAATGAATTAATAGACTGTTTTCCTTTTATAAAAATTCTTCTGAACCCTGGCCATCGGTCCCCAACACCCTTCATAATCCTCCCTATGAACCCCCCCCCACGGTGCCACCGGCGCTCCGCCCCCATCCCACCCCGGTGCCACCGGCGCTCCGTTCCTACCCCGGTGTTACCGGCGCTCCCCTAAGGCTGGTCCACACCAGTTAAACCACAGATGCACGGTCTGTGAAAGCCCAGCCTGCCCTCCTCCTGACACACTGAGTGCACAGCGTCATTGGTTGCTGGCCTTAGTCGCGCCCCTACCCCCTCAGTGTCACCAACTTACGCTTCCAGCAGGGGCGCCACCGACACTTCATCGTTCCGCGCTGCTCTGGGACTGATGTGACATAGTGTGTCAGGTGACAGTGTACGTACGTCAGGAGGTCAGTGCAGCGCGGGACCATGGACGTGCTGTGGAGTGTCCGGAGGCCCCCTGCTGGAAAGGTGGGTATTCCAAGCGCATTGCGGGCCAGAGGGAGACCACGGCGCGGGAATAATAGCAAGCGCTTCACTCCCGCTCCGTGGTCACGTGACACAAACGAATCTTGCATCGAGAATTTTTTTGTGCCGAATTACTCTATTGAATCGAGTACTCGTTGCAGCCCTAGCAGGACGTGTGAAGGAGTTACACAAACTCTATGGCAGCAAAATGGAAGTTTTTTTATTATTTTTTTTAAACAAAGACCATGTAGAAAGTTCCTGGATCTTGCATTTAGGCTCGGACCTAAGAGACTCAGGCAGGAGGATAAGGAGGTTATACACAGCTGATCATAGCGTGGAATTGGGCGAAACCAGAATATACTGTATCGGTACAGATATGCAAGAGAAGATACGCACTGCGGTGTGAAGTTGGAGGGGATGAAGAATCACACGTATCTGTTCACAGAGAGGACTGAACACAGCAGAATCTGCAGAGAGAGGGGGAATTCACACAGTCCTCTGCGTCAATGACTGTTAGCTCATGAGATATAGAAGTCGTCAGAAACTGAAGCTCATACATGAGTTAGTGAAGACAGCAGCATCCTGGACACACAGGCCTCGCATCCAGAATTACATGGAGAGGCAGGCAAATAGGAGAAGGTTGTGAAATAAATATAAGTGGTAGGGATGAGCGAATCGTCTTCAGATGAAACATCCGAAGTCGATTTGCATAAAACTTCATTTCAATACTGTGCAGAGCGAGGGCTCCATACGGCTCCATACAGTATGAGAATGTATTGGCTCCGATGAGCTGAAGTTATTACTTCACAAAGTCTCAAGAGACTTCTCGTAATCATAAATTGATTTCTACTGTAAAAAAACAGTTCCCGAACTCGGGTTCGGTTCTAAGTGGTACCTTGGAACCGAACCAGAGTTTGGCAACTTTTTTACAGTAGGAATCAATTTATGACGTTATTACGAGAAGTCTTGCGAGACTTCGCGAAGTAATAACTTCAGCTCATTGGAGCCAATACATTCTAATACTGTATGGAGCCCTCGCTCTGCACAGTATTGAAATGAAGTTTTATGCAAATCGACTTCGGATCTGTCATCCGGTCTATTCGCTCATCCCTAATCAGTGGGTTTGAGAATAATTGATGGAATGAATGAAGATTCCATTCTGCAGCTTTTTTAATTCAACAGAACCGCTAACATGTAAAAATGTAAGGTCTGACCATCCATTGTCCTCACAATACCCAAATACATGGTTTATTGTATTGCATTTTTGTCAGTGTTTCTTTATTGTCATGCACCTATGTATGTTCCCATACAGACACGGCCTGTGCAGGCACAGTATTATTCCATGACATTGTGTGCCATGTGCCAGAATTTGCTTTCTTCAGGATTGCGATATGAGCTCAATTACTATTCTTTAATTTTAATTAGGACGCGTACCTGTGAAAGTTCTCAGCAAAAAACTAAAAAAAAACTTAAGTAAACTGGACAGGAGACATAAAGCCAACCAGATCCGCAGACAGAGGAAAGATGCTGTGAGTATATCAGATTTACTGTCTATCGTACATGGCGGTATTACTGTTACTTTTGGCGTGGAACTGTAATAGGCCAACCATAGTAGCGTATGGGGTCCCAACTGTACCTATGTATGCTTCCGTCAGATGGGGGGAGAGCACCCAGTGGAGCATTGTACAGTGGAGTCACATACAAAGCTGTATAGGGATTTTTGTCTGCTTCCATGCCTTGGCATGATGCTTAAAAGGGGTTTTCCGAGATTTTCATACCGATGACCTATCAGCATCTGGGAGCCCGCCGATCAGCTGTTTGGGAAGGCACCGGCGCTCCTGTGAGCGCTGCGGCCTTCTCCGTACTTAGCAAGCACAGCATCTCACATTGTATAGCAGCTGTGCTTCATATCACGCTCAGCCCTATAGAAGTCAAAGGGGCTGAACGCGATACCAAGCACAGCAGCTGATGTACGGCGCTGTGCTTGGTAAGTTGGAGAAGGCCGTGGTGCCCACAGGAACAGCTGATCAGTGGGGGTCCTGGGTGTCGGACCCCTACCGATCAGATACTGATGACCTATCCTGAGTCGGCATTACTTCTCAGGTCTCTAGCAAGCAGGGCCACGTAACCACATTAGGCCACATTCACACACTATAGTACAATGCACGTACACAAGGGCAATATTCTACTGCTCAATCGCCTGACTTCATATTAGCCATATGATTTATACTCTGTACAGGTGCTCACAGAGAAGCGCAACTTGGGTAGCAAAGATGGCCCCCCACACCTTGTGGTTGTGGTTCCCCTCCATGCAAGTGTGGTTATGGGCAGCCTCTTGAATCTGGTACAGAGCAATGAGGGGTATATACTTCATGAAGACGACGCCAAGAGCGGCAAGTTTGCTCTCGTGTGTCCTAAGATGAAGCAGCGATGGCGTTTCGTTCAAGCTAACACTGGTAAGAAGAAACCCCTCAGTGGATCATTGTTGAAGGCGATTCTGCTGTGGTGTAAATGTGCCACAACCACGTGTGCTGTCCCCTTCACTTTCTCTCCGTGGTTTACAGGTGACCTGCATTCTGTGCTGGA
This sequence comes from Bufo bufo, assembly GCF_905171765.1. Lineage (NCBI taxonomy): Eukaryota > Metazoa > Chordata > Amphibia > Anura > Bufonidae > Bufo > Bufo bufo. The sequence continues at coordinate 130,368,783 of NC_053391.1, read as the reverse complement.
TCTGGCCAAAGTGGCGGATACCCTGCTGTTTGTCCTGGACCCTCAGGAGGGATGGGACAGTTATGGAGACTACTGCCTCTCGTGCCTGTTTGCTCAGGGCCTGCCTAGTTTAGGTAAGAGATGTTACTGGAAAGTACTTATCTGAAGATAAACTGTAACCAAAATACTGAATATAGAGTTCTCCCCAGTACTCTGATGGGACTCTGGGTGTTACATCAGTAATACATAGGCTTTTTTTTTTTTTTTAAAGATATTTTATTTTTAGGTGTTGCTCTTTTTTATATGGACTGTACTGTTTAGTTGCACACACATTGCATATTTATACTGTACACACATGAAGAGGAGAATGGATGTACTGGGGGGATTGATCAAAACCAGTTCAAATATAAAGTAATTTTTTTATGCTCTTAGGAACCAAAAGCAGTTCTCTGTGGACATTGGGTTGGTTATAAAAGTGAAACGCAGCCTGGTTTATAGAGCCATGGACCTGGAGAGCTCAGCTCAGGGGGCCGAGTTTTTAAGTATTGAAATGTTTTCATTTTCTAACATGTATACCCATCTAGGATATGCCGCCAATATCGGATAGGTTCAGGTCTCCCCTCTGAGACCTGCTCCTTTCTCCAGAACAGGACCTCAGAAGTAAAGAAGAGTGCACTTCGCACGTGCAGCACGCTCTCCACCACTGCTATGGGACTTCCGAAAATAGCCAAGTGAGTGCCATAGTGGAGGGCAAGATGCACAGGCACAACCACCTCCATTCACCACCATAGGACTGTGCTTGGCTATATTCTGAAGTCCCATAACAGTGAACGGAGGGTAGTCACACATGCGCGGCTGCTCTCCTTTCACTTCAGGGCCTCTTTCTGGAGATAGGAGCAGGTCCCAGAGGTGGGATCTGCACCTATGTGATATTGATGGTGTATCCTTGCAATATGCCATCAGTGTCCCAGATGGGAATACCCCTTTAAGTATTTAGTTCTTCTAAATATAAGGCTGATGTGTGTAGAAGGTATATTGCCTATGTTTAATTTGATGCAGGGATGGCCTATTGAGGACCTTTTTCTTCTTGTTCTAGTGCTTGCGGTGCAGGGTATGAGTGAGATCCCAATAAAGAAGAGAAATGACACGAAGAAACAGCTGAGTAAGGTGGCCGAGAAGAGATTCCCCGATGCCAAGCTGTTCCATCTGGACACAGCACAAGAAGCCTCTTTGCTCTTGAGACAGATATCCACCCAGAAGCAGAGACACTTGACCTTCAGAGACAGACGTTGTTATATGCTGGCGCACAGAGCAGATTTTCAGCCGTCCGATGAGAGTGGCCTGGTGGGCACATTGAAAGTGTCTGGCTACATCCGGGGCCAGGGACTCAACGTTAACAGATTGATTCATATTGTTGGCCATGGTGACTTTCAGATGTCTCAGATTGATGCCCCTCCTGACCCGTATCCACTGAACCCCCGAGCCCACAAGACCAGAAAAGGAGAGGATGTGGAAATGGCGGTAAGTATTGGTGACTCGCCATGTGCTATAAAACGAACTAAACGGCACATTTTAAACGTTGACAAACTGATTGCTAAAGTTCTCTTAATACTCTGTGTTTGCTGTATATTAGTATTAGGCCTCGTTCACATGAGCGGGTCCGTATTTCAGTCCACAAACCATAGATCTGCAAAATATGGACACTTTGTGTGCATTCTGCATTAGATTTTTACTCCCATCAATAGAAATTACTATTCTTGTCTGCAATGCCGACCAGCATAGGAAATGTGTCTTATGACGCGTTTCGGCGTTAGCAGCCTTCATCAACAAAGGTTACTTACAAGTGTCCAATACCATCTTATATAGCAGGTATACAGGTGATTCACTGGTGACGTCAAACGTCCAGTACTCTAGTACTGACCACTAGCCCAGAAGTGACAGACCTCTGAAATCGGAGGCTCCATCACTAGACTATGTTGTCCTCTGTGAGTGTAGCATAATACAGGTGATGGGTTCCCTTTAAACTAGTTTGAGCCATTTCGCTACAGAGGGAAGGTCCATGGATTTCCAGGACATATTCCTTTTTCGGGCACAGAACAGAAGAAATCAAAAGAATAGTCTATCATAAGTTCCCAGGAGTATGGTGTCCAGTACTCCTAGGAGACACACCTGTGGAGAGTGAACCATGGGAAACTCAAAGTGAGAGTTCAGAAATAATCCAACTGATGACCAAAAGGGTCAGTGTGTAAAAACATACCCTGCTCTGACTCTGAAAGTACAAGTCGTAGAAGGTCGTGGAAAAATTTGTGTAGGAATTTATATTGAATCAACCTGTCTCGAGCAGTATCAACAGTAAGGAGAAAGGGGTGCACCACATCCACCCAATAATCCATGGTGAGCGCCGGTATATCTACCCTCCCTTTTAAAAGGGCTTTAACAAACGGCTCGGTGGAGTTAGACTGGAGGAGGACATACAGACAGGGGTTTAACCAAATCAGTCTCTACACGTGAGCTGGACAATGGAGAGGACCAATTTCTTGGCGAATCTAAACAAGCCCAATACGGGTTGTGATGACTACCCTGCAATTCTCTAAAAGATGGAAAACCTGCTGGATTGGAAATTATTTGTTCAAGGTATTTGACTTCACAGAATTCCCAATACACTGCTCCTTCCAACTCAGGGATGGAAAGTGGGGATTATTATTTATTATTGAGGCTTTAGGGGATGAAGCACTTTGCTCTCCAATCGAGCATGGTCTTTTTCCCGTACAATGCAGCTGCTCTCATAGAGAACAAGGAAGCATCCTTTGGATACTTGATTTATACAGAAAGTTGGGCAGCCCCTCATGGGATCCAAGCAGAGTACAATATGACATGGTGGCACTGCTGAAATTTGTATCCAGCCACCAATGTGCAAAATCTGAGGCTAGAAAATAACAGTAGTTGGGAAGTTAAGAGCCACCATATTCTTTAGGAGCCAGTGACTGAGACTATGGAACTCTCTTCTAGAGGAGGTTGTAAAAGTGGATTTTTTAAAGAATTCAAATGGGTGGGATAGGTTTTTTGAGAGTGATAATATTACAATAATCTGAGATTTATATTATTTATTGTCTGGGTCTGAAAGGAATTTTTTCACTTAGGATGAGAAAAACTGGCTTGCTTCTACTTCACGATGTATTATTATTTTTTATTCTATATATTTACTATCCACTGTTTGCTCTTTAACAGGAAGAACCTGGTAATTGTGCAGAGATGGAGGAGGATGTGAAGGTTCTGATGAAGGCTGATCCATCTGTACAAGAATCTCTGCAGTCTGAGGTAGTTCCTGATCCTATGGAAGGCGAACAGACCTGGCCTACTGAGGAAGAGCTCAAGGAAGCGGAGGGTAAATCTTTCCTAGCATCTCGTCCTGAGGGCTATGTCAATGTTCCTTCCAATGAATCGCCATATCTGGAATCTCCTCTAGCTTTGGCCTTATATTACCTGAAACAGCTCTTATAATAGTGAGTGTAATTTGGATAATAGAATACCAGCCATGACAAATCCATCAAATACCGTCCCCAAAACAGTTACTGTAAGACATGCCTGCATTGTGGCAGAATCTCCACTTTTTTTTATTGTAAACACTTTGTCATTTCATAAAATCATTTATGGGTTTTGTTTCTAACTTTTCAAATAGATTCCTTAAAAGTGAAGGTACAAAGAAAGGTTCCCAAAGGTACATCCACGTACCAGGCCGCATGGATCTTGGATGAGGAGGAAAGTGATGGCGAAGGAGATAGTGAAGATGATGACATGGATGAGGATCAGGAAGATGCTATGGATGAAGCCGTTTCAGAGGTCATTAATTGTTTTTAACGTGGTCCTAAAGTGTCTTTTTACAAACTGTTCCTAACAGTATTCACAACTACATAGGTATAACTTACATATATTTCATATAAAGCTGTCATTGTGCAGCGAGATATTTAGAAGAACTGATATTAATAATTCATTTATCGTACAAGTAGGATGTTGTAGCCAGTCCTTGGGTGTATTCAGGCGCATAAAAATGTCAACTGAAGTATTGCTAAAAATAACAGTTCTTAAGGCGACCCTCGGGATCCACCTGCAACAAAGCTCTGGTAGGTACTTGCCTGACAGATCATGCACCACCGCTCCAGATTTCCCGGATGGGCCCTGTTTACCCGGCTTCAGGGGTGATGTCATGTCGACAACTTGTGACCACAGCAGCTAATCATTGGCCTCAGAGGTGCACCCGACAGGGCCACTGATTGGTTGCAGCGGTCACGTGTTGACTTGGCGTCACTGGTGCAATTAGAGCCTAGCCAGAAGAACCGGAGCAGGATCTCTCAGGTAAGTACTTAACGTGTAAATGTGATTCTTTTTATTTTTGTAATGTATAGGGGCAGTGATACTAACCATTTTTGTAATATATTTTAATTACTGAAATCGTACATTTCTATTAGTAAAAAAAAGCTGTAAAGTGGCCCATTTTGAGCCTTAGCAACGCTCCTCTGTCTTCTGTTTACATAACTCGGTCAGTGTTAGCAAGTCTCCACTGTTATGTAAACTGAAGACAGCATGCTCCTCTTTGTGCGTTTTTCACGTAACGCAGGCCCCATAGAAATGAATGGGGTTGCGTGAAAATCGCAAGCAAGTGCGGATGTGGTGAGATTTTCACGCATGGTTGCTAGGTGACTATCGGGATAGGGACCCGATTATTATTATTTTTATATAACCATGTTATAAGGGAAAATAATAGCATTCTGAATACAGAATGCATAGTACAACAGGGCTGGAGGGGTTAAAAAAATAAAAATAATTTAACTCCCCTTAATCCACTTGTTCGCGCAGCCGGCATCTCTTCTGTCTTATTCTTTTGTGAGGAATAGGACCTTTGATGACGTCGCTACGCTCATCACATGGTCCGTCACATGATCCATCACCATGGTAAAAGATCATGTGACGGACCATGTGATGAGCGTAGTGACGTCATCAAAGGTCCTATTCCTCACAAAAGAAGACAGAAGAGATGCCGGCTGCGAGGACAAGTGGATTAAGGTGAGTTAAATTATTTTTTATTTTTTTAACCCCTCCAGCCCTGTATTCAGAATGCTATTATTTTCCCGTATAACCATGTTATAAGGGAAAATAATACAATCTACACAACCTTGAACCCAAACTTGAACTTCTGTGAAGAAGTTCGGGTCTGGGTACCACATTCAGTTTTTTATCACGCGCGTGCAAAACGCAGTGCCCCCGCGCAATACAAACTGAACAACAGAACGCAATCGCAGTCAAAACTGACTGCAATTGCGTACCTACTTGCGCGGGTTTGCCGCAATGCATCGGGACTCATCCGGACACGCTCGTCTGCAAGGGGCCTAAGAATCCTTTATTGCAGATGGATCTCGAGGGTTGTCCAGTTTCCTCTTGAAATTGGACAACTCCATTAAAGCAAAATAGTATATGTGCACATCACTTTGGGGTTGCTCTTCCTGCAGGTCATCAGTAAAATAAATCTTGGAAAACTATTTAAAAATTTTTATACACTCCTGTGCCTGGTTGGTATCTAGTGCTGCATCTTAACTCTATTGAAGTGAGTAGGATTGAGATTAAATGACAGGCACCTGCCATGAGATGTTACTGCCAGTTGCAGTGCTTGGTGAGAGTCGGCCAGAGGACATGAAGACTTTATATTGTTTGATTTTTTTTTTTGGGCAATTATGGTTTTAAATCTGAGGTACGTAGTGCTGAAAGTTTCTGGCAGCCACTTATCTCTTGCATCTACACACAAATTAACATGTGTAATGATGACCACTTAGAAGACTAGCCAATGCAGATGTATGGCCTGGATAATCGACGTTATTGACCACATGGCTCAACCATATTGTGTCTTCTTGAGCCTGATGTAGGGACACAATTATGGATAATTGTTTTGCCAGAACCATGATACTATTTAACCCATTTGTTATATTTCAATCTCATTACTTTGTTATATTGTCAGGACGAGGAAGGTAGTGCTGAAGAGCCAGAGGAAGAGAGTGAGACAGTTACTATTCCAGACAGCACTCGGGATGACAAATACGATGAAAACCTGGACGAGGCAGAGGAAGAACAAATGTTGGAGAAATATAAATTGCAACGAGAGGATGCGTTGTTCCCAGATGAGGTGGACACCCCACGAGATCAGCTGGCTAGAATCCGGTATGAAGGTGTTGTAGATCCCTCCACTTGCCAGTTTGTTCGAATACTGCTTGCTTTCTCATCTCTTGGTTATCTCTGATCTTCAGGTTTCAAAAGTTTCGTGGATTGAAAAGCTTTCGCACATCACCATGGGATCCTAAAGAGAATCTTCCCAGAGATTATGCTCGCATCTTCCAGTTTCATGACTTTTTCAGAACCAGAAAACGTATTTTCAGAGAATTGGAGGAGGAGGAGAATGAAGGCGCCATGGTAATTGATGGGTTAGAGGATAACCATTCTTCTGGTCGGTGGACCTTTCTTAAAAGGGGTTATACAAGACATTGCTATTCACAGACAGTCCTTCGAATAGGATGTATTAGATCAGTTGGGGCTCTGACTCTTGCTGTTCCTGCCAATCGACAGTAAGGGACTAGAGCGCTGAGCCCCCTTTATTTGCTAACGACTGTTGTTCTTTACTTTTAGTAGCTGCTGTGCTTGGCACTATTGTTCTCTACAACCCCTTCCCATCCAAGTAATACCAGGCACTGCCGCCTACATAAAAAATACAGAGCTGTGCCTTGATAACAATAAAGGATACAGGGCACTCGCCAGAGCACCACTGCCCTTTCAAACAGCTGATTGTCAGGGGTGCAGATAGTCGGATCCCCATTGATCTATTATTGATGGCCTATTTGGGTAACCCCTTTTAAAGGAGTTATCTGGGAATTCATATGGATAGCTTTTAGAAGAGGCCATGCACTCAGAGTGCCACGTCGTCTTCCTAGGCCATGTGACGTCACCGTATATCAGTCACGTGGCCTAGTTGCAGCTCAGCCCTATTCAAGTCAATGGAGCTGAGCAGCAATACCAAGCACAACAGCTATATAATATACGGCACTGTGCTTGGTAAGTGCCCGCAAAAGCGCTGCGCTCACCAGAGCTCCAGTAAGTGCCGCAACTTCCCGAAACGGCTGATCGATGGGGGTGCCAGGACTCTGACCCCTGCCGGTGTGATATTGATGACCTATTCTGTGGATAGCCATCAATATGATTTCCTGGATAACCCCTTTTAATGTTCATTGATGGCATTATACAAGAACAATTAGATTTTTATTTTTTTTACATAGTATTTTGACCCCATTATATATTCTGTATATCCATCTTGTGGGCACAGAAATTTAACTTTTTTTTTTTTTGTTTTGGCTTTGTAGGTTGGCTGGTATGTCACAGTACACATCACTGGAGTACCAGTCTCTGTGTTGGAACACTACAGACAGGGGGCGCCACTTGTTCTCTATTCACTTCTTCCTCATGAACATAAGGTGAGCAGTGGATTTGTCATCTTAATAATTAAAATGAACTTAAGAAAAAAAAAAAGGGTTATTTAGTTGTTTTTCTTATACCTGTAGATGTCTGTTGTGAACATGTTGGTGAGGAGACATGCCGGCAACACTGAGCCAGTGCAGGCTAAAGAAGAAATCATATTTCATTGTGGCTTTCGACGTTTCCGAGCAGCACCGCTGTACTCCCAGCACACGTCCGGTAAGGAGCCCCTCCAATTAAGGTCTAGACTCTTACATCTGGGATCACTTTTCTGGGTATCTGCTGATTATGCTGTAGGGTATGGCCACTCATCTTGTAAATCCCCAGTGTTTACAGTAGCAGCAAAGTGGATGAGATATTCACAAATTTCATCCACCCGCTGAGGACATTTCCTGCGGGAAAATCCACTCGTACATTGACATGCAGTGTGGATTTTAAGGGCATCCGTCAGCAGATTTGTACCTATAAAAAAAAACTGGCTGACCTGTTTAATGTGCACTTGGCAGCTGAAGGCATCTGTGTTGGTCTCATGTTCATATATGTTCTATGTGGCCAAAACCATAGTAGACAATTGCATTCTCTAGTATACGACCTTAATGGGATATACTTGTATAACATCAGTGGCTTCTCTGAATTGCTGTTGGTGACCAGTCTTTGGTTTTTCTCCTCCAGCGGATAAACACAAATCTGAGCGGTTCCTGTGTTCTGATGCAGCTGTGGTGGTCACCACTTATGCCCCCATTACATTCCCAACAGCCTCAGTATTAATGTTCAAGCAGCGCAGCAATGGTAAGGTTATTTTTCAGTACAGTGATTCTTTGTTCTTAGATGCCATCGCTCCCTCTGGTAATGGCTTGCACTCCTTTAACAGGTTTCCATGATATAAGGATGTTGAATGGAGCTTCACAATAAGATCTGTGCTCTTAATTATATCAGTAGTCATAGGTCAGAACAACGGGACTTGTTGGATGTTCTCTTGAAGATGTCTTGCTAGTCACCTGAGACTCTTTCACAATTGGAATTTCTAAACAGGAAAGCCTTTCGGATGACTTATTACTATTGATATACCATGACCTGGAAGAATGAGAACCTTAAGACCCCATCCACATGACCATGCTGTGGACCGCAAAACATGGGTACTGGGCGTGTGCACCCCGCATTGTGCTGTAGACCTGTTGACTTCACTGGGTCTGCGATCTGCACAATGTGGCCAGAGATAGGACGTATTCGATCTTATTCACCGTGGCTTCATGGACCCTGAAGCACGCAAAAAGGCTTCTGGATCTGTGCTCCAAAAGATAGGACATATCCTTTTGGCCGCGACATGCGGATTATAGACTTATTGAAGTCAATCGATCCGAACCACGATGTGGGGTGCACACGGCCTGTGTCCGTGTTTTGCGGATCCAGGGTTTGTGGTCAGCAAAATGGACTCCGTGTGAATGGGGCCTTTCAGACAGTCAGGTCCAGAGTTCATTTCAAGTGTGCTATTTTCATTTGAAATCTGTTGCTGTCTACTCTCAAGATGAGATCCAAAGAGCTGTCACTATCAGTGAAGCAAGCCATCATTAGGCTGAAAAAACACAACATACCCATCAGAGAGATAGCAAAAACATTAGGCGTGGCCAAAACAACTGTTTGGAACATCCTTAAAAAGAAGGAACGCACCAATGAGTTCAGCAACGCCGGGAGACCAAGGAAAACAACTGTGGTGGATGACCGAAGAATTCTTTCCCTGGTGAAGAAAACACCCTTCACAACAATTGGCCAGATTAAGAACACTCTCCAGGAGGTAGGTGTATGTGTGTCAAAGTCAACAATCAAGAGAAGACTTCACCAGAGTGAATACGGAGGGTTCACCACAAGATGTAAACCATTGGTGAGCCTCAAAAACAGGAAGACCAGATTAGAGTTTGACAAATGACATCTATAAAAGCCTTCAGTTCTGGAACAACATCCAATGGACAGATGACACCAAGGTCAACTTGTACCAGAGTGATGAGAAGAGTATGGAGAAGGAAAGGAACTGCTCATGATCCTAAGCATACCACCTCATCAGTGAAGCATGGTGGTGGTAGTGTCATGGCGTGGGCATGTATGGCTGCCAATGGAACTGGTTCTTTTGTATTTATTGATGATGTGACTGCTGAGAAAAGCAGCAGGATGAATTCTGAAGTGTTTCAGGCAATATTATCTGCTCATATTCAGCCAAATGCTTCAGAACTCATTGGACGGCACTTCACAGTGCAGATGGACAATGACCCAAAGCATACTGCAAAAGCAACCAAAGAGTTTTTTAAGGGAAAGAAGTGGAATGTTATGCAATGGCCAAGTCAATCACCTGACTTGAATCCGATTGAGCATGCATTTCATTTGCTGAAGACAAAACTGAAGGTAAAATGCCCCAAGAACAAGCAGGAACTGAAGACAGTTGCAGTAGAGGCCTGGCAGAGCATCACCAGGGATGAAACCCAGCGTCTGGTGATATCTATGCGTTCCAGACTTCAGGCTGTAATTGACTGCAAAAGAATTTGCAACCAAGTATTAAAAAGTGAAAGTTTGGTTTATGATTATTATTCTGTCCCATTACTTTTGGTCCCTTAACAAGTGGGAGGCACATATGCCAAGTGTTGTAATTCCTACACCGTTCACCTGATTTGAATGTACATACCCTCAAATTAAAGCTGACAGTCTGCAGGTAAAGCACATCTTGTTCATTTCAAATCCATTGTGGTGGTGTATAGAGCCAAAAAATTTAGAATTGTGTCAATGTCCCAATATTTATAGACCTGACTGTATGTGCTCTCAACTGTTAATTTTAGGTATATTAGAACCCATGAGGAAACTGCATATTTAAAAAAGTTTTCTTGGAGTACAATATTGATGAACTATATCCTTCCAGCACCCCTACTAAATCAATTGTTTGAAGAGGCCCTGGGGGCAGTGCAGCCTCCTTACAGCATACCAAGCACAGCGCCTTAGATCGTATTGTGGCTATGCTTGGTATTTGAACGGGACCAAGCAGCACAAAGCCATATGACCTATGAATGTGATGTCAATGGTTAAAGCCTCATGCACACGTCCGTGTGATACCGGCCTGGATTTCTTCTGAGTGCAGGAGCACATGGCGTCATTGGTTGCTATGAGGCCGTGCGCTTCCTGCTGCTGCTGCCGCCGCAATACGCTAATGCACTGCTATAGATCATACCAGTGTATTACTGTACTGCGGCAGCAGGAAGCGCACGGCCTCATAGCAACCAATGACGCCGTGCGCTCCTGCACTCAGAAGAAATCCAGGCCGGTATCACACGGTCCGTGTTTCACGGACGTGTGCATGAGGCTTAAGGAAGAGGCTGCTGTGCTCACTGGGTGTCACGGCTCCTTCAAGCAGTTGGACCCTCACCTCATCAGATACCGGTGCCCTATACTGAGGAAAGGTCACCTGTATTGTACTCCTGGAACAACCCTTTGGTAGTGCGGTTGGATTTGTAACTGATGTAACCCACAAAAGCCTACAGTATTGTCTACCAGCACAGCAAATATTATTATTCTTTTTATTTTATTGTAGGAATGCATGATCTGATTGCCACTGGCTCTCTCCTGAGTGTGGACCCGGACAGGATTGTTATCAAGAGGGTGGTGTTGAGTGGTCACCCATTTAAGATAATGAAAAAAACTGCAGTGGTGCGCTACATGTTCTTTAACCGAGGTATGTAACAGGCTGTGAACACAACCTTTCCTCCCTTTTAGTAACGAGCTTAAAGCTATTTTCAGGTGGTCGGAATATGGAGGCCTTTTTGCTCCCACTGTTGATCAGAGTTAGAGCTGCATAGAAGCCTATGGCGCTCTAGAAGTTGAATTTTTGTTAGGCTACTTTCACACTACCGTTCAGAGCGGGTCCGTCTTGTGTCTGCACAGACGGATCCGCTCCTATAATGCAGACGTTTGCATCCGTTCAGAACGGATCCGTCTGCATTATAGTTTAAAAAAAATTCTAAGTGTGAAAGTAGTTCAGACGGATCCGTCCAGACTTTACATTGAAAGTCAATGGGGGACGGATCAGTTTGAAAATTGAACCATACTGTGTCAACTTCAAACGGATCCGTCCCCATTGACTTGCATTGTAAGTCTGGACGGATCCGTTTGCCTCTGCACGGCCAGGCGGACACCCGAACGCTGCAAGCAGCGTTCAGGTGTCCGCTTGCTGAGCGGAACGGAGGCTGAACGCTGCCAGACTGATGCATTCTGAGCGGATCCGCATCCACTCAGAATGCATTAGGGCAGTACGGATGCGTTCGGGGCCGCTTGTGAGACACTTCAAACGGAGCTCACAAGCGGAGCCCCGAACGCTAGTGTGAAAGTAGCCTAACAGGCACAAAAAAGTGCCAGTATTGTTATTATCTAAAATTGGTAAAGGGTTTATCAAAACTAGTCTCCTGTTTAGCTTCTCATGGGTTAAGGTATTTTTCACAGAAGCCTTGTTGACCCGCTGTAGGTGCCCAGATGTTTCCTAATGTTGCTTTCTCTTTACAGAGGATGTGTTGTGGTTTAAACCAGTGGAGCTGCGTACAAAGTGGGGTCGTAGAGGACACATCAAGGAACCCCTAGGTATGTATTTCATGCACAGAACGGTTTCCTATTTGCAGATTGTAAAATTTGTTGCCCATGGTACCCAGTGCTTGAATGGCCTAGAACAGCACAATTTACAAAAATCTTTTGCCATTTTCGTTGTAATTGTGTCTGTTTAGCTCACTGTCACATAGCAGTGTGCACTAGTACTTTGTAGGTGCAAAGCTTCGTCATACGTCTCTGTACAGGTTCTATTTCATACTGATGCAGACGCCTGGTTTGTGAAACTGGCCTATAGGCGTGTATTCACATATGGCTGATTTTTGTTGCAGAGATCCCTGAATGCTAGTTGTTTCTACAGATCTCATGTGAATGGGGCAATCAAAGAAATTTCTGCCACAAGTGTGTGAACATACACTTCCAGATCACCAAGGAAAGGAGCTCCATTGTGTGACAAAATACTGTACTTGTCGCTGGAAGGAAGGAATTGTATATTCTGACAACATGGAAGGGGCAGGGATGGCTGCCAAAACCACGAGAATAAATCTAAAGCGTAGATAGTTGGGAGTGATCTCTTTAGTATACCGATAGCTATACATTACTATGTATTATGTAATAGGCTTGCTTAGATATCCAGTTTATTCCTTCTGTATAAAGCAGGAATGCCTAACCTGCTGCCCTCCAGCTTTAGCAAAACTACAAGTTCCATCATGCCTGGACAGCCTACAGCTATCAGGGCTTTCTGGGAGTTGTAGTTTTGCAGCAGCTGGAGGGCCGCAGGTTGGGCATCTCTGGTATAAAGCATGAATTGTCTTGTGCCTGTTGGCGTCAGCTGTGGATCTCGCCCAGCCAATACTGTTGTATATGGATAAGGCCTCATGCAAACGGCCTTCGTTTTGGTCCGCATCCGAGACGCAGTTTTGGTGGCTCGGATGTGGACCTATTCACTTTAATGGGGCTGCAATAGCTGCGGACAGCACTCCGTGTGCTGTTCGCATCCGTTTCTCCGTTCTGTATTCCGGACAAGAATAGGCAGTTATATTAATAGCTGTCCGTGCCATTGCGGAACGCACGTCATCTGCGATTTGCAGACCGCAAAACACACAACGGTCGTGTGCATGAGGCCTAAGAAACCTAATAGTGTCTAACAGCCACCAAAATGTCTACAAAAACTCTAGTTGCTCTTTTCCATATTGCATAACCTCCTCCTGTCTTTCACTTTCCAGGAACTCATGGACACATGAAGTGCCATTTTGATGGACAGCTGAAGTCCCAGGACACTGTATTAATGAACCTATACAAACGCGTGTATCCTAAATGGATCTATGACCCATACGTGCCTCCCCCTGTGACCTGGGTGAAGAGCGAGGTTCAGATAGATCTGGCAGAAGTAGAGATGGAATAAATCTTTGGGCAGTCTATTCCTCAGAATTGTTGCTTCTTTACCTGTTGGTGCCTTAAAGGGATTTATTTATTTTGTATTCCGACATTGTAGATGTGTGAATTATATAAAAATGAAGGAACCGAAATGTATTGTCATTCTCTACGACAAATGTTCCCTGGTGTGTGCGGCTTCCAGCTGTTCAGTGGAGGGTGCCGAGGTCCATGTTGCCTCCGCACAGCACCACACCAATGTTCTGTACATCTCTTCCTATCTCCTGGAATTGACTAGAGAGAATGACGGCCAGACCCAGACCTGCTGTAGGCTCAATCAGAAGTTTCATCCTTTCCCACACCAACCGTGTAGCACTCTGAGTAATGAAAGAAAAAAAAAATACTAATGTCAACATCTGGTACTTAGTGCTGGAAATTAAAGAGAAACTTTGTGGTGTTTGATTAACATCCATTGACTTTACTGGTTTTCCTTACACTATAGCTGTGATGGCTAACCTCCGGCACTCCTATGGTAAAACTACAATTCCCAAGACGTACACTCACTTGGCTGTTCTCAGAAATCCATAGAAAAGAATGGAGCATGCTGGGAGTCGTAGTTTCACCACAGCTGGAGTGCCGGAGGTTAGCCATCACTGCACTATGGCTTGTTGTGTTTTGGGCTGCAGTTCTGTTTGTGGCTGTACCTTTAGGGTACACACTTGAATTTGCACTGTCAAAGATAACAAACTGCCCCCATTTTTGCTAGGACATTGGGAAAGCATACTTGTATGAACAATTTAGCGCATTTACTGCCCCTTGCACACTCCATTTAACAGATCTGCCCTCCTATTGGTCAATAGGATTGAGTCTCTGCACAAGAAAAAGGGCAGACTTTTTTTAAAGTTTTTTTTAAAAGGGGTGTCATCGGAGACCTTGGTAGCATATCGCTAGGATAAGCCACCAATGTTATATAAGAGCTGGTCCTGACAACTCTCTAGAAATGGGGACCCAAAGGGAAGGCGTGTGCACTGTGCTCTCCATTCACTTCTATGGGACTTACAAAAATAGCCAAATAAGTGCGCTCTGCTATTTTCCCAACTCTCATAGAAGCGAATGGCACGCAATCCATGCTTCCACTCCGCAAAAGATAGGACATGTCTTATTTTTGGCTGTATGTTGCGGATCGCAGACCCATTCAAGACAATGGATCCGCAATACGGGCATGGAGCCCTTACGATCATGTGAATGAACTGAGCTGCAGTAGCCAGGCCCGGACACTACAGTCTACAGAGCTATGTCTGGTTGTGTCAGAAAAAAAAGAAGCAAGTCCTTGGAACTTAAGGACTGGAATTGATAAATATATCAAATGTGGTTTTAACAGATCTTTGCTAGGATATGCTCTGGAAATGGACCAAACACGGGAGTGTGAGAGAAGCATAGCTAATATGAACTCGAGGCACAATATACAAAGGGAGATACTTCTCAAACTGGTGTAAAGTAGAACTGGCTTAGTTGCCTATAGCAACCAATCAGATTCCGCCTTTCATTTATCACAGCTCCTTTGGAAAATGAAAGGTGGAATCTGATTGGTTGCTAGGAGCAACTAAGACAGTTCTACTTTACACCAGTTTGATAAATGACCCCCCCAAAGTCTTTAAATTCAGATTACAAACCTCTAATGAATTTAGCGGCAGCTATAGTGTAATTGGTACCTTAATTTCATCCTCTGTGACGGTGAACACATCATCCACCAGGTCACGTATAATTGGCCAGGTGTTTGGTCCAATGCTTGATTTCACACCATCAGCTATGGTGATTGGAGGCTGTAGATTGGGAGTCAAAACGCCGCTCTTCTTTGAACGGTAGCAGTCGTCTGCATTAAGAGGTTCTGCTGCATAAATTTTTACATCTGGTTTTATTGCCTGTTAAAGACAATTGGAAAATTAAAGGGGGTTGTCCCATCTTGGACATTGAGGGCATAGCGCTAGGATATGGCCCCCAATGTCTGATACGTTTGGGTCTTACTTCTATCGTTAGAATGGAACCCACAAAGTGAAGGAGGGTGCACCACGCATGTGCCCTCCATTAATTTCTAAGGACTGCCGAAAAGCCCCATAGAAGTGAATGCAGTGCGCTTCCCATTCATTTCTATGGGACTTCTGAAAATAGCCAAGCACGCCGCTCTGCTGTTTTTGGCACTCCCATAGGAATGAATGGAGGGCGGCCGCACATGCACCCTCAATCATAGGTGGGGAATCGCACCTAGCAGACATTGGAGGCATATCCTAGTGATACGTGCCCCAATGTTCAAGATGGGAATACCCCTTAAAGCTACTACCAGGTATATGACATTCAGTCTGACTCTGCAGCTGAAGTGGCTACAAACTGTTCATTGTTGGCCACCTTTGTTAGAAGCTTCTATAGGTCATATGGAATACTGTAAGATATGGTTAGGGTATAATCACACTGCACATTTGTAGTGGAAATTTCTGCACAAGCTTGCAGAAAGCCATGTGCTTACTGTAAAAAAAAAAAATGTATTCAGATGAATGAAACAGATTTTTAGTCGCAAGAAATTTACCAGCATGAATACTGCCTTATGAAAATTTAAAGGGGTTGTACAGAATTAGAAAAACATGGCTGCTTTCTTGTTGTATCGGGTATGTAACTCCATTGAAGTACATAGGCCGGAGCTTTAATACCAGAAACATCCTGTGGACCAGTGAGGCACTGTTTTATTTTTTTAAGAAAGCAGTTATGTTTTTCAAAACCCTATACAACCCGCTTTAAGTAAAGCCTGCTTTAGAACAGTCTTTTCGGTCTCTGTGCTATCTGGACTGCACCGCATAGCATGTCAACCCATTAAAGTAAATGGTGCATTAGTCTAGAGCAGGGATCAGCAACCTTCAGCTACTGTGAAACTACAATTCCCAGCATGCACACCTATTTGGCTTTTTTTTGTAATTCTCACAGAAGTGAAAGGAGGATTCTGGGAGTTGTAGTTCCAGAACGTTCTGGAGTGCCAGAGGTTGCTGATCCCTGTTCTAGCGACACACAGGAACCATACCAGGTATTATGGTCTGGGGCGCTATTAGCTACTGTGGCCGTTCCCTTCTGGTATTTGTGGAGGAAACCTTGATCAGCCTTCAGTGTGTCCAGGCCATTGTGGAATGTGTTCTACTGCCTTTTTTAACTCTGTAAGGAGACATGGGTTTCCAACAAGATAACTGCCTCGTCCCCACACACTGCCGGTCCTATACCATGTGCTCGTTGGGCTATCCAGGAGCACCATCACCAGATCTCATCTCCATCGAGAATGTTTGCAACTTGATGTGGTGATGGATCTCCCATGCACAGTAGCCCACAACCATCTTGGCTGAACTACAGGTCCAAGTTGAAAGAGTTTGGATGACCTACCACAGGAGGATATCCAGCATCTGAATGACAGTTACCATGCCAGAGCAGTAGCCTGTATCGCAACAAGGGAGGATGGCACCCAGTATTCATGTAACATATACCCAAAATAAGAGACTCACCACCTTGATTGTGTGACCATTGAAGAAGCACCACTAGAGGTTTATACTGTGTCAATTGTATTAAGTTTTCCAGGTGTCCTTTATTTCATTTTCTCACCTTAACAGCAACAGCTATTCCAGCCACCATGCCACCCCCTCCCACGGGTACGACCAAGGCCTCCAATCCTGGCACCTGTAAGTTAACACAATTTAGATTACAAAATAAGACCTTAATCGTGAAACAAACTAATGAGATAGTATAAAGTTATAACCTGTTCTAATATTTCAAGTCCGATGGTTCCTTGACCTGCAATGACGGCTGGGTCCTGATTTGGATGAATTAAAACCCCTCCGGTCTTCTCTAATGTTTTGGCTGCCACTTCTGCTCGGGACTTTGGCAAAACATATGTCATAAGCAACAGGACAAGAAGATGAAATCACAATTTTACTGAATTGTACTGGCATGGCTTTTGGAAATGTAAAGACATTCAAAAGTCAGAAATTTCCCAGATACAGTTGTAACTATTTGATTATTTTGGCATTAAAGGGGTTGTCTGGGTTCAGGGCTGAACTCCAATAAAAGCTCCCCTCACTGTGTAGGAGTGGAGCATTTCCTTGCTCAGATGCTCCCCTTGCCTTGTGCACCCCAAGGTCTGTTTGTTGTGAGCTGGTGACATACCAGGCTTCTCATGAGTATGCTAGGTGGAGACTTCTGCCTAGCAGGGAGTGTAGTGACGTCACCCGCACAAATGGGCGGTGTATAGTGCAGTCTTAGAGGCGAGTATCACTAGTACCTGCCTCTAAAACCGCCCAGAACAGCGCTATACACTCCATTTGTGCTGGTGATGTCACTGGGCTCTCTGCATACTTATGTGAGGCCTGGTATGTCACCAGCTCACCACAAACAGACTGAGTGCTGCACGATGCAGCGCAAGGCAAGGGAAGCATCAGAGTATAAGGCTGAGTTCACACGAACGTGTGTGACCCGTGCCCGTGCTGCGGGCCGCAATGCACGATCGCCGGCCCTAGGTCAGCCGCATCGGATCGCGGACTTATTCACTTTAATGGGTCCGCGTTCCGCAAAAAGATAGGACATGTTCTATCTTTTTGCGGAACGGAAGTACGGGACGCAATCCCACGGAAGCACTCCGTAGTGCTTCCGAGGGGTCCCGTTCCGTGCGGCCGTTCCGCTATTCCGGATTTTCGGACCCATTGAAGTGAATGGGTCCGCATCCGTGATGCGGGAATGCACACTGAACTGTGGCCGTGTATTGCGGCCCGCAATTTGCGGGCTGCAATACGGCCACGGATCACACACGTTCGTGTGAACTCGGCCTTAGGAAGAGGACCTGTCACATTATCATGAACCGCCGAGCTGCATACCTTTGCCATTCCATCTTGTGTGACTTCTCAGGGGTTTTTCTTCTTGCGGCACAACCCATTCTTCTGGTATCGGTGACTGACCGTAGCCTAAAGCCACGAAATGTGCTATAAAAAAAAAAGGGCTATACTCTCCAGTTAATCACACCCTGTGGTAGCGCTACAGTACTGGTCCACCCCACGGGCCGGCCTTTGTTTACTAGGCTGCATCGATGATGTGTCATGTATGGTGCGCTATGGGGTATAGGGCACATCACGGCTGCAGACACAGAAACAAAACTTGGTGCAAACGAGTGGCAGGGGATTAACTGGCGAGAATTAAAAAAAAATAATCAAATTTTGTGACTTTAGGCTCATTTAAATACACTACTGCCAAAAACAACTGAATTAATCTTTGTGTGAAAACCGCTTTAACTTCCTGTCAAATTGGCCCTAAAGTTCTGTGGTTCAGACTGCAAAATAAGACTTTGCACCCACTGGGGATACTATCTTGTGTGAATCATTTCAGTCTCTGGAATTATAATCCAGTCCAAGGCCACTGGGATACCCACGAGTATGCGACAATGCAAAATGTGTTACAAGCATTCATTTCTTTGCAGCATTTACAACATTTAGAACAGTGTCCAAATGGTATGGCAGCAGTTACGGTTGCTGCTCTTCTCATCTGCTCCTGGGTTCTGGTTACTTGGATGCGGCGATGTCTCTCTACTTCTACCTGGCGGTCCCGGCCACCAGAGTAGCTCTGCTCATCCACATAAGCCTGGCAAAAAGTCTGGATACCCTGGGGTACTTAACCACCTCAGCTCCCCTAGTTTAAACACCCTTAATGACCAGGCCACTTTTTACACTTCTGCACTACACTACTTTCACCGTTTATTGCTCGGTCATGCAACTTACCACCCAAATGAATTTTACCTCCTTTTCTTCTTACTAATAGAGCTTTCATTTGGTGGTATTTCATTGCTGCTGACATTTTTACTTTTTTTGTTATTAATCGAAATTTAACGATTTTTTCAGTTGTAAAATTTTGCCCAAAAAACGACATCCATATATAAATTTTTCTCAAAATTTATTGTTCTACTTTTCCATGATAAAAAAAAAAATTTGGGTAAAAAAAAAAATGGTTTGGGTAAAAGTTATAGCGTTTACAAACTATGGTACAAAAATGTGAATTTCCGCTTTTTGAAGCAGCTCTGACTTTCTGAGCACCTGTCATGTTTCCTGAGGTTCTACAATGCCCAGACAGTACAAACACCCCACAAATAACCCCATTTCGGAAAGTAGAACTTTTTATTTTTTGTCACAAGTTAGCGGAAAATGATGATGATTTTTTATTTTATTTTTTTCTTACAAAGTCTCATATTCCACTAACTTGTGACAAAAAATAAAAACTTCCATGAACTCACTATGCCCATCACGAAATACCTTGGGGTGTCTTCTTTCCAAAATGGGGTCACTTGTGGGGTAGTTATACTGCCCTGGCATTTTAGGGGCCCAAATGCGTGCGAAGTAGTTTGAAATCAAAATCTGTAAAAAATGGCCGGTGAAATCCGAAAGGTGCTCTTTGAATGTGGGCCCCTTTGCCCACCTAGGCTGCAAAAAAGTGTCACACATCTGGTATTGCCGTACTCAGGAGAAGTTGGGCAATGTGTTTTGGCGTGTCATTTTACATATACCCATGCTGGGTGAGAGAAATATCTTGGTCAATTGCCAACTTTGTATATAAAAAAAATGGGAAAAGTTGTCTTTTGCCAAGATATTTCTCTCACCCAGCATGGGTATATGTAAAATGACACCCCAAAACACATTCCCCAACTTCTCCTGAGTATGGCAATACCAGATGTGTGACACTTTTTTGCAGCCTAGATGCGCAAAGGGGCCCACATTCCTTTTAGGAGGGCATTTTTAGACATTTGGATCCCAGACTTCTTCTCACGCTTTAGGGCCCCTAAAATGCCAGGGCAGTATAAATATCCCACATGTGACCCCATTTTGGAAAGAAGACACCCCAAGGTATTCAATGAGGGGCATGGCGAGTTCATAGAAATTTATTTTTTTGCCACAAGTTAGCGGAAATTGATTATTATTTTTTCTCACAGTCTCCCTTTCCGCTAACTTGGGACAAAAATTTCAATCTTTCATGGACTCAATATGCCCCTCAGCGAATACCTTGGGGTGTGTACTTTCCGAAATGGGGTCACATGTGGGGTATTTATACTGCCCAGGCATTTTTGAGGCTCTAAAGCGTGAGAAGAAGTCTGGAATATAAATGTCTAAAAATTTTTACGCATTTGGTTTCCGTGAGGGGTATGGTGAGTTCATGTGAGATTTTATTTTTTGACACAAGTTAGTGGGTATATGAGACTTTGTAAGAAAAAAATAAAATAAAATTTCCGCTAACTTGGGCCAAAAAAATGTCTGAATGGAGCCTTACAGGGGGTGATCAATGACAGGGGGGTGATCAGGGAGTCTATATGATCACCCCCCTGTAAGGCTCCATTCAGACGTCCATATGTTTTTTACGGATCCACGGATACATGGATTGGATCCGCAAAACACGTACGGACATCTGAATGGAGCCTTACAGGGGGGTGATCAATGACAGGGGGGTGATTACCCCATATAGGCTCCCTGATCACCCCCCTGTAAGGCTCCATTCAGACGTCCGTATGTTTTTTTACAGATCCACGGATACATGGATCGGATCCGCAAAACACATACGGATATCTGAATGGAGCCTTACAGTAAGGCTCCATTCAGATGTCCGTATGTGTTTTGCGGATCCGATCCATGTATCCGTAAAAAACATACGGACGTCTGAATGGAGCCTTACAAGGGGGTGATCAATGACAGGGGGGTGATCAGGGAGTCTATATGGGGTGATCAGGGGTTAATAAGTGACAGGGGGGGGGGTGTAGTGTAGTGGTGTTTGGTGCTACTTATTACTGAGCTGCCTGTGTCCTCTGGTGGTCGATCCAAGCAAAAGGGACCACCAGAGGACCAGGTAGCACGTATATTAGACGCTGTTATCAAAACAGCGTCTAATATACCTGTTAGGGGTTAAAAAAAAAAATCGCATCTCCAGCCTGCCAGCGAACGATCGCCGCTGGCAGGCTGGAGATCCACTTGCTTACCTTCCGATCCTGTGTGCGCGCGCGTTCACAGGAAATCTCGCGTCTCGCGAGATGACGCACGGATGCGTCCAGGAGGAATGAATCGACCGCCTCCAGGACGCATCCGTGCGTTAGGCGGTCGGGAGGTGGTTAAAGGGATTGTCCAAGTAATTTTTTGGTTCTTTGTATGGCCTCTTTCACACGAATGATACGGATTGGTTCAGAGAAACTCGCACCATTTTGCAAGCAAGTTCAGTCAGTTTTGTCTGCGATTGCAGTCAGTTGTTCAGTTTTTTTTCGCACGGGTGCAATGCGTTTTGATGCGTTTTTCACACACGTGATAAAAAAACGGAAATTTTACAAAAACAACATCTCTTAGCAACCATCAGTAAAAAACGCAGCACATCCGCACTTGCTTCCAGATGCAATGTGTTTTTCATTGAAGCCCCATTCACTTCTATGGGGCCTGCGTTGCGTGACAAACACAGAATATAGAACATGCTGTGTCTTTCACGCAACGCAGAACTGATGTACATAGACACTGAAATGAATAGGTCAGAATTCAGTGTGGGTGCTAAGTGTTCACGTCACACATTGCACCCGCACGGAAAACTCTCTCGTGTGAAAGTAGCCTTCCTTTATCTCCAGTTGCTGCTTTCTCAGATTTCACTGAGAGTCACATGATTTGTGTTGTCAGCTTCTCTCCCTGCTCTGATGAGGTTTCGTGCACAAGCCTGAGAGAGCAGATATGTGTCTGTACACCAGACGTCACTGTGCTGGTCACGCCCCCCCTGCACTGCTATCACTGTGCTGGTCACGCCCCCCCTGCACTGCTATCACTGTGCTGGTCACGCCCCCCCTGCACTGCTATCACTGTGCTGGTCACGCCCCCCCTGCACTGCCATCACTGTGCTGGTCACGCCCCCCCTGCACTGCCATCACTGTGCTGGTCACGCCCCCCCTGCACTGCCATCACTGTGCTGGTCACGCCCCCCCCTGCACTGCCATCACTGTGCTGGTCACGCCCCCCCTGCACTGCCATCACTGTGCTGGTCACGCCCCCCCCTGCACTGCCATCACTGTGCTGGTCACGCCCCCCCTGCACTGCCATCACTGTGCTGGTCACGCCCCCCCTGCACTGCCATCACTGTGCTGGTCACGCCCCCCTGCACTGCCATCACTGTGCTGGTCACGCCCCCCTGCACTGCCATCACTGTGCTGGTCACGCCCCCCTGCACTGCCATCACTGTGCTGGTCACGCCCCCCTGCACTGCCATCACTGTGCTGGTCACGCCCCCCTGCACTGCCATCACTGTGCTGGTCACGCCCCCCTGCACTGCCATCACTGTGCTGGTCACGCCCCCCTGCACTGCTATCACTGTGCTGGTCACGCCCCCCTGCACTGCTATCACTGTGCTGGTCACGCCCCCCTGCACTGCTATCACTGTGCTGGTCACGCCCCCCTGCACTGCTATCACTGTGCTGGTCACGCCCCCCCTGCACTGCTATCACTGTGCTGGTCACGCCCCCCCTGCACTGCTATCACTGTGCAGAAAAAAAACTCTCGCTCGTATCATTGGGGGACACAGGACCGTGGGTATAGCTGCTTGCTGCCACTAGGAGGCGACACTAGGCTGAAGTGATAACTCCTCCCCTGCAGGCTATACCCCCTCCAGCCTGGAGAGAGCATATCAGTTTTTAGCTTTGTCGTAGGAGGCAGACCTCCCTGCTTAGCAGGGGAGTTTTTTTAAAATCTTTTTCATTTTGTTATTTTTACAGATTTCCTGGATGGGGCACAGGAACGCTTGCGTCCCTGTCTCCCTGGGAGGCTGGCTGGTGTTGCTTGTTCCACCGCCCTGCCTCCCCCAAGAAGAAAAAGCGGACCAGGGCAGCCTCGCTCCCCTGCTTCCCGCCAGCAAGAGGGCCACCTCCTCTCCAGCCCTTCTCTGCCCGGACCCCTGATGCCTGGTCCCAGCGGTCGTGGGGTGGCCCTGCTGGTAAAAGACTAAGGGTGAAGAGCACAGATGAAGACAGGTGAGTATTACTGTCCCCCTCACACATGGCCCCCCTTCTTACTTACTTAAGGGGGCAGCGAATCATCCACCCGTCGCCCATCTCACAGGCAGAACGGATACCCCAGTCGGCCAGACGCTGCAAAATCTATTTATTTTTTCTTTTTCCTTCCGGCCGCGCTGTTTTCTCTTCCGGCACACGGGGTGGGCTTCCACGGCCAGTGGACACAGGCGGCCGCATTCCGGACACCGATCCAGGTACCGCTGTGTTCCGACTGGCGGTGAGTCCCGGTCGGCCTGCGTACAAACTTAGCCCCCAGCTTTGCTGCCTTGTAGGCAGCAACTTCCACCCTCAGGTATGGGGGGGCGGGTCCATTTTTCTGGCGCGAATCTCCCCGAGAGCCTGCTGGCTCCGCCCTGGTCCTTGGGCAGTTTAACCCTTCCTGCACAGCCACCTCTTTAAGGCCGGCACCTGTTTACCCTAGGTTTCTATCTGCAGGCACGTTGTGCCTTAATATTGCAGTATTCAGCCCTTCCTGCCTCTTCTCCATGTGAGTCTAGGTCCTCACCAAAAAAGCGCCATACAGATCCTGCCCACATCACCGCAGGATCACCCTGTCTGGTGTACCAACTGGGCCTGTACCTCATCCCGGACAGTGGAGGATTTCTCACAGTTCTCCCAATCGCACTCCGGGGCCGTTGGTTGATAATGCTCCACCTGCGAAAATTCAATGGAGGACATCTGAAGGATTCCCAATCCGCCCTCCGGGCCGTTTGGTTGATAATGCTCCACCTGCGCAAAGCCAGTGAAGGACAACTGAAACTTCCCACTCCACCCTCCTGGGTCGTCTGATTGATATTTCTCTTCCTGCGCAATACAACGGAGGACCTCTGGAAGTTCCCGATCCACCCTCCTGGGTCGCTTGGTTAATAGAGCACCGTCTGCGCAATCCGGTAAGCGGACCTTTTAGTTCCATTCCACCTCCGGGGTAGTTTGGTTGTTATATCAACAATATCATGGGCTAGAGGCTGAGAGGTGGAACTGCGCACGAGCGGGCTGAAGCAGGACAGTTATTCGGACTCTGACATGAATCCGGTTCAATCTTCCAAGGTTACGTCCGTGCTAGCCGGTGGTTCTGGTGTATGCATTACCCCCTTCCTTAGGCGGTATTTGCACTTCTACTGGATACAGTACTTACCTTATGTATTGCCCCCTTCCTTATGTGGACTGACCGCACTAGCACTGGTCTCAATGCCAGCCATAGGCGTCCCCTGTTCCGTAAGTGGCGGAATTGCAGTTCCACTGGGCACAGTATTGTTAGTATGCATTAACCTCTTGTGTAGGTGGCATTCTCACTGCCATTGCTGTGTTTACGTATGCATTACCCCCTTACTGGTGTGGAATAATTGCACTTCCCACCGGGTACAGTACTCGTGATATGCAAGTTCCTACTGGGTGCGTTACCCCCTTCGATAGGTGATTTATTTGCACTACCTCGGGTTACAGTACTTACTGGATATGTTACTCCCTATCATAGGTGGAGTGATTGCACTGCCACTGAGCGCAGTGCTTACCGTAGGCATTACCCCCCTCCATAGGGTGGGTAATTACACTTCTGTAGATTGCGGTTCTGACTATCGCGCCACCCCCTTCCCTAACCGGGGGATTGCATTACCATTGGTTGCTATTCCATCTCTCATTTGCCATCAAATACTTCCTGTGGCATTACCCTCTACAAATGATCCATTAACGGGGGAATCACTAAGCATCTTTGCATGCTATAATTCAACTACGCCACGACACTAGATGCCTTGGCTTCCTTCACAGGTGGTCCGTGGCAACAGTCGGTACCCGCTGGTGCCTGGTACTCTCCATCTAGTGGCATATGGATACTGCCACTGGATACTATGGATACTCCCATATTGTATCCCTCTTTTCTTCCAGCACTGGTTGGGGACACAATGTCGACCTTTATGCTCTCAGGGGGGGTCACCCAGCAACACTTATGTGTCCTAGAGACCCCCATCCCCCATCCCCATAAGCCTCCACCGTTCAGGTCAGTCACATTACACAGAATACTGTGATCACGATCCAGAAAGCAGAATATTTCACTGACTCTGGATGCTTCGTCCACCACTCTTCCTCATCTAGGTGAGGGTGTTATGCTGGCACTCTGCAGTGACTACTACAACGGGTTCTTCGCAGGCAAGTCTTCACGCTAGGGCTAGATGGTCGTAATCGCTGTAGTGGGACCCTCAGGTAGGGGTTCTACCCTGGCACTACTTCAGTGGTTGCTCCTGTTCAGCGCCCTTTTCAGGTGGAGGGTTTAAGGTTAGCTCTACTAACTGAGACAGCATGATAGCATGCGGTAGCTCCTACTGCACAAGGGGTGTTTGTGTCACCATTACATGCTAAGGTTCCTACTGCACAGCTCTTTCGTCAGGTGACGGATTCTTCTAACATGAGAATCAGTGACCTCTATGGTGTGGCCTACTCCTCAGCTGGAGTATGGCGTGAGCATTACTCTTGTGGCTTCCCTTGTATGGCCTCATCTTCAGGCGGAGTATCGCATTACCACTAGATTCTGTAGAGCGCCAGTCTCAGATGGGAATGGGCTTTAGTTCTGGCCTCTGCTCTGACAACTGTTGTCCTTCTGTCGTCAACTTGGGCGTGGCGGTGGCGTAGTTGCCATTGCTGATCAGCACCTACCTTCGAGTGTGTTCTACTAGGTAGCTTAGTCCCTGCGGCACTCATCAACCACTAGATTGCCGTTCTAAGCGGGACTTGGGTTCTACTAGTGATGCCGTGACTCCATCGGTGCTACCTCTCTTCAGATATCAGTAATGTCTACGTCACCTCAAGCCAATGGTGGTCATTCTTTCACTGCTCATTCCGGGGGTGGACTGAGAGCCTTCCCAAGATGGGTAGAGTGGGTGTCTGTCACGACTTGCCACCACTGGTAGGGATTTCGTCCCTGGAACTGAACACATTTTTCCTTCCCTGTCTCTCCTCGAGCTGGATAACTGATCACCTTATCCTTCTGTCTAGCTGACCAGTAGCCATGGGTTGTACGACTCTGGAAGCCCATGTCTATTTTTTCCACGGGCCCAGGGTTCCTCTGGTACGGTGGAGGCGTTGGACGTTGTAATCGCACTCCACCCGGCAAGAGTATTTCTCTCATCTTTGTTCCACTCATATGCCCTTCCAGGCAGGGTTGCCATATTGTTAATATATGGTCACTGACGGGGCTTCCCATCACCGGTGATGCTCACATCAGCCTTACTTTACCTTTCTCTCGTGGTATTGATTCTTTGGCCTGCAGTGGGGCACGCCTGGCTCAGGCGTTTTTTTCTCGGTGGTTTTACAGGCAGCTTCTCTCACTAGAAATCTCACCACAAGCCTCTGCAGCTATAAGGGCATTGGTCTACCAATATTCTGCTCCCTAGGGGGCGTTCTCTTGGCCAGAGGAGGATCCTGCGGACTTGGCCTTTTAGTTCTACTTCCACAGTTGCGGCCAGGAGCCAGCTGTTTGGTGGCGTTTTTTCGGAGTTGATACGCCTTCTTGTACGTACTTTTATTCTTTTATCATGAACATAGGGCAGTGCTCCGCCCAGTATCCTCTTTCTTTGCAGAAGGTCATCGCCCTTCCAAGTCACAGACATGGATTTCTCTTCTTTCTCCCTCGCATTATACAGACCGAGCCCTCCATCAGCCATGTGATTTGGCCTCTGAGGTTTGCTTGTCCATGACTAGCGCTTACTGCAGTACGGACTTTTACCAATTTTATCCTGGGGTCCTTGTCAAAGCTGACTGCCTCCAAAGGATGTTTTCCAGATATATTTGTTCAACAGTTGCTCGGGCATTCCGCTCTCAGGGTAAGACACTGCCCAGCTGAGTCTTGGCCCACCGGACCAGCGGTCGGCGCTTCTCGGGTCCATCTCCGTCATGCAGTAGCTTTTCCAGTGTGGAAGACAGTATCTTGGTCTTCCGGGCACACGTTCATCAAGTTTTACCGGGTGCCTTCCTAGGCATCGGCGGGTACTGCTCCAGGCAGCAAAGTCTTGCAGGCGGCAGTGAGTTACGCATCCTCGAGGGCGTTTTTCTCCATGGGCATGTGATTTGTTCCCTCCCCGTGGACTGCTTTAGGACGTCCCGCGGTCCTGTGTCCCCCAATGATACGAGCGAGAAAACAAGATTTTTGTGAAACTCACCTGTAAAATCTCTTTCTCGCTTAGTTCATTGGGGGACACAGCTCCCACCCAGTAATTTCTGTTTGCCGTAAATGTTGGCGGTTGTGGAGCCAGTATGGCCCTCAGTTCTGGTTTGATCCGACTGGCGTTGGTCAGTTGGTTGTTTACCGTATGTTTTTTTTTTTTTCTCCTACTCCTATTGCTTGGGCACAAACTGATATGCTCTCTCCAGGCTGGAGGGGGTATAGCCAGCAAAGGAGGAGTTATCACTTTTCAGCCTAGTGTCGCCTCCTAGTGGCAGCAAGCAGCTATACCCACGGTCCTGTGTCCCCCAATGATACAAGCGAGAAATATTTTACAGGTGAGTTTCACAAAAATCTCGTTTTAACCCCTTCAGTAGCACAGACTCAGGGCCGAAGGCTTTACTGAGTAGCTGCAAGCAGTGAGGAGACAAACGCTGGGCACAGGAACTGACAGAGGAGTTCTGCAGAGCATTGCACAACAGGTAGGGGGAAGATCCTGTGTGTATCAGCAGTGTCATTGTACAGCTAGGACTTTTAGTCCTACACATACAACATACTGCTGAGTCTTTCAGCAGGCAGACAGGTCACTCAGGGCAGCACTGGTATTGACTCCCTTTGCAGAGCAGGGGGAGGGGCAGAGAGTTGTTATTGCAGGTAAACAAAGGGCCAGAAGAGAACTAGGGCAATGAGGAAATAGATTTTTTTTTTTTTGCCTAAAACTTGCTTAGCTTAGTTATATATTGCTGACCATCAGATTAAGGCTCCATTCACACGTCCGCAAGTGGGCCCGCATCCGTTCCGCAATTTTGCGGAACGGGTGCGGACCCATTCATTTTCTATGGGGACGGAATGGAAGCGGACAGCACACAGTGTGCTGTCAGCATCCGCATTTGCGGAGCGCGGCCCCGATCTTTAGGTCTGCAGCTCCGCAAAAGATAAAACATGTCCTATTCTTGTCCGCAGCTTGCGGACAAGAATAGGTATTTCTATAGGGGTGCCGGGCGGGTGTGTTGCGGATCCGCAACACACCACGGACGTGTCAATGGAGCCTTACAGTGCTATATCTTTTCATAACTCGGACAACCCCTTTAACCCCTTAGGGACCCATGACGTATCAGTACGGCATGGTTCCCGAGTCCTTAAGGACCCATGACGTACCGGTACGTCATTTGTTGTTCTGATCACCGGCGGGCGGTGATCGGAACAAGGTGCCTGCTCAAATCATTGAGCAGGCACCTCGGCTAAATGCGCGGGGGGGTCCCTTGAAACTCCCCCCGTGTCGGCGATCGCCGCAAACCGCAGGTTAATTCAGACCTGCGGTTTGCGGCTTTTCTAAGTTGCGGCGGTGCCATCAGGGTCCCCATGGGGCTGCCTTCCGGTGACTAGCCTGTGAGATCCAGCCCCCTGGATCTCACAGGCCGGAAGCTGTATGAGTAATACACACAGTATTACTCATACAGCCAATGCATTCCAATACAGAAGTATTGGAATGCATTGTAAAGGATTAGACCCCCAAAAGTTCAAGTCCCAAAGTGGGACAAAAAAAAAGTTGGAAAAATAACGTTTCCCCCCCAAAAAATTAAGTTTCAAGTAAAAATAAACAAAAACGTCATTTTCCCCAAATAAAGTTAAAAAAAATTGGTAAAAAAAAAATTGGAAAAAAAATATATACATATTAGGTATTGCCGTGTCCGTATCGACCAGCTCTATAAACATATCGCATGACCTAACAACTCAGATGAACACCGTAAAAAATAAAAATTTAAAACTGTGCTAAATAAACAATTTTTTTGTCACCTTACATCACAAAAATTAAAACAGCAAGCGATCAAAAAGGCGTTTGCCCACCAAAATAGTACCAAACAGTCACCTCATCCCGCAAAAAATGAGCCCCTACCTGAGACAATCGCCCAAAAAATAAAAAAACTATGGCTCAGAATATGGAGACACTAAAACATCATTTTTTTTTGTTTTAAAAAAAGCTGTTATTGTGTAAAACTTACATAAATAAAATAAAAAAGTATACATATTTGGTATCGCCGCTTTTAAAATTTGCCAAAAAATTTAAATTCTGAAATTTCATCTCCATTTGCCAATAACTCTTGTGGAACACCTAAAGGGTTAACGACATTTATAAAATCTATTTTGAATACCTTGAGGGGTGTAGTTTCTTAGATGGGGTCACTTTTATGGAGTTTCTACTCTAGGGGTGCATCAGGGGGGTTTCAAATGGGACATGGTGTCAAAAAAAACAGTCCAGCAAAACCTGCCTTCCAAAAACCGTATGGCATTCCTTTCCTTCTGCGCCCTGCCGTGTGCCCGTACAGCAGTTTATGACCACATATGGGGTGTTTCTGTAAACTAAGAATCAGGGCCATAAATTTTGAGTTTGGTTTGGCTGTTAACCCTTGCTTTGTAACTGGAAAAAAAAATATTAAAATGGAAAATCTGCCAAAAAAGTGACATTTTGAAATTGTATCTCTATTTTCCATTAATTCTTATGGAACACCTAAAGGTTTAACAAAGTTTGTAAAATCAGTTTTGAATACCTTGAGGGGTGTAGTTTATAGAATGGGGTCATTTTTGGGTGGTTTCTATTATGTAAGCCTCGCAAAGTGACTTCAGACCTGAACTGGTCCCTAAAAATTGGGTTTTTGAAAATTTCTTAAAAATTTCAAGATTTGCTTCTAAACTTCTAAGCCTTGTAACATCCCCAAAAAATAAAATATCATTCCCAAAATGATCCAAACATGAAGTAGACATATGGGGAATGTAAAGTAATAACTATGTTTGTAGGTATTAATATGTATTATAGAAGTAGAGAAATTGAAACTTGGAAATTTGCAATTTTTAAAAGATTTTTGGTAAATTTGGTTTTTTTTAATAAATAAAAATGATTTTTTTTAACTTCATTTTACCAGTGTCATGAAGTACAATATGTGACGAAAAAACAATCTCAGAATGGCCTGGATAAGTCAAAGCGTTTTAAAGTTATCAGCACTTAAAGTGACACTGGTCAGATTTGCAAAAAATGGCCAAGTCCTTAAAGGGACACTGGCCCAATAAGCATAATATATTTTATATATATATATATATATATATATATATATATATATCACACAGGTCTTCTAATGTGTATTAAAAACATATAAGTATAACCCCTGTCCACCTTTATAAATACAGCGAACTCATGTTTTATAACCTGAAGTAAATCGCTTTTCTTTCTGCCCAAGGGGCGGTGTTTCAGCTTCACTTCTGCCCAGCCAGCCGCCCCCCAACCGCCATTTTGAAGCACTGCCCAGCTCATCAATATTCACTTCGCTGGGCGGCTTCTGCTGTCCCCGACTTCCCGAGATCCGGCGCATGCCCAATAGAAATCTATGGGCATTGGACTCACTTTCAGCTTCTGCGCATGCGCCCGGCACCCATAGCTTTCTATTGGGCATGCTAAATGAGCAGGAAATTATTGGGAACAAACATTTTGTTCCTGATAACTGCCTGCTGTGTTAGTCTGTGTAAAGGGGCTTTAAGAGAACTCCAAAGAAATTAGCTCTCATTACTTTCTGCCAGCTTGGTGCAATGTCAGCTAATGCCAATGTTAAACTCAGATGCCAAGAAGTGTTTCCTTGAATTACCTGATCAGTCGGTTCACAGTCCACAATCAAAGCACCAAACCGAAGGATTGCAGCTTTCTTACATGCGGCAGCCGTGGTTGGAACTACTACATGTGCAGGAATTCCTACAAGATAAAGTGAGTGGTAGTATTCAGAACTTGTAAAACTACAGAATGGATTTGATTCCAGTTGTAAAGCACCGACATACGGTATTCTGCAACACGGAATACAGAGGGTAACCATTCACATAAGCTGATTAACCTAACGGCAAGCATAGACGGAAGGCAGAGTACCCAGAGGAAACCTGTGCAGCCATGCTGAGAACATGCAACTTCAAGCAGCTGGATTTGCACCAATGGCGTCAGGGTTATCAGAAAACAGTGTTCGGTTACTTTAACACTCACTTTGTGAGATCTGTTCGGGGCTCTCACAAGTGGTCCAAAACGTTTCAGTTTTGCCCTAATGAATTCTGAATGGAAAAGGATCCGCTCAGAATGCATCAGTTTGCCTCCGTTCAGTCTCCATTCTGCTCTGGAAGCAGACACCAAAATGCTGCCTTCAGCGTTTTGCTGTCCGCTTGGCGAAACTGAGCCAAACGGATCCGTCCTGGCACACAATGTAAGTCAATGGGGTCGGATCAGTTTTCTCTAACACAATCTGGCACAATAGAAAACGGATCCGTCCCCCATTGACTTTCAATGGAGTTCATGATGGAGCCATCTTGGCTATGTTACAGATAATACAACCAGATCCGTTCATGACGGATGGATGCGGTTGTATTATCTGAACGGATCAGTTTTTTTGCAGATCCATGACTGATCCACCCAAAACGCGAGTGTGAAAGTAGCCTTAAATGTGTTGTCCCAGGAAAAATATTCTACATTTTTCAAAAAAGCACCCGGATCTGAATACTTTTGTAATTGCACCTAATGAAACATTTAATATAGCCACTGAGTTATTCCATAAAAGCTATCTGTATTACGCATCCTGCTCGCTTTTCCTTATATCGCTGTCCAGCTAACTGAGGTTCTCAGTTCCATCTTTCAACTGCTAACCCCCCCCCCCCCTATTTACATTGACAGTTACAATGAGAGCTGCAGCAGAAAGGACACAGCCCCTGAGCTGTGAATGTGGAGATCTCTGGATCCATGTGAGGTACAGGGTTGGTTCTAGCTTTGTTAGAAAGAGACTGTCATGTACAATATGATGTGCTTGAATTACCCATAGATTGTGCTGCCAAAGCCAACGCCTGTCCATGGTTGCCACTGGAGTGAGTCACGACCGCAGTACATTTATCTGACGGTAGACTCTTAACTGCATTTAATGCCCCTCGTATCTAAAGAAAAATAATGTAAATGACATGGATATACAGTAAGTATAGAACATAGCCTGTATTCATAGTGTGCCATGTACAATATGTTCATTACAGAACACAATTTGGAATGTACAGATGTAGCCGAGCAAAAATGGACTCTTATAACACATGGCACACTGTTACCTCGTGCCATCTTGACAAAAGCCATTGAAATACATTGAAAGAGTTAGTAAAACTTTTTTGTGCCTTTTTTTTATTTTTACTTTAACCCCTTAAGGACCTAGGACGTACCGGTACGCCCTATTTCCCGAGTCCTTAAGGACCTAGGACGTACCGGTACGCCCTATTTCCCGAGTCCTTAAGGACCGAGGACGTACCGGTACGTCCTGACTTAAAATCGGAACTCCGGCGCCGCAGGGGTTAATCGGAACGGGATTTCGGCTGAAATCATTCAGCCGGCATCCCGTAACAATGCAGGGGGGGGTCATTTGACCCCCCCGTATCGGCGATCGCAGAAAACCGCAGGTCAATTCAGACCTGCGGTTTTCTGCGTTTCCGGTCCATTCGGGTGTCCTGTGACCCGATGAACCGGAAAAAGACTGCGATCGGTGGCGTAATTATACACCACCTATCGCAGTCCGAGGATTTGGAGAGGCGGTGCTGGCCCTGGTGCTGAATGCCGCTGTCCAGGGTGCTGATTGGTGCAGGGGAGAGAGGCGCGAGATTCAAACTTCCTGCGCTCCTCTCTCCCCTCCTCTTCCTGTCCAGCACCCTGACCGTGCAGCACCGTCCAGAACGAGCTCCTGTGTCCCCCTAATCGGCATCCATCACCCTCCTGCACCCATCGCCACCCAGGTAGGTTAGGGTCAGTGAGGGAGAGGCACCGTTAGGCAGGGAAAGAAGGGAAAAGTAAGTTAGAAAAAAAAAAAAAAAAAGTACTTTTATTCCAAACTTCCAAACTTCCATCTAACCCTAACCCAGACCCCTCCTGCCACTTGCCCCCCCACCCACCCCCCACCAGCCACTTCCCCCCCCCCCCCCCACCTGCCTCCCCCCCCCCACCTACCCCCCACCAGCACCCCCCACCCCCCACCACTTTTTTTTTTCTGCGTGCGCTGACTGGCCGGCACTTTTTAGCGTCCGTCCACTGTTAGCGCATCGCCCGCCCCACCACCCCACCGACCGCTGATCAGCGTTGTACCGCTGATCAGCAAGTTTTAACTTTTTTTTTTTCTAACACTTGCCCATTTTTTTGCCTGGACTTTTTAGTACGCGAACACCCGTTGCCCCCACACACACGCACATATAATAAAGTTTGCCACACACGCACACCTACACGCACACACACCCATGGCCCACCGGATGTTCTCGGCCGAGGAGGCATACGCCCAGATTGCCTCCGACTCTGAGAGCCCCAGTGAGGATGAGGATGACCCCACATTCCTTTTGTCATCCGCATCCTCCTCATCATCATCTGATGACGATGAGCCACCAAGGCGGCGGAGACGCCGCCAGGCGGAGCCAGGGGCCCCACATGCTAGGGATCCTGTGGCCCACCCTAGTACGAGCCGCCCTGGTGTTCGTACTGGTTTCCCGGCCCACCAAATAAGTCCACCGGAGCCCCCTGCCGATGAACTTAGCTGGTGTCCCCCAGTGGACTTTGAGCCTGAGATTCCGGATTTTGCTGGCAATCCTGGAATCCAGATTCCCACAGTGGGGTTTACTGAAATAGACTATTTTAGTTTTTTTTTCAGTAACTCACTGGTGAATTTGATGGTGGAGCAGACGAATCTGTACGCCCAACAGTTCGTCGCTCAAAACCCAGGCTCAGTTTTGGCTAGACCCGGTGGCTGGACGCCGGTCAGTGCAGCCGAAATGAGGACATTTTGGGGCCTCGTGCTGCATATGGGTCTAGTCCAAAAACCCAGTGTCAGGCAATACTGGAGTGGGGACATACTCTACCAGACCCCACTGTACAGTATGGTCATGATACGTCACCGGTTTGAGGCCATCCGGAAATGTCTGCATTATTCCGATAATGCAGCATGTCCCCCCCGAAGTGATCCTGCCTATGACCGGCTGTATAAGATACGGCCGGTCATCGATCACTTTGGGGCCACATTTCAGCAGGCCTACGTACCTGGAAGGGAGGTCGCGGTTGATGAGTCTCTCGTTGCGTTCAAGGGGAGACTCAGTTTCCGCCAATACATTCCCACAAAGCGGGCGAGGTATGGCGTGAAGCTATACAAAATTTGTGAGAGTGCCTCAGGGTACACTTAGAAATTTCGTGTGTACGAGGGGCGAGATTCCCGTATTGAACCCCCAGAATGTCCCCCCACTCTGGGTGTTAGCGGGAAACTCGTGTGGGACCTTATGTACCCACTGCTGGATAATGGTTACCACTTGTACGTGGATAACTTTTATACCAGCATTCCCTTGTTCAGGTCCCTTGCCGCCAGATCCACGTTCGCTTGTGGGACCGTGCGGAAAAATCAACGCGGCCCTCCCTGCCTACCCCCTCCAGGTACCTATCCCCAGGGGTGAGACCCGTGCCCTTACCAGTGGAAACCTGTTGCTGGTCAGGTATAAGGACAAGAGGGATGTCCTTATGCTGTCCACAATCCACGGTAACGGCACCACCCCTGTCCCTGTGCGAGGTACCGCGGCAACGGTCCTCAAGCCCGATTGTATCGTCGACTACAATCGGTATATGGGAGGAGTTGATCTCTCTGATCAAGTCCTCACGCCATATAACGCCATGCGCAAAACCCGGGCATGGTACAAAAAAGTTGCGGTCTACTTGGTACAGGTTGCCATGTACAACTCTTTTGTACTATCCCGAAGCGCTGGCAGCACAGGGACATTCCTCCAGTTCTATGAGGCAGTCCTCAAAGACCTGATCTTTTCGGACCGGGAAAGAGCAGGCCGGAGTACCTCGGGAATTGGAGGCGCCCGGATCGTCCCTGGCCAACACTTTCCAGGTGTGGTCCCCCATACTGGAAAGAAGGGACGAACCCAAAAAAAGTGCAGAGTGTGTCACAAGAGGGGGATACGGAAGGACACCACTACTCAATGTGACACTTGCCCCGATCATCCGGGCCTCTGCATTATCAATTGCTTCAGGGAGTATCACACTTCCATGGAGTACTAAATTTTTATAATCCTCAACAGTCCACTAGAGAACATAAAACACTATGGCTCTCAGACTTTGGAGACACGGAAACAATTTTTCTTTCCCCAAAAAATATTAGTTTTAGAGCAGGCATCCTCAAACTGCGGCCCTCCAGATGTTGTAAAACTATAACTCCCAGCATGCCCAGACAACCTACAGCCATCAGCAGGGCATGGTGGGAATTGTAGTTTTACAATATCTGGAGGGCCGCAGTTTTAGGATGCCTGCTTAGTGTCTCCAAAGTCTGAGAGCCATACATATTGGGCATCGTCGCGTGCGTAAAAGTCGTCGCTATAAAAATAACTTTTGACCAAACGCCTCGGATGAACGGTGTTAAAAATATAAAATAAAAACTGTGCCAAAACACCAATTTTTGGGCAAAATTTCAATTTGAATCCATTTTGCCGGTAATAAAGCAAGGGTTAACAGCCAAACAAAACTAAATATTTATTGCCCCGATTCTGTAGTTTGCAGAAACACCCCATATGTGGTCGTAAATGGCTATATAGCCGCACGGCAGGGCATAGAACGAAGGGAACTCCATATGGTTTCTGGAAGGCAGATTTTGATGGACAGTTTTTTTTTTGACACCATGTCCCATTAGAAGCCCCCCCTGATGTAGCCTAGACTAGAAACTCCAAAAAAGTGACCCCATCTAAGAAACTACACCCCTCAAGGTATTCAAAAGTTACTTTACAAACTATGTTAACCCTTTAGGTGTTCCACAAAACCAAATAGTGAATGTAGAAACAATTTTAGAATTACATTTTTTTGTTACATTGCCTCAAAAAAGACTAATATAGAGCAACCAAAAATAAAATTTACCCCAAAAATAGTCCCAAAACAACAACCACCTTATCCCGTAGTTTCCTAGATGGGGTCACTTTTATGGAGTTTCTACTCTAGGGGTGCATCAGGGGGCTTGAAAGGGTACATGGTGTCAATAAACCAGTCCAGCAAAATCTGCCTTCCAAAAATGACGTTCCCCTTCTTCTATGTCCTGCCGTTTAGCCAAATAGTAGTTTACGACCACATATGGGGTGTTTTTGCAAACTACAGAATCAGGGCAACCCATTTTGAGTGTTGTTTGGCAGTTAACCCTTGTTTTACTCCTGGAAAAAATTGATTATATTGGAAAATTTTCCAAAAAATAGAAATTTCAAAATTGTTTCTCCATCTGCCATTAACTCTTGTGGAACACCTAAAGGGTTAACAAAGTTTGTAAACCCAGTTTTGAATACCTTGAGGGGTGTACTTTCTTAGATGGAGTCACTTTTTTGAAATTTCTATTCTAGGGGTGCAACAGGGGGCTTCAAATGGGACATGGTATAAACAAAACCAGTCCTGCCAAATCTGCCTTCCAAAACCCATATGGTGTTCCCCTCCTTCTATGTGCTACCGTTCGGCCAAACAGTAGTTTACGACCACATATGGGGTGTTTTTGCAAACTACAGAATCAGGGCAACCCATTTTGAGTGTTGTTTGGCAGTTAACCCTTGTTTTACTCCTGGAAAAAATTGATTATATTGGAAAATTTTCCAAAAAATAGAAATTTCAAAATTGTTTCTCCATCTGCCATTAACTCTTGTGGAACACCTAAAGGGTTAACAAAGTTTGTAAACCCAGTTTTGAATACCTTGAGGGGTGTACTTTCTTAGATGGAGTCACTTTTTTGAAATTTCTATTCTAGGGGTGCAACAGGGGGCTTCAAATGGGACATGGTATAAACAAAACCAGTCCTGCCAAATCTGCCTTCCAAAACCCATATGGTGTTCCCCTCCTTCTATGTGCTACCGTTCGGCCAAACAGTAGTTTACGACCACATATGGGGTGTTTTTGCAAACTACAGAATCAGGGCAACCCATTTTGAGTGTTGTTTGGCAGTTAACCCTTGTTTTACTCCTGGAAAAAATTGATTATATTGGAAAATTTTCCAAAAAATATAAATTTCAAAATTGTTTCTCCATCTGCCATTAACTCTTGTGGAACACCTAAAGGGTTAACAAAGTTTGAAAAAACAGTTTTGAATACCTTGAGGGGTGTAGTTTCTAGAATGGGGTCATTTTTGGGAGGTTTCTATTATCTAAGCCTCACAATATGACTTCAAACCTGAACTGGTCCATAAAAAGTGGGATTTTGAAGATTTCTGAAAATTTCAAAATTTGCTTCTAAACTTCTAAGCCTTGTAACATCCCCAAAAAATAAAATATCATTCCCAAAACAATTCAAGCATGAAGTAGACATATGGGGAATGTAAAGTCATCACAATTTTTGGGGGTATTACTATGTATTACAGAGGTAGAGAAACTGAAAATTTGAAATTTGCTAATTTTTCAAAATTTACGGTAAAAATTGTATTTTTTTATGCAAAAAAATTAACTTTTTTGACCCAATTTTAGCAGTGTCATGAAGTACAATATGTGACGAAAAAACAATCTCAGAACGGCCTGGGTAAGTCAAAGCGTTTTAAAGTTATGAGCACTTAAAGTGACACTGGTCAGATTTGCAAAAAATGGCCTGGTCCTTAAGGTGAAAATGAGCCTGGTCCTTAAGGTGAAAATGAGCCCGGTCCTTAAGGGGTTAAAGGGGTTGTCCCATGAAAAATATTCTAGTTTTCAAACCAGCACCTGCAACTGAATACGAATGTCATTCAATAAAATGTATCTGTATAGCGCCACCTGCTGTTTGTTCTTTTTCTTATTTCTTTGTTCTGCTCACTGAGATGGCCGCACATGCTCAGTTTCATTCTTCATCTGCCTCCTGAGCTGTGATAGGGAGAGCATGGACACGCCCCCTGAGCTGTCAGCTTAATATAAATCTAGCAGAGCAATGAATGGGGAGATCTCTTGATCCATGTGAGGTACAGGGCTGGTTCTAGGTTTGTTAGATAGAGATTATCGTGTGCTATATGATGTCTGATTTTCATTTTTTAAATTGGTCATAGGATAACCCCTTTACATAGTACATAAGGCCGAAAAAAGACATTTGTCCATCCAGTTCGGCCTGTTATTCTGCAAGTTGATCCAGAGTAAGGCAAAAAAAAATAATAACCCTGTGAGGTAGAAGCCAATTTTCCCCACTTTAGGAGAATAAAAAATTCCTTCCCGACTCCAGTCAGGCAATCAGAATAATTCCCTGGATCAATGACCCCCCTCTAGTAGCTATAGCCTGTAATATTATTACGCTCCAGAAATACATCCAGGCCCCTCTTGAATTCCTTTATTGTACTCACCATCACCACCTCCTCAGGCAGAGAGTTCCATAATCTCACTGCTTTTACCGTAAAGAATCCTCTTCTATGTTTGTGTACAAACCTTCTTTCCTCCAGACGCAGAGGATGTCCCCTCGTCACAGTTACAGTCCTGGGGATAAATAGATGATGGGATAGATCTCTGTACTGACCCCTGATATATTTATACATATTAATTAGATCTCCCCTCAGTCGTCTTTTTTCTAAAGTTAAGTGAATAACCCTAATTTTGATAATCTTTCAGGGTACTGTAGTTGCCCCATTCCAGTTATTACTTTAGTTGCCCTCCTCTGGACCCTCTCCAGCTCTGCTATGTCTGCCTTGTTTACAGGGGCCCAGAACTGTACACAGTACTCCATGTGTGGTCTGATTAGCGATTTGTAAAGTGGTAGGACTATGTTTTTATCACGGGAATCTATGCCCCTTTTGATGCACCCCATTATCTTATTGGCCTTGGCAGCAGCTGCCTGACACTGGTTTTTGCAGCTTAGTTTGCTGTTTATTAAAATTCCTAGCTCCTTTTCCATGTCCGTTTTACCCAGTGTTTTACCATTTAGTATGTACGGGTGACTTGCATTATTCCTTCCCATGTGCATAACCTTACATTTGTCAGTGTTAAACCTCATCTGCCACTTATCTGCCCAAGCCTCCAATCTATCCAGATCCCTCTGTAGTAGTATACTGTCCTCCTCAGTGTTAATTACTTTACACAGTTTCGTTTTATCTGCGAAAATTGATATTTTACTATGCAAGCCTTCTACAAGATCATTAATAAATATATTGAAGAGAATAGGGCCCAATACTGACCCCTGAGGTACTCCACTAGTGACAGTGACCCAATCTGAGTATGTACCGTTAATAACCACCCTCTGTTTTCTATCATTGAGCCAGTTACTTACCCACATGCAGACGTTTTCTCCCAGTCCGAGCATTCTCATTTTATATACTAACCTTTTATGTGGTACAGTGTCAAATGCTTTGGAGAAGTCCAGATATACGACATCCATTGATTCGCCGCTGTCAAGTCTAGAACTTTCCTCCTCATAGAAACTGATTAAATTAGTTTGACATGACCGATCCCTCATGAAGCCATGCTGATATGGTGTTATTTGCTTATTTCCGTTGAGATGCTCTAAGATAGCATCTCTCAGAAAACCTTCAAACAGTTTACCCACAACAGATGTTAAACTTACCGGCCTATAGTTTCCAGGCTCTGTTTTTGAATATTGGCACCACATTTGCTATGCGCCAATCCTGTGGGACATTCCCTGTCAGAATGGAGTCCGCAAATATGAGAAATAAGGGTCTGGCTATGACATTACTTAATTCCCTTAGGATACGGGGGTGTATGCCATCCGGTCCTGGCGATTTGTCTATTTTAGAGTAAATCTTTTTTATTGGTGTTTTCAATGGTTGGCAAATTGAGCCATAGTTTGCAAAATTAGAAAACATAACAATATACGCCTACACAATAGGCTTGCTGAAAAAACATTTGGATACATCAATGGTTTGCAGTTTGCATAATAGTATAAGAGTAGGGTCCTCAACATTTGGACCTTAATATCAAAATATAAAGGGTAAAGAGGGGAGAGGGAAGACCAGGAGGGAAAGAGGGGGAAGTGAGGTAGTCTAATCTCAGTTTGTCTTGATTCAAAGGGCCTTTCTACCTTGTTCACGTTGCTACACTCAAACTTCAATTCAGGCCTAGGGATCTTCTATAATTCAGGTTGAGTAATTAGAGTTTTTGAGCCATGGGCTCCAGGTGAGCAGCCTAGATTTTAGGGGTATAATAGTGTAGGGTACTAGACTTTCATACCTACATGATTTGTTAATCTCTAGAATAACCTCTACTATAGTTGGCGAAACTGTTTGTTTCCAATAACGTGTGATAACCAATTTAGCACTAAGTAGGATGTGTCCAACTAGGTTCCTGCTTTCAGGGGGGATATTGTGTATGCCTAAAAATAAAAGAGCCAGTTCAGGACGGGGGTCAACAACCTGGGAGGTTATCTCCGTGATCAGATCAAAAACACTGCGCCAGTATGGGGTAAGTGTGGGGCATGTCCATAAGATATGGAGTAATGAGCCTTTAGCTCCACATTCCCTCCAGCATTGGGGGGAGGATGAAGGGTAAATCCTGCTTAGTCTCTGTGGAGTGAAGTACCAATGCAAGAGGGTCTTCAGACCTGCTTCGTAGTGGGAGACACATTTAAAATTGGAGGTTAGGAATCTAATAGCTTGAGACCAATGTGCATCTAGAAAGGTTTCCCCCAACTCTGTTTCCCATTTTTTGATGGGTAAAGTTTTGGTAAAAGTAGCTTTTTCCCCCAAAACATCATACACATAACGCGTAGTATGCTTTTTAAAAAGAGACGGAGAGTGGAACAGTCTCCATATATCGGAGTTTATGGAGGGTGGATTTTGCGTAATCTTGGCAATGAAATGTCTAATTCTAAGGAAGTTATAGAATTCTGTATGCGGCAATGTGAACAGGCGATGGATGGATTCAAAGGGGAGAAGACAGCCATTCGACATAATCTGAGAGACAGAAGTGATTCCCCTCTCTCGCCAGACCGTCAAGTTAATGTCAGGGATAGTCAGTTCTATTGTTCCTAAAGTGGCTTGTGGGAGGAGAGTGGCCACCTTATCACTCTGTATTTTATGTATGGAAGACCACAGGCTACTAACTAGTCTCATCGTCAGTAGACCTCCACTAGGCCCTGTTGAACTCCACAATAGATGGATCAGGTAATCCTTCAATGAAGCTCTTTTTATGGTGTGTTGTTCAATCTGGATCCAGGCCTTATTATCATCCGGGGACCACCATTCACGGGCAAAGGAGAGCGCCACTGCTTGAAAATAATCTCTAATATCTGGGAGGCCTAGTCCGCCCACTTGCTTCTTTTTGGATAATAGTGTCCGTGCTACTCTCGGCTTGGTCGGACCCCAAATGTATCTACCCAAGGTCATCTGTGCTTTTTTAAAGAAGGTCATAGGGATTGGGAGGGCTCGAAATATGTAAATAAATTTGGGGAGTGTCATCATTTGAAACGATGCTACTCTACCTACCCAGGATAAAGCCTTCATAGAAAAGCTGTTAAGGTCTTTTATCATGGTATCAAGAAGGGGGAGATAGTTTCTATTGTAAAGTAAGGAACAAGGAAAGGTTATCTTAACACCTAGGTATGGGATTTCAGAAGTTTGCCAGTCTAAGTCTTGGGAGGATTTCAGGGAGGCAACCTCATCTGGCGGAATATTGATAGGTAAAGCTTGAGATTTGGCATTATTTATTTTATAGTAGGAAAGAGACCCATATTGTGAGATAATATCTAGAGCAGCGTCCAACGAGTTACTGGGGTTGGTTAACGTAAGGATGATATCATCCGCATAGAGTATGATCTTATGGGATCTGCCTCCTATTTCCATTCCGGCTATTGAAGGTGAGTTTCTTATGGATTGTGCTAAGGGTTCCAATGCCAAGATAAACAATAAGGGGGATAGGGGGCATCCCTGTCTGGTTCCATTGGTAATTTTAAACGGATCTGACACCACACCATTAACCCAGACTTTCGCGGATGGAGATGAGTATAAGCTGTAGATAGTCTGCAGAATCTGCCCTGAGAAACCCATCTGGCGGAGAGCAGAAAATGTGTAGTCCCAATGCAGGCGGTCAAATGCCTTTTCCGCATCTAATGTAATCGCAAGCATTGGGAGGCTATGTATTTCAGCATAATTAAATAAGTCAACGATCCTTCTAGTGTTGTCAGACGCTAGTCGGCCATTCACAAACGCAGTTTGGTCAGGGTGAATCAGAGAGGGGAGGAGTGGAGCTAATCTATTGGCAATAATTTTGGCGAAAATTTTTATGTCAGAGTTAAGCAGCGAGATGGGGCGGAAGTTCTGAGGAACATCTGGGGTTTTTCCTGGTTTCGGGATAGTGACTATTAGTGCTTCCAACATGTCTGGGGGAAAAGAATGACCGTCTTGCACTAACTTAAATATTTCAAGCATGTAGGGAGCAAGAGTGCTCTGGAAGTGGCGAAAATATTCATTAGAGTGTCCATCCGGACCTGGGGACTTACCTATCTTAGGGTACTTTCACACTTGCGGCAGGACGGATCCGACAGGCTGTTCACCATGTCGGATCCGTCCTGCGGCTGTTTCGCCGTGCCCCCGGGCCGCTGCTCCGTCCCCATTGACTATAATGGGGATGGGGGCGGAGCTCCGGCGCAGCACGGCTTAAGGCCGCCGGACTAAAATTACTGCATGTCAGGTTTTTTAGTCCGGCGGCTTTCTCCGTGCACCGCCGTGCTGCGCCGGAGCTCCGCCCCCATCCCCATTATAGTCAATGGGGACGGAGCGGGGGCACGGCGAACAGCCACAGGACGGATCCGACATGGTGAACAGC
This sequence comes from Bufo bufo, assembly GCF_905171765.1. Classification (NCBI taxonomy): domain Eukaryota; kingdom Metazoa; phylum Chordata; class Amphibia; order Anura; family Bufonidae; genus Bufo; species Bufo bufo. The sequence goes on along the minus strand of NC_053391.1, from coordinate 130,325,359 downwards.
ATGTCGGATCCGTCCTGCCGCAAGTGTGAAACTAGCCTTAAGGGATTTGATAACCTTATTAATTTCAGCTAGCGAGAATTGTGCATTGAGGGACTGTAATTGTGTCTGAGAGAGAGTCGGGAGAGATGCGTGAGTGAGGAAATTTTCCCGATTTGTCTATTTTAATCTTTTTAAGTTGCTGTTCTACTTCTTCCTGGGTCAGACAGGACACTTTTAATGGGGAATTTATTTTTACATTCTGCATGTCATCTGACAGTTTATTTTCCTCAGTGAATAAATTGGAGAAAAAAAATATTTAACAGCTTTGCTTTCTCCTCGTCGCTCTCTGCGACTCCCCCCTCATTACTCTTTAAAGGGCCGACACCTTCAGATTTATACTTTTTAACATTTATATAATTGAAGAACATTTTAGGGTTAGTTTTACTCTTTGGCAATTTACTCTCTCGGTCTCTAGTTTTCCTTATAGTTTTTCAGTGCTTCCGTGCTACCCTCCTATAACATGGTTATAAGGGAAAATAATAGCATTCTTAATACAGAATGCATAGAACAATAGGGCTGGAGGGGTTATATAAAAAATAATATAACTCAAGTTAATCCACTTGATCACGCAGCCCGGCTTCTCTTCTATCTTCTTCTTTGCTGTGCACAGGAAAAGGACCTTTGATGACGTCACTGCGCTCATCACATGGCCCATCACCATGGTAAAAGATCATGTGATGAGTGCAGTGACGTCGTCAAAGGTCCTATTCCTCAAAGAAGACGACAGAAGAGAAGCCGGGCTGCGCCATCAAGTGGATTAAGGTGAGTTAAATTATTTTTTATTTTTTTTAACCCCTCCAGCCCTATTGTACTATGCATTCTGTATTAAGAATGCTATTATTTCCCCTTATAACCATGTTATAAGGGAAAATAAAGTCTACACAACACCTAACCCCAACCCGAACTTCTGTGAAGAAGTCCGGGTTCGGGTACCAAACATGCCGATTTTTCTCACGAGTGTGCAAAACGCATTACAATGTTTTGCACCCGCGCGAAAAAAAACGCAAACATGGAACGCAATCGCAGTGAAAACTGACTTGTTTTAGTGTCAAAATCGCACCATTTTCCCTGAAAGCATCCGGCCCCAAGCCGCAACGCCCGTGTGAAAGGGGCCTTAGGTGTTGATCTTCGCATCAGCGCTGATACTAATGGGGTTGTCCGTGAGGACATGACCCCTTTCAGGAATCTGGAGGACTCTATAACGAATAATTAGAAAAGAAAACTCTGTCACTAGAGTTTCCCTTAAATACCATGACAAACAAATATAACCACCTTGAATGAGCCTGTCTTCTGCAGTAATTCACACTTAAAGAAAAGCTTGCGTCCACTGAGCGCATCCAGACTGGAACAGGTCATTACTGGAGTGGTATGAACTAAGCCCTGGATTCTTCTCTGAGCTTCTTGCACAGCTCTTAATGTTATGCAATATGGGGGTCCCATGGTCCTTAAATAAAAAAATAAACATCACAGTAAACCCTTACAATAAAATTGCCTTTGTCCAAAGCACAAAACAGTCACCTTATTAGCAGGTTTTTCCAGCGTCCACAGCAGGCTTTAGGGGGCCCGTTTCCCCGCATGCGGCTCTCAGCCCTCTAGCACGGCACCATGTCTCAGATCCCAAGACAGAGACCTTGATTCTGAGCCCAGCTGCCTATTTAAAGGACAGCCAGGTTCTGCCAAAACCCGGACCGGCACTTAAACTCCGGTCCGGTATTTTATCTCACCTGGCTGGAAATCAGCCCAGCCGCCCATGTTGGGAGGAAAATACCTGCCTTCCCAAACAAAACCCCTTGTTTTGTCACAATATGCATTACTATATAACAGCATGAAGCCAACGAGATGTGCTTTTATGAGAGACTTAGGCTAGGGCCACGACAATAAGTTGTGCGACACAAAGGGCACAACTACACTGCAACATGTGTCCCGCAACTATTTTCATAATGATAATCTATGGTGTCGCACTGCGACATGCTACGACTGCAACTTGGATGGATTTTTTTCTACTGTCGTGTTGCAGCATGTCGCAGTGCGACACTATGGACTATCATAAAAATTGTTGCGCGACATTGGTGCGACAAAATATCGTTGTGTAGCCTTAGCTGAGCTCCTTGGCTGCCCCTCTGTGGCCTATGTACACAGCGATCTTTGTACAGCCGCCCAGTTCAGAGGAAGCAAATAGGTGAGTAAACCACGTGACCGCTTTGGTTGCTGTCCCATCGATGGTATTAGTTCCGTCAGAGAACAGCCTGTTGGAGCTCTTTGGATAGGCATTGCCGGATGTTACCGCAATGCCCACCTGCCCCATTGACTATCTGCTGTGAGGGCAGATCCCTCTCTCGCTGGTGCTGTCATGGCTGAAGGGAAAAAGGATGCAGCTGTGGGGGAAAGAGTAGTCACGCGAGTACTGCCACCATTTTACTTCCTATGGATGGGGAGCGGCTTCTGAGCTGTTAGACTAGGAGGGGCAGCTGGAGGCCTTTGTAACAGGAGCTCAGGTGAGATAAAAGCAGGCTGTGAGTTTCATTTAGGGCTGCAGCTATCGATTATTCCAACGATCAATTGGTAATCAAGTATTCTATCGATTATTCCAACGATTGAGTACTCTAAAAAGAAAAGACTAATTAAAAGAACGTTTTGCTTTATAAAAACTCATCAGCCCCCCCGTTTCATCATCAGACCCCCGTGCTATCAGTCCTCAGCGCCATCAGCCCCCTCTATGCCATCACTCAACCCCTTGCCATCAGTTCCCCCCAGTGCCATTAGTCCTCTGTGCCATCAGTTCTTTTGTGCCATCAGCTCCCCCATGCCATCAGCTCACCCCAGTGCCATCAGTCCTCTGTGCAATCAGCCCCCTCCATGCCATCACTCAACCCCTTGCCATCAGTCCTCAGCACCATCAGCCCCCTCCATGCCACTCAACCCTTTGCCATCAGCTCCCCCACAGTGCCATTAGCCCTCTATGCTATCAGTTACCCTCTGTGCCATCAGCTCACCCCAGTGCCATCAGTCCTCTGCCCCAGTGGCATCAGCTACCCCCAGTTTTATCAGTCATCTGTGCCATCAGCTCCCCCCATGCCATTAGTCATCTGTGCCATCAGCTCCCCCCATGCCATTAGTCCTCTGTGCCATCAGCTCCCCTCCCCCCATGCCATTAGTCCTCTGTGCCATTTACGAGTAATCGTTGCAGCCCTAGTTTGGTGTGCCACAGCATGAACTGTATAGCCATTTTGGAAAACGTAAGAGGGACTGAACTGATGCATCCTGATCAGAATGCTCTCCATTCAGAATGCATTAGGATAAAACTGATCAGTTTTTTCCGGTATTGAGCCCCTGTGACGGAACTCAATACCGGAAAAGAAAACCGCTAGTGTGAAAGTACCGTAACAGACTTTGAAAAGGGGATGAATTAGTGGGATTTCGATCCATCTGTCAAATTGATTGTCAAATGAACAAATTTTTGTGAATATTCTATTAAAGAGTAACTGAACTTTTGCATAAATTTATGTTAACCTGTCCCTAATGCCCATATAACACTTTTTGTAATATATTTTCTTAACGTTTTTTGTATTTTTATTACACTTTTCCCTCCCTAAAGCGCACGTTTTGCTGTGCACTTAAAATCTACTTCTCTGTACACTGCTGAGCAGCGGTGTACGGAGTAGACATTTTTTTAATGAATGGGGCCGCAGCGCGGTAAGTACGGGCAGGAGAGCATATTGCTGCTCCTGCCAGCTCCCCCGGAGGTTTACTAAATGCTGGTATAGTAACCATGTACTATGTCAGGATTAGCTGAGCGTAGCATCTTCTGCCTGTGCCTGCTCCGCTAAACTTAAAGCTGTCATGCAGGACTTTTAGATTAGCGAAGCAGGCACAGGCAGGAGCCACTCCGCTCTGCTAATCCTGGCATAGTACATGGGTACAGGGTACCCATGTGCTATGCCAGCATTTAGTAAACATCCAGGGGGGCACGGGGTAGGGGGGGGCATATGCACTCCTGCCCATCCTCACTGCTCTGCGGCCAGGGGCGTAGCTATAGGCTCATGGGCCCTGGTGGAAGAGTTCAGTTTGAGCTCACCCTACCCTCAATACAGTTTCCTAACACCACCAGACTCCTGCACTTCCACCATGCCCAATGACAGAACTAAAATCTCACTGAGAAAATAAATTTTAATCCAATAAGACATAATTGCATAACAATAATAATAATAATGCTATCTAAAAGCATATGGGTTTTGGTTGTCTCATCATAGACAATGGGGGCATATCGCTTGGATATGCCCCCATTGTCTTATAGGCGCAGGACCTATATAGAGAACGGAGACCTAAAAGTGAAGAAGGGGCGCACTGCGCATGCGCAGATGCCCTCCATTCATTTTCTATGGAGATGGCTAAAATAGACGAGCCCTGGCTCGTCTATTTCCGTCGAGCCCATAGAGGTCAATGGGAGTGGTGGCCGGTCATGCGCAGTATGCTCGCATTCACATATCCTAGCGATATGCCCCCATTGTCTATGATGAGACGACGCCTTTAAAGGGATAATTGACTTAAAGTTAGGCTGCTACGTTCACTTGGCTATGGCGCTGCCATGCCTGTGCTTTGTATTGCAAACCGCAGAACCGCAAAGCACCAACTGTGTGAACACAACATCATGGTGCGGACGCGGACCTATTGACTTCAATGGTTCCGTGTTCCACAAGATGTGGGCAAAGACAGGACATGTCCTATCTTAAGGGGCAGAGGCATGGATCCAAAAGCCCAGTGGCAGCACAGCCATGTGAATGTAGTTGACACTTTAAGTCAATTCTAAAACAGGGATATATCAGAAGGCAAGGTAATGGCAGTGTACCCCCCAAACTGAGGCGACATGCTGTACAGCCACATTACAGCAGTGTCACTCACACAGTGACTATAACCCAGCCCCCTCCCAGGCCAGCACAATCTGGGGAAACCAGCAAAACTGGCCACTTTGTACACAGACTAGTAGCAACTAGGTCCTGGGCCCCTGGCCCTGCCTGCCTACCAGCCTGTAGCAGGAGTGGCCCGCCCTTCATTGGCACATCAGTCAGGACTCAGGGCAGGGGGGCTGCTGCTATCTCCCAGGCCCCATTCCTACCCGGCAGCATCCCTCAGTCTTATAACTTGTAGAGGCTGAGCTCTCTGCTCCGGACCTCACTCACTGTGTTTACGTCTGGCGGGGTGGGATTCCATCTCTCCTAGGGGGCCCCCCTGACTTAGGGGCCCGGTCGCAAGGTTTGAGAAATTGGATAACACCTTTAAGCGAACAGCGAAACGTGCACTTTAGGTAGGAAAAGTGTAGTAAAAATACAAAATACATGAATAAAAGTATGTTACAAAAACAGTTATTAGGGACAGGTTAACAAAAATGTATACAAAAGTTTAGTTACTGTTTAAAAGGAGTTGTTTGAGATAGGTAACAACGTTACCCATCTCATACATTGGGGGCATATCCTAGTGACATACCTCCAATGTCTGAAAGGTGCAGAACCCACCTCTATCATTTTATGGAGGCACAGCTTATAAAATAAAAAATAAATAGAAATAAAAAAATATAGCCAAACAAAAAATGTTTTAAAAATGTAAAAAAAAGCCACTACGTGACACAACACGGCTTCTAATGCCACCCTGAGCCACCATAAGGCTAGAGCTACACGACGAGACGTGCCGCACGCCATTTATTATATTGACAGCCATTGATTTCACACCGCAACATGCAAAATGCTGCGACTGCGACACCACAGTCGCCAAAAATCCAATATGGATTTCTGTGCAACTGTCGCGTCGCAGTATGTCGCTGTGCGACAGGTAACTATCCTTACAATACAAGTCGCAATGTAGCGGTGACCTTGTTGTCACCATGTAGCCCTCGCCTAGCCCATACATCCCATATATCAAAACGATCGTTATGGAAAGGAGAAATAATTGTAAAAAAAATTTTTAGCTGCATATATTTCTATAAACACAAAAATCTGAAAAACAGACTATTTCTCCTAATCCCCCTTTTTTTTTTTTACTTTTCATAAATAAGATAAAAATAAAGCCCCATGTGTCAGTGAAAGAAAAAGCACAACAATTATTTACAAAACCAAAGGGAAAAAAGTTCTGGCTTTCACACGTGTAGTAAAGAACGGGAGATGAACTCCACACAAAATACAGGCTCACCTCCGAGCTCGAGCAGAATCACGTGACCTGAGCCTCACTCTAAGCAGCGCTGAGCTCAAGATGAACTGAAGAGTATTGGACTTGGTGCAGAAACGCACGTGACTTTATAGCGTCACGTGACGTCGCAAGAACTTCAATCCCTACCTCTATACTGCCCACAGCAACAACTGCGCATGTCACTGTACAGCAACCTTTGACTCCTTGATACGTAAACTGACAGTCCGTACGGAGTGACCGGCTTTACGTCAGCTGAGGCGTTTCGCTTTCTGGTTTGGTCCAGCGCGCTCGCCGTCATCTTACGCTTCACGTCTTGTTTTGATTCCTGGCGGTCGCTGGGAAGATGGCGGCTACGTTAGAGCGGGTCAGGATTTCTGCCTCCGAATTACGGGAGATGCTCGCGGCTGGCGACGGCTCCGTGGTCCGAGGTACGTCAGGCCAGAGAGCGGTGGTCGCTCTGCGGTTAGTGGCCCGCATGGGGCTCCACGCTGAGCTCCACGCCCCCTCAGTCAGTGCAACTTCTCCCAGAGCCCACAGTCCCGTGCAGAGTATGTGTGCCAGGCGGTGGCGGCTCCGGCACACGGTGCTGTGCCCCAGTAAAGTTTCTCATGTGGCGACCAGTTACCCGGTCATATAAGCGCTAAAGTAAGCCGTCCTCTCTTCTGCTGTTCCTGGTCTGCCCTGTAGAGGGCGCCAGAGCTGTTCCTCGGTCCCTGCCATGTGTGCCCTCAGAAGTCAGGCTGTGTGCCCACTGAGCGCTTCTGTACATGTAATGTGCTAGGTAGGTTCCATCACTGGCATTGGAGCCCATAGTCCAGCCTCCAAAGATAGAGTAGGCTCTGTGTGTTCTTGATGTCACGGCTTCCGTTTTTACAGAATTTGTGGAAATCTGTAGTGACCCATGTGGCTAAACCATTACAGCCGTCCACTGTTGATTTATATAACACTGGATATCCATTTCTGTCATTTCCGGATCCACAGTGCGTCATGCTGGATTATTTGGGCAAAGAATGCATAAAAAGTACTTCCGTGAGTGAAGACGGGGGTGCCTGTCTGGTCTCAGGGATAACAGACCCACTATAGGACCGTGGACTAACTGACCGTGGACTAACCGATCAGTCGGATGAATCGTGACATGATCAGCTAAGGCTACTTTCACACTAGAGTTAGTATTTTCCGGTATTGAGATCCGTCATATGGTCCCAATACCGGAAAAAACGCCTCCGTTTTGTCCCCATTCATTGTCAAGGGCGACAAAATGTAACTGAACAGAACTGAATGCTCCAAAATACATTCCATTCCGTTCTCGTACCGGAGAACAAACTGAAGCATGCTGCGGTTTGCTTTCCGTCCTTGGATGCGCTGCAAGATGGATCCGGCATGACCCACAATGCAAGTCAATGGGGACGGATCAGTTTTCTCTGACACAATAGAAAACGGATTCGTCCTCCATTGACTTTCAATGGAGTTCATGACTGATCAGTCATGGGTATGTTAAAGATAATAGAACCGGATCCGTTCATAACAGATGCAGATGGTTGTATTATCAGTAACGGAAGTGTTTTTGATGAAACCTGCCGGATCCAGTAAAAACTCTAGTGTGAAAGTAGCCTTAGGGTCCATTCACACATCCGTAGAATGTGTCCGCAATTATTCGGAATGGGTGCGAACCCATCCATTCTCTACGGGGCAGGAATGGATGCGGAGAGCACACTACGTGCTCTCCGCATTTCCGAAGCGTGCCGCCGATCTTCCAGGTCGGCAGCTCTGGAAAAAGAAGAGACAAGAATAGGCAGTTCTATGGGGGTGCCGACCGGGTGTATTGCGGATCCGCAATACACTACGAACGTGTGAATGGACCCTAAGGCTGTGTTCACATTGGCAGCATTTTTTTCCTCGTCAAAACTTAAAAAAAAAATTGCAGCACCGGACCCATCATACGGCAGACAAGAATGGAGGCTGACGATTTGTTGGGTTTTCTGTCAGAGAGGCAGTATATGCTTGAGGGCCCATTCTCACGTCCGTAGTTCTGGGTCCGCATCCGTTCCGCAGTTTTGTGGAACGGGTGTGAACCCATTCATTTCAATCCATAGTTCCGTTCCACGGCCCCGCAAAAAAGAGAGCACGTCCTCCTCTAGCCCACAATTGCGGACAAGAATAGGTGTTTCTATCATAGGACCGGCCATGGACAGGAGGAAAACGCTTCAGTTTGATTTAATACAGCCGGCTGCGTCCGTTTTGATCCGGTTGTATTAAATCATAAATGAACAACTGCTAGATCCGTTTTTTTTCCCTGTCTAAAAAAAAAACTGGATCTGGCTCCATTAACTTAGATTGTTTTCAGTGCCCGACCGCGGTTTTGTGTCCAGTCACAGAACGCAACAAACCAGAACGAAGTGCAGAGTGCGCTCCTTTTCATCTCTATAGGGCCCACGAAAAGTATTTTCAGCGGCCCCATAGAAATTAATGGAGGGCGGCTGCGCAGGCACGGTGCTCCCACTGTGACTTTGAAGAGATAGGTGCAGGTCCCACCTCAGACAATATATCCTAGCGATATGCCCCCAATGTCTGAGAGGACACAGCCCCTTTAATTTTAAGAATTCATCTAAGCCTTTATTAAAACCGCCCGCTGTTCCTGTTGTGACTCTTTACACAGTTAGGGCTCATGCACACAGAAGTGGTTTTTGTCCACGTCCGATCTGAATTTTTTTTCTGGTCGGGTGTGGATTCACTTCAATAGGTCCACAAAAGATGCGGCCTGCACTCTGTGTACTGTCCGCGTCCGTATGTCCGTTCAGTGGCTTCGCGTAAAAATAGAGCATGTCCTTTTCTTGTCAGTTATAAGGACAAGGGTTGGACAGTTCTACAGAGGGCAGGACGTTCCATTCGGCAAAATGCGGAATGCATGTGGACAATATCCGTGTTTTGCAGATCCGCGATTTGTGGACCGCAAAAAATGGCTACGGCTGTGTGCATGAAGCCTTACAGTTCTTATGGTGGGGAAGCCTTGAAGCCTCTGGAGACTGAGCTTTTTCTTCTCCAGACGGAGGCAGTGCCCCCTTGTCTTTTGAGGGGATTTTACATGAGCAGCTTTTCACCATATTTTATGTACGGCTCATCTATACATTTGTATATGCTGCTTTCAGAGCAGCGACTGTTTGTGCGCCTCTACCCGGAAGTGTAGCGACACATGCGCAGTCACTTTCCAGTAGCGTAGGCAGAGCCTCTGCATTTGTGCTGCTACACGGAGTAGATTGTCACGGCTGGGCGAGTTATCCCACCCTATCCATCATGTGGCAGGTGGGCACTTCTTCACCCAGGGACAGCCCCCGACAGGCTTGACAAAGACTACATCGTAGTCGAAACGTTGCTGTTTTTATTGGTCTTTTTTGTACATATTTCATGGATTAATGACAAATAAGTAATTAATGGAGAATGATGCTGCCGTCATCTACTATTTGAACGTCTATCCTCTAGATAGGTCACCGGTATCTGATTGGTGGGGGTCCAACAACCGGGACCCCTGTCGATCAGCTGTTTGAGAAGGCACCAACGCTCCGGTGAGCGCCGCGGCTTTCTCGCAGCTTACTAAGCATAGTGCCGTACTTTGTACAGCGGCTGTGCTTAGTATTGTGCTCAGCCCCATTCACTTCTGAGCTGCTCCTAGGCCACGTAATTGATGAACGTGTCGTCTCACAGCCTCGGATACTTTCACACTAGCGTTTTTCCTTTCCAGTATTGAGTTCCGTCACAGGAGCTCAATACCAGAAAAAACTGATCAGTTTTATCCTAGTGCATTCTGAATGGAGCGCAATCCGTTCAGGATGCATCAGTTCAGTCCCTCTTACGTTTTTTGGCCGGAGAAAATACCACAACATGCTGCAGTTTTCTCTCCGGCCAAAAATCCTGAACACTTGCCGTAATGCCGGATCCGGCATTAACTTCCATTGAAATGCGTTAATGCCGGATCCGGTACTAAGTGTTCCAGAAAACCAGATCCGGTTTCCCGATCTGCGCATGCGCAGACCTTTAAAAAGGAGAAAAAAATAAATACCGGATCAGTTTTTCCAGAGGACAACGAGAAAGACGGGTCCGGTATTGCAATGCATTTGTCATCCGTCTCACAAACGCATCCGGATCCGTCTCACAAATGCATTAGTTTGCGTCCGGATTGCCGGATCTGCCTGCCGGAATCCTCTGCAAGTATGAAAGTACCCTTAGGGAAAGCAGCGAGACGGCCGCAGCGCTCAACAGTTGATCGGTGGGGGTCCCGGGTGTTGGTCCCCAACCGATCAGGATATGTCATCAGTATAAAACTCCAGGAAAACCCCTTTGCGTTTTGGTTTATTTATCCATAGTTTATTATTATTCACAGTATTTCATTTTTATTTTTGTTTGTTATTTTTTTTTGTTTAGAAACCATTAAAGAGATGAAGGAACCGAGACAGAGGAAAGATAACCGAAGACCAGACATTGAGATATATAAGCCTGGGTTGTCCAGACTAAGAAATAAGCCCAAACTGGATGCACCTGGCAATGGAGGCAGTCACATTGAAGAATATCGAAATGAGAAATTTAAAGATTGTGAACCTTTGGTCAATGGGGTCAGCCCAGTTGTTTTATCTAGAGATGAAATCCAAGATGAAGATGATCTGGAGCATGGTGGTCCCCCGACTGCGAACCCTGAAACTCAAGAGCGAAAAAATGTAAAGAAAAACAAGAAACCAGACCGACAAATTTACCAACCAGGAAGAAGACTGCATGCTCCTGTGAAAGAATCTTTGAGTGAAATTATAGAAGATGAAATTGTGAGAAAAACTGAACATCTAAAACTCGAACATGAAGATGATCTTGGAAAGTCTGTCACAAATCATAAGATTCCCCTGGAAAATGGTAACAAGATGGGCAAGGTTGAAAAGAAACCGGAAAGAGAGAGAACCAACAAGACTGGAGAAGAGATGTCCTCATTGAGGAAGGATGAGAGAAAGGTTGGTTCAACCAAACGTTATTCACATTCGGACAAACGAAGGACCCGCACTAGGAATTGCAGCACTAGTTCTGCTGGAAGCAACAACAGCAGTGAAGAAGCTCTCTTGGCAGAGGGCAACAGGAGGCGTCAAGACAAAGGAAAGATACCTGGAGATCGTAAAGAAAAGGTGCGCACAAAGAAGCAGGTCTCACTGTCTTCAACCGATTCTTTTGAGGAGGATTATAACGAATGGTTGGACGACTCACTCCAAAGCCGGAACCAATGGAAAAAGAGGCAGAACACGAGTGACAAAAGCTGTCCTGATAATACAGATGGCCTCAAGAGATCAAGCAGCAAAGATAAGCGAGAAAGGCTTTGCATACCAGAATCCCACCATCAGCCAATCATTGATGAAGAGAGGACCCGGAAACGAAGTGATAGACCCAGTAACAAGCGCAACAGTGGCAAAGAGAAGCATGAGTTGAGAGAGCGATCGAGTGAGCCAAGGGACAGAGGGAGAGGAATCATTATTCTTCCCGCCAACACTGATATATCCAATGCCACTGGGGCATTAGAACCGAACAGTGCAAAGACCCTCTCTACTGCTAACAACAAATATGGCCGTGGTAAAGGCCGTGGTGGAGGTGTCCGTCGTCTGTGGGATCCTAATAACCCTGAGCAAAAGCCTGCTCTTAAAAACCAGAGCCCCCAGCTTCATTTTCTAGATACTGATGATGAGTCTACACCTTCTTCACAGAGTGACAACTACCAGTCTGCCTCTCAGGCATCTTACTACAAGTTCCAAAATTCTGATAACCCCTATTACTTTGCTCGTCCACCATATCCATATGCTGGTTACTCCATGCCTTATTCCGTAGGTCCCAGCAACGGCATATATCCAGGTAGTTATTATCCTGGGTATCCAGCTCAGCCTGCACAGTATGGTTCCGGTTCCTACTCTGGAAGTCCAGTAATGCCTGAGGAAATTGAGCAGCAGGTGAGGACAATGCAACAGCAAGAGCTGAGCCGTCTCTTGAGAATGGCAGATAACCAGGAGCTCCAGCTCAGTAATCTTCTCTCCAGGGATACCATCAGCACAGAAGGCTTGAACAAAATGGCTCTGCTTAGGTGAGAACATTCTTTCTTCATCCTGCTAAAGTAGAAATATATTGAATTGAAAAAACCCTTGTGTTCCCTGATATCTGCTGTTGGGGGTCTGTTAAGTGGCCCTTAAAGGGGTTGTACGACATACCCATATTTTCACCAAGGCAGCCCCTCTGATGTTGGCATCGGAGCACGTCATATTCCGATCCGATGCACTCCCTTGCCCTGCGCTGGATCGCGCAGGGCAAAGGCTTTTTTCTTTACAATAATGCACTGCTGGGCATATATTGCGGGCTGCAATACGGTAAAGAAGCAGACAGATAACCGGAACAAACACCTTAGCAAGGAACTAGCAAGTTAGGAACCTTATTGCTGAGGCGCCTTCCCACTGGTTAAGGCGCCTTAAATAATCCCAGGTAACCAGACATTGGCTGGAGTTAGCTAAGGTGCTTGCGCTGGCCCTTAAGAGCCAGGTACAGAGTGGGCTGTGCCCCACGGGCGAGGCTGGGCTGGCAAGCAGGCTGAGGCCTGTGTGAGAAGGCCGGGCCAAGCCGGAGGAGAAGATCAATGGGAAGAGGGGCTGAATTGCCAGGTAAGGTTCACTGGGCTGCAGCCACTGCTGCTATAACACGGCTACACGGATCCACTAAACATGCAGATGTGTGCATGGCGCCTTAGAAATTAATGTGTCAGTGTGCTGTCTGCAAAAAACGCAGATAACACACTGAAGAAAATTCTGGTCATGAGACATTGAATCTGCCCCATTGTGTGTCTAATTATTCCCCTCTGTGCAGGTCAGAGCTGATCCAGCTCTATGAGCACTGCCTGCTGACGGACATTGAGTTCTGTGACCAGCACAACTTGGACCAGCTCTTGTGGAAGAACGTTTTCTACCAAGTGATTGAGAAGTTTCGCCATTTCTTGAAAGAGTCATCGGGAGAAGGTGAATCCATCCGAAGACAGCTGCTCCAGGTGTTAGATGAGGTGAACATACATGACCAATTTCTTGTCGGAGTCACATACATGTTATGCGCAGTCACTTTATCAGCTTACCTTCTACCACTCCTAATACAACATATTATTTTGTTACAGATGATTTATTTTATGCCCCTTTGTTTTTAGGGTACAGTATTTTTTGATAGTTTGCTTCAGAAACTGCAGTCAACATATCAGTTCAAGCTTGAGGACTACATGGACGGGATGGCAATCCGCAGCAAGCCACTCCGTAAAACGGTTTGTAGTTTATTTTGTGCCTCTGGCTGCTTTTTTTTATTATGGCATGTGGAATAAATTTATGCTGATTGTTTGTTGTATTTAGGTCAAGTTTGCATTGATCAGTGCACAACGCTGTATGATTTGCCAGGGGGACATTGCCCGCTATAGAGAGCAAACAGCAGACACCTGTAACTATGGAAAATCTCGCAGGTAAAACTATCCCTGGTAATGTTTTTAGGATCAAAGTGAATGTGTCCCCTGCAACCTCCTTATCCAGCTGTTGAATAGACACATAGCTGTGGGTCATCTGGTTAAAGGGGTTCTCCCATCACAATGATCACTGTTAAATCTGTTAATGATTTGACAGTGATCATTTTTGTAAATACATTTAATGACCCAATTCCCACCCTTTTTTGAGAAAATAAGTCCCCTCTTACCTGATCGTTGTCTTTTGTCTGCCCTGGTTACGGCCACCTCTCCTGTCGAATCCCGCCTTGCCGCGCTTGCGCAGAAGACTGAAGATTTTCTCCCGTCCGCGGCGCGCAATGTCCTGAACGCGCACGCCGCTGCGCATGCGCCATGATGACTGCTTCCTGGCCAGTATAGTACAGAGCTGCGAACGCGCTCTGTACTATACAGGCCAGGAATAAGTCACCATTGTGCGTTCAGGACATTGCGCGGCCGGGAGAAAATCTTCAGTCTTCTGCGCAAGCGCGGCCCAGCCGGGAGAAGAATCCCAGGTAGTGAACGTCGCGCTCAACAAGGGTAAGTATAAAAAGTGAAGATGGGAATACCCCTTTAAAATGCTGTTTCTCTTTTATTGATCTGAGGCTCTATTGCTGAGTCATGATACTTTTTCTTTATATGCTAGTTAGATCTTTGGTGTAAAGAGGGCGTCGCCGTTGTGCTTGTTGCACCCTAGCTTCATTCCTGTCTGTGCTCAGCCTCTTCCTGGCTGCTTTGCCACTACCTGGCCCTGTCAAACAAAGCAGTCAAGGAGTGGCTGGCCACACAAAGGAGTGGAGCTTGGATGCAACAAGAGCAAAGGTAGCGCCCACATTGCACCAAAGGCTTAATTTGCATATTAAGACAGAGTATAATTTGGGAACGGAGCTTTGAATCAACAAATTAAAAACACTGGTTTAGGCCTCATGCACATGGCCGTTGGGCGGCCGTGGCCGTATTGCGGCCCGCGAATGGTGAGTCGGCAAGCCACAGCCGCTGGCCGCGTGCATCACGGATGCAGACCCATTCACTAATGGGTCCGCAATTCCGGAGATGCGGAACTGAGTCACGGAACGAAACACCGGAAGCACTACGGAGTGCTTCCGTGGTGTTTCTTTCTGTTGTTCCGCAACGCAAATAAATATGACATGTCCTATTTCTTTGCGGTGCGGACAGACCACGGACCCATTCAAGTTCAATGGGTCTGGCCTGCTGCACGAATGTTGCCCGTGCATTGTGGACCGCAATTGCAATCCCCAATGCACGGAACGGCCGCACAACAGCAGTGTGCATGAGGCCTTATTCTGTTAAACAGATCTGTGTATCTATGCAGTTGATAGGGAGGCTGCTGGTGACAAGAGTCCCTTTAAGGGTACATGCACAAGTTCAGGATTCATGTGCGGAGAATCCGCACTGAAATCCACAGGTGTTCGCAGGCAAATCCGTGCTGTCAATCCGCATCAATTGGTGCAGATTTTCCGCATGCAGATTTTACTAAGTGAATTAAGAAAATCCGGTCAGGAAAAATAAAATAAATTGACATGCTACGGATTTTAAAATCTGCACCGCAGGTCAAAATCCGTGCGGAAATAATCTGCATCGTGTGCATTGAGAATTTTAAATTCTCATAGAATACAATGTACATGACCTATGGCGCGGATTTTCCGCACACAATCCTGATCGTGTGCATTTAGCCTAAATAAGAACAGTCAAGGATTTGTCTAATGAATGTGTTTGTTTCAGGGTGGATTTGATTTAAATCAAAATGATTTAAATTAGGGGTGCACCGAAATGAAAATTCTGGTCCGAAACCGAAAATTCAGGATGCCCTTGACCGAAAACCGAAACCGAAACTGCCTTTTTGCCCAAATACTTTTAAAATACTTTTTTTTTAATGATTGGCGCTTTTATGGAGAGGGGGATCTGTGGGTGGCTCTGTTATGGAGAGCGGGATCTGTGGGTGGCGCTGTTATGGAGAGGGGGATCTGTGGGTGGCGCTGTTATGGAGAGGGGGATCTGTGGGTGGCGCTGTTATGGAGAGGGGGATCTGTGGGTGGCGCTGTTATGGAGAGGGGGATCTGTGGGTGGCGCTGTTATGGAGAGGGGGATCTGTGGGTGGCGCTGTTATGGAGAGGGGTATCTGTGGGTGGCGCTGTTATGGAGGGGGGGGATATGTGCACTGTTATGGGCATAACAGTGCACAGATCCCTTTCCCCATAACAGTGCACAGATCCCTTTCCCCATAACAGTGCACAGATCCCTTTCCCCATAACAGTGCACAGATCCCTTTCCCCATAACAGTGCACAGATCCCCCCCTCCCCATAGCAGTGCCATAGACCGATCCCCCTACCCATAACAGCCCCGGCCCTGCTGCTCACAGCATCACTCACTGCATCTTTATTTTACCTTACAATCGTCACGCTCCAGTAAGAACTCTGCAGGCAGAGCGGAGGGCGGCGTAACGTCACTTACTCACGTGACGCACCTGCTCCGCCCACTTTATGAATGAAGGAGGCGGAGCAGGCGCGTCACGTGAGTAAGTGACGTTACGCCGCCCTCCGCTCTGCCTGCAGAGTTCTTACTGGAGCGTCAAGGTGAAATAAAGATGCAGTAAACCGCCCGCCCGGCGCCCGCCCGCAGATGGTGGGTGACAAATCCCACACCCCATATTTTCGGCCGATATGTAACAATATCGGCCGAAATGGATTAGGTACATTTTCGGCCGATATTTTCGGCTGCCGAAATTTCGGTGCACCCCTAATTTAAATCACTATTTAAATCACTAGTCAGTAAGGCTTGATTTAAATCATAGTTTTCTACATAAAGACAAATTCTTGCTGGTATAACTTATAATATGCAAGTAGATGAAGATTTAAACAACTTTTCATATTAGTTTGATTAGGTTGATTCTGCATTCATAGGTTTGTAGAAGTTAGGATTAAGGTATTTTTCTCAACTCTGTTCATGTTATAACATTTTTGCTGTGAAGAAGAGGCATGTGATCTCTGCTGAGTCAAATTCAGTTTTGAGAACTGCAAAAGTAAACCAAGCATCTGTGATAATATCTTGTAGGCAGAGAAACTGCCCAATAATCTTACAAAAACCTCTGGAAGAGCATTACATTGTGAATGGATTAATGGAATTTATTTACCCAAAAAATTACACATATAGAAACATAGAATGTGTCGGCAGATAAGAACCATTTGGCCCATCTAGTCTGCCTAATATACTGAATACTATGGATAGCCCCCGGCCCTATCTTATATAAAGGATGACCTTATGCCTATCCCATGCATGCTTAAACCCCTTCACTGTATTTGCAGCTACCACTTCTGCAGGAAGGCTATTCCATGCATCCACTACTCTCTCAGTAAAGTAATACTTCCTGATATTACTTTTAAACCTTTGCCCCTCTAATTTAAAACTATGTCCTCTTGTAGCAGTTTTTCTTCTTTTAAATATTCTCTCCTCTTTTACCTTGTTGATTCCCTTTATGTATTTAAAAGGTTTCTATCATATCCCCTCTGTCTCGTCTTTCTTCCAAGCTATACATGTTAAGGTCCTTTAATCTCTCCTGGTAAGTTTTATCCTGCAATCCATGTACTAGTTTAGTAGCTCTTCTCTGAACTCTCTCCAAAGTATCAATATCCTTCTGGAGATATGGCCTCCAGTACTGTGCACAATACTCCAAATGAGGTCTCACTAGTGCTCTGTAGAGCGGCATGAGCACCTCCCTCTTTCTACTGGTAATGCCTCTCCCTATACACCCAAGCATTCTTCTAGCATTTCCTGCTGCTCTATGACATTGTCTGCCTACCTTTAAGTCTTCTGAAATAATGACCCCTAAATCCCTTTCCTCAGATACTGAGGTTAGGACTGTATCACAGATTTTATATTCTGCTCTTGGGTTTTTACGCCCCAGGTGCATTATCTTGCACTTATCAACATAAAATTTTAGTTGCCATATTTTTGACCATTCCTCTAGTTTTCCTAAATCCTTTTCCATTTGGTGTATCCCTCCAGGAACATCAACCCTGTTACAAATCTTTGTGTCATCAGAAAAAAGACACACCTTACCATCGAGGCCTTCTGCAATATATATTAAACAATATGGGTCCCAGAACAGATCCCTGAGGTACCCCACTGGTAACAAGACCATGGTCTGAATATACTCCATTGACTACAACCCTCTGTTGTCTGTCCCTCAGTCACTGCCTAATCCATTCAACAATATGGGAGTCTACGTACAGCCTTATTCTACATAATTAAAAAAATAATCTTTATTTCATGATGGAATAACCTTTGGATGGTAATATATTTCCCCCAAAAAGCATTTTGTATAAAAAAAATCCGATTTAAATCTAAAAAATCAGTTTTTGTTTTTTTTGGGGGATTTTTTAAAAAAATCATTGATTTTTATCCACCCTGGTTTGTTTTTGTCTTTGCAGCTGGTATCTGAAGGCACAGCACATTGCACCCAAGAATGGTAGACCTTATAATCAGCTAGCTCTCCTGGCTATATACACGGTGAGAAAGGAGGGAGTAGACTATGTCATAGTTATTTTGTATGTTTTTTTTTTTTTTTTTTTTTTTTTTTTTTGGGGTCTTTATCAAAACATTTTCAGCAGTTTTTCCTCCAAAGTTTTCACTTTCACTACATCTACAGACCATCTATTGCTCTCTGCCTCATAATGAATCCACCCGGAAACTAGTCTGATCTGCAGCCCTTTTCTCTGAATTCCTGACAGCTCATAAACTATGACTATAGCTAAATTCTTATCAAACTGATAAGAAAATGGTTTAAATAAGTGTTCATGAGCTGTCAGAAGTTCAGAAATAATAAATGCAGATCAAGTCATCTGGACAGCTGTCTGACTGATTCAGTGTGAGGCAGAGAGCAATAGTTTTTAGATATGATCAAATTAAAAGCTGTAGAGAATTTTCAATGAAGTTCAACTGAAAAAATTTATTCTAGCTCAAAATGAGTAGAATACAATAATAAAAAAAAAAAATTCCCAAAGGTGTCCATAGCATTGAAGAATTAGGCCCCTTTCACATGAGCGAATTTTCCGCGCGGGTGCAATGCGTGACGTGAGCGCATTGCCCCTGCACTGAATCCTGACCCATTTATTTCAATGGGTCTGTGTACATGAGCGTTGTTTTTCACGCATCACTTGTGCGTTGTGTGAAAATCGTAGCATGTTCTATAGGCCTTATGCACATGACCGTTGTTTTGGTCCGCATCTGAGCCGCAGTTTTTGCAGCTTGGATGCTGGCCCATTCACTTCAATTAGGCAACAAAAGATGCGGACAGCACTCCGTGTGCTGTCCGCATCCGTTGCTCCGTTCCGTGGTCCGCAAAAAATATAACCTGTCCTATTCTTGTCCGTTTTGCGGACAAGAATAGACAGTTATATCAATGGCTGTCCGTGCCGTTCCGCAAATTACAGAACGCACACGGACGCCATACGTGTTTTGCGGATCCGCAATTTGCGGACCGCAAAACACACAACGGTCGTGTGCATGAAGCCATATTCTGCGTTTTTCACGCAATGCTGGCTGAATAGAAGTGAATGGGGCTGCGTGAAAAACGCATTTTCACGGATGGTTACTAAGAGATGTTGGTAGTAAACATTCAGTTTTTTATCACGATCGTGCAAAATGCATTAAAACGCATTTCACTCGTGTGGACAAAACTCATCAACCGAACGCAATCGCAAACAAAACTTACTGAACTTGCTTACAGAATTGCTTGATTTTTCCCGGAACGCCCCCGCAACGCATCCGGCCCTAATTCGCGACGTTTGTCTGCAAGGCGCCTTAAAGGGAGTTTGTCACCAAAATATGACATTGTACACCACTTACATGGCTATCTAGCACACCTATCCATGATTCAAATGGTACCTTTGTAATTTTCTTCTGAGTTTCACCAGCAGGAAAAACGCACATTAATCCATATGCAAATGAGGGCTCGCAAGTGCCCAGGGGCGGCGTTCTGTGTGTAGGTGTCTTTTTACATTACTCCTCCCAGCCTCTTCCTTGGCCCGCCCTGCAAGTCCCAGCGTCATCCACAGGACCGGCCGATATACCGTGCGTGCGCAGTGCGCCGCTGGGACGGGCATGCGCACTGTGATGCCAATTGTGGGCACGGCATCGCTACATGTAGTGCGCATGCGCCGGCCTCCAGTCCTCCTGTTTACTTCTGGTCTGCCCTCTAGTCACTGGTTTCATTCCTGTGCTGGCGCATGCGCACTACATGTAGCGATGTCGTTCTCACAATTGGCATCACAGTGCGCAGGCCCGTGCCCGCGGCGCACTGCGCACGCACGATATATCGGCCTGGTCCTGTGGATGATGCAAGGGACTTGCAGGGCGGGCCAAGGAAGAGGCTGGGAGGAGTAATGTAAAAAGGCGGCAGAGCAGCCTGGGCCCCTACACACAGAACGCCGCCCCTGGGCACTTGCGAGCCCTTATTTGCATATGGATTAAAGTGCGTTTTTCCTGCTGGTGAAACTCAGAAGAAAATTACAAAGGTACCATTTGAATCATGGATAGGTGCGCTAGAGTGCCATGTAAGTGGTGTACATTTTGGTGACAGACTCCCTTTAATGTCACATATGCATTGAACATAGGCTTTCAGAATGAGCTTGCTGGAGTAGATTTAACACGTTAAGCACAGGGACAATTTTTGTTTTTGCGTTTTTGTCGTTTACTCTCTGCCTTCCTGGAGCCATAACTTTTTTTTCTCGCCCATATTCCTTGGGGGACACAGGAAACCATGGGTATAGCTCTGCTCCCTAGGAGGCGTGACACTAAGTGAAAGCTGTAAGCCCCTCCTCCATCAGCTATACCCTTCAGCCTGGAGAGAGAGACTGCCAGTTTTTGCTTAGTGTCCAAGGAGGCAAGACACTCCCTGCTTAGGCAGGGTTGTTTTTCCTATAATTTTTTATTTTTTTGCGTTATTTGTTGTTTTTAATTCGGTTTTTTTCTACTTACAGGGACAACAGAGGCGCACTAGACCCCTCTGTTTCTCCTGGGGTTGAGTTGCGCCAGTACCGGTAATTCAGCACTGCCGCCTCCCCCACAGAAGACAAGGTGGACCAGGGCAGCCTCGCTCCCCTGCGTCCCGCCAGCTCAAGGGTCGCCCGCACGCCAAGTCCCTCCCCCGGCTTCCTGCCACTGCGGTGCCAGTAGCTGAAGGGGCGACCCTGCTGGATGGATTGAGGGCGAAGACAGCGTATGGTGAGAGTGGCTGCTCCAGCCTCCCCTTCCCTCCCTCCCACCGCTGCTACATCTACGCTTGAAGCCAAGCGTTTTTTCCATCATCAACCCCCCCCCCCCCCCCCATGGGCATATCGGGGCCGGCAACTTTACCGGGCATCATTTGGGGGGGGACTTCGTCTTCTTTAGCGGCAGGGCATCAGGGGGACGGCTGTAGGCAGGAGGCCGTCTGCCACATCCAGGCGCGGCGGGGGCCGCTTACTTGGCGCGAACGGCGCCATTTCATCTTGGCCGGCACTTCATCTACCTCGGGGGTTAAATCATTTTGCCGCGCGCGCGCGGCTCTGCTTCTCCTTCAGCGCGGCAGGGGGGGGGCGGAGCTTCCTACATGCGCTCCGCTACTTCCTGTTTCGTCGGGCTCCACATCTCTAGTGCTGCGTGGAATCCTCTCTGCCGTCCGATCCTGAAGCTATTCATCTCCGTGCCTGCTGCCTCTCCTCCACAGCCTCCTTCAGTCTGCTGCCCTTGCTGCTGCCGCTTGCATCATCCGGGTAGGAATGTTAACCCCCTCCGTGCCACCAGTACTGTTGCTTGGGTGTAATCCCCGTTCCGTTTTTTTCCCTGGGGTCTCCCACTTTAAGCGCAACATTTTTTCCACCATGTCAGACCCTTCTGCAGCTGCCAAGCCTTGGTACCATGCCTGTACCGCTTGTAGGGAACCCTTTCCCCGGGGGCAGTCTGATCCGCACTGTCCTGCATGCCGAGCTCCACCGCAGCCTCAGTCGCCCGCTGTGTCGCTCCCTGCTTCCTCTGACCCGCCTGACTGGGCTAGATCCCTGTCCCAGGCCGTGGAAAGCCTCACTCACGTCGTGGGCCGCCTAATAGACAGGCCGCCTACCCCGCAGGACGCCACTCTTACTGTCGCGCCCTCCGGGTCCACCGCTTCTGCCGCTGCAGCGGGTTCACCCTCTTAGTGACCCCTCCCGAGCTAGGCACTCTCAGAAGCGTTTTAGAGTAGAGCGAGCCACCTCCTCGGATGCCTCCCTCTCCCCGCCACGCGTGCGCACTCAGACGGGCCTCTCCTCTCCAAAGGATTCGCCCTCTGAAGGTGAATTGGCGTTTTCAGATTTGGAAATGGACTCGGCCCTGCCGTCCAAGCTAGCCTCAGTGATGGGTCAACTCATCTCTGATATTCGTGACACCTTTAAGGTGCAAGATGACCCCCCTAGCTCTGACGCAGCTAGCGTCTCCTTTATCAGACCCAGGCAGGCCTCAAAAGTCTTTCCAATCCACTCTGATTTCTCCTCCGTGGTGTCTAAGGCTTGGGCTCGCCCGGACGCCCGTTTTGTCAACCCCAAGAAGCTGGACATTTGCTATCCTTTTCCAGCCGATGTCGTGGCCACCTGGTCGTCCCCACCCAAGGTGGACCCCCCTGTGGCCCGTCTGTCAAAGAACACGGCCATCCCTGTTCCCGACGGGTCCTCTCTTCAGTCAGCGGAGGACCGTCGCATGGAGACCCTTTCCAAGGGCATTTTTGCTGCCTCCGGTTCTGCCCTCAGACCGTTTTTTTGCCTCTGCTTGGGCAGGTAAAGCAATCTCTGCTTGGGGTGCGCAGCTGGAACAGGAGTTGGACTCGGACGTCCCCATCCAGGACCTACGTTCCTTAGCCCAGCTTATTATTCGGGCCGGGAATTTTGTTTGTGAGGCCTCCCTTGATGCGGGAGCCCTTCTAGCACGCTCCTCCGCCCTGGCAGTTTCCGTCAGGACGGAACTCTGGCTGAAGGTTTGGAAAGCGGACGCTGCCTCCAAACGTTCCTTGGCGGGGCTACCGTTTGCGGGTTCCCGCCTTTTCGGGGTCCGCCTAGACGAGCTTATTTCGGAGGCCACGGGTGGTAAAAGCACCCATCTTCCTCAACCCCAAGCCAGGGGCGCCCCCCGCGGACGCCCTGGTGCGTCTCGTTTTCGGTCCTCCCGCAGGACCTCTGGGGCTCCCCCCACAGCTGCCGCTTCGGCCCCTCCCCAGGATAAGCGTAGGAAGCCGTTTTTTCGGGCGCAGGCTGCCCGCACACCCGCAGCAAAGCAGTCCTCTGCCTGAAGGCGCGCCCCCACCCACCCGGGTGGGGGGCCGGCTCCTCCTTTTCAGGGACGTCTGGATGGCTCACGTCTCCGACGCCTGGGCTCTCGAAATTGTGTCCTCCGGATACAAAATCTAATTTGCGTCCTTCCCTCCAGATCGGTTCTTTCGCTCCCACCCGCCGCGGGACCCAAAAAGCGCGGCTGCGTTCTCCGCGGCTGTTCAAGCCTTACTGGACAGGGGGGTGATTACCCCCGTTCCTCTAGAGGAAAGGTTCCAAGGGTTCTATTCGAACCTCTTTGTAGTTCCCAAGAAGGGAGGTTCGGTGCGGCCCATTTTGGACCTCAAAAAGCTCAACCGTTTTCTCCTCCTTCGACGGTTTCGGATGGAGTCCCTCCGTTCCGCGGTGGCTTCCCTGGAGCGGGGAGATTTCATGTCTTCCATCGATATACAGGATGCCTACCTCCATGTTCCGGTAGCCCGGTGTCACCATCGCTTCCTCCGATTCGCCGTGGGGGACCTCCACTTCCAATTTGTCGCCCTTCCCTTTGGGCTGGCAACAGCCCCCCGGGTGTTCACCAAGGTCCTGGCCCCGGTTTTGGCCTTACTCCGTTCCAGGGGTGTTTTTCTGCTACCGTACTTGGACGATATCCTCATCAAGGCTCCGTCCCTTTCTCAAGCGGTTGCCAGCGTGGATCTCACTCTAGAGACTCTGGCGAGGTTCGGTTGGGTCATCAACTTCCCCAAGTCCTCCCTTCCCCCCTCCAGACAACTGGTCTTCCTGGGAATGCTTTTAGACACGGGAGCGGCGGAGGTACGTCTTCCCTCGGAAAAACGACTGACCCTCCGTCGGGCGATTCGGGGTCTCCTTCTCCACCGTCGACCGTCCTTCCGCTTCTGCATGCGGGTCTTGGGGCAGATGGTTGCCTGCTTCGAGGCGATCCCATTTGCGCAGTTTCACTCCCGCCCTCTCCAACGGGCGATCCTCTCCTCCTGGGACAAATCGCCGGAGTCTCTGGATCATCCCTTCCATCTATCGCCTCCGGTGCGGTCATCTCTCCGCTGGTGGTTACAGTCCCCTCTTCTGGGCAGGTCCTTTCTGCCGCTCAACTGGTTGGTGGTTACAACCGATGCCAGTCTCTTGGGCTGGGGAGGCGTGTTTCTTCCCCGATCCGTCCAGGGCATTTGGTCTCCATCTGAGTCCAAACTCTCGATCAATGTCCTGGAGCTGAGAGCGGCCCTTCTGTCTCTGCGACACTGGACTCATCTGCTGAAGGGTCATCCAGTTCGTGTGCAATCGGACAACGCCACGGCCGTGGCGTACATAAACCACCAGGGGGACACTCGCAGCGCTGCAGCAATGCGGGAGGTCACCAGCATTCTCCGTTGGGCGGAAGCCCACGTCCCGGCTCTATCTGCAATTTTTATTCCAGGGGTGGACAATTGGGCGGCGGACTTCCTCAGTCGCACCACCGTCGACCCCGGCGAGTGGTCTCTTCACCCGGAGGTGTTCGAGGCCATTTGCCTTCGTTGGGGCATACCGGATGTGGACCTCATGGCCTCCAAATTCAATCACAAGGTCCCCGCCTATCTGTCCAGGGCCAGGGATCCGGGAGCTTGCGGAGCCGACGCCCTCGTTCTTCCTTGGCGAGGCTTCGCGCGTCCATACATATTCCCTCCCATCCCTCTCCTGCCCAAGGTCCTTCGGAAGATCGCGGCGGAAGGCGTCTCAGTGATTTTGGTCGCTCCGGACTGGCCCCGCCGGTCTTGGTATGCCGACCTCATGCTGCTCCTGGCAGACGTGCCCTGGCCGCTGCCCGCCAGGGAAGATCTTCTCTCTCAGGGACCGATCTTCCACCCGCGTTTAAGGTCCCTACGTTTGACGGCGTGGTTGTTGAGACCACCGTCCTGACACGTAGGGGGTTTTTCTGCGGACGTCGTCCGCACCATGATCCGCGCCCGTAAGCCGTCCTCTTCTAGGATCTATTATAGGACCTGGAGGACCTATTTGGGGTTCTGTGCCGATCTGGGGATTCCTCCGCTCCGCTTTTCTCTCCCCACCGTTTTGTCCTTCCTGCAGAGCGGACTTGCCCAAGGTCTGGGTCTTAGTTCTTTGAAGGGTCAGGTGTCTGCGCTGTCCATTTTGTTTCAGCGCCCACTGGCCCCCCTTGGTCCTGTCAAGACCTTCCTTCAGGGCGTGGCTCACGCGGTTCCCCCCGTACCGCCCTCCGGTACCGCCTTGGGACCTGAACCTGGTTCTCTCAGCGCTCCAGGCTTCTCCTTTCGAGCCTCTGCGGACGGTTTCCTTGCGACTTCTGTCCTGCAAGGTTATTTTCCTTGTAGCCGTCACCTCTCTTCGGAGGGTGTCCGAATTGGCTGCACTCTCCTGTCTGGAACCTTTCCTAGTGTTCCACCAGGACAAGGTAGTTCTTCGTCCGGTCCCTTCCTTCCTTCCTAAGGTGGTCTCCGCCTTTCATCTGAACGAGGACATCGTTCTCCCCTCTTTGTGTCCTTCCCCTTCCCACCCCCGGGAGAGGAAGCTTCATCGCCTGGACGTTGTCAGGGCGCTCAAGGTTTATCTGGAGGTAACCAGCTCTTTCAGGCGTACTGACTCGCTCTTTGTGGTTCCAGAGGGGTCGCGCAGAGGGATGGCGGCGTCCAAAGTTGCTATCGCCCGTTTTGTCAAGATGGCTGTTACTGAGGCTTATCTCGCCAAGGGCAAGGTTCCGCCCCTTGGTGTTACCGCTCACTCCACTAGAGCGGTCGGGGCTTCCTGGGCTCAGAGGAATCGGGCTTCTACGGAGCAGATTTGCAAGGCGGCCACTTGGTCCTCCTTGCACACCTTCACCAAGTTCTACAGGGTGCATACTCATGCGTCGGCTGACGCTGCTTTAGGCCGTCTGGTGTTGCAGGCGGCAGTTGATTGATGCCTCTAGTGTTGGTCTAGTTTGTTCTGGTCCCTCCCTTCTGGGACTGCTCTGGAACGTCCCATGGTTTCCTGTGTCCCCCAAGGAATATGGGCGAGAAAAGGAGACTTTTGTATTACTTACCAGTAAAGTCTCTTTCTCGCTCTTCCTTGGGGGACACAGCACCCGCCCTTCATTTGGGTTTACAGTTGTGGTTCCGGCTTGGTTGCCCCCGTTGGGGCTCGACAGTTCTTTTTTCCGGTTGGTGGTTATCTTTCACTACTTGGACACGCAACTGGCAGTCTCTCTCTCCAGGCTGAAGGGTATAGCTGATGGAGGAGGGGCTTACAGCTTTCACTTAGTGTCACGCCTCCTAGGGAGCAGAGCTATACCCATGGTTTCCTGTGTCCCCCAAGGAAGAGCGAGAAAGAGACTTTACTGGTAAGTAATACAAAAGTCTCCTTTTTAATTGTTTTTCTGTTCACATAGCCGTTTGAGGGCTTGCTTTTTGTTAGATAAGTTGTACTTTCTAATAACAATAAATGCCATCAGCTCACACCACCTGGTACACGGGTCCTGGAGTCTCCAAAGGAAAACTATAGCATAGAAGAGAGGTCCAGCACCACCAAAACACAAAATCCTGAATTTCTCTTCAAGTTAACAGCAGTCCAAAATAAAACCCATCTCCATGGTGAATTCAAAATATAGATAATGCCATGATGCAAGTGGAAAATCGCCTCAGTTGACTTGTTTCTGGTGCGAATTGGTATAAGAAGTAGAATTGAGCTCTAGTAAGACCACATACAGAGTACTGTGCTCATTTCTAGAGACCTTACCTTCAAAACGATATTGGTGAAATAGATGGGGTCCAAAGACAGGTTACAAAAATGATGGAGGGTTTTAAGAATAATACTTCTGAGATGTCAGGATTAAACCCTTCCTGACCCCGTGCCTTTTCTGTTTTTGCATTTTCGTTTTTTACTCCCTGCCTTCCCAGAACCACAACTACCACCCCCCCCTCCCCCGCCTTCACATAGCCGTATGTTGTTTTTTGCTGGACAAGTTTTACATTGTAATGGTACCATTTAATATTGCATACCATGTAGTTGGAATCTGTAAAAAAAAATCAAAAAGGCAGGAACTGGAAAAAAGATGCAATGCCATCATTGTTTTGTGTTTCATTTTTATGGGTTTCACTATGCAGTAAAACTGACCTTTTACCTTCATTTCCTGGGTCAGTACGATTACAGTGAACCCACATTTTTATAGTTTGTCTTTTGTTTTAATACTTGAAGAAAAAAAAAACACATTTCGAAAATTCTGCCACCATAACTTTTTTATATCTACGAAACTGAGTGAAGGCTCATTTTTTGTGTGGTTATCTGTAGTTTCTCGCCCATTTTCCTTGGGGGACACAGGTGACCTTGGGTATAGCTCAGCTCCCTAGGAGGCGTGACACTAAGTGAAAACTGTTAAGCCCCTCCTCCAACAGCTATACCCTCAGCCTGGAGAGAGAGACTGCCAGTTTTTGTTTAGTGTCCAAGGAGGCAAGACACTCCCTGCTCTGCAGGGCTGTTTTCTCCTTGTTGTTTAATTTTTGATTTTTACTTTTTTCTTTTTCTTCCAGACCATCAGGGACAACAGAGATGCAATAGACCTCTCTGTTTCTCCCGGGGTCGAGCTGCGCCAGTGCTGGTCACCCGCACTGCTGCCTCCCCCCACAGAAGGCAAGGTGGACCAGGGCAGCCTAGCTCCCCTGCATCCCGCCAGCGCAAGGGTTGCCCGCACGCCAAGTCCCTCTTCCAGCCTTCTGCCACTACGGTGCCAGTAGCTGAAGGGGCGACCCTGCTGGAACAGACCGAGGGTGGCCCCCCTCCCTCCCCAGTATTAAATTCATTGGTGGCCAGTGCGGGCCCCCCCCCCCCCAGTATTAAATTCATTGGTGGCCAGTGCGGCTCCATCCCTCCCTCCCTCCCTCCCCAGTATTAAATTCATTGGTGGCCAGTGCGGCCCTCCCTCCCTCCCCAGTATTAAATTCATTGGTGGCCAGTGCGGCCTCCCCCCACAGCCCTCCCCCCATCATTGGTGGCAGCGGAGAGTTCCGATCGGAGTCCCAGTTTAATCGATGGGGCTCCGATCGGTTACCATGGCAGCCAGGACGCTACTGCAGTCCTGGCTGCCATGGTTACTTAGCAATTTTAGAAGCATTATACTTACCTGCGCTGTCTGTGGCCGGCCGGTCGCTCCTCCTACTGGCAAGTGACAGGTCTGTGCTATAAGCAATGCGCCGCACAGACCTTTCACTTACCAGTAAGAGGAGCGACCGGCCCGCCACAGACAGCGCAGGTAAGTATAATGCTTCTAAAATTGCTAAGTAACCATGGCAGCCAGGACTGCAGTAGCGTCCTGGCTGCCATGGTAACCGATCGGAGCCCCAGCGTCTAAACTGGGACTCCGATCGGAACTCTCCGCTGCCACCAATGATGGGGGGGTATTTTAATTAGGGGGGGGGGGAGAGGGGAGGCCCCACTGGCCACCAATGAATTTAATACTGGGGAGGGAGGGGGGCCGCACTGGCCACCAATGAATTTAATACTGGGGATGGAGGGGGGGCCGCACTGGCCACCGATGAATTTACTACTGGGGAGGGAGGGAGCGCACTGGCCACCAATGCCTTTAATACTGGGGAGGGAGGGAGGGGGGGCCGCACTGGCCACCAATGCTTTAATACTGGGGAGGGTGCGGCACCTGAGGGGTTAATTGTGCGGATCACAGCCCCCTGTAAGAGATCGGGTGCTGCCAGGCAGCAGGGGGCAGTTATGTACACACTGCAGTTCTTAGTATATTCTAACTTGAAGCGTCCCCATCACCATGGGAACGCCTCTGTGTTAGAATATACTGTCGGATCTGAGTTTTCACGATTGTGAAAACTCAGATTAAAAAAGCTGTTATGCAGACGGATCTGTTCTGAACGGATGCAAGCGTTTGCATTATAGGTGCGGATCCGTCTGTGCAGATACCAGACGGATCTGCACCTAACGCAAGTGTGGAAGTAGCCTAAATCAGTGCTAGTAACAAACATACAGCATCAGCAAAAACCAAACAAAAAGAATCTATTATGCCACCTGCACACATTTTTCCTCGTGGATTCCTGTTTGGAAAAACCACAGCATGGTACAGTACCAGCAAAGTGTATGCGATGACACAAATGCAGATTTTTTTCAGTGCAGAAACTGACCTGCACATTTTCAAATCCACAGCAATTAAGTTTTGTGGTTTTGGCTGCGGATTTTGCCCTTTTCCATTGAAGGGTGAGATCTGCGGCAATGATAAGATGCACCCCAGGTTTAAGAGGAGGAGAATAAGAAAAAAATTATTTCTCATCAGACCTCATATCCGATCCTAGATCAGACCCCTATAAATATTAGGACATCACATCAGCCCTTCATGTCAGAACCCCATCAGACCTCAGATCAGCCCACATAGTGAGACCCCATCAGACCTCAGATCAGATTAAAATCGCTTACCTGTCCTTCGCCGTGGCTCCTCCCCACCTCCGGCAGAAGTCGCGCTCC
Organism: Bufo bufo; assembly: GCF_905171765.1. NCBI lineage: Eukaryota > Metazoa > Chordata > Amphibia > Anura > Bufonidae > Bufo > Bufo bufo. Next base: position 130,295,853 of record NC_053391.1, on the reverse strand, counting down.
CCTGTTTTCCCGGCCGGCGCTGCTCTGTCACTTGACTGCGTGCAGCATCAGGTCATAGTGCACGCACTACGTCCTCACACTGTACGAGGTCAGGACAGTGCAACGCCGGCAACAGGAATGAAGACCGGGAGGGTGAGTATTACAAGCGCTTCACTCCCTACTCCCGGCACCTAAAGCATACTAGTGAGCGCTTCCATAATGCTTTTATTCTGTGGGTCAGTGCAATTACTGAGATACTAGGTATAATTTTATTTGTTCTTTACTACTTTTGCATAATAACAAAAATACATTTATTTATTTCAACGTTGCCGCAATCCAAGAGCCAGAACTAATTTTTCTGCCGATGTAGCCGTATGTGGCTTGTTTTTTGTGGGATGAAAGGTAGTGTCTTTTTGGGGTTCATGAGACTTATTGATTAACATTTATAATTTTTTTTAGGGAAAGAGAGGAATAAAAAAATATTCAGTATTTTGTTTTTACGTTGTTCACAGGGCGGTTTAAATCAAAATGTTTTTTTTATTTAGGGAGGTTGCGGCAAACGCAGTAATTATACAGTCAGGTCCATAAATATTGGGACATCGACACAATTCTAGCATTTTTGGCTCTATATATAACCACAATGGATTTGAAATTAAACGAACAAGATGTGTTTTAACTGCAGACTGTCAGCTTTAGGCCTATTGCACACGACCGTATGGCTTTTTCAGTGTTTTGCGGTCCGTTTTTCACGGATCCGTTGTTCCGTTTTTTGTTTCCGTTGTGTTTCCGTTTCTGTTCCGTTTTTCCGTATGGCATATACAGTAATTACATAGATAAAATTGGGCTGGGCATAACATTTTCAATAGATGGTTCAGCAAAAAACGGAACGGAAACGGAAGACATACGGATGAATTTCCATATGTGTTCCGTTTTTTTTGCGGACCCATTGACTTGAATGGAGCCACTGAACGTGATTTGCGGGCAATAATAGGACATGTTCTATGTTAAAACGGAACAGAAAAACGGAAATACGGAAACGGAATGCATACGGAGTACATTCCGTTTTTTTTGCGGAACCATTGAAATTAATGGTTCCATATACGGAACGCAAAAACCGCCAGTAAACGGGAAAAAAAAAACGCCCGTGTGCAGGAGGCCTTAAGTTGAGGGTATTTACATCCAAATCAGGTGAACGGTGTAGGAATTACAACAGTTTGCATATGTGCCTCCCACTTGTTAAGGGACCAAAAGTAATGGGACAATTGGCTTCTCAGCTGTTCCATGGCCAGGTGTGTGTTATTCCCTCATTATCCCAATTACAATGAGCAGATAAAAGGTCCAGAGTTCATTTCAAGTCTGCTATTTGCATTTGGAATCTGTTGCTGTCAACTCTTAAGATGATATCCAAAGAGCTGTCACTATCAGTGAAGCAAGCCATCATTAGGCTGAAAAAACAAAACAAACCCATCAGAGAGATAGCAAAAACATTAGTGGTGGCCAAAACAACTGTTTAGAACATCCTTAAAAAGAAGGAACGCATCGGTGAGCTCAGCAACACCAAAAGACCCGGAAGACAACAGAAAACAACTGTGGTGGATGACCGAAGAATTCTTTCCCTGGTGAAGAAAACTCCCTTCACAACAGTTGGGCCAGATCAATAACACTCTCCAGGAGGTAGGTGTATGTGTGTCAAAGTCAACAATCAAGAGAAGACTTCACCAGAGTGATTACAGAGGGTTCACCACAAGATGTAAACCATTGGTGAGCCTCAAAAACAGGAAGGCCAGATTAGAGTTTGCCAAACGACATCTAAAAAAGCCTTCACAGTTCTGGAACAACATCCTATGGACAGATGAGACCAAGATCAACTTGTACCAAAGTGATGGGAAGAGAAAAGTATGGAGAAGGAAAGGAACTGCTCATGATCCTAAGCATACCACTCATCAGTGAAGCATGGTGGTGGTAGTGTCATGGCGTGGGCATGTATGGCTGCCAATGGAACTGGTTCTCTTGTATTTATTGATGATGTGACTGCTGACAAAAGCAGCAGGATGAATTCTGAAGTGTTTCAGGCAATATTATCTGCTCCTATTCAGCCAAATGCTTCAGAACTCATTGGACGGCGCTTCACAATGCAGATGGACAATGACCCAAAGCATACTGCAAAAGCAACCAAAGAGTTTTTTAAAGGGAAAGAAGTGGAATGTTATGCAATAATGTATTATTATACCATGTATCCCAATGCATTACAGCCTATCACTGTAAGGCCTCCTGCACACGACCGTAGGTGTCCCGTTGACGTTTTGCGGATCCGCAATACACGGGCACTATTCGGTGTGGGTTTCGTCCCGTACTTCTGTTCCGCAAAAAGATAGGACATGTTCTATATTTTTGCGGAACGGGCAGATGGCGGACCCATTAAAGTGAAGAGGGCCTCGATACGCTGTGGCTGCCCCACGGTCGGTGTTCGTGCATTGCGGCACACATTTTGCGGGCTGCAGCACGGCCACGGTGCGCGCACGTTTGTGTGCAGGAGGCCTAACAGTGACAGCCTGTCTATTAGGCCATTCCTTTGGGACAGCCCACTATACAGCCATGGCAAGCCTGAGGGTCTTTGTTACGCCTTGTAAAAGCCTCCTTTTAATAAAAAAAAATAAAACGTTTTACATAATTTGGTTTTTACTAGTCAGTATATAAAATATTATCAATTTTACTTTTTTTTTTTTTTTCTGTAGCATTTTGTTTTGATTTTACTTCTTCTGATTTTGTATGTTTCTTTTTGTGTGCCATTCAGTACGGATTGTGTGCAAGTTTTTTTTTTTTTTTTTTCATTTTTGAGAAATGAAAATGCTTGCATGAACCATTTTTACATGTATAATCAGATATACCAGCAGATCTTTCTATCTACTTTTCAAAAAATAGATGGTCACGACTTGTTCTTGGTTAAGTTTGTTGAAGTTATGTGACTGTACCTCATGGAGTAGAAAACGGTGCTCTGGGTGGTGCAGGAAATGTGGTCCTTTTTGTGTCAGTCTTTACGACACTTCAGTATACCTTTTTTATTTTAACATTTTTGTATATTTTTGTATATTTTGCATTGCGACAGAGGAGGAAACTGGATGCTGTTTACTACTACATGCGTAGTCTAGCTGCCAGCAACCCAATTCTTACTGCCAAGGAAAGTCTAATGAGTTTGTTTGAAGAGACCAAGCGTAAGGTAAGCGGCCATATTTTCCTAAGATATAACATCCTGTACATTACATTACGGTACACACCTTGCAGGAGACTACATTGTTACAGCAATGGCTTTGTAAACATTGTTTAAAGAGGTTGTGCAAAAATGGGGGGTGATTTTCGCAAACTCGACCAGACCTGTAAAGGGAAGTTTGCTTACCTGCTTCCTGGCACTGGCTCCCTGCTCCTTCTCCTCCAGGCCTGCATTGCTATGCTGAGCTCTCACAATGTCAGTTTTCGGTTTCACATTGCCACAGCCAAACATTGGCCGCGGTGGTGATCGGCTGCTCTTACGTTATGACAAATGGTCACATAACGCAAAGAGAGCTGGTCACTGCTACGGCCAGTGATTGGCTGCGGGGACGTCAAGCCAGATGTTGACATCAAAGGAGCACAGCGTAGCAATGCAGACCTGGAGGAGCAAGAACAGGGAGCCAGCTCTGGGAAGCAGGTAGGTCCTCTTTCCTTTACAATTCAGATTAGTCGAGGCCCCCCCCCCCCCCCCATTCTTTCACAACCCCTTTAAAGAGGACCTTTCACCTCTCCTGACATGCCTGTTTTAATAGCATCATGCATTCCTTATGCAATAACAATTCTGTAGCATCTATTCTTATGACTCTATGTTGTGCCATTCCTTTATTATTTCTACTAGAAGGTCTGAATGAATGCTAGCAGTCTGCAGTAAGGGTACAGAGGGGCACAGTTCGAGAGAGGCAGCACTGACTGGATAGAGTGAGTCTGTGCAGGTACACCCCCCTCAACTGGTTGCCGCTCCTCTGTACCCTTACTGCAGACTTCTAGCAATTCATTCATAACTAGCAGGAATAATAAAGGAATGGCACAATATAGAGTCATAAGAACAGATGCTACAGAATTGTTATTACATGGGGAATGCATCTAGCTATTAAAACAGGCATGTCAGGAGTGGTGACAGGTCCTCTTTAATCTCTGTATTACTGTTAATCTATGCTCTATTATTCTTGCTACATTATAGGCTGAGCAGATGGAAAAGAAGCTACATAAGGATATGGAAGCAAGCACTAATCGTAATCCCACTGAGGATACCAGTCGAGTGGAGATTTGGATCCACCCAATACGGGGAGGTCGTTCCAGCAGCAATAGTCCTGCCAGTGACGGTCTCGAAAGCTTTAGCCCGAGTGATGTGAGTTTTGATTATTGTGTTTTAAGCTATTAGATGTGGAATATCTAATGAGTCTTTACACTTGTTACTATGACATTAGTGAGATGCACTAAGCTCTTCTAGTTCATATCATTGCACCTTCTAAATTGTCCCCTGCCTTTCCAAAGTGCCAAGTGGGGAGGAACTTGGGTGGTTTAATAGGACAGAAAGGAATTGACTGCTCTGTGGCGTCATGGGGTGCCTAACACTCAAGGACTACTCAAACAGCAGTTACAGTTTCATCACATGATGGTTTTCAGAGCTTCTGAAAGGCTTGGCGGATAGGGATCAGGAAATACGCTGTCGTGACTTCACAGATCCAGCTAGTGCTTTCCTTTCAGCTCCCTCCTTTGACAGTTTTTTGGGGTGCTCTTCCGTGGATGTTGGTGATCCTACTAGTATCCTATGGCTGTCCCTAGTTCAATAGGTCAGTCATAGTGATATGTTCTCTTTTTAAAGGGGTTCTCTCATCTCGCCGTTACTAAGGCAAGATAAGACACAGTCCCGACCACCAGCCGGCTGGGAAATAGGAGATTGCTCCAGTGCTCGCCGTTTCAGTAGCTCCCAGTGTGTGAGAATTATGGCTCGAGAACACAAACGTATTTTCTTTCCGTGTCCGTTCCTTGTCCTATTATTGTCCCCATCACAGACAAGGATCGTACTGTTCTATTAGGGGCCAGCTGATTCGTTCCGCAGAATACGGAATGCACACGGACGTCATCCGTATTTTTTTGCGGACCGCTAAATACATATGGCTGTGTGCATGACCCCTTACGGAAACGGCGTAGCACAGCAAGCTAATATATTTTCCTAACTGAGAAACAGCATTGCTTGCTGTGCTACGCTGTTTCCGTAGCTCTTTTGCATTGCAATGGGATCTACTGAAACAGCGATCGCCGGAGCACTCTGCTGTTTCCCGGCTGGCTGGTGGTCGGGACTGTGTCTCATCTGGCCTTAGTAACAGCGAGATGAGACAACCCCTTTAAAGAGCATCTGTCAGCAGAAGACATCTGTGTTGGTCCCTTGTTCATATGTGTCCACTAGAGATGAGGGAACTTCATATTATGAAATTCATTCACACTTCATTTGTTGGTTAAAGGTGAATTGCGTTATGGATTCCGTTACCACGGACCATAACCTAATTCTATGACTGAATGCATAACGGAATGCCTTTTAGAGGCATTCAGTTATTCATTCCATCATAATAGAAGTCTATGGGCAGCAAAACAGATCTGTTCCGTTATGCAGAAGATGACTTCCCTCTAAAGCTATTTCGTTATGCTTTCCGTCATAGAATTGCGTTATGGTCCGTGGTAACGGAATCCATAACACAATTCACCTTTAACTAACAAACAAAGTGTGAACGAATTTTAAAATATGAAATTCGCTAATCTCTAGTGTCCACATTGCTCAGAAAAATTATGTTTTAATATATGCAAATGAGCCTCTAGGAGCAACGGGGGTGTGGCTGTTACACCTAGAGTCTCCTTTTTCTCTGCAACTTCTGTACTCCCTGCACTTAGATTGACAGGGCCAGGCATAATGATGTTTTCACTACTTGGTCCTGTCAATCAGTAGAGAGGGTACAGCAGCTGCAAAGAGAGCAGAGCCTCTAAGGCTGGTTTCACACGGGCGTTGCGGGAAAATGTGCGGGTGCTTTGCGGGAACACGCGCAATTTGTCCGCGCGAGTGCAAAACATTGTAATGCGTTTTGCACTCGCATGAGAAAAATCACGCATGTTTGGTACCCAAACCCGAATTTCTTCACAGAAGTTCGGGCTTGGGATCGGTGTTCTGTAGATTGTATTATTTTCCCTTACAACATGGTTATAAGGGAAAATAATAGCATTCTGAATACAGAATGCAAAGTAAAATAGCGCTGGAGGGGTTAAAAAAAATAAAAAAATAATTTAACTCGCCTTAGTCCACTTGATCGCGCAGCCGGCATCTCCTTCTGTCTCCTTCTTTGCTGATTGTAGGAACAGGACCTGTGGTGACGTCATTTCGGTCATCACATGGTCCATCACATGATCCATCACCATGGTAAAAGTTCATGTGATGGATCATGTGATGACCGGAGTGACGTCACCACAGGTCCTGTTCCTACAATCAGCAAAGAAGGAGACAGAAGGAGATGCCGGCTGCGCGATCAAGTGGACTAAGGCGAGTTAAATTATTTTTTTATTTTTTTTAACCCCTCCAGCGCTATTTTACTTTGCATTCTGTATTCAGAATGCTATTATTTTCCCTTATAACCATGTTATAAGGGGAAATAATAATGATCGGGTCTCCATCCCGATGGTCTCCTAGCAACCGTGCGTGAAAATCGATTTTCACTCAACCCCTTTCACTTCTTTAGGGCCTGCGTTGCGTGAAAAACGCAGAATATAGAGCATGCTGCGATTTTCACACAACGCACAATTGATGCGTGAAAATCACCGCTAATGTGAACAGCCCCATAGAAATGAATGGGTCAGGATTCAGTGCGGGTGCAATGCGTTCAACTCGTGCATCGCATCCGCGCGGAATACTCGCCCGTGTGAAAGGGGCCTAAGTGTAACGGCAGCACCCACGTTGCTCCTGTAGGCTCATTTGCATAAATGTTTCTCAGCAGTGCGGACACATATGAACATGGGACCAACACAGATGCCTTCAGCTGCCAAGCGCAAATGTAACAGGTCAGCCAGTGTCATAGGTACAAATCTGCTGACAGATGCCCTTTACATAGCACTCTGTATGCGAACCTTACTGCACAAAAGTCGAGTCTTCTGCTCTGCTTTTTAGGGTACTTTCACACTAGCGTTAGAAGAATCCGGCAGGCAGTTACGTAGATCCATATGCAAACGGATATCATTTGTTTCCGGATTCGTCTGACAAATGAATTGAAATACCGGATCAGTCTCTCCAGTGTAATCCAGAAAAACCCATCCAGTATTTATTTTTTCACGTTTTTAAAGGTCTGCGCATGCAGCAATTTCCTGAACACTTGGTACCGGATCCGGCATTAATACATTTCAATGGAAATTAGTGCCGGATCCGGCAAGTGTTCAGGAATTTTGGCTGGAGAAAATACCACAGCATGCTGCGGTATTTTCTCCTGCCAAATACCGTAAAAGGGACGGAACGGAAGACATCCTGACGCATCCTGAATGGATTGCTTTCCATTCAGAATGCATTAGGACAAAACTAAACCGTTTTTTTCTGATATTGAGCCCCTATGACGGAACTCAATAACGGAAAACTTCAACGCTAGTGTGAAAGTAGCCTTAGGGCTTATTCACACGAACGTGTGCTACCCCTTGCCGTATTCCGGACCACATTTGCGGATTCGCAATACACGGGCATCGTTCCGTGTGCATTCTGCATCACGGATGCGGACCCATTCACTTCAATGGGTCCGCATATCCGGAGATGCGGAACTGAAGCATGGAACGGAATGCTATGGAAGCACTACGCAGTGCTTTCTGGGGTTCCGTTCCATGCCTCCGCACCGCAAAAAGATAGAACTTGCTCTATCTTTTTGCGGAACGGATAGATCGCGGACCCATTCAAGTGAATAGGTCTGCGATCCCCATGTGACTGCCCCACGGACGGTGCCCGTGCATTGCGGACCGCAATTTGCGGTTCATAGCATGGGCACGGGACACCAACGGTTGTGTGAACGAGCCCTTATCCTGTTTTCACGCTGTCTGACCTTCTGTGAGAGGTCAAGAGCAGTTTGTATCTTTGTCCTCCAGGTGGTGCTGTTTCCCTTTTTAAAACGCTGCCTTATCTGTGCATGACCGCTATTACAGTCGTGTTGCTATAAGATAATTATTAGCCGTGCAGACATGATTACTGCTTAATATTTATTTAATAGGCTACTAATATTTATGTGCAGTTTATTCTTAGCATATATGTAGAACATTCTGAAGCCATTTTACAATGCTTTGCCGGTTCTTAGTCGGTTTTATGCATTTAACAAAATGACACGTTACACACATCTATTTTCAGTAGCTATATCCGGTGTGCTCTAGTACCTTGCACCTGTTTCAGCCCTCCTGGTGTAGGATTTGCATATAGCATTGGTACCCACATTTATTTACAAGCAAGCTTGTGGTTGGTTACCAGGCAATCCTTGTCCATTTGCGTGTGTCGCTTTTAGGGGAACTGCCGAGTGGAGGAAGTAAGGTGCCCTGTTTCATTGTAGCTGGTTAAACATGAAAACCACTTTCCCAGCATCTCGGAGAGTGCGACGTGACTTCCACCATGCGCACTGCTTGGTGTGACTCACCAGAGCATACCCACTTCCTCCTCGGCCACCATGCCATGTCTGTCCCCCTGCACATTGAACTTAACGTGACTTATTACGTTTACCTCAGACCTGACCATAACCCAGCTGTTCAACTGATGAAAGCAAAAAATATTCGAGACAGAAAATGAGTCGTGAACGACCCAAACCATTTTTTTTTATTTTTTTTAGGGCATCTTCATATGCTTCAGATTCATTGCAGAAAAGCTTTGAAAACTCAATTTTACACATGTATATGGGGTATCACACAAATAACTGCTGACCACGTTCAGAGGATTTCATTCTTCTGGAGGATTTCTCAGTAGACTTTTTACGTGATGACTAAAGCCGGCCATACACATTAGTCTTTTATGGGCCGAACCCGGCCGACACTCTAATGTGTATTGGGAGCTCCCAGTATCATCTGTCGGGGAAGAGAAGCATTGGGTGAAATGAAGTTTTTGCCAGATTCTTTTGTTCTTCCATGAGATAAGCTGCCTCCAGAGGTGTCAGACAGCAGCTTCCTCCACTCTCCCCATAGAATACAGCTGAACATGTCGGTGTATGGTGGAATCGGGGCTAGAGAGCTGTCGGCTAAACAATCGTTCGGTGGGCAGATATTGAATGTGTATGGTTAGCTTAAAGGGGTTGTCTGGGCTTTTTCTTTTGATGACCTATCTTCAGGATAGGTCATCAATATCTGATTGGCGGGGGTGCCAGGCCCATAGACATTCAGCAGCGAGAAGGGAGACGGCATGTGTGCCGTTTCCTCAAACAGCTGGTCCGACGCTCGGCACCCCACCGATCTGATATTGATGACCTATCCTGAGGATAGGTCATCAATTGAAAAAGACCGGAGAACCTCTTTAAGTATATGGTTTTGGTGACTCATGTTTGTAGTGCATGTTGTAGAGTATGAATGTAGGAATTTCTTCCCCTTCTCGTTGTTTACGGACTTTCTTTATACCGAACGGAAACCTTTGAGTAGCTCTCGTCCGGGTGTCTTATGTTTTCTTGTTCAGATCTCCCTCCCCCTGGATGTCCATTCTGTGTCTGTCTCTCTGCTGGATGTATCCTGGATTCCCAGGGATCCGTACATCTCGGCTGCCTCTCTTCCTCTTGCTGTTCATGTTGGAGGCTTAAAGCAGACTCCGGCTTGAGAAAGAGCAGATACAGAAATTTACGTCCAAAACTCAAGTATTGAAATTTCATCTTAAGACACAATTTCTTCCAGGGGCCGCTGTGCACAATCCTTCCCTTATTTGGTGTCTTGCGCCTGCTTGTAGGATTCTGCAGGTGTCAGACCGCAGGCGTGGCACGAGGGGGGTGCTTGTTTTCAGCCTCTGCATGTCCCCACGAATGAAAGGGCATCACATTGATTTCTTTTAGACTTTAGTAAAGTTCTCGTTCAGCGTTTAGATTATTATTCTGATGTAGATCGGGTCACATTTATCAGTTAAGTCATTAATAAATCTTATGCGGTCATATTCGCTTATGTCTTTCTATATACAGGTGTGTCATTAAAAGACTGACACCAGCAAAAGACCCCCTATGTGGCCCTTATGTTTTTCCTTGTTTGATGGGTTTGTCCCAGGCATGTGTAAATTCACTTACTGTCGATTTCCCAACCGCATCTGCTGGGAGTTTTTTTCCAAGCTTCAACTACTCTTTCGGTGTTTAAATATCTCCTGACACATTGGTTCTGATCTTCCCACCCAACTAATGCTAGATTGTGCTCCTTGTTCTTGTGTTGAGATTATTTTTTTATTTTATTAAAAACTTCCCTCCTCCTTTATGGCTTTAACATGTTTAAAGGTTCAATCATGTTCCCCTTTCCCTTCTTTCCTCAAGGCCATAAAGTTCTATAAGTTCTTGAGGACTCCCTGGATATGTTTTATACTTCAGACCCTCCACCATTTTTGTAGCCCGCCTTTGCACCCATTCTATTTCACCTATGTCTTTTTGTAGGTGAGGTCTCCAGAACTGAACATAGCATTCCAGATGTGGTCTCACTAGCGCTGTATACAGGGGGAACACAGTCTCTCTCTTCCTACTGGTTATACCTCTAGCTATACAGCCAAGCATCCTACTAGCCTCCTGCCCACACCGTGCACTCATTTTGAAGCTGTGTGATATCAGGAATCCTAGATTCTTCTCTTCTGAAGTCTTAGCTGACACAGGACTGCCAATCTGATAGTCGGGTAGAGGGTTCTTCTCCCCCAGTGCATTATTTTACATTCGGACACATTGAACTGCAGTTTCCATTGTTTGGACCATTTATCCAAAGAAGATAAATCTTTTTCCATGTCTCCTAATGCCTTCAGGAATATCAACCCTGTTGCACACTTTTGGGGTATCCGTAAACTAACTGGTCTGTAGTTTCCAGCTTCTTCTCTGCTTGTGGATAGGTACAACGTTGCCCTCTGGACCCAATAACATCAGCCTCCAAAAAGACTGGGGCTGAGCCTTTACAGCTAGCAGTAATGTCATGACCATGGAAGTTACGATTTTCGAAGCCGCCTTCTGAAAATGCTGAACAAAAGAAACTATTCAAATGGACAGCGACAACCTTGGACCCATCAATATACTGTAGTAAATTAGAATTTTTAAAATTTCTAATCCCACAATATATCATCTTCTACTATAACTGAAGAAAGTTTTATTCCCCCTACTTTATAGTTTCGGCCATTTTTTTTCTTCCTTTCATGCTTTAGCAATATTAATCCATTTGTCTACTTTCCATTTAGTTTTATACAGTTTTCTGTCGGCTAAACTCCCGGGTTCTTTGTACTGCTTAACAGCAGCCTTCTTTTCTTTTTGTATATTACTTACTTCTGTAGTAAACCATAGTGGTCTCTTCCTCCTGTTAAAGTGGATTTAGACAGGTAGATTATCGGGAACGAACGTTCCTGTGAACGCTCATTCCCGTCAATCTGCCTGTCCAAAGGTGCCACCGATCCTGTTTGTGCAGGCACCAAAACGATCATTTCTGGGCAGAAGATCTTGCTGTCTAAAAGAGTGATCTACTGCCCAGAAACAATGCAGCTGTATAAGAAGTAGTGATCGCAATAGCCTTCCCTTGTCCTCCTACTGTGGAGGTGATTGCTGCATGTAAATGCACCAGTCTCCTCCACCGAACCTTGCTTTATTCCCAGCAATCTGCTGCTGCGCGGCGCATATAAATGAGCCTTTACTCTTGCTAATCTGTCTAAAATATGGTTTAGTTGTCTGTAAGATGGCCACTGGCATACACATCTGCTGCTGTTTCCCACTCTTAATTCCCTTTTTAAACACTTTGCCACTTCCTTAAACTTAGTCCTTCTACAGTCTAGCACTTTCGTAGTAGTTATGATCACCTTAACCTCAGACCCCAGAGCCCCATTTGTGAAGGCTAAATCTAGAATGTTATTTTCTCTGGTTGGGGACCTAACTAGCTGTTTTAGAGATGCTCAAAGCCCATCCTTTTGCATGAAAGAGCACTAGAGATACCAGTCTACACCAGTATACACCCCACCAATTCTAATAACCAAACTCCACGCAGATGTTGTCCATGGTCTGGTTTGAACCTAGTGCTGCAAGTCACAAGTGCTAACCACTGAGCCACCGTGCCTAGATAAGATCGCCATAAGTTTGCAGAGCTTGTGTCCTAAGCTATAAGCGTTGTATGTAGAACTGTCATGCCCTGTATTATTATTAATAGGTCATCAGTGTTTGATTGGTGGGTGCTGTTTGAGAAGGAAGCCATGTTCGCAGTAGTACTGCGGCCTTCTCTCAGCTTTCCCTAGACGCACTAGTGATGTCACATTCATCGGTCACGTGGCCTAGACGCAACTCTGCCCCATTGAAGTGAATAGGGCTCTTCTGTGATACCAAGCACAGCCGCTATACCATGTACGGTGCTGTGCTTGGTGATCAGGGAAAAGGCCGCCGTGCTCACAGGCGTGCCAGTGCCTTCTCAAACAGCTGATCGGCGGGGGTCATGGGTGTTGGACCCTCACCGATAAGTCTTGGAGAACCCCTTTAACAATATAAGTATTGCTCCTCTGCCCTCTATTGCACTGCACATGGGCATGGACCACTATTATAGCTCTGTCATTGGCAGTTCATCCAGATTTATACCCAGCAGCTGCTATATTATAGGTGTGGGATATGTTCTGCATCAAGAGAGCATTCAGTTTTTGAAGTTGGAAACAGGAAAAATGGGCGAGCGTTAGGCTCTGAACGACGCCAGAGTAGAGTAACTGGATGGCTGGGTCAGACGATCCCCAAAACGGCTTGCTATTTGTGGAGTTCTTCTTATGTATTTGTTAGTACCTGCCAAAAGTGGTCCAGTGATGGAAAACTGGTGATACCGCGACAGGATGATGGGTGCCTAAAGCAGGCCATAGACATTGGGATTGATATAAGCCAAACCGCTGATTTCAGTGGGACCAGCAGACAATCGAATGTGTTCCTGCGGGAGAGAAGCATCGGGCTGTCGGAGTTCAATATGCCCAATCCTTTTATTCTTGGGAGATCCTCCCCCAGTGGGGTCTTGCAGTGGATTTCTTCACGCTAAATATTGAGAACACATGCACACTTGACTGAGCTGAGCGTTCATGTGTATGGGTTGGTAGGGGATGTGGTGTATCACATGTGGATATCCAGTCTCAGGCTTGGGCTCAAAATGGTAATTCTTTCAGAGGTCTTTACGCCACAAGATGAACTCCACAATTTTGGGAAATAGATGTACATCAGATTAATTTTAGGACGTTATGGCATGAATTGCAATTCGTAAAAGGAAAATTTAAAGCTTGTTACAGAATTTCTGACTTCTTGGGAAGCAGTGACCACAAAGGTCCTAAAACTCCACAGTTTTATTGTACTAACTTCATTAGTGCCGCAAGCTTTTCTGCCAGGCAGGAACCTTTCTCACTGTGTAGCTTTAATAGAGGTACAATCTACCCTATATGCCGCACTTTTAAAAACCTCTAGCAAAATGAATACTTTCCTAATACTTTGGCTATTGAGCACTGAGAAATGTGGGGTGGGAAGTTCTTATGTGTTGTCACCACCACAAATATATAATTGATGACTGGTACTTTCTGAAAAAGAAGCATGCAGATATCGCTTCCCTTTAATTGCTGACTGAATATCTGGCTTTGTTATATTCCCTTTTCAAATCCCAAAGCTTGTTGGAAAGTTGCATTTTGACTCATTGGGAGCCACTGCCAATAGGTGGCGCTGGCGAGATGCTTCTCTTCTTGAGAGACACCTTTTTCATATATATTTTTCCCCCATGGAGTATTGCCAATACGTCTCCATACCGTGGAGCACTTCTAGTATGTATCCATACAGGACTGGAGGAGTTGTAGCACCCCGCTTAAAGGTGTATTCCGCTTGTTTGAAGTTATCCCCTACCCGCAGGATAGGGGATAACTATTAGATCGGTGGGGGTCCTACCGATCACGAGAACGGGGCCCCTGTACCCCCTACAGCCCCCTTGACATGAACAGAGCGGCTGGTCACACATCCACCTGGCCACTCCATTAAATCCTGTGGGGTTTCCAGAGATAGGCAAGTGTTAGCGCCGCTCTCTTTCCCAGCCGGCTACTCTGTTCATTTCAAGGGGGTACGGGTCCATCGTGATCTGGACCTCCACCAATCTAGTAGTTATCCACTATCCTGTCCTATCAAACAACCGGAATATCCCTTTAAGCCCTTTAATTGCTGAAAAGGCACAGTGTTCTATTGGTCCTATCCACTTCAGCCTGAGTCAAAATCAGCAGTTACATAGGACTTCTGACATTTTGTTATAAGCACTGTGCTCCCCACTAGCTATGTTTGACCTGTTTGTGTTTTTTTTATTATATGGTCTTTACAGTTTTTTATGCAGGTTAATTGTTTTTTTTGGTATTACACACTGTTTTACCAGCCGGTAGAGGGTGTTGTTGTAAGGCAGCCTGTACTGTCTGCTCCTTAGAATGGCATGTGCCCATCCCAGCATGTGTGTCAGATTTAGGGCATGTCATTCATTTCCCATCTACAGCCATTCGCCCCCACATCCCCAGGCCGGCTTATTTCAGCACCCAAGACTCCACTCCTTTCCCAGAATGTCGAAGGTTTTATTGTTTTGTCTTTTTTTTTTCAAATTTTTTTTCTTTTTTTCCTTTCCCATGCAGCTGAACAAACGCTTCCTGCTCAGCTTCCTGCATGCCCAGGGGAAGCTCTTCACCAGGATTGGGTAAGTGTGCTGGATCTGTGTCTCATTTTCCGACATTATGCATCTCTCTGGAATGTGAGCTTTGCAGCCAAGCTGTGTTTATGGCCGAGGGCTCGGTGGGTGAAGCGCCCTCACTACTCCCTTGACATCACTGCAGAGTGATGTTCTCAGCTGGATGTTGTGCCGCAGACCCAAATATTACTCGTTCTCTGAGCCATATGATGGGTATTTCCGTAACTAGACAAGTATCAATCATAGCACATCTCACTGCTGATCTCACATCTAGGGGGCTTTGGTTTCAGATAATGTAATCAGGCCTCCTCGTTCTCATGGAACCTTTTGGGTTTCTATGTGTGTTACACTAGTAACATCTAAAAAAAAAAAAAAAATGTTAAAAACTAGTATTTTACAATTCTTAGATCATCTGTCTGATGCGCCTTTGCTGGTCTCAAGGTTGCCCTATTACCTTGCAGAATATTTTCTAAATCTGCCTTCATATATAATATAAATGTGTGCCCTCAGCATGTGTATGCAATGCTGACTCTCCTTCAGGGTATGGCGACAGCTAGTCGCAGAAAAATCAACTGTTTTAGAGCTGGGATTTGGCTGTGTTTTTTTTTTTTTTGCAGATAAGACGTCTGTCACATGCGACTTACATTGAAGACAATGGAGTAAAAGTCTCACACGACCTGCAACACAAAATCCAGGCGTGCGACACCATTGACATACATTATATGAAATGTTGAGCGACACTTGTCGCCACGCAGCCCTATTCTTAAAGGGGTTGTGTCATATCAAACAATGGGGACATATCCTTAGAATATGCCCTCATTGTCTGATAGGTGTGGGTCTCACCTCTGGTGAGTTCCGGAGGGCATGCGCGGCTGCCCTCCATTCATTTCCATGTGGCTGCCGATAATAGCTGAGCGCTGGCTCGGTTATTTTCGTCGGCTCCATAGAAGTTAATGGGAGCGGTGGCTGCACAAGCGCATTGTGCTCCCATTCATTTCTATGGGGATTCCGAAAATGGCCGAGTCAATAGGAAGGCTTGGTGGTGGCTGGACCGACTTTGCCGGCTTCGTTTTGGAGAGAGGTGTCCCCATTGTCTGAGATGGGAATACCCCTTTAAACATAGACTGTACTGACATGGTGGATTATAAATCCAATGTGTATTTTCCACAGAATAATTTAAAGGTTGATTGAGATTTATTTAATTTTTTTCAGAATGGAATCTTTCCATGTGGTTGCAGAAAAGCTTCTTAAGGAGTTTAAAGCCCTTCTCCAACACAGTCCATCACCTATTGGCAGTATGAGGATGCTGCAGCTTATGGCTATCAATATGTTTGCTGTGAATAATTCTCAGAGCAAAGGTATGAATCAAAGTGTGTGTATAAATATACTGTCGCATAAAATACTGAAAACTGCTCTTCACTGATTAGAGGGGTTATCGGTTTTGGCGACTTTCCACGTTGGCTATGCAAGATTTTCTTGAGTTTTACATCATTAAGCAACATTTATTTTGATGGCAAGAGTAGTGCAGCATTCTCTGCTCTTGCACTGAAAATGATGGGATTCCAGCGGACACCATTTGTATAGGTTGTGTCCGTTTCGGCACACCGTCATGGCTTCTGTTAGAAATGTAATGGAAGTGTCAGCAGAGACAAGGATCACATGTTTAATTTTTCAGGTCCAAATCATCATGCAAATTCACAGCGCTTGCATGACTTTTGATTGAAGCATTACTCACCGTCACGCATGTAGCCCCTTTGTACTATCTGATTGGTGGACGAGCATCCAATCTAATGTCCGGGCAGTGGGAACAGAGGGTCCACATGAGTCAACAAAGTGTTCTTTACTCAAGGCTCCCCACACTAGCAATATGAAAAGTATTTTTTACTTCATTGGCAGCTTATGTATGTATATTTGCTGCATTAACCAGCTGCACAGCTCGTGCTTTATTTTGGCGTGCAATACTTCCTATCAGTGGAGATGTCATATAGGATGTCATCTGCTTGGAAGTGGTGCATGCTATAGTAAAGTATAGACCGCACTCCGAGAGAGTGAAACATGTTCATTCAGCGAATACATAGGTTTCTGCAGATACTGTGAACAGCCTGTAACATACGACCCAGACACTCTATAGTCTCGCACTTCTGCTGTCAGATAACGGGATCTGTCCTGCTCTCCAGTAGCTCATGGCTTATAGTCTTGTGTTTAAGAATGGAGGATAAGGTAAGGAATAACATTTTCCCAATGGACATTATTCTCTGATTGGATGACTCTTGTATTCTGTATCACAGCCACCGCAGCATTTTACAGTAAGGCCAGGTTCAAACATAACTGAAAAAACCCCTGCGGTTTCTGGTGTTTTTCCGCAGTAAAAAACGCACAGAAAACTTCACTTATTACATGTGGTTTTTGCCAATTAAAAGCCAGCAGATTCCACCCTGAAATCCGCAAGACAAATCCTCTATATAAATTGACCATGCCGCGGATTTCAAATCCCCAATGACGCACCTTTTCTTTTGCGCAGCGTGTGGATGAAAATTCATACATCTTCATCCACCCTGCTGGTACTGTACAATACTGCGGATTTGCCGTGCGCAAATCCGCGATGCCCAATAAGCAGCTGAACAGTCATGTGTGACCAAAGGGAAAGAAGATACAACGGAAAGTTCTGCTACATCTTCTCTATCCACTGTGTTTGGCTGAAAAACGACACCAAAAACTTCCAATGTGAATGCGGCTTTATATTTGCTCTACTAAAGGGGTTGTGTGGGTCTTGGAGACTACAGGGGATGTCATAGAATAACAAAGTAAAGTTTACCCATCTAGAAATTCCCCCTGCTGCTCTGGTGCTGCCCCTGGTCTCTGTTGCTGTTTTGCAGCGGTGACGTTGCGACTACCTACATGTCACAGCTGCGGCCAGTCAGTGTTTCTCTGATGTTCTCTGGCTGTAGCGGTCACGTTTAGGTGGTTGCAACATTATTGCTGCAGGACAGGAACAGAAGTCCTGTGGAGGATATTTTTACGGATTGTATCTCATCCCCTGCTTGCTCTGTGATTTAAAAAAAAGAGAAGCCTATGGCGGTCTCCTCACCCCAGGAGTTGGTTTCCAGACCACTTATTTTGATGGTTTCCATGTTTGCTTGATCGGTGGGGTACATGAATCAAAAATTAAATCCAGGATGTTTTTCTGTAGTAGATGGATTAGAATATTTGGAGCATCTTCAAGCACAAAAATAGGAAATTTATAAAGCATTTCTTTGTTTGCTCCACGGCGATAAATGGTTTTAGCAGGAGTTACATTTAGTGCCTTTGGTGTACACCACATTAGTTGCCTTGCAGATATGTATTGTGTGGCTGTCAGGTGTACTAAAAAATGATCATGATGCATTAGTAAAGAAAATGGATTTTCCGATTACCCTAATTTGCATAATATGTACGAGTTTTCTAACTAGGTCTGTATCTAACTACATGTGAATTTTCTGAGGCTTTGCATTTTAAGAGATTTTAGGTTTTACTTAAAGGGGTCGTCGAGGTGTTTAATATTGATCACCTATCGTCAGGATAGGTTATCCGTATCATATTGTCCGGAGTCTGACTCCTGGCAGCCCCGCCAATCAGCTAATTTTGAGGAGGCCATGGCCTCCTTTTAGTTTTCCAAGCTCAGCACTGTCCATTGGATAACAGTGGTGATTTGGTATTGCAGCTCCGTTCTATTCACTAGTCCATATGACCCATGACTGTGAAGTCAAGGCTTAGAAAGAGGCCACAGCTCTCTTATGGGAGCACTGCGGCCTCCGCAAACAGCTCGTCAGTAGGGGTACTGGGAGTCGGACCCCCGCCGTTCTAATATTGATGATCTATCCTAAGGGTAGGCAATCAATATGAAAATCGTGGGCAACCCTTTTAGGGCTTGTGACTGACTGTACCATAAATTACTGATCGCGGGGTTATTGCAGTGTATTCACATCATCGTTTGAGTACACAGCAATAGCCCTGCAATCAGATGGAGACGGACTGTATCCTTTTACTATGATCCAGTCAGTTCAGGATGGGGGAGGCGCGGTCGGCCCTGAAGATGCTGCCATCATAAGGACCAGGTTTTTGGGCCGATCACGGGCATGTGCATTAGCCATTAAATTGTATATAAACGTTTAGAGTGATTACAGACCTTGTATAAAAAAAATGGTGCTGCAGTACACATGGCTGACAGGTGGTAGTGCACTATGACCTTCAATACCAGCTTTTATATAGACGGTAAAATATGCTTAAAAAAATAATAATAAAAAAACCTCCTGCATCGTCTAGTTACATGGGGAGCGGCAAATGCGCAAAAATGAATATAAATCCTTTTCCCGTAGCGGGGAATTCACAGTGTGCTTTCGCTTGACTTCATTGTAATGGTGCGTGTGCGTCATGAATCATCGGGCTGCCTTAGGGCCGCTTCTGCCGGACGATTGAGCAGACTGGATATTGCCAGCGGACACTTGATGACTTATTGGCATACGGTAGCAGAATTTCCATAATTCTGTCTTCTCAGGCATGCTGCGTCACTGGGGACCGATGGCCTTTTCTTGTGAAGGCATTGACAAGTGCCACAGCGTGGTAAGAATGGTTTATAGGGGTAAAACCTGTTGACAGGGTCATTGTCGTTGTGATTGCCCTTTTTCCTCTCTCCTCTGTTGTAACTTACTCTAAGCTCCAAATTTTCATTAACTGAGTAATCCACTCGTAAACCAGTCTGGCTGTGTCATTGGAGAAGGAAGGACCGGTCCGTTAATACTTCCTGCACTTGCAGAATGGGACATAATTCTAATCTTTTTTTTTTTTTAATGTATAATGGTAGCGTGACCTAGAGAAGAATGGTTTTGGCAAAATCTGCTGACCCACATATCGGCGGTTTAGCCGGTGACTAATGCGATCCGTTTTGCAGATGAATGTTTCTTTACCAGTGTTAGACACGGGCGCTGGCACAGTTCTGTGGAAACTAGAGTTGCTGGGTGGCACAGGCGAGGAATTTCACTACTGCCGGCTAATTCTGCCTCACTTGCGTACACTGGAGTTCATGCTGTTAGCAAGACTGAAATGAGACACTAATGCTGAGAGATTTAGGAGTTCGGCATAATAGGCGTGTAATCCTCTACGCATGCACCAACACGTGTGTGAATGATAATGTTACCGAAGCAGCAGTTCCCAGTAGCTCAGGCAGCTACCGGAGTGCATATTGGGCTTGGCTTTTACTTATATGGAGCGTTGTGTACTGGTAATAATAGAAAGGCTTGAATTTTACTTTTACGGGGTTGTCTGGTGTAGAAAATGTTTTTTGTTTTGTTTTTTTTTTTGCTACAGAGGGGCTACAAAGGGCGTCTTGTAATCAGGACAGCCTATAGATTTCACCAGAGGTGGCGCTGCAGGGATATCAACACTTACAGATTTCAGGACACCCTATTAGCATGTCACATTATTTCTTAGGTACAAAATAGGGGTAATTTGTTATGACCCCACCTACACCAGAAACTTTCATAAAAAAACTTGCACGCCCAGTACTTTTTCAATGCCCATACTCTTAAGTTTAGATGCATGTGGTGTTTTTTATGCCAGCATCACCTCTGGGGAGTGGTGGCGCAGGGTAGGGGCACGCTGTAGGAGGGGCCGTCGCCCAGGAGCATGCACTATCATTTATGCCAGTTTCCTTCCACCTAGCGACAGGAGTAGATTTCAGTCTAGGTGCAAGGATTGTCGGAGGGTGTCCCTAATTTATGATGAGGCCTGTGCCTAGTCATACAATAAAGAGGACCTGTCACCACAGAATGCATTGCATTCTGAACACACCATGTTATAGAGCAGGAAGTGCTGAGCAGATTGATATTTATATATTTGTGGAAAAAGGTTCAGTAAACCCGGTAATTTATACGTTTTTTTTTTGTTTTTTGTTTTTTTTTACCTGTGAACAGCTATTGGTACAGCAGGAGGTGTTATCAGTGACAGCTATCTCTGTATGCACACTTAGGGTCCATTCACACGTCCACAAAATGGGTCCGGATCCGTTCCATTCCACTCCATTCCTGCTCTCTGGCTCCCTTCTGCAGTCTTCCGGTCCCTGTTCTATACATTTCCAGGCAGATCATGTGTACTGCTGCAGCCAATCACTGGCCTCTGCAGTGACCGCTTTGGGTCATGTCACTCCTGAGGCCAATCAATTGCTGCAGCAGCACACGTGACCTTGTCTGTCTGTCCTGAAGTTTAGGAAAGGGTATTGGAAGACCACAAAGGGAACCGTGAAAGAGTGGCGTTGAGCAGGTAAGTAGGGTTTTTTCAACAGGTACAATATTCTGGGCTTGAAATTTAATAACGTGCAAAAGGGAATCTATCAGCATGACCAGCCCTATTAAACCAGGCTAACTGATCATGCAGATATTTTATTTTTTATTTTTATATAATTATGTCCTCTGAGCACCAGTTCTGTAACAAATCTCTATTATGGTCACTCCTCCTTCCCTTGAATTGACAGAACTAGACTTTATCTAGCCCTTTCTTCCTGCACTGTGTCTTGGCACTTGAGCATCTGAAATCTGAGCAGCAGATCCACTGTGCAACCACTAAGACCCAAAAACTAGGCGCAGGGGCAAGAAGACAGGGCTTTTAACATGGTATCTAGTTCTGCCAATTCGAGTGGCGCTCCGAGGGCTCTGGCCAGCTCCTCAGTGCTCAATCTAATTTTATTCATTTAAATTCCTTGATTCCAAAGCCCAAAATGAGCAATAATTTAAATTAATGAAATACAGTTTATACTGTATCCTTTCTTACAGAACTATATCACAATCTGTAAGTTTTGGGGCATGGGCGTAAAAATGAATTCTTGGTTGAAACAAGAGTACAGCCTCGTGCAGATGATGCCATTGGTCAGGTTCACACCAAGGATCCCAGTGCTTTTACAAATGGCAGCTCCATAGCAGTGAATGGTGGGAGCTGTGCCTTCTCTCTGTTCCCCCTGGGGCACAATGGGGTCCTGTTCTTGAGACAGATGCAGATCCCAGAGGTGGCACTTGCATCTATTGGGCATTTATATCATATCCTGTGGATATGTCATAAATGTCCAGGTGGAACACCCCCTTTTAAAGATAGCCCAGCTCCGATTGGCACATCAATACTAGTGATTTGCACTTATTTATTATACGGACTTATATAGCGCTGACATATTCCGCAGTGCTTTACAGACACGTTAGCATCACACTGCCCCTAATGGGGCTCACAATCACTTCTTCCTCTTCATTGTGATTGCGGACAAGTCATGGTAATTTAATTTCTTCATAGCAGTAGTGAGCCCTGCATTTCTGTCAAAAGATAAATGACTGTGAACTTTTCCTCCTCTGTTTCAAGGGGATGAGAAACTCAAGGGAGCGGGTTTGTCATTTTCATGTCATGATTAGGCAGATGCTTGAGTGGGCAACTCCTCTCTGGACCTTATTTTTCCAGGTTTTAATCCTCAGCCTGTCATGTGCGGAGTCTCTGTTTTACCTCTTTGTTAAGTTTGAGTAGTTGGTGTCGTTACGGCTGCCTTGATTTGAACCATGATACAAAGCTGCTCTTGGTCACATGAATACCAGCGCTGGCATTCGGCATCCTCTGTAAGGCGAGAGAATGCAGCTGCTCCCAGCGATACTAAATGCTGTCTCCTCATACAATCTGCCCAGCCCCAGCCTTGTTGCCAGAGTTGAAATAATTGGAAATTGTCAGCCAATGCGAACATCTTTATTTTTCTTTTATTTATTTTTTTTCCCCTTAAATATATATTTTAATATTTTTATTTTTTTTATTTTTTCATTTTTCTTAACCTGTTGGGGACACGTGACGTACCGGTACGTCATGATGCCCTGTTACTTAAGGACACATGACGTAAACTATGGTTCTTAGACTTGAGACACTAAAACAAAAAAAAAGATATTTTTCAAAAATATTATTTTGTAAAACTAAAATAAATAAAAATGAGTAGACATATTAGGTATCGCCGCGTCCGTAAGAATCTGCTCTATAAAAAGACCCCATGAACTAACCCCTCAGATGAACACGGTCAAAAAAACAAAATATAAACTGTGCAAGAAAGTTTTTTTAATATTTTTTTTGTCACCTTACATCACAAAAAGTGTAATAGCAAGCGATCAAAAAGTCATATGCCCCCCAAAATAGTGTCAATAAAACTGTCCTCTCATCCCGCAAAAAAGGAGCCCCTACCTGAGATATTCAGCTAAAATAAAAAAATAAAAAACTGACTCTTAGAATATGGAGATTCTAAAATGTTTTTTTTTTTTTTGTTTAAAAAAGGATAATATAGTGTAAAACGTAAATATATTTTAAAAAAGTAGACATATTAGGTATCGCCGCGTCCGTAAGAATCTGCTCTATAAAAATTCCCCATGACCTAACCCCTCAGATGAACACTGTCAAAAAAATTAAATAAAAACTATGCCAAAACTGCAATTTTTGGCAAATTTTCAATTTTAATCAGTTTTTTCCAGTAACAAAGTAAGGGTTAACAGCCAAACAAAACTTCATATTTATTACCCTGATTCTGCAGTTTACAGAAACGCAGTTAACTGCTGTATGACCAAACGGCAGGGCGCAGAAGGAAATGGAACGCCGTATGGTTTCTGGAAGGCAGATTTTGATTGCCTTTTTTTTTGGCACCATGTCCCATTTGAAGAATCCCTGATGCACCCCTAGAGTAGAAACTTCATAAAGTGACCCCATCTAAGAAACTACACCCCTCAAGGTATTAAAAACTGATTTTACAAACTTTATTAACCCTTTAGGAGTTCCTCAACATATTATGGCAAATGGAGATGAGATTTCAGAATTTCTATTTTTGGTTACCTTGCCTCACAAAAATGTCATACAGAGCAACCAAAAATCATATGTACCCTAAAAATAGTCAACAAAACTGCCACCTTATCCCGTAGTTTACAAAATGGGGTCACTTTTATGGAGTTTCTACTCTGGGGTGCATCAGGGGGCTTCAAATGGGACATGGTGTAAATAAACCAGTCCAGCAAAATCTGCCTTCCAAAAACCACACGAAGCTCCTTTACCTCTACGCCTTGCTGTGTGCCCGTACAGTAGTTTATGGCCACATATGGGGTGTTTCTGCAAACAGAATCAGGGCAATAAATATTGAATTTTGTTTCTCGGAATGGCCTGGATAAGTAAAAGCGTTCTAAAGTTATTCACACGTAAAGTGACACTGGTCAGATTTGCAAAAAAATGGCCTAGTCCTTAAGGTGAAAATGAGCCCAGTCCATATGGGGTTAAAGGGACTGTCCTATGAAAAATATTCTTCATTTTCCATACAGCAGCTGGATCTGAATAGTTTTGTGAGTGCATGTAACAAAGAAATGTCTTATAGCTAAGTTATTAAATAAATACATCTGTATAGCGCCACCTGCTGCTTTTCCTAATTTTTCAGTCCACCTCACGGAGGTGGATGCACGTGCTCAGTTTCATCCTTCAACTGCCACCAGCTGCAGCAATAAAGGACACGCTCCCTGAACTGCCAGATTGAAATAAATTTAGGCGAGCAATGAATGGGGAGATCTCTGGATCCATGTGAGGTACAGGGCTGGTTCTAGCGTTGTTAGAAAGAGATTTTTCATGTACTATATGATGTCTGATTTTTCCTTTTTATTTTATTTATTTATTTTTTACATTTCTCATGGGATAACCCTTTTTAAAGGGGTTTCTAGGATATAAATATTGATGAACTTTCTTCAGTGTAGGTCATCAATAGCTGAATTGTCTGCATCCTACTCCTGCCACCCCTGTCAATCAGCTGAAGGCGCCACAGAGCTCAGGGGATAATCATGGCCTTTTCCTGGGCTTCTCACCTCATGTCCATTGGTTACATGGCCTTTGGCAGCTCAGTTCCAATCCTGCGAATAGGATTAGCAGCAATATCAAGAACAGCCGCTATACAATGTACGGCACTGTGCTTCTTAGTATAGTATGAAAAAAAACACATTGGGTAGTTTATGGGGTTAAATCCGAATATTTGGTTGAAACCCTGCAGATGGTGGCCTTGGTGAGACTCAAGCCTTGGACCCTGGTGCTTCAAGGCTGAATTGAGATGCTGCCTTTTACAAATTGCAGAATCTTTGAATCAATCGCTGCTAGAGATTGACGTATTTCCTTCATCCGAACGTGAAGACATAGGTGAGGTCTGACACCTGCAGGTACAGTAGCGGTGCTGAGTCTGTGCCAATGTGTGCTGTCAGTGGAGTAGTCCTGATAGTTCTTAATGATTTTATGATCCTTCTAGTTAATGATGGACTCTTTTATGATGCTGATGACAACATGTGCTGGCAGGAGACCCACAGAGCGTCTGCTTAGAAGTCTCTTATTCATAGTTGCTGATTCCAGGAAAGGTAATGAAGACATCTGAAGGATGAGGCAATAGTTGTGCAATTATCAGGTTATCCCAGCTTTTAATTGAAAGAGATTGAGATAAGGAGTGAAAAAAAAAAAGCAAAACATTGTATTAGTAATTTTGATTTTTTTTTCCATTTAATTTTTACATAGAGGAAGGAAAAAGTAGACCCAGTAGAACAAGGTGAGCAGGAAAAATATAAAGCACCTGCAAAAGTGGAGACGTGAGAATAAAAAGCTGAGAGAATGTGCTAGCATATAAATGCTGTAAACTGAAAACTGGGTGTATATGTGAATTTATAAGTGTGACGACAAAGATTTGAAAATTATCATGTTGACCACCTCTACTCACCATTAGAGGGAGCTAACTGTGTACTGTTAATTTAGAAAATAGGCCATAAACAGAATCTATATAGCCCTTGGCTATTGACTTATTAATGTTTAAAAAAAATGGGTCTTTGCTTCTAAAATCACCGTGTACTGTGTTACATTGAACTCAATAAGACTGTATGCAGCAAGCTCCTGAACTCCCTCTAGTGGTGACTACTGGTATCCATCAACTTAACCTTAGAATCTGTACAAGGGACTTTATTCTTTGTTTTAGAAAAACAAAGCTCTGACCACTATAAAGATAGTAAGAAAAAAAAAAAAAAGTTTATCATGGTGCACTTGACTTAAATGACATTTTAGGTTTGAAGGTTTTTATTGATGTGTCTCATAGGAATCTGTGCATTTTTCCATTCTTCTTCATTTGTCGAAATGCCGCAGCCAGCATTCCGTCCGGCACATTTCACTATAATGGGGGCCGGTGGGAGATCCAGCCGCAACCCCGGCAAATATGGACAAATACTGCTGCACACTTTCCCCCAACATCCAAACCATCAAAAGTAACCTAAAAACCCACCACTTACAGTGAGCATGCTGCCACCACACAGCCAGACGAGCAGCTTTTCTTTTACCCTTATCTTCTGTGCCTTTCCCTTGTAGATTGTAAGCTCTCGCAGGCAGGGTCCTCTTGCCCTCTGTACCAGTCCGTTACGAAGTTCAGCCATATAGTACTTGTGTTGTTTTATATTATGTCTGTGTAACCCCCCCCCCCCCCCCCCCCTTAGATGTACAGAGCCATGGAATTAAAATAATAATAGGACAGCATAAAGCCACACCTTTCCATAAGCCCTATTACAGAATTTGAACGTTATAAATGGGGATTTTCATACTGATACTTCCTTCTGTGCCGGAACAGAGAGCCACTCGGTAAGAGCTGCTGCCATCAGCGGACCTGATGCTTCAGGACGTTCCATGGGCAGCCATTCATTAAAGGGGTTATCCCATGCTTAATGTAAAAGCATATAGTACATGCCACCCTCATTCTAAAAGAAAGCTAGAACCAGCCCTGTTCCTCACTTGGATCCAGAGATCTCCCCATTCATTGCTCCAGTTTCTAGATTTATTTCCAGCTCTCCGCTTAGGGTGTGTGCGTTTTCTCAGGGGATGTGACCTTTCTGCTGCAGCTGGTGGATGTTGAAGGATGGAACGGAGCATGTATGCTTACCTCAGTGAGCAGGACAGAGAAATTGGAAAAAGAGCAAACAGCAGGTGGCGCTATACAGATACACTTTATTGAATAACTCAGTGGCTATGCAATTTTTTTTTTACATGCAATTACAAAAGTATTTAGATTCAAGTGCTGGTATGAAAACTGTAGAATATTTTTTTTTTGTGGGAGATCCCTTATAAGTGCTTTTTGTATGTGAATGTTTTTTTTTTTTTTTTTTTTTTTTTTCCCAATATGCAGCATGTACCAATCCGTACGCGTGGATACCATTTTAGCCGATAGTTCACATGTGCGTTTTTGCCACTTTACAGATTATTTTTATTTATTTTTTTAATTCTACACCATTACAAAAACACAAAATATGAAAAATATGGATGACCAATGGATAACAGCAAAATAGTGATGAAGAGCAGATGCTGTACAGAAATACATAATAAAATTAGCAAAAGATAAGAATTGTGCATATGTATTTCATCAGTATTTTCATATGCAAGTGTGAATGAGGCCTAAGACGTCTTGGGTGCTGTGATGGTGGTTGCCGTGTCTGGATGTATGAGAAATACTCCTGAGTGCATTACATTTCACCTATTACTGTAATCTGGTTTAGATACACGGCTGTTATTTATTACCGTAGTGGAGACGCGTTGTATAAAACCAGAAAACGTAAAATAACAGTGGGCTCGCAGACCTTTGAAGATCCACCTGTGCAGGTTGTCATGTATCTGATGACCTAATGAACATCTAACCAATAACCAGATGTATGGGAAAGGCATTTTAACCACAGTACGGTATAACGACTGTATATGATGAAATGTTTATGGCTCGTTAAACCGCCCCATTATAAAATTGGAACAAGTTCGGTTTGGTGTGAAATGAGTTTCCGGAGTGAGAATTAATATGTCGCAGTATTTTGAACGTGAATAGATCTGTAAATCGCAACATACATGACGGTAGCATTTCTAGTTTTGTGTGTTTGAAGGGTTCAGAAAAAGTCTGACGTGTCGGAGAGATATCAAAGGTTTTGATCAGTGGGGGTCTGAAAGCTGAGACCACCGATTTCTAGAGCGAGGAGGGAGAAACACTTCTGTCGCTCTCTCTCTGCAGAGGACGGACTCTAGAAGTCTATGGGCCCAATGTGATACCACTGTCTCCTGCATCGAGAAGAGAGCGTGATATGTGAGCGCTTCTCTCCTTGTTCTTGGGATTGGTGGGGGTCTCAGGCCCCCACCCATCAAACCTTTGATATGTCTCTGTGACCCATTTTTAGATCTTTCCTTGCAGTCCGTGAATTAAAGTGCGAGTCTGAAACCCATCCTGATAATGTGCTGTTCACACAGGTACAGGGCTTCTTAAAGGGGTTTTTCTTAGGAGTAACACACATCCCCTATCCTAGTGGTGTTCCTGGAAAACCCCCTTTTAAAGGGGTTGTCTCACTTCAGTAATAGCATTTATAATGTAGAGGAAGTAAATACAAGGCACTTACTAATGTATTGTCATTGTCCATATTGCCTCCTTTACTGGCTGGATTCATTTTTCCATCACATTATACACTGCTCGTTTCCATGGTTACGACCACCCTGTAATCCAGCAGTGGTGGTTGTGCTTGCACACTATAGGAAAAAGTGCTGGCCTCTCTGGGGGCCGGACCGTGAGAGCTCACATAGGCTGGTGCGTTTTCCCATAGTGTGCAAGCACGGTCACCGCTGATGGATTGCAGGGTGGTCGTAACCATGGAAATGAGTAGTGTATAATGTGATGGAAAAATGAATCCAGCCAGCAAATGAAGCAATATGGACAATAACAAAATATTGGTAAGTGCCTTGTATTCACTTTCTCTACATACTGTAATTAATGCTATTTGCTGAAGTGAGACAACCCCCTTAAGGAAACATTCACAAGGCCGTGTCCGCTGTCCATTTTGCGGTCAGCAAATAGCAGATTTGCGAAAATCAGATACCAGCTTTGTGCATGTTGCACTTTCTTCGCGCCCCATTGCCAAAATGCCTATTCTTGTTTGCAAAACTGATAAGAATAGGACATGTTCTATAATTTGCGGAACGGGTGCACGCATTTTTGTAGCATTTTACAGTAGCAGTTGATTGGATGAGATGTGAAGAAATCTCATCTACACGTTGAAGAAAAAACCTGCACCATCGATTAATCGAGTACTCCAATAACAAAAAAACTAATTAAAAAGAACATTTTTCTTTATAAAAACTCAAGAGGCCGCCCCCCAGTGCCAACAGCTGCCCCTCCTAGTCTTGTCATCAGCGCCAGTGAAATAAAATACTTACCTCTCTCCTGCAGGGGTGCCGCTCCACAGCTCATTCTTTTTCTCCGCGCGCTGCACTGTCGTCCTGATGTCACACAGCGTCAGGTCATAGTGCATGCTTTATGTGCCCTATATCCTGACGATGTGTCAGGAGGACAGTGCAGCACCTTGCGGACCGGCAGGTGAGCGGTGAGTAATAGCAAGCGCTTCCCTTACGCTCCGTGGTCACATGACATAAATGAATCCTCGATGCAAAAAATTAGCACTGAGGATTTTTTGTTTCGAATTACTCGATTCAATCGAGTAATCGTTTCAGCCCTACATGAATTGATCGGCTTAGATTTTAAATCTGCCAAATGTGAATTTATGTTGCAGATGTCAGCCAGCGGGTGCATTCTGTGGCAAAATGCTCATGTAACGCATTCACTTGTATTTACCAGAGGGTTTTGGGTCCTATGTGGATGTAACTGATATCAGCAGTTCTGCAGGAGGGTGCGCAGGACAGGTCTACAATCAGTGTTTCTGTTCACTGACAGCAGGCAGACATTAAAAAAAAAAAAGTGAGGCTTTGAAACACAAATTGAATTTAAAGGGCATCTGTCAGGAGATTTGTCCCTATGACACTGGCTGACCTGTTACATGTGCACTTGGCAGCTGAAGGCATCTGTGTTACTCCCATGTTCATATGTGGCCTCATTGCTGAGAAAAATGAAGTTGAATATATGCAAATGAGCCTCAGGGCAACGGGGGCGTTGCCGTTACTCCTAGAGGCGCCTCTCTTTCTTCTTGCGGCAGTTGCAGAGAGAGCCGAGCCTCTAGGTGTACCGGCAACGCCCCCATTGCTCCTAGAGGCTCATTTGCATATATTAAAGCATCATTTTTCTCAGCAATGCGGACACATATGAACATGGGACCAACACAGACGCCTTCAGCTGCCAAGTGCACATGTAACAGGTCAGCCAGTGTCATAGGGACAAATCTGCTGACAGATGCCCTTTAAAAACTGAAACAATGGAAACAGAAGATAATTCCCTGCATCGAATCCCTTGGTGCTGATTGCATTGGACAGACTTTGTCAAACTTGGGCTTCCAGCTGTTTATGTACTACTCTTCCTAGTGGGAATGGTGTCGTTTGCTGAGAGTAGTAATTCCAAGCAATGTGCAGGTTGAGTGTTGCTGTTGTGTAGGATTACGTGTGACAGGGATTGGATTGGCCAGCCCATGTCTGTGGTCTCCTCAGGCATGTCACCCAGGACTGGTGCACGACCACCTCAAGTGACAGCAGAGCTCCAGACCCCCGCTCGGAGACTTCATGTCAGACGCCTTGGCTTTGAGCTTGTTCTGGAAGCGGTGGTGACAGGCAATATTCATCATCCACTTCAGATGCAGTTTGTTGGCAGCCTGTGCATCCCCAGCCTGGGCCCCTGAACAATCCTGGTTCCATCCAAAACGCCCCTCTTCCCACCTTCCATCTCCCCCCCCCCCCTTCTTCCCAGATGTGCTGTGCCTTTAAAGAAAAAAAAAAAAAAGAGGGAGAAGGTGGAAGTGATGCTGTAAGAAACATCTGTATAGTAGAGTCAGACGTGGTGCAGCTGCTGCTTAGCCCTGGCAGGCTGTGAGCTGCTGTCTGCTGGGGTTTACTTCTGTCTGCATTGAAACATGTCTTAAAGAAGGGGGGTAGGAGAGGGAAAGGAGGGGGTGGCATGCGTCCAGCACCACTTACCCTGCCCTCTCCTCCCAGCCCCCCTCCTTCCCTCTGGGGCCAGACATGGAATTAATCTCCTCTCTCTGCTCTGGGTACTTCAGATCGCTGGCAGCACACGGCAGGATGTGGGATCTCTCTCTCTCTCTCTGCGCCTTGGCTGACTTTTTTACCTCTCGAAGAATTTGGAAGGCCGTGAGATTCCCCCCTCTCCCTCCTTGCCCTCCTCCATCCACCCCCCCCTCCTCCCTTCTCATCCCCGCCTCAGCGCAGTGAAGTTTTTCAGCCTGCTGATCTCCCTGCTGTGGCTTTGCCCTAATAGATTTCAGATGTTGACACTGTTGACTTCAGTACCAAACTATTTTACATGTGATCTGCTGTATTTCCTGAGGAAATCTGCAAGATATTTATTAAGAACTAATAAAATAAACCTCTCCCTGAGATTTGAGGTAGTATTCAATTCTCCAAGCTGTTCTGGTTTCCCCTCTCACCCAGGCTGTTTGTAACCTCGTATGTTAGCAGGAAAACAAAATTGGTTTTGGGGAGGAAGAAGAAAAAAAAAAAAAAAGTTGGCTTAAAAAAAATAAAAAAAAATTGGCTATTATGTATAGCTGGGGGTCACTCGGTCAGACTGTCGATGTATGTAATTATTTATTCCTCTGATATATGTATGAGTACTAGCCGCTCACCTTGTCTTGCACTCACTACACATTGATTTTTAGCAAAATTACCCCCCCCTTCCCCCCCCCACACACTTTTTTTCCTTTGTTATTCTGTCGAGTTCCTGAATTAATCGATATCCCGGCTCTGCTGCATGTTGGTTTTTCCGCTTACAGATGTAGACATAGGAACATTAACTACATTGAGGTTGCACCAAGTAGTGGTTGTGCCACCTTATGAAAGTTTTCCTAATTTAAACCTTAAGGGTACTTTCACACTAGCGTTTTTCTTTTCCGGCACGGAGTTCCATCCTAGGGGCTCTAGACCGGAAAATAACTAATCGGTTATATCCCCCATGCATTCTGAATGGAGCGCAATCCGTTCAGGATGTCTTCAGTTCAGTCTTTTTGACTGATCAGGACGGAGATAATACCGCAGCATGCTACGGTTTTATCTCCGGCCAAAAAAAACGGAAAACTTGCCTGAATGCCGGATCCGTTTTTTTTTTTTTCCATAGGAATGTATTAGTACCGGACTGCCGGATCCATCCTTTCCGTCTGCACATGCACAGACCGGTAAAAATGTGAAAAAGATGAGACAGACAGACAGATCCGTTCTTGCAATGCATTAGTAAGACAGATCAGGATCCTGATCAGTCTTAAAATGCAATCAGTTGGCATACGTTTTGCCGGAGCCGGCAGGGAGTTGCCTGCCGGATTCCTCTGCCGCAAGTGTGACAGTAGCCTAAGTAAAAAGAAAAAAAAAGCTAGTTTTTGAGTCCTTTTATAAAAAGTTACGTTTTTTGGGGGAAAACTGGATGACAACCGATGTGAACAGATAACACAAAAAAAAGTCATTGAGCTTGAGCATTGTAAGTTCCTTTGCAGAAAACCTGTGAAATTGAAGTCCATGTGTGTCTTGATAGGTGGTATTTGCCTTTTCCGAAACTGGAAAAGCTCTGTGACAACTTTTGTAAGATCTGTAATGGTAATTAATTTCGTTGTTGCCAATTTTCCCCCTGAAATGGGCAACTAGTCAATAGAATTCTTTTTGGGAGAGCTGGACTAGGGCTAGGCAGAGTAGGCAGCTGCTTAGGTCAACATTACAATCTGTGGATTTAATTTAAAAAAAAGTGTCCTGCCTGTATACCACTGTTCTGGACAATGTGTGAGGGAATGATAATGTAGGTGCTTGGGAAGCTCTCATTGATGAGGGAACAGTGGAATTTCTCTGCAGATGGAAGCTGCGGATTAGAAGGTGACCTCATCTACATGTTCTTGGGGGAATCTGGACATAGATGACTAAAGGATAGTCCATCTGACCGCTGTTATGATGAACTGCAGGGGCAGAGGGTGGTAGTCACTTTCAAAACTTGTCCCTTGGGTGCCAAGTGGGCATGTCCCACCCCAGCTCAAGTTCCTTAGAATAAAAGATGGCTTCTCTAGCCCTTCAGCCTGGGAAGTTGGTTATGGCCAGATATTCTGCAGGTGAAACATAGCGTCATGTATGGACCACACAAATTAATAACTGACCATGTAATGCGGGGAGGGGCCAGCCCACACAGGAGGTTTCCACTCTGTCTTCATGAGACAACCCATTTAATTGCGTTAGAGGTGTCATTGGAGTTCCTTTAGCTTTATGAAAACACTCCATTTGCAGCCTTGTTCTTTTTTTTATTTTTATAAAACTCCTCTGTGACCTAATCTAATAATTTCTGTTAAAGGGGTTTTCCTATAAAGATAAATTCATTATGTAAAAAATAAATGTGTGATGTACTTTTATTGTTCATATTGTAGCTTTTGACAGTTAGCCATGTACTTGTCCCTGGTTGCAGTTGGTAATGTCCACCCGTGGCAATCGAGGTGGTCACATATGTGCAGTTTTGGGTTAATTCCTCTGCTCTCTGCCTTGGAATTGTCAGTACTTCTGTGCATGCGCAAGTACCACTTTCTGTGTACTGGACTGCTGAGAACTGTACATGCGCAGTAGAGACTGGCTGGTTGGCATGAGATGGGCATGGAGATCAAGGTGGGAGTTTTGGAAGGGTGACTCCACATCATTTCACAGTTCTGGAGGAAGATGAGGAAGTTCAAGATTGCATGGGGAGATACAAATGACTAAAAAGTTTTATTTAAAAAAAAAAAAAAATTCTCCAGATTTCAAACTATTAGTTATTTTCAATCATTACTTGGCACACGTCACCAGCCAGTTTTTTTTTTTTTAAAGAGCATCTGTCAGCAGATTTGTACCTAGGACACTGCCTAACCTGTTACATGTGCTCTTGGCAGCTGAAGACATCTGTGTTGGTCCCATGTTCATATGTGCCTGCATTGCTGAGGAAAATGATGTTTTAATATGTGCAAATGAGCCTCTAGGAGCAATGGGGGCATTGCCGTTACACCTAGAGGCTCTGCTCTCTCTGCAATTGCTGTGCCCTCTGTACTTTGACAGGACCAGGCGTGATGTTTCACTGCCAGACCCTGTCAATAAAAGTGGAGAGGGCGTGGCAGTTGCAGAGAGAGCCGAGCCTCTAGGTGTAACAGCAACGCCCCCGTTGCTCCTAGAGGTTCATTTGCATATATTAAAACCTCATTCTTCTCGGCATTGCGGGCACATATGAACATGGGACCAACACAGATGTCTTCAGCTGCCAAGTGCACATGTAACAGGTCAGCCGGTGTCATAGGTACAAATCTGCTGACAGATGCCCTTTAATGGGGAAACGTCTTTAAAGGCAGCACTATTTATATAAAATACCAGTGTAATACAGTATAATTTGTGTTTCAGTATGGCGGATCTTATGTACAACTGAGCAGGGAAGGGAAGCAATGATATTGCCTTTTTTTTGTGGCACAAGAAGTCTGTGTTGTGCATGGAGGTGATGCTCCGTCATCCATAGCGTCTGCTGCCCAGGACCACTGCTGTGTGGTGGGAACGTATGCCGGGATTTATCATTACGTCTTGTGTGCTGTTTCTGTATCTGTACCCTGCGTCTGTTATGACTTGGCACCAGAAGAAAAGATTTACTTAATAAGTGCTACAAACAAAAAGCCTCATAATTTTAATTGGCAGGGAATCGTCATTCCAGGGAATGTTCCTGCCTTGCCCTGGACATGTGCATGGCAGCCGTGTGCTGAGAGAGACTGGCACAAATGTGTTTCTGCTTAGCTTGTTCTGGGAACAAGTGTCTTGTTTTTCTGCATGTCAGATGTCACCCAAACATTATATACTATCGGGTTATTACAGCTTCGTATTCCCAGAGCTTTTAAGACTTGCCCAATACCCACCTGTTGGCATCAGCTTGTGATTCACTTATTTTATTATTTCACTATTGTTTTAACTCTAGAGGAATCTAATCTAATTAGTGTAAATATCCTTAGGATATGCCATCAATCCCGTTCTCCACAGTCTTATTTTTATGATCCGTGGCCACACGGTTGACCCAGACACCTCAGTCTTACTACCTTAAATTGTTCCAGTTTGGTGCTTCTTAGACCACCCACAGACACTCGCTTTCAGGCCTGGTCGGACCTCCAACCATCTATACAACTGTTCAAAAGTTCACCCCTACTTTTTTTAATTGTAGGGTATCCATACTTTCTATCAGACCAGAGTGGCTCACACACAGGACTCTTAAAGGGGTTGTCCAGGTGCATTGATGGCCTTTCCTCAGGATAGGTCCTCAGTATGAAATTGGCGGGGGTCAGAAACCGGGCACCCCCACAGTCAGCTGATTGAAGGGGCTTTGGCAGCGGTTTGCAGTTCAATACTGCAGCTCTCTGCATCTCCGTCCCATTCTAGGGATAGGGTCTGGGCTGTAGTGCCAGGCACAGCCATTACAAAATGTGTTGCGCTGTGCCAGGTAGACAGTGGAAGGAGAAGACTTTGCCAACTTTAATTAGCTGATTGGTGAGGGTGCCGGGAGTCGGGTCCCTCACATATCTGATACGATAAGCTATCGGTATCAGAAGGCCTGGAGATGACATACTATATAGGTGAAATGGTAGGAATTGCAGAGTAGGTGGAGTAGATGCTGCAGAAGAGAATTGTATGGCTCGTGTCCTGTTTTATATAGCTCCAGCCTATTCCACAGCAGCGTACAGAGCTTATCACTCACATCAGTCCCTTATACACCATGGCCTATTAGTTCTTTCCTGGACATAGATGCTGGTTCCAAAACGGGCATACGCATATAGATATTTACCATGATTTGGACATTTTTTTAATTATTTTTTTATGGTAGGACCATGCATTTGCAGTAACCAAGAAAATTGAATATAGGACAGTAGTGGTTCTAGGATTGCAGCAGATTTCCATAGGATAGAATGAATTTATTTATAGCACCGCATACATAGCAGTTATCATTTACTGTCCCTAAAATGGTTTGGATTGTTTACATGATTATATCTGTGGTTTACCTTAGGGTCGTACATCATTCGTTAATAAAATCAGATGTCGTTTGTGGTTATGCCGACCATTTGCTCACTAGAGTAATTTTACCCTGCGGTATCTTAAAGAACCCTGGTTAGTATAGTGAGAATGTTTCAGGCATTTATCCATTTTATATAGTTATTATCACATACTAGTATCTGCTTACCGGTGGCAGGGACTTTATGCTGAGTTTGAGCTTTTTCCATATTACATTACATATGAAATTTTTGAGGAACCTGTAGTGTTTACCATCTCCAAGTCAACAATATTGCATCACAGAATGAATTCCAATTTAGTATCGTTGTGTTCCTTGTGTCGCGTGAGCGTCTGAGTTTAGTATGAAATTCTTCCTTTGTTTCAGTTCCTGGGGCAAAAGGAACTGAGAGTCCAGATGAAAGAATTGGCACTCATTCACACGCTATATCCACTGTTCACACCCTGCATACACTCTCTCCATCTGCAGTTGGTATAGATGTCTTAAGGTGCATGTACACCATGCAGTCAGCAGCAGATTGGTGGGCAAAGGAGCGTTTCTTCCCGACAGTCAGCTGCTCGCTCAGTGAAGGAGGAAGCTGCATTTATGAGCAGCGATCCCCCGTCCTCATACTGTGGAGGTGAAGGCTATTGCGATCGCTCCTCCTCATACAGCTGCATTGTTTCTGGGCAGAAAATCACTGTGTAGACAGAACGATCAGTGGCACCTTTAGACGGGCAGATTGTCGGAAACGAGCGTTCGCAGGAGTGTTTGCTCCCAATAATCTGCCTGATTACTGAAAGGTTTAAATCCACCTTTAGACATAGCCTTCTGTACATTGGGATCTTAAAGCGACTCAATATGAATATTCTATTTGGGGGAATTTATCATAAGGGGATTATTTGGAGTCAGTTTTGCTTGGATGCGGACCCATTCACTTCAATGGGGCCGCAAAAGATGCGGACAGCACTCCGTTGCTCCATTCCGTGGTCCGCCAAAAATATATAACCTGTCCTATCCTTGTTCGCTTTGCGGACAAGAAAAGGCAGTTATTTCAATGGCTGTCCGTGCCGTTCCGCAAATTGCGGAACGCACACGGACGCCATCCGTGTTTTGCGGATCCACAATTTGCGGACTGCAAAACACACAGCGGTCGTGTGCATGAGGCCTAAACCTAACAGTTTTGTTTAGAAAAGCTCCTCTGGTTTTCCTACTCCACCTTCCGGCTGAAGTGAGGCTTCAGCTTTTTTTTTTTGCAACTTTTTAAAAAGCCTCCATGATAAATACGGTGTAAAACTCATTAACATAGCTAACCACACTCACTATTTCACCTGAATTTCATAACTGGAGTGAGTGGTGTAAAAATGCAACTTTGAAGCCAGAACACTGGAGTGAAGGCATGATAAATCAGGGCCTGTTTGTTGTTTTTTTACAAAAAAATAAATAAAAAATGGTTTTCTGCATATAATTTTTTTTGAAGTCACTCCATGTTTCTTCCCTACCTCCTTTGAGTTCGGCCTCATGCACACAACCGTTCAGTTTTTTTTTGCGGTCCACAAAAATTGCGGATCTGCATAACACGGAAGCCGCCCGTCTTCCTTCCGCAATTTGCGGAACGGAACAGGCAGCCCATTGTAGAAATGACTATTCTTGTCCGCAAAACGGACAAGAATAGGACATGTTATATATATATTTTTTTTTTTTTGCGGGGCCACGGAACGCAGCAACGGATGCGTACAGCACACGGATTGCTGTCCACATGTTTTGCGGCCCCATTTAAGTGAATGGGTCCGCACCCGAGCTGCAAAAACTGCGGCTCGGATGCGGACCAGAACAACAGTCGTGTGCATGAGGCCTTCCTTGCTTGATTTTCTCTGACCATTCACAGCTCCAAGAGATAGCCCCCTGTAGTTACTCAGTTTCAAACGCTCATCAATGGACATCTTTATCCAGGCCTATCAATAAAACAATGTAGCTGTCATAATGTTATTCAGAATCTGCCATCTACTATTACACTCGCAGATAACATCTTCCCTTCTCAGCAGCAGCAAACTGAACAATGGGTCCCTTATCTATATAGGAGTTTTATTCCTCTTTAAAGATGGCTCCCGCTGTGGAGCAGAGTGCCATAGCTACCGGGTGACTGCTGTTTCACACAGCAAACACCCAGGGCTAATGTCCGTTATCAGCTGTAAGGCCTCTTTCACACTTGCGTTGTCCGGATCCGGCGTGTACTCCACTTGCCGGAATTACACTCCGGATCCGGAAAAACGCAAGTGTACTGAAAGCATTTGAAGACGGAACCGTCTTCCAAATGCTTTCAGTGTTACTATGGCACCCAGGACGCTATTAAAGTCCTGGTTGCCATAGTAGGAGCGGGGAGCAGGGGAGCGGTATACTTACAGTCCGTGCGGCTCCCGGGGCGCTCCAGAATGACGTCAGAGCGCCCCATGCGCATGGATGACGTGATCCATGCGATCACGTGATCCATGCGCTTGGGGCGCCCTGACGTCACTCTGGAGCGCCCGGGGAGCCGCACGGACGGTAAGTACACTGCTCCCCCGCTCCCCACTACACTTACCATGGCTGTCAGGACTTTAGCGTCCCGGCAGCCATGGTAACCACTCTGAAAAAGCTAAATGTCGGCTCCGGCAATGCGCCGAAACGACGTTTAGCTTAAGGCCGGATCCGGATCAATGCCTTCCAATGGGCATTAATTCCGGATCCGGCCTTGCGGCAAGTGTTCCGGATTTTTGGCCGGAGCAAAAAGCGCAGCATGCTGCGGTATTTTCTCCGGCCAACAAACGTTCCGTACCGGAACTGAAGACATCCTGATGCATCCTGAACGGATTACTCTCCATTCAGAATGCATTAGGATAATCCTGATCAGGATTCTTCCGGCATAGAGCCCCGACGACGGAACTCTATGCCGGAAGACAATAACGCAGGTGTGAAAGAGCCCTAATACGCTTAACCCCTCAGATGTTGTGGTCAAATGTGACTAATGCTTAAGAAAGGCATCGCCGTGATCAAAAACGACCAAAAAACATCCCAACTGGCGAATGCTGTAACTAGAAAAAAAAATATCTGTATGGCTGATTTGACAATTTTTCATCACTTCACTTCCCCCAAAAATTTAATAAAAAGTGATTAAAAAGTCACACATCCCAGAATGGTATCACTAAATACAGATCGTCCTGCAAAAAAAGGAACCCTCACCCAGCTCCGTAGACATGGGGATCAGAATACGGAGATGAAAAGAAAAAATACATTTTTCCCCCCCAAATTTTTTTTTTTTCCCAGTATTAAAACTCAAGAAAAACTATTCAAATGTGGTATCACCATAATCATACTGATGCAGAGAATGAAGACCACAAAAAAGTAGTAAAAACAAAACCCATAAAACTGTGGTGGAATTGCATTTTTTTTCTAATTCCACCACATTTGGTTTTTTCCCCCAGCTTCCCACTACATCCTATGCCATATTAAATGGTGCCATTAAAAAGTACAGCCTGTCCCACAAAAAGCAAGTCCTCATATGGCAATGTGAACGGAAGAATAAAAAAGCTATGGCTCTCAGAATGCATGTAGTTAAAAACGAAAGCGCAAAAACGGTAGATCGCTCTTTCATGAAGGGGTTGATATTCAGTGTTATAGTACCGCTGAAATGAAGAAGATAAAATAGGCAACATTTCTAAAAAAATATAATAGATGTTTTTTTTTTTTTTTAAATGAATATTGAGTTCAAAAAATTCTTTCTGATGGAAGTGTCCCTTATAAATATATAGAAAGCTGCAGTTTATAAAGCTGAGTATATGGTACGATATTGCAAAGGAAGAGTGCAAATTATTTGTAATATTGGTAACTGTTTGATAATGTGAAGCCGGTCATTCCTATGTTGATTGAGACTCGTGTTACGTGCAATCACACTATACCTTTTTAACATCTTAGGTTAAGTCCAGCTTTACAAAGGGCGGTTTTCTTGACAATTTTGGTATGGGTATTTTTTTAAATATTTTTTTTAAGCAATAAAACAGGTTTGTCGAAAATAGAGAAATAAGTAACATGAAGGGTTACAAATGGTATTGATGAGAATGCACATGAAACCAGTGTATAAATCCTCCCCTGTACATAATAGTACAAGCTATTATTATACAACTGGGGTCTTCACTTCTTGTCCTCTTTAAAAAATTCAAATAAACTCTGACATTTTCTGGAACTTTTATTTAATGAATAAGTCCCGTCTCTCAGCGATGGTTTTGGTCACTTAAAATCGCCATTCTCACTGAAATGAATTTGAGATTGTAACAGGCAATTCTTGAGCAGATATTTTGCTTAAAATATTACAGGGCATCTGTCAGCAGATTTGTCCCTATGACACTGGCTGACCTGTTACATGTGCACTTGGCAGCTGAAGGCGTCTGTGTTGGTCCCATGTTCATATCTGGCCTCATTGCTGAGAAAAATGATGCTTTAGTATATGCAAATGAGCCTCTAGGAGCAATGGGGGCGCTGCCGGTACACCTAGAGGCTCGGCTCTCTCTGCAACTGCCGCAAGAAGAAAGAGAGGCGCCTCTAGGAGTAACGGCATGGGGTCTTTATTGACCCTATGTTCATATGTGCCCGTATTGCTGAGAAAAATTGTTTTAATATAGGCAGATGAGCCTCTAGGAGCAACGGGGGCGTTGTCCTTACACCTAGAGGCTCTGCTCTCTCTTGCCGCACCCTCTGCACTTTGACAAGACCAGGTGTGATGTTTTCAGCTGCCCAGATTTTTTTATGTCTACACCAAAAATTTGTCTAACGTGGCGCAAATTGTTGCATTTAGGGTTTCAAATTTTTTCCCCATCATGCTTCATAAGGGGTGGGGCTTAGCAGAAGGGCGCTGGGTGAAAGGTGCACCATTCTTGCGCAAAAGTTGCACCACAATTCTGGCATAAAAATGTCTCAAAGTACGCCAGCCAATAGTTCGTATAAAGTCGGAGAAAAGTGTCTATCCCTGCACCACATGTATCATTCAGCCTGAGCCCTTGTGATAAATGTGGTGCAGGTCTAGACAGCCTGTGTAAGCTTATACCATCTTTAGGATTAGCAAATCTGGGCCAGTTGTGTCCAGCCACGGAATTAAAGGCGATATACACCTTTTTGGAGGCAATTTTTGTTTGAGTGGATTTTACTTATTTTTGGCTAAAATCATATTTTCAATTAGCCTTTATTAAAAATATTGAGCCTTTCTGTCACAAAGGGTTAACAGTTTTTCTAACTGTGTGACTGGTAATTTCATGTTCACTTGGTGCAGGTCATCTAATAATTTTACCTCTAAACTACTAAAAGGTCATAAACACTTATTTAAGCCACATTCTTATCAGTAACAGGCTGAACTGCATGGGCCGATGTTTTTTTCAGCCTTATAAACGGTTACTATGTAGTAAGATAAGGATTGAGCTTTGAGTGTTTATAATGTCAGAGAGCAGAGATCAGGAGTCCTTCTGCTCCCCAAATGATGGAAAAGACAAAAAATCCATAGGCAGCTAGTAGAAAAATTTACCCAAAGGTGTACATATTCTTAAAAAATAAATAAAATAAACTGTCCTGGCACAAATGATGTATGTCGAGCCTAAGATGATCTGTGCAAAAGTCTGGCAATATAGAAGTTTAGAGAGTCTGTTCGAATGACCGATTCCCTGTACGGAGATATATATATATATATATATATATATATATATATATATATATATATATATATATATATATATATTAATATATATTAATATGTTGTTTTTTTAACCATTTTGCTATTATTAGCATTTTACTAGAAAACCTATGTATGTTGCTCCCACTTCTAGCGTTACAGTAATCTTGGCGATTTCCTATGAATAGTACGTACTATGATTACTATACAGTCTGACCTATATACTGATTGAGCATATCTAGGGCAGGCGGGCTTGAAAACAACAGTAAGAAAGTCCTTTTGTTTTTTTGGGGATTTAAAGGGGTTATCCCACAAAAACTAGTCCTATGAGATGAGTAGAGCATTACAAATTAATAATTATTACAATGTACATACAATCAAATTCTAGTTACCGTAGGTTCTTGTGTACATGGTATTTTCCCCTGTGGTAGCGCCCCCTGCTATTTCTGCTGTGGTTGAAATCCTGGTCCACCTTCTCCAGCATTCAGTGGTGGACTGACATGCTCGGTAGCTTCTCTGCTCCTTCCCTTAGTGCTGGTGTAATAATCTCATAGTGAATCAGTTGAAGTGGCCCAGACGCCATTCATTCACTCATTCCCACTTCTAAATACATAGAAATGTTTAGCTGTATCCCTCTGTAGACAGTGGAGAAGGAAATTGGAGCGGGCATTACATCCTGTAGTGCAATTTATTAGCAGAATTGCTGGGGCTGTTTGCAATTCGCTCCTGGGAGATGGTGCTTGGTGATCACATGGGTTGAGCTGCTGCCCACCCACAGAAAAGGAAGAGACAAGCCTGTGGATAAGTCATCAGTATCTGATGGGTGGGGTCCGGCACTAAGGACCCCCGCCGATCAGCTGTTTGAAAAGTCAGTCGTGCTTGCAATAGAGCAGTGGCCTTCTCACAGCTTTCCCTAGGCCAGTGACAACATATTCATTGGTCACTTGGCCTAGGCGCAGCTCAACCCATAGAAGTGAATGAGGCTGAGCACAATGTACGGCGCTGTGCCTAGTAACCTGCGAAAAGACAGTGGCGCACACTGGAGCAGCTGAGCCTTCTCAAACAGCTGATCAGCGGGGGTCCTGGGTGTCATACCCCCACTGATCAGATACTGATGACCTTTCCAGAGGATAGGTCATCCATTAAAGTCGTGGAAAACCTGTGCTATGTATTGGAGAATGTGGCTCATCAGAAGTATGGATGTGGCTCAATTCTAGGGAACTATTTTAATACAGAATGAATAAGGATCCGAAGTTAGGAATGTGTGAATGAGGCCTTGAAGAGGTATTCCGATCCCAAAAAGGGGTAGTATATCCCCAGGATATGCCACAACATTTGGGATGGAATACCCCTTTAATGAAGGGATGTGGCGGTGGTTGTAGTAGAAAGCCTGCAATTATTGTTGGTGTTTAGGGTTGCCTTTTTTACTAATTACACAGTAGAAGGTGCCATGCGGACCAGATCTTTTACTTGTGCCAGCCCACACTTGGCGTTTGATTGCTTTGTTACTGCATACATTGTGCCAAGGAATGAAGTCTGCACAGTATTCCTCCGGGGTCTGTACATGTGCGTGTTGTGGTTTGGGCATATGAGGAGTTTGTTGGCTGCACCTTTATCGTCCAGCTGTTGGTATGAAGAGGCTGTCTGCTCCTGTGTGTCAGACAGACGGGTGCTGGGCTGCCCACTTCCTCTGAGCTCTGGTGGGATTCACTGCCAGGGCTTTGTCTGGATATAGACTGATTCATAAGTGAACCCCTCAGTGTGTCTGAGAGATAATACCCAGCTAATAACTTGCAGGTGCTGTTAGGTGAGGGTTTGTCTGTCCTTTTCCCGCTGGTTACTTGGCAGGGTCATTGTTTTTTACTATGACTGTGCGTATGATAAACCGTCCAGCTTTGACTTTTACAGGACGCGCACGTTGGCTGACATGAAGCAACTGTCTACAGAACGCACGGCTTCTCTATTGCGCAAGAAACCCAATTCTATGATCACACAGACGATTACTCCAAAGTTAGTTTTTTCTTTTCTTTAAAGGTTTGAAACAATCCTCAGCATTTAGTTAACTTAGTGCGTCACCTCCGTGGACCAGTCTTGGACGTGTATAGGTATGCTTCTGGTAGACCAGGATCTGTCCGTTCCTTCCATTGTTAGAAGTGGCTGCATGTGAATGAAAAACTTTAATCTCATTAATAGGAGATTGAAGATTTTCTGGTGAGAATGGTTCTCTGGGTTCTAGTAAATAAGTAGAATTTTTTACTTTTCCATGCCATTATCCAGTGTAAAAATAATAAAATGTTTGAACATAATGGACCAATTATAATTCAATGGGAGGAGAGATCCAGAGGTTGAACTGTATTTTTTCCAGAAG
Source organism: Bufo bufo (assembly GCF_905171765.1). Lineage (NCBI taxonomy): Eukaryota > Metazoa > Chordata > Amphibia > Anura > Bufonidae > Bufo > Bufo bufo. The sequence goes on along the minus strand of NC_053391.1, from coordinate 130,251,912 downwards.
AGTAAAAATACTCCTCTTTCCATTTTTGAGAAGTATTTTTAGCCGAGGTGGAGTACGAAAGTTGCAGCAACTCAAATACATCATACATAGGCCTACAATTGTTCACGTCTGCGTTGGAGACCTCGTTCAGGGCTCTGTTCCAGATCCTGTCAAAAAGACTGGACAAAAAAAAGCCTTGCATTTAGGACTTTTTTGTCTCGTAAAAAGACAGGATGCTGAACGGACTCCATCATAGTCAGTGGAGTCTGCTCAAGCTCTGTTCCTGTCAGTAAGGCCTCATGCACACGACCGTTTTTTTTTTTGCGGTCCGCAAAACTGATTTCCGTTGTTCCGTGACCGTTTTTTCTTCCGTGGGTCTTCCTTGATTTTTGGAGGATCCACAGACATGAAAAATGAAAAAAAAATCTAAGTCAAGTTTGCCATTGAAATGATAGGAAAAAACGGACACGGATCACGGACGCGGATGACAATCTTGTGTGCATCCGTGATTTTTCACGGATCCATTGACTTAAATGGGTCCGCGAACCGTTGACCGTGAAAAAAATAGGACAGGTCATATTTTTTTTCACGGCCAGGAAACGCGGATGCGGCTGCCAAACTGTGCATTTTCCGATTTTTCCACGGACCCATTGAAAGTCAATTGGTCTGTGAAAAAAACGGAAAGTGGAACCACAGACGCGGATGCACACAATGGTCGTGTGCATGAGGCCTAAGGGTGCGTTCACATCATGTTTTTGTCATACTCAACGTACACCAAAAAAGTATACGTTAACTGAGTCCTGCCAAATAAACCATATACGTTAACATATATGTTTTTTTTTACAGTGGAACTGTATGGTGATGGATTCCACAGTGTGGCAATGCTCTGAGGCATCCGTTAACATATACTTTTTTTGTGGACATTAAACGTATGACAGAAATGTGATGTGAACCCAGCCTTATGTGCACAATCCAGCACTTTCGTTATTTTCGTTGTTCTGCTCATCTGACAACAGTAACAAATAATTGTGGTTGTAAACGCACCCTAATCTGTGGGTACAGTCCATTATAGTGGATTTTGGGTATATATCAATTAAATTCTGAAGTGACTTTGTGAAAACATCCACAAATGGCCCCATTTGAATTAAATCAAAATGGAGATGAAATTTAAAAATGTAGGGTTTTTATTGTGTGCAGATTTTCAATTTTTTCCTGTAACATAGCAAGGGTTAACACCAGAAGAAAGCTCAATATTTATTACTCTAATTTTGCAGCTCACAGATACATGTGGTCATAAACTGTGGTATGGGCACATCACATGGCTCAGATTGGGAATTAGCAGCAAGATGCTTTTTGGAGGTCAGTTTTTACTGGAATGGTTTTTGGGCATAGTGTCACATTTGAAGAGACCCTGCGGTACCCCTACAGAAGAAACTCCCCATATGTGACCCCATTTTGGAAACCACACCCCTAAAGGAATTCTTTGAGGGGTGTAGTGAGCGCTTTGACCCAACAGGCGTTTTATTCAGTTTAGAGACACTTAGCTGTGAAAATAAACAAAAATCATTTCTCGTGCTTTTTTCCATTGGGGGACACAGACCATGGGTATAGCTTGAGGTATTAGTAGGAGGGACACTATGCAAATGAAAGAGCTCCTCCTCCTCGGGCTATACCCCCCGACTCCACCAGGAGGAACTCAGTCTTTGCTTAGTGTCCGGTGAAGGAGGTTGACACGATCACTATCTCTACTCCTTTTTGTTATTTTCTTTCTAGATGGGGACACAGGTCGGCATGGCGCCTTCCTGGTCCCCCGTGGAGTGCCCGCCGCCGTCCTTGGACGCTGCCTGGCTGCCTCCATTGCCCCCAAAGAAGACAAGTGGATCTGGGCTCGACCTGCAGCTCCGGTTTCCCACCAGCCACTGAGTCACCTGCTGCCACCCTCCACCAGAGCACTGCACTCCTGGGCAAGGAGTCAGAAGCCTGAAGAGGTGCATCCCTGCTGGTCCTGGAGTCGAGGGAGAAGATCTGCAGGAGCAGATAAGTATACCTGCATCCCTGCCTTACCCCTCCCCCCTCCACCATTCTCATTCCCCTGAAGCTGCCTGGGTGAAGCAGAGATAGGAATCCTTCTGGGGGCACGTTGGGCTCTTTATTAGGGGCACATATTGCCTGCCTTTAAGGCAGTCTCAAAGGCATCTGGCAGGCTATGCGCGGCACTTGCCGGCATCGCTCTTTTTTTCTCCTGAGCAGGGACGCACCACAGAGTTCGGCGGTGGTACTCACCGCGGCTGCGCTGGCTCTTCCCTTCTTAACCCAGGGACATTAGCCCCCGATACATGTAAAGGGGCCCGGGTAACGATGGGTCAATTTTTTCATACGGCGCGCGCGCGCGCTCTTTTCGCGCCATTATGACGCGACCGGGGGGCTCTGGCACTTCCTCTGTGTTCGGCCGTGCAGTCCGAACTCTCGCGCGACTTCCCTGCTCCTCTCAAATCAGGAGAATGGTGTAAAAAGCCGCCGGTGGTCCTCTTCTGCTGCCCATTAATACAGCTTTCTGCTGTATGAGTAAATGCCATGCCTTTAATGTGACAGATACAAATGGGCGTTATCAGACCTGGCTGCTAAGCTAAAGCAGGTGTGGGGATAAGTCTTCCCCTTAGTTTGCCAATAATTTTTTTTCTCAGGCCCCACTGGGGTCCTGTCAGATGTGCCATTCAACCTTTTTTTCGTCGCCTGTCTCTTGTGCTCTGCCCCTGGACAGGATATCCTCCATCTCTTGCTCAGCCCAGTCCTCCCTCCGCATGACTCTATCCTGCCTCTCTGCGGAGACGGCGGTACTACAGCTCATAGCTGTGTGAGTTAAGGTCTTGACCTCTGATGTTTAAAAAATAAATAAATAAATAATAAAAAAATTAAATTTCCCATCTGGGTTTACAAAGACCTCCGTCCCTGGGAACCTGCGGTCCCCGCTTGGGCATCTGCCATGTCCAACGCGGCCGCTGAACTGGTCTTAGTCGCCAAGGCAGCCATGTCCTTTAATCCTGTGGCGCTAACCTCTCTATCTCTCTCAGTGGTCCCCACAGTGGGTGCCTGACTGCTCTTTCCCCTCCCTAGGGAGAGCAATCCGAAGGGGAATTATCCGGCTCGGACGAGCCAGGTCCTTTTTTGGACTATAGGGCATTTTCAAATCCTGTGACGCCAACCACCTCTCTGTGGTTTTCCACAGAAGACACCCGACTACTAACAGGGAGCGTGAGCGGCAGCATCCATCCTCGGATGGCTCCGTCTCTCCCCCCTCGCCTAGAGGCGCGTTCAGACGACTCTCCCCTCCTCCCTTAGGGAGCGCTAGTCTGAAGGGGAATTTCCGGCTCTGACCAGGTCATGGAGCGTGACCCCTCGCCTAAGCTCTCCGCCGTGGTGGCTGACTTAGTGGCGACTGTCTGAGACACCTTTATTCTCCAAGGGGATTCTCCTCCTTCCACTGGTCAGGAGTTCCCCCCTTTTTTCTGTCCAGGGAGTCGGAGACTACCGTGTTCCCGGTCCATGAGGGATTTTTCCGCGGTCATATCCAGGGCCTGGGGTCGTCTTAATAAGGTTCTCGACCACCCAGCGCGTGAATATACTTTATCCTTTCCCTGCTGATGGCGAGGAGAGGTGTCTCCTCCTCCTAGGGTGGATCCTTGGTGGCCGGATTAGCCAATTATATGGCTCTCTCTGTCTTAGACAGTTCCTCTTTGTAGGATGCTGTAGACAGACGCATAGACTCTCTTTCCAGGTCCTTTTCTTCACTGGCAGGCGCGTCCTTGCGACCTACCTTTCACTCAGCAGGGGTAGCCAGTGCTCTCTCGGTGTGGTTACAGCGCCACCACCAGGAACTGGCGGAGCAAGTTGCGTCTACTGACACACTGGAGTTGGTTCTCCAGATGTCTCAGGCTTCTAAGATTCTTTGCGAAGCTTCTAGGGACATTGTTCCCCTCTTTGCCCGCAGGTTGACCATCTCTGTCACTCAGTGCGAAGAGATCGGATTAAAGGTGTGGGATGCCGATGCCTCCACCAAGCGTTCCCTCGCTAATCTCCCCTTTGGGGTTTCCAGACCTTATGGGGATCAGCTAGACAAGTTCATCTCTGCATGCCTTTTGCCGTTTGTCATCTGGTAGGCCGTCGCCTACTTCCCCCGCCGGGGGTCTCAGGTCGTCCGCAAAAAGGCCTTCCTTTAAACCAGCCTTCCCGACACTAGAGGGCCCGGTCAGCTCGCCCTGCTGCGCCCAAGCCTATCTGCATGTCACGATTGCGGATTCCCACCAACGATTCCTGCGCTTCGCCATTAGGGGTCGACACTGTCAGTTTGTCGCCCTTCCTTCGGTTGGCGACCACCCCTCGGGTCCTTACCAAGGTCCTGGACCGCTCATGGCGCTTTTTCGTACCAGGGGCATTCCTTTGCTGCCCTATCGGGACGATATCCGGATCGAGGCCCCCTCTCTACCGCAGGCCGAGGATAGCGTCCGGATCACTGTTCAGACTGGAGCAGTTCGGCTGGCTGATAACTTTCCCAAACTCCTGTCTCTTCCCGTCCCAGAAGCTCTCCTTCTGGGGGATGTTATTGGATACCTCGGCCGCCAGAGTATTCTGCCTGCCTTCAAGTCCTCCCAGATCCAGGGCGCAGTGCCACATCTGCTGCGCTAACCGTGCCTATCCATACGGGAGTACATGCAGGTCCTGAGTCTTATGGTAGCCTCTTTCGAGGCCGTTCCATATGCCCAGTTTCACACTCGCCTGGTGCAACAGAAGATCCTTTACCTCTGGGACAAGACCTCTCGGGGTCTGGACGATAGCGTCTGCTTGTCTCAGCGGGTTCGGGCAGCTCTTCCTTGGTGGCTGTCCCCGATGAACCTGAGGTCGGGGAGATCTTTTTTCCCATTTTCCTGGACGATCATCACCACCGATGCCAGCCTCCTGGGTTGGGGCGGCATTCTCCAGTCTCGCACGGTTCAAGGGATTGGGTCGGCGGCAGAGTCTCGCCTTCCAATCAACATTCTGGAACGGGGGGCGATTTTCCGCTCTCTCTTTCTCCCATTGGACCCCTCTCCTTGCGGGCCTCCCAATGAGGATTCAATTGGACAATGCCACGGCCGTGGCCTACATCAACCATCAGGGCGGGACCCGCAGCCGGATGGTGATGCAGGAGGTGACGAGAATTCTGACGTGGGCGGGGACGCACGTTCCGGTGTTGTCAGCAGTTTACATTCCAGGAGTGGACAACTGGACAGCGTTTTTTTCTAAGCCGCAACTAGGGGAATCCAGGCGAGTAGTCTCTGCATCCAGAAGTGTTCGAAGAAATCTGCCACAGATGTGGCCGTCCGGATGTGGACCTACTGGCGTCCAGGTTCAACAACAAGCTCCCAGTGTTCCTGGCTCGCGCCCGAGATCTGAGGGCGTACGGATGGACGTGCAGGTGTCTCCGTGGCAGGACTTCAGCCTCCTCTGTTTTCCTCTCCTACCAAAGGTTCTACGCAAGATCGAGACGGAAGGGATCCCGACCGTTCTCATCGCCCCAGAGTGGCCTCGCCGCGTGTGGTTTTCGGACGTGGCTCGGATGCTGGCGGACGCCCCATGGCCTCTTCCCGACAGACAGGACCTACTGTCTCAGGGCCCGCTTTTCCACCAGAATTTCCGGTCTCTTCGTTTAACGGAGTGGCTGTTGAAACCGCCATCCCGAAGAAGAGGGGGTTCTCGGATTCAGTGATTAGGACCATGATCAGAGCGAGGAAGTCTTCTTCCTCTCGGATTTACTATCGTACCTGGAAGGCTTTCCTGTCCTTTTGTGAGAGTTCGGGGTTCCCTCCCCTTCGCTTTTCCATCATGATGGTACTGTCTTTTCTTCAGTCTGGGCTTGAGCAGGGACTGTCGCCTAGTTCCCTGTAAGGTCAGGTTTCGGCGCTGGCCGTCTTTTTTTCAGTGGTCCCTTGCTCTTATGGGTCCGGTGAAGACCTTTCTTAAGGGGGTGGCACATTCGGTTCCCCCGCATGTTCCCCCTTTGTCTCCTTGGGATCTCAATTTGGTCCTGCGCGCTCTGCAGTCGGCCCCCTTTGAGGGAGGTCTCTCTGACTGTTTTCACCTGGAAAGTGGTCTTCCTTGGGGCTATAAGTTTTAATGCAGCTACATAGCGTAGTGATTAAAGTTCTGGGCGATTATGCAGAAGCTGTGAGTTCAAATCCCATCTCAAGTTTTTAAATCAGACTGGTGTCGGAGCTGACCGCTCTTTCCTATCAGGAGCCTTTTCTGGTTTTCCAACAGGATAAGGTTGTGCTCCGTCCGGTCCCCTCCTTTTTGGCCCAGGTGGTCTCTCCCTTCCACCTTAATGAGGATCTGGTCCTGCCTTCCTTTTGCCCTTCTCCGGCTAACCCCAAGGAACGCACTCTGCAATTCCCTGGATGTCGTACGGGCCCTGAAGGTGTATCTCGCGGCTATTGCTTCCGTCCGCCGTTCACGGCGCTCTGGATCTGCTCGACTATTTCCACGGCTTATCGCGCTTGTGGTAGAGTTCCCCCTGCTAGGATTACCGCTCACTCCGCTAGGGCAGTGGGGGCTTCCTGGGCAAGACGCAATCATGCCTCTGCGTCTCAGCTGTGTAAGGCGGCCACCTGGTCGTCCTTACATACCTTTACAAATTTTTATCAGTTGCATTCACTGGCTTCGGCTGATGCGGTCTTTGGCCGCAGGGTTTTGCAGGCTGTGGTTCCTGTTTGACCGTTGGACGTTCCTCCTGGCGGTGCTGAGATTTTTTTTCCTACCCCATGGACTGCTTTAGGACGTCCCATGGTCTGTGTCCCCCAATGGAAAAAAGCACGAGAAAAGGAGATTTTTGTGAAACTCACCTGTAAAATCTTTTTCTCGTCTTTTCCATTGGGGGACACAGCTCCCACCCATTCTGTCTATTGCAGGAGGGGGCTTCAATTCAGTTTTCTGCTTATGGTTGGACCTTATGGCTTGGTCCGATGGTTTCCTTAAGTTTTTCTTGCTCCTTCTCCTACTGCTTGTGCAACGCCTGAGTTCCTCCTGGTGGAGTCGGGGGGTATAGCCCGAGGAGGAGGAGCTCTTTCGTTTGCATAGTGTCCCTCCTACTAATACCTCAAGCTATACCCATGGTCTGTGTCCCCCAATGGAAAAGACGAGAAAAAGATTTTACAGGTGAGTTTCACAAAAATCTCCTTTTCTATCAATAAAATGTTGCCTTAGCCCTAAATTGTTCATTTTCACAAACCACCCCACAATTAAGGTGTTTTACTGAATATGACAACACCTGATGTGTGGTCGTATAGTGCTGTATGGGCACATGGCAGGGCTCAGAAGAGAAGGAGCACCATTTGGTTTTTGGGCACCATGTCTCATTTGAAGACCCCCGGAGGTACCTCTACAGTGAAAATCCCCAAAAAGTGACCCTCATCTTGGAGACTAAACCCTTAATGGAATTCACCTAGGGGTTATTTGGCTTGACCCCACAGGAGCTGCATAGGATTTTTTAAGATTGTTACATGAAATTAAAATTACATTTTATTTAATTATATGTAGTTTTAGCCTCAAATATTTCATTTTCACAAGTGGTAATAGAAGAAAAAGCACTCCAGTTTCTATAAATAATTTCCCCCGAGTACGATAATACCCCATATGTAGTTGTAGACGGCTGTTTGGTCACACTGCAGGGTTCAGAAGAGAGAGAGAGGACCATGTGTATTTAAGGCCTAGTTTGGTGATTTATACAGCACTGGCCGATAACATCCCAAGAAGTGACCCAATTTTGTAAACCACACCCTCACAGTATCTACCAAGAGGTTTGGACAGCAGATGGTGCAAAGTGAAATTTAAATTTTTCCCACAGTTTAAGTGCCCAGTATGTTGTGTCTATGCAGTGTGAAAAGTCAACCCTATCATTATTATGCTGTGCTTCCTGCTTTTAGAAACACCCTACATGTTTTGCCTGAATGTAAGAGAGAGCTCAGGAGTAAAGAAGCACCATGCACATTTTTACTGTGTTTTGAGTGGTGATTTACACACCTTGTGCTGACAACTGTAGAGGCTTTGTGGTGAATTAATAAATGTAACCCCTGAGAAGTGGCATAATTTTGGCAACTCCACTATGAAGTGGAGGGAGCATTTTGACGCCATGGGTATTTTGCAGAACCATGCAAAATGAAAATTGCAATTGTTCCACATATATGGTATTTCTCTGCCCAATATGTTGTGCCCAGCTCCTGCTATCTGAAACTCACACCATATTCATAGGTGGATTCTGCTGGGTATGGAAATGCCATAAATGTGGACATAAGCTGCTTTATGGGAACATGGCAGAGCTCAGAAGGGAAGGAGTGTCGTTTGGCTTTTGAAGCATGGATTTTGCTGGAATGGTTTTCAGAGGCTACATTTGCAGAGACCCTCAAGTACCCGTACAGTGGAAACCCCCAATAGAAGTACTTATGAAAAAGGCTGACCTGTTGCCATGTCCTCTTGGCAGCTGAAAACATCTGTGGTGATGTTTTAATATATGCAAATGAGCCTGTAGGAGCAACGGAGGGGTTTCCATTTCACGTAAAGGCTCTACTCTCTCTGCAACTGCCATGCCCTCTACACTTTGATTGACAGGCATTATGATTTTTTCACTGCCTGGGCTTGTCAAAGTGCAGAGGGTGCTGAGCTTCTAGGTGTAATGGAAACGCCCCCGTTGCTCCTAGAGGCTCATTTGCATATATTAAAACATTGTTTTCCTCAGCAATGCGGACACATATGAACCAACACAGATGTCTTCAGCTGCCAAATGCACATGTAACAGGTCAGCTGGTTTCATGGGTATCTGCTGACAGGCTCCCTTTTAAATTTTACAGTTTGCATATACTCTGGGAAGTGCTTCCAAATGTATTTGCTGATGGGCCACCATTATGCAAAAGTATCTTTGCTGGCCCACATCAACTACACAACTAGGTTTCATTTTTATACTGTATCATTCGCCAGCTAACTCTTCTGGGGCTCCTCAGCGCCCCTGCAGGACGTGCAGTGTACTGCAATCCCTGGGAGCCCTGTCAGTGTCATTCTCTCTCTTCCTTCCATTGTCTCTTGTGTCATTTCCTTAGCTACATTGTGACTGAGAGCAGGGCTGCCTTGTACCTTTAGCAGACTCGCTGGCAAGGGGACGTGTTTATCCCTTTTCCTGGAGATTATCTGTGCAAGCGCTCTCTGACAGTTACAATAACAAGGGCTGTGCGTTGTGTTTCCCAGAGAAAGGGCCCTCTCTGCTGAAAGATGTATAGCACTAATTAGAAATACATAGCATCCGGCCACATGGCAGCTTTCTCCTCACTGCCCGCTTCCTGCTTTCAGACAACTTTGACGACAGTTGGTTTATGTTTTCCATGAGTATAATGTTCTCTGAGAAACAAGAGAATGTGTCTGAGATCAGTGGGAAGACCTGGTAATTTATGACCTTCCTCTACCCAAGTAGAAAGAGTCAAAAGTAAACCGAGCTGTGTCATGTGTTGCCCACTTTCATGCTGAGATCAGTGGGGGTTCCCAATTTGCATCATGTAAAACTAGGGTACCACTAAGTGACCCTCTCGCTCTTTCACGCACAGGCTTGTTAAGGCTATAGGTTAATGTGTATGTATTTAAAGGGACACTAAATACATACATAAATGATACCAGTAAACAGTAGGTAAGCAGTCTGCTGCATTCTGTCAGTCTGCTGCATTTTCTGCATGATCCTGATACAAAAATCTTGCACAAATCCTGGGTTTTTAATCTCCTGCTGTTCTTTTCCATCTTTGGCTGGAGACTGGGTCAGGGAGTGGTATTTAGCCAAGGGGTGGGGCTTAACAGTCTTACAGCACAGGGCGGAGGGATAAGGCTGCTGTTCTAGCCAGCTATCTTACAGCCAGACACAGGACAGTGAGAAGAAGAAGATGGCCGAGTTCCTGGGACACAACGAGAAGATTACTTTATAGGTTTCTTAGTTTTTATTTAGTTGTACTATATTTTTAAAGGGATTTTAAAGATTCACTTGAATAGGAGCTGAGCTACAGTACCCAAGAATGGCCACTACGCAGTGTATTGAGCTGTGGCTCCAGCTAGAACAGCGGAGGCTGGGGGTGCCCTACTGATCTGACAATGATGGATAAGGATTAAAAGATATACATGGATATGCTGATCCTAGAAAGGTTGCATTATATCTGTGTACTCAATATTTACCTTCAAAATCTGTATGTACATCTATGAACTACTGTACCAAAAAAAATCACCAGTGGGTATCAATACTATTATGCTTAGGGTAAGGCCTCTTTCACACGACCGGTAGACAACCACCCAACCCCCCCCCCCCCCCCCCCCCCCCCCGTTTACGGGCCGTTTTTTGTGTTACGTATACGGGCCGTATACAGAACCATTAATTTCAATAGTTCCGCAAAAAGAACGGAATGTATTCCGTATGCATTCCGTTTTTCCGTTCAGTTGAAAGATAGAACATGTCCTATTATTGCCCACAAATCATGTTCAGTGGCTCCATTCAAGTCAATTGGTCCGCAAAAAAAAGGAACACATATGGAAATGCATCCGTATGTCTTCCGTATCCATTCCGTTTTTTGTGGAACCATTTATAGAAAATGTTATGCCCTGCCCAATTTTTTTCTATGTAATTACTGTATATGCCATACGGAAAAACGGAACCAAAAAACGGAACAACGGATCCAAAAAAAACGGCCCGCAAAACACTGAAAAAGCCATATGGTCGTGTGAAAGAGGCCTAAACCTCACACACCGCAGGTATAGAAATTAGTGTAATATGCTATCAGAATCTCTCTGAGATGGAAAGATCTGGAAAAGGAGCAGGGCAGCCAAAGGGCATTCACACTTTCAGCTATTTCCTGCCAGTAGACACATTGTTTTATGGAATCCGTGTTTATCGCACCATATTCAGAATGCAGGCTTCCATAGTCACCACCATGAGTTTCGGTTGTGCAGAATACAGTGGTGAGTTTTACCTCCCGCACGCCTAGCCAGCAAATATGTTTGAACTCAACATAAAAAAAAAATCATAGGATACAGATGTTGTATTGGCATCGCTGCTAGTAGAAAATAACCTCCTACTGTGGCAGCATCCTGCTGTGTGCATGTAGCCAAATTCTGATGATAGCGGTTTCTTAGGAAACCGCCATTTATGCTCCTTCCATATATATTCTTTTCAATGATTTGCCGTTTGCCCAAATCATCTACCCATACTTGCTTCCATTAATAATGCATAGTAGCGGTGGCTTTGCCAGTCACAAGTCTGTTACCAGTCTGCACCAGCCTAACTAAACCATTGAAATTTGAAATGGTGCAGGATGTCAGAGCATCACAGTGCAATATATAGTTGTCCATTGGGGTTGTCTGTGCCACCCCAAATGATCCGCCTTGCAGCAAGTTTCAGTTCCCATGTAGCACCACCGCAGAGGATCTAAACCACAGGAATTCCAAAACATTGTAAATCAGAAAGTCTACACAATTCTGTGCATACGAGTGACAAAATATTAGTATCTGGGGTTTGGTAGCTCTATTCTCTTTTAATACGTGTTAGGTCCAGGTGGTGTAAAGGTTGGCGCTGGCGATGTATAGGAACTCTAACCAAAACTTTTCTTTTAGCCCCCTCCTGAACTCTGACGCTTAAAGTATATGTGTCCTTTCTTTTCTCTTACAGATGAGCATTCGGAGGGCTATCGTTCTACAGTGCATGAGCAGGCAACCTCTCTGGGCCTTGCAATGTTTTCCCTTCTTGTAAATAGATGCATCCAGTTATTGAAAATCCTACAAACCAAACAATATGGCTCTGGCAGGAAAGGTGAGTGGAGTCTTACACAGCTGTAATATCCTCTCTCACATTTGGTGCAGTTATAAATGGGTTTACTTTTTCTATCAGCTGATATAACCGAGGATGAAATGGAAGTGAAAGTTTCTTCTTTTCCATCTGATCTAAAAGAGCTTCTGCCTAGTGTCAAGGTGTGGTCAGACTGGATGCTGGGCCACCCTGAAACATGGAATCCACCACCCAATCCACTGACCAGCAGCAAAGAGTAAGTTCTACATTTTATGTCTACTTTGCAACTGAATCTTAAAGTTTGCATGTCCTAAAACATGAATCTGGAATGCACTTTCTAAAGAATTGGGCTCCCACTTCTGGGGCCCCCATCTGGCGAGGCCTGCTCAGCCATTGGCTGGTTGTAGCAGTGACCTGCTTCAGCCAGTAACTAGCTGAACGGGCCTTTCCTGGCATTTCTGACATGTAGAGCCGGGAACAGGAAATGGAGTGTAAGTGGAGACTGGAGCAGCAGCAGATCGGCATCAGCTGGTGATCATTGAAACAGAGTGTGGCTTTTTTTAAATTTATTTTTTATATTCAATAAAAACTGAGAAATATGTGAGATAAGAAATAACTATGACATAGAGAGAAATCCACTCTCTGTTTCCCAGTAGCTCAACTATGTCCATACTGTTCTGTGTCTGGCAGTAAGACAACTGGCTACAGCAGGACCCTTTTTGACCAAAAGAATTAACCAGAAGGTTGTCTGGCCAAAATAATAAAATAATAAGTCATATACACATTAATGATCCATTGCCGCTCACATTCCGCTGCTTCCTGGTCCTCTGTGAGTCGTTCCTTCTGGTTCCTCTCGACTCATGGGAAATTGCCACACAGCCAATCACTGGCCACAGCAGTGACCCACCCCAGTGGTCATATCTTGCATTTCAAAAGGGATCAGAAAGTAGAGACCAATAGAGACCTGGAGCATCAAAATGAGAGTGGCAGGGGATGAGTAAGTAGAGTATGATCTATTTCATTATTCTATACTGTTTTAAGTCAACCTAACAATCCCTTTAAGCTCTACCCATTCCTTATGTCTTGCCACTATAAAAAATGGAACCGATCAGCAGGAGATTTTGCAACTTTTTAATGTTCCCACCACATTTTACTTTTATTCATCTAAACCTCTGCCCTTTCTATGCATAGGAGTAATGTGGGCGGATTGACAGCTAACTTGGATAGCCTAAACATACAAATGTCAGTAAGTAGGACCACCCACTCGATTCCTAAGCATTGAAAGAACAGAGGTTTATATAAATAAATTACAAATTTTACAGAATCTTTTCCCATAAAACTATACATCACATTGCTCCACATGCTCTATAACTCATTTTCCGATTGTGCAGCATTTTCATGGTAACAGGTTCCGTCAAATCACTTAGCCTGAGCAGAACTAGGGCAGCAGGGTGAGATGGGGGAAAGGGTTGCTTTAGCTGCTCATATCTCTGGATTGGTAGCAGCTAGAGATATGGCTTGATTGAAAATTATCATCCCAATCTTTCAAACAAGACCAGAATCACTGCATTATCTTCACTACATTAAGAGATATAGCTATTAGAAATCGTTTCAGGAGTGAAAGCATTCACTGCCAACCCGATTTCTAACAGCTATATCTTCTGATGTAGTGGAGATAATTCTGTGTTTCTCGTCTCTTTTGAAAACTTGGAAGGCCAGTTTTCAAATAAGACCAAGCCCATATCTAGCTGCTACTAATCCTGAGATATGAGGGATTAAAGCAGCCCTCCCCTCTTCAGCCTGCAGGAGCAAAGAAAAAAAAAAAATATATAAATTTGGGACTTGTATATTTGTACTGACCAACAGGATAAAGTTATTGGGGGAGATTTATCAAACTGGTGTAAAGTAGAACTGGCTTAGTTGCCCATAGCAACCAATTAGATTCCACCTCTCATTTTCCACAGCTCCTTTGGAAAATAAAAGGTGGAATCTGATTGATTGTTATGGGCAACTAAGCCAGTTCTACTTTACACCAGTTTGATAAATCTCCCCAATTATGTTACTTTCCAAATTGGAAAAACCTTCACGAAAAATGGCACTTCAAATGTACATTTTGAATTTATATCTTAAATAAATATAGGTGCTGCATAAGTGCCTTTTAACCCTCGTAATGACATAATACATTTTAGCCTTAACCTGTTAATGACCGGGCAATTTAAAAAATTTTCAATTTTCGGTTTTTACGCCTAACCTTCTCAAAGCCATAATTTTATTTTATTTTTCCATTCACATAGCCGTTTAAAGGCCTATTTTTTGCTAGACAACTTGTACTTTCTAATGGTAGTGGGAAGTGGGTAAAGAAAATTCCAAATGAGGTGGAATTGTGGCATTATCGCCAACTGCATACATTAGCCACGGGTGCCCACTGTTTAAAACAACGGGCACCCAGCGGCTATGGTCCCTGCAGCTTGCGTGAGCAGGCGCCATATTTAAAGTCCCGACGTGTCAGGAACAAGTTAGTCAATTAACAGTTTTTGCCTCCTCTGTGTTTCAGTGATTATAACTTTTTTTTTTTTTTCTTCAATTTAACTGCGAGATTTTCAATTATGCAGTTGTAGTTTTCATAGGAACCTTTTTGGGGTAAGATACATAAATAGTAAACTGTGTGGTATAAATAATGTGTTAACATTATTCTTTGGATCAGTATAAATATGATGATCACATTTATGTAGTTTTAATTACGGTATGTTCTACTTAAAGGGAACCTGTCATGTGGATATTTGATTATAATCTAACTAATTATATACAATCATTAACTACTAAAAAGTGCCTTAGATGTATTCACTTACTGGTGTGACAGATTGTTACCTCCTAATATACACACAAAGATGCCGCATGCTAATGAGCTGATTTGAGTCCAGCGTGATGTCATTGAGTCCAGCGTATATTTAATTCAGAGATATAGCCACTCCCCTGCCCACCTGCTGCTGGTTCATATGGAAACAAACTGTCACTCAGCAGCAGGTGGGCGGGGAGAGTCAGGAGCTCATGAATATTCATGACTCATCATTATCAGCTGGAGCTTTTCAATACAAGATGTTGGCAGATTGACTGGGTCAATTACAGAAAGTGAGCCAGCATTGTGCTAAGAGAATCGGTCACTTATTTATGTTGCTATTAGTTAGGACACCATAAAACTGGTGACAGGTTCCCTTTAAGTAATTTTTTTTTGTGTGGCCACATTTCATAATATTTGAATTTTCTGACTGTGTAACTGTGTGGGGGCTTGTCTTTTGTGTGCTGATTTGTAGTTTCTTGGTACCATTTTTGACAGAATTTTGGGCTACATTCACACGACCGTATGTATTTTGCGGTCCGCTAAATGCAGATCGACAAAAAATAAGGATGACATCCGTTTTGCATCCATTTTTTTTTTTTTTTGCGGATCTATTGTAACAATGCCTATCCTTGTCCGCAAAACAGACAAGAATAGGACATGTTTTATATTTTTTGCGGGGCTATGGAACGGACATACAGATGCAGAAGGCATGCGGTGTGCTGTCCACATTTTTTGTGGACCCATTCAAATGAATAGTTCCCCATCCAATCAGCAAAAAAAAAAAAAACGGAACAGACACTGAAACTAAATATGTTTGTGTGAATGTAGCCTTAGTCTATATTCTGGTAGGTGAGATGAATAGAAAACAGCAATCATAGTTTATAGTGTGGGTCATTAATGATATGGCGCATCTTGGGCTGCCACTTTTACAAAAATAAAAAATATTAGGCAAGTCTAAATTGGTGTAAAGGGAGTATGGTTTCAGCGGCGTGGTTTAAGATATCAATGTTTTTGCGACATTCTTTTTTTTTTTAATTGAATTTTATTTCTTGTCATTTTCAAAATAAAAGGCAGCTAAAAATGATCCAAAGACATGTTGTGTGAGCTGTTGTGGAGAAGCATATAATGACCAAGTTGGAAAAATAGCCTCTACCCCAATGCCATGCAGCCCTATGCAGGAGCCTAGATTACACTGGTTTACCATACTGGTTTGATTTGTAAAACTAATTAAAAATTAACTTTAATGGTGACAGTCAGTGAGTGAAAATGTATTTTCTGACTGTCAGAAATCATTTTCATAGATATATAAAAAGAACTACCGTATATTAGCTTTTCCTCTGTAGAGGTAATCTGTCGCTATTACTGCAGCACATAACCGGTATTGCTGTGTTATTTGTGTTCTGAATCCAGGACTTCTGCTTGGCTAATGAAAACGACAGAACAATAAAAAAACAAACTGATAGGGCTGGTGAGAACCCAGCCATAGTTGTTACGTATGACCATAGCGGATGAAATACGTCAATACGCCCTCACACCATATAATGTGATGGCACATCACTGACTGTCTCATCTGGATTGGTGAGGGTCCCACTGGGAACTCTCCCTTACACCCGCTGTGTGCCAAGCTTCAGTACTGCCCCATTCACTTGTGCCTGCCTGTGTTGCAGAGTCCTGGACATGGCCCGCTGCGCAGGGGAAATGCTAGGAGACCTTGGTCCTATTCTTTTCGGAATTAGTGAGTCCCAGAGGTTGGATCCCCGCAGATCATAATGGTATGGCATGTACTAGTGCTATGCTGTATCATTAGAAGGGAATACCTGTTTAAGCCTCTATCTCATTATTATCTATTACCCCATTTGAAATCTGTCAGTGACGCAAATTTTCAGAGGTGCATAAAAAAATGTGTCTGATTGCTAATTTATCTCACACATCTCCATTTCTGAGAACTACCAGAAATGCTTTAAATTAATGTGCTAATGATATTATCTTAATATAAACTTTACTTGGTGCTTTTGACTTTCAAATTGTTAGACACAATTAAAGGGGTGTTCCCATCTGGAACTGTGTTTGCATATGGTCACCTCTGGGACCTGCTCCTGTCTCCAAAATGGGGCATCCAAAGTGGAGAGAGAGGAGCCACACGTGTGGGGCCACCCTCTGCTCACAAGTGAGTGACTTGCTCTTGTTTCAGCGCTATGGGACTTCCCAAAATAGGCAAGCATGCCCACATGGCATGCTCTCCTTCTCTTTGAGGGGCCCTATTCTGGAGATAGGAACAGGTCCCAGGTAAGACTAACCCCTTAAACTTCTGCTGTTTAGGACTTGCTCTCATCACCACCAGTTATTTCTATTGTTGGTGCTCTTGCTAGATCTTGTAGACACTAGTGTTCAACTTTAGACCACCTATTGGTTTCTTACTTTTCTCCAAAATTTTGGCACATAGTGTCTTATCCTTTTCCATCTTTGGTACCCTGATTATTAGGGATGAGCGAATGTCATATTTTGAAATTAGTTTTCGGTTTGTGTTGTAGTATTTACTGAATTGCGTTATGGATTCCGTTTACCACGGACCATAACGCAATTCTATGACGGAATGCATAATGGAATGCCTTTAGAGGTATTCCGTTATGTATTCCGTCATAATAGAAGTCTATGGGCTGCATAATGGATCCGTCCATGTCCGTTATGCCTGAGTCCTCTCCTGCATAACAGAAACCAGAGATGGTCTGGGATGTTCTAGAGTCAACAGGATATAATTTGCGTATAATGAAATGCAATAGTGAGCTGTACCAATCTTGACACCAGATATGTTAGGGTGGGTTCTAATTGCTTGGCGACATCCCTGGTGGGTGCCATTAGTAATAAGGAACTCATCAGAGATAGACCAATTGACAAAAACCCTGGCAGAAGGGTTAGAATATAAAGCTTGAATGGCTTTTATAAACTGACTAGCAAAATGACCAGGCTTCGCTCGGGTATATTTAATCTATTTCACTTAATGTCTGTGTGTGTCGTTAAAAAATATTGACAGTATCCCCATAACAGTGAACTCCACAGCCCCCTCGCCCCTTAACACTGACCCTCCCACACACACACAGTGACCTCCTCAGGGGCCCGCCCCCTTAGGTGACCTCTACAGCACCCCGCCTTTTAACACTGAACTCCATAGGGGATCGTCTCTTTATCTGTGTCCTCCACTGTTCCCTGTCCCCTTAACAGAGACCTCCACAGCACCCGTCCCTTTAACAGTGACATCACAGTACCCTGCTGCCTTAACAGTGACCTCCACAGCAGCGGCTCCTTTAATAGTGGCCCCTGCCCCCTTAACAGTGATCTCCACAGTGAACGCCCCTTTAACAGTGACCTTCCACGTATTTTAATGTTGTTCCGCCTAGATCTGTCTTCTAGGTCTGCCAACTTGGCTTTGTTCTGTTCAGTGTCATCAGGGACTGAGTTGTGGGCGTCTATTAGTTGGTTGTGTGACTTAGCAAAAGAGCCCATCTTGTTCTCCACATGTAAAACTCTAGATTCCAGCTCTACCACCGAAGATTGTATGGGAGAGATCATGGCAGAGATGTCTGTCTGCAGTGAGTGGCTGAACGCCATAAGCATGTCTTTTAACAGACTACTTTAAGAAGGCTCATCTGATGTTGGAAAGGCCGCAAGGGCACAAGTGGTGTTATCAGTGCCCTGTGCATGACTATGTGGTTGGGAAGCCGTACTCACGAGTGGGTGATCATCTTGCAGCCTGGGTCTTCGCTTGGCAGGGCTCCCTGATGGTGGTGAGGAGCATGGAGTCCATCTGCCACGTGCATCTCCTCTGCATCGTTCTCCAACCGCCGGGACCTGGAGGATTGGTGATCCGGGCAGTCGTGGCGAGGACGAGCGTTTCCCCGGCTGTGGTTAGGATCTCGGCGGTGAAGCGCTTGGCTGCGTCTGTGAGGAGGTCTGAGACGTGGGAGGCGAGCAGGTTGTTCCGGGCCCGAGACTGCATCTTTATCAAAATAGTATTCTAACGTCCCTTGTTTAGGACTTGCCCGCTTGCCCTTTGGCATCTTTGTGTACCAGGGGTAATTTCTGCCTGTTTTCAGTGTGGCTATGGGTCTGTAATCTGGTAATTTCGTCGAGGGGTGCCTGGAACTCCCTTGGCTGCTCAGCCACGCACCTTGTTACCCTGATTTATGTATTTCTGTTGTCCCATTCTCAAGAAAATAAAGTTTTTATGGATATGTAAGTGAGCTTACTATTGAGCATTGGGGGTCCAGCTAGAGCTCCTTGGAGCACCAGTTAGTAGCACCCTTACTGCTTTAGTCCCTCCCAGCCTTTCCCTTGACAGGGCTGAACATCTAGTCTAGCCCTGTTTTCTTGTGCCTGCGCTGTGCTTCCTCCTTTGGTGCTTGCGCAGTGAATTCCAAAACTGTGCAAGTACCAAACCCTGTCTTCTCTCACCTGTTCTGTATCTCTTGGTCTTTGCGCTTGCTCAGTTGGTATCTGCACTGCTTGGAGAGGAGCAGCAGATCGACTTCACAAGCAGCATTGCGTGAGGCAGTGCACAGGTGCAGGAAGATGTCAATCCAGGGGCAGGGACTAAAGCTGTAAGGGTGTTACTGACGGATGCTTGGCCCCTTCGTATCGTTTTTGTCAGAATAATAAACCCTACCTTGCTATATGCCTGACTTAATAGGGTTGACCATTCTGACAGTAAATCTCCCCCAATATGTAAGAGGTGATGTGCTGTATTCACGATTTCACCTTTTTGATGCTCTTATATAGATGTGTTTCATTTCAGATAGCCCCACTGTGATGTGGATTAGGGGATCATTACCATCCTCTCATGTAGTGGTGGTAGAATGGGGAATCTGCTGTGCAGATGAAAAGAAATCTGTAGCGGATCAGCAGTCATATTGGGCCCATTTTACCCACTGCAGCAAATTATTATAGTGCGATATTGCTTATCCGTCATGCTACAAAGGAGTCACTGCTGCTTTTACTTAAACTGAACATTCTTTTCTGATTTGACACCAGATTTGTTCTCCTTAATTCATCTGAGTTGCCCCCTCCTTGTTATAGACCCCATCATGTTTTCTTTACAGCCTTGACTAGAGATGCTGGCTCGGCACATTGTTAAAGCTGACCTCACAGTTCCTTGCAATAAAGAAAAATGATGTGCCCAGGGACCCATGTTAAGGGAAATGTTAAACAAAAAGATGTTTTACATGTATGTATCTAATTTTTTTTTCTCCTTACCACTGGTTCCAAAATTCAGTTTCTTGTGTGTTTTTTTTATTTTATTTTATTCATTTTATTTTTATTTACTGCCCGTAGATCATTATGTTTGAAACGTTGCTTATTTGTAGTTGTATTTTTCGATTTGGTGCTTGATGGATGTAACTATGTATGTAGGGGGAATTGGGCTGAATGTTTTCATATGGGTCACGTTGTGTATCTTTAAGCCTAGCACTGTTGTCTAGAAGTACTACTGCTTTAGGGTGCATTTGCATTTTGGTACAGACCCCTCATTTAAGTCAGTTCGTCCGCATCACAAAATGGGATGCACGTGGTCACGTTGAACATGGTGTCTGAGCTGCAGGCAGCAGGTTATAGAGCAGGAGGAGCTGAGCAGATTGATATCTAGTTTTCTTGGAAATATTCTGTATAACTTGTATTTTATTCATTTATGTCTGTGCTCATTCTGAGCTTTGACGTCTAAAGGGCGGACGGCCTTCCCTCTATGATTGTGTATACAGAGATAGTTGTCAATCACTGATAGGACCGCCTCCTGGACTTCAAAGCAGGAGCTTTTAATGAATTAGATACAAGTTATACTGAATCTTTTCCAATAAATCTATATATCAATCTGCTCAGCTTCTCTTGTTCTATAGCCAAGCTGCCTGCAGAATAATTCACATTTTTCATGGTGACATGTTTAAAAAAAAGTCCCAGTGATGATAAATCTGAAGAGAAACTCCTTAACAAAGCGCACCACACCCATATTACCCCCCTCTTTTCAAAACTGGTGTTAGTGGTGTAAAAATGCAAAAAGTTGCACATTATTATATACTGTGTATATGTCTGTGTACATATCGTGACAACCAATGGTAAATGTTTGCCACGATCTGTTTGCTGTTTTCCTTTCTTTCCAGCAGCTGCCATAGATGTAAAGAACTGCACCAAGGCTGTGTCACTTGCCCTGGAGCTGTTCTATATAAACAGGAAACGGCAGGTGGCCAGGAACGGGAGCTAATGCGGGTGTGCATGGTCGTGTGTCGCAGTCTCCATCGGTTCCCGGCCACCAGAAAGGCCGGCTTATTCGCTTGCTGTGCACAGTGGCGGCCAGCGCTGCTGCATTGCAGAGGTGGCCGTAACCACTAGAAAACTGGTATAAATTTATATAAATTTGTCGCTGTGGCTAGATGCTAGAAATATTCCCACTCGCTGTGTAGCAACTGCATCCAAGCCAATACGCACAGTAGATTGCGATGCAAAATATAACCGTGTTCCATCAACAGGGCAACAGCAGCTATTAAACTTAAAAGGGGTTGGCAAATGGCATTTATTATGTAGAGGAAGTTAATACAAGGCACTTACTAATGTTTTGTTATTTATTGCTTCCTTTCCTGGCTGGATTTATTTTTCTATCACATTATACACTGCTTGTTTCCATGGTTACAACCACCCTGCAATCCATCAGTGGTGGTCTTGTTTGCACACTATAGGAACAAGCACTAGCCTATGTACAGTGCCATGGTCATGACCACCAGAAATGCTAGCGCTTTTTCCTATAGTGCACAAGAACGACGACCACTGCTGGATTGCAAGGTGGTCGTAACCATGGAAACACGCAGTGTATAATGTGATGGAAAAATGTATCCAGCCAGGAAGCAATATGGATAATAACAATACATAAGTAAGTAGCTTGTATTAGCTTCCTCTACATAATAAATGCTATTTTCGGAAGTGAGACAACCCCTTTATCGGTTTAATATGGTATAAAAACGATGCATACAAGTTACAGAAAGGACAATGCAAAGGAAATGAAAACGAAAGGGATTATATAAAAACTAAACTCGTCCTGAAAAGATGTGGAGCTTTGCGTTTGGTTCTTGTAGTCCTTTATCCAGGAAGCTGTGGTTTGATGTTACAGCATAGCTCCACACTCACAGACTCTCCCTGACACATATCAGGTGGGTTTTTAAAACTTTCCCTGGGAAAACATACCCTTTTCCCAATTATACGGTTAAGGGCTCATGCCCACAAACGTAAGGGCTCAGTGCCCATGCTGCGGACCACATACGGCGGTTCCACAATACACGGGTCACCAGCCTTGTGCATCCTGCATCGCGGATGTAGACCCATTGAATGGGTCCACAAATCCGGAGATGCGGTGCGAAAGCACGGATCCGAACCCCACGGAAGCACTAAAGAGTGCTTTCATGGTGTTTCTGGTCGTGCCTCCACAACGCAAAAAAGTAGTGCATGCACTACTTTTTTGCGGTGTGCACCGTTTGATGCGGATCGGGGACCCCATTCAAGTGAATGGGTCCGCGATCCGCATGCGGCTGCCGCGCGGTCGGTGCCCGTGTATTGTGGACCGCAATTTGCGGTCCACAGCACGGGCACGGAGCACTTACGTTCGTGGGCATGAGCCCTAACAGATAATGTCATCAGATGTTTCCTGCCGTCCAGCCAATCTATTTGCTGACCGGAGTTAGATGGTCCAGGTTCATTTTCAGTCTCTTCAAAGAAAGACTAGATGGATTCCATAATATTCCTTTAGCCTTGTCCAGTGTTGGAGAGAGTGTGAGGCCATAACACAGGTCTCTTGTCATCAACTGGCCAGCAGACTACAATTCAGCTATTAACTGTTTAAAACATTGAGCATGAATAAATGAAACCCAAAAATGTCATGTTTGTCTCAAGCGCGATCTAGCAGAATAAAAGTTCATATTCACACTACTCCTGATAACATAAGCTCCACAAAAGATATGTTAGGCCTGTGCTCCCCTGCCTAGTGCTGTCAGCTTTTTAACATGGTCAAAGTTGTCGATGGACTCCCTTTAAATGGTTTCCAAACCTAAAGGGAAGATTTATAAAGATCAGCGCTTTTCTTTATATCCCATACGCTGTCAGAGGATGTGCCTAATTTATGACAATACCCAAGCTTTGTCAGAAATTAGGGGCATCCTCCGGCAGTCCGTGTGTCTAAATAGAAATGGCTGTGGCAGTTTTGAGCTGCTGTAGATTTCTGGCTTCAGAAAACTGGTGTGAATGAAGATAAATTTGTTGTGGTGGCAATTCATGGCCATTCCTACTCTTGCCACGCTTCCTTTTTTGAAAAGTTTCGAGGGCGGCGTAAAAAATGCAATATGCGACTATTTTAAAAAAAAGTAGCAACCACATAGTTTTGCGACTTACTAGCGCCACTTTTAGGCGCAGACTAAATGATAAATCTCTCCCTAATTGTCTAAAATATTTGTTGTAATTTTTCTGTTGAAATATATCTATTCGCTTTTATCAGCCGTTTTGGGCTGCACTGAAGCTAATTTGTAGTGTTCGGTGTTATTAAAAGGAAATCTGCCAAAATGTCTCTGACTACTACTTCATCTTGCATATCTCGTGCTCCGATTTATAAGTATATAGTTGTCTATCGTATAAGATGGTAACTTTGGTTTTGGTGCTGGTTTAATGCCCAACCGAGATCTGAAATGAAATCTTTACCGTTTCGTTACTTTCTAGTGACAAACTAGGCAGAAATCTTCGTTTAAGAAAAAAAAATGCTATTGTTCTTGAGGAATCTGCAACCGTATAGCTGGAAGAAGCAGCACAAGATATGAATTCTGACCTAGAGCGAGGAGAGCAGGAGGGCTGCCAGCATCCCGCCCGCCTTATGCCGTGACGCTGTGTTCTCTGATTCCTTCATCCGTTGCTCTCAGAAACCGGAATAGTCGGGGGACTTTTGAGAACCATCAAGCTCTCTGCAGCTGCGGCGCTTGGTTTATTGCTCTCAGCTGGCACTTGAACCCCGGTCTCTGGCTTTGGAGCGATTCCCAGCTCCGATCCCTGGAGCTTTCTCTACAGCTGTGTGACACCGTGCTGACCCTGAGTGAGGATAGGAAAATAGAAGCCATGCCAAGCCAGAGTTTCTTTTTCATTTGGAGTCTGGCTGCCTGCCCATGACCAGGGTTACATAATGGGAAACACAGGCAGGGCTGCGGGGCCAGCGCTTCACCAGTCAGCCTGGGGCTCCATCCTGCCATGCCATACATCTTGCAGGCTGAGCCTCCGCCTGTCGATTGCAGTATGGAGGTCTCCCGCTTCTGTTTGTTTTCATTTCTAGCTTTCCCTTTCCTGTGCCTCATCCCAATGTCCTGTGTAGAGATCAAGGGGGGTCGCAGGTAAATTGAGAAGGGGGAAAGGTAACTGGGAGATGTTGGGTAATTTCAGGACATTTAGGTGAATGTGTGGGTACCCACTTACGTACTTTTCACCTTCCCGGTTTCCCTCATTTCGCTCTGGTGGTCCAGCGACAGCATTTAATAAGGAGACATGAGACTTTGAGCCTTGTGGATGTAATGAAAACCATTTGTTCAGATTATTGGGAGAGGATAGGAATTGTATTTAGGCAGGGTCAACTTCTGTTACATCTTTCCACTGCTGCAGAAAAAAAAATATATATTCCCAGAGATGGATAGACTGCACATGTGAACTTGCTTGGTAAATTATCATGTTTTTGATATTCCGCAGTCCTGCAGCTGCACTTTTCACTTTTTTATTCCCCCCCCCCCAAGTTTAAAAAGTCTGCTGGGGATTAAGGGTTAATAATAATTTGTGTGGCCGAGATTTAACCCTTTCTCACCCATCCCCCGAGGTCACCAAATTAAATGTCCCCCAAAGTAATGGACATTGTTCTGGAGCGTCGGCGTCGTACGTGCATACCGCAGCACCTTAGAGCAGGGTAATAAGCGGGAGCCGCGCCAACGAAGCGCTGCCCCGCAGACGTCTCCCTCACCCCCTAGACATTCGCACGTTGACCTTGTTGTGTGCACTATTTGTGACACATCCCTCTCCCTGGTAACGGCTGCGGGTGATGTCACATAGAGGGGATTGTGAAGGAAGGGTTTGGTTGTGGAAGGAAAAGCTGCTGCTTTAGAACAAAACATTTCCAGGGTACCGGGGGCTTAGGAGGCATTCTTTCCAAAGCTTCATTATCTTTGTAGTGCCCATAGGGGGATGCACTATTAATAGTAAGGTCATTGGTGCTTCATTGCTGGACTGGGAATTCCGGTATGTTACCACAGCACTACGTGCGGTTTTTATATTAATAGATTGGCATTCAGAAATCCTGGAGAGGCGCGTTTACAACTATTGAATGATTTTCACATTTGTGTTGGAGAAAGGATAGATTTGCCTTTGCTTTAATATATGGGAATTGTCCTGTACGATCTGTAATGATGCAGAGCGCCACCTAGCATACGAATTCTGTGAAGGGAAGCTGTCACTATGATTCTGGACTATTATCTGTAATAATACATGTGTAGTGCTGCACATAAGGAGTCCAGATCACTTATTTTTTTCCTATTGTTCCTGGTTACACCGCTGTCAACACTTAAAGCTGCACTAAAATATACAGTCCGGACTGCTGTGCTCTGCACATGCAATGTACTTAAACACTGCTCTGTGTTAACAGGGAGAGGGGGGGGGGGGTAGCTATCTGGACTCCTTATCTGCAGTACTACTATGTAGTATTGCAGATAATAGTCCAGAAACATGGTGACGGATTCCTTTTAACAAAGCCTTAGCACATTTTAGACAATATTTTTTAAATAGATTATTCAAGAGTCAGACAAACCTCCCAGTGTGGCCAACCAGCGGTGGAGATCATACTTACCTGGTCCCTGCTTCGGGACCGGCTCTTCCGCTCTCTGCTGCCCTGAGATCAACATCCTTCAACGGAGTAAGGGGGAGCACATGTGATTCGCTGCAGTGGTGACCTGCTCCCCTTTCATAACATCACCAGTTGTCGTGACACAAGGGGAATCGTTCACTGCTGCCTCCTGGGATTGGCTGCAATGGTCACGTCTTTGATCTTAGCGCAGAAGAGAGGGGCCTTGGAGAATTCGACTCTGAAACCAGCGGAGGAGACCAGGTAAGTATGATCTCCACCGCTGGTTGGCCACTCTGAGAGGTCTGTCTAACTCTTAGATAACACCTTTTAAGGGTCCCAACAGCATAAATGACTTGTGCACAGGTAGATCAACAGACAGGACGGCACTGCTCCAACTCTCCTCCATGGCATCCAGGGAACATACTCTACAGCGGTGACACCGGGGCTCACAACAGACTTCAGTGGTGCTCAGTCTCAATAGGATAAATCGAACATGAGGTATGAAGATAAAAGATGGCACTCACCGATAAAAAGTCCAATTCTTACTTTATTGTTCCACATAATTACAAGAATACAGGCAGACGGTAGGGGTGCAGGACGCCACAAAGGCACCATGAGGCGACGGCCGTTTCGCGTAGGATCACGCTTCCTCGGGCCTCCTGAGGAATCGTGATCCTACGCGAAACGGCCGTCGCCTCATGGTGCCTGTGTGGCGTCCTGCACCCCTACCATCTGCCTATATTCTTGTACCTATGTGGAACAATAAAGTAAGAATTGGACTTTTTATCGGTGAGTGCCGTCTTTTATCTTCATACCTCAAGAATAAATGACTTGACTTGTCATTTGAGAGAGCAAGACATCTATCTTTTTATGTGCATGTTACACTATGACTGTCAGGCGATACTGACCGTTCTTTTACGCTATATCTGGGTGTGCCAGCCATTCGGTAGGTGGGGGGGGGGTCATCTAGATCTTCATTGTATTTTGGGCCAAGGGCACTCCTTTGGTCAGTGTGTGCTCTCAATTTGATTTCCACATCTTGGAGCAATGTTAAGGACAAACACACAGGAAGATAAAGCTGTCCTTTATCCATTCTCTTCTGGCAGTATCATATCTCCTTGTGAGCAAAGAAGTGGTGTTGAAATCAGATGTGCCCAATCCATCAAACCCGGGAAAGTATTGGCAGCTCAGATACACATTAGATCATAACGTGATTCCACCATCAGCCGGTTTAGTTTTCAAAATTTATTTTTACGACTTCTCTTTTGTTCCTCTTTTCCTTTCTAGAATTCGCTCTTCTGGGGTATCCTATCCCACAATCTGATCCTCCCCGACGACTCTAACTTGAAGCCATGGCAGGCAGGGCTTTTAATCCATTTTCTTTTTTTTTTTTTTTTTTAACATTGTCATTTTTTTCTCTCTCTCCATTTTTACCACAGTGTTGGCTGTTATTTTCTTCTTGGGAAGCAATCTTTCATCTCTGCCTTAAAAGCTGGAGCAACTATTTCAATGTAATGAGATCTGCTGAACTTTCAAGCAGTGCTTGCTCAAAAACAGGGGTGTATTGGGTGGTTGTCTTTAGATCTGTACAAGAAAAGGGCAGTGTCCTAGAGGATGATAAAACATCTGTGGGAGATATGGGTGGTCAATGTCTATGACTTCACTAAAACTAAATGCTAATTGTCTTATTTTTATTTAATTTTTTTTTTGTCTTTTCCAGCCTCATTTTATATATTGGTAGTATGCCATATCAGGAAATAGTATAGGAGAAGCCAAAAAATGTATCTGCTAATAGTTGGAGAGCTCATTGCTAAATTAATCATGTTAGAGCCAGCACACATAAGGGTCAATGCAGAATGAGAACCAGAAATCTTATTATTTACAGTGATGTTAAATAATGTCGCCATCATTTTTACGACAATTTCGGAACTTTAAACATATTTCCTCATGGCTTTCTTGCCAATCTGTCAGCAGGATATTTTAATGGTTTATAATAGGTGTAAACAGCAGGCTGTAACATGCTGACTGATATTGAAGGTAAGTTCTGTGTATTTGAAGTTTCCCTGGATGCTCTGCTCAGTCTCTAGAAGCCGAGATGTTTGGCTATGTCTGTATAAAAAAAATATAAAGTTACTAAAGGTATATGCAATGTATACTTACCTAATGTCTCGGGTGATCTCTAAGATCCAATATTGGTCGCTTATTTTCCTCCCGAGTCCTAAACATTTTGACCCTCTTTGAACTTGATAAATGTGTCCTTTTTTTCTTTTTTTTTCTTTTTTCTTTTTTTTTACCCGTAGTAACGATGTAACTGTACTTGTAATATTGTGTAGTATTTCTTTTATGGGTATTTTGTTAATTTTCTCCTGAGCAGTTTTTAAGATTTCCTTCTTTATGCTTCTAGGAAATTAAGAGATCTTGACTTTTTGCTACCATCACCTAAAATCTCTACCCCCCCTCCCCATTACAGTAATAGTTGAATAGTTTTAAGCAGGGCGGAGTCGGAGGCAATTTTGGGTACCTGGAGTCGGCAAAAAATGAAGCGACTCCAACTAGATTTAAATTGGAATAAAAAAATTAAAAAAGCAAGTTTAAATGTCCCAATTCACAAAAAGTTATAATTAATTACCGTATTTTTCGCCCTATAAGGCTACTTTCACACTTGCGTTCGGGGTTCCGCTTGTGAGTTCCGTTTGAAGGCTCTCACAAGCGGCCCCGAACGGATCCGTACAGCCCCAATGCATTCTGAGTGGATAAGGATCCGCTCAGAATGCATCAGTATGGCTCAGTTTCGCCTCCGTTCCGCTCAGTAGGCGGACACCCGAACGCTGCTTGCAGCGTTTTCGTGTCCGCCTGGCCGTGTGGAGCCAAACGGATCCGTCCAGACTTACAATGTAAGTCAATGGGGACGGATCCGTTTGACGTTGACACAAAATGGTGCAATTTCAAACGGATCCGTCCCCCATTGACTTTCAGTGCAAAGTCAGGACGGATCTGTCTGACTAACAATTAGACTTAGATTTTTTTTCTGAAATATATAATGCAGACGGACTTTAGCAAAATGAGAATGCAGCACACTATAAAAAGTGGGTGCAGGTCAGGCCAGTGTGGACCAGCACCTGGGTCCAGTATAATAGAGAGGAAAGAAGGCCAGCAGCACTCCAAAAGTATCAAAAAAGCGTGTGGTTTATTCACCCAGAGTCAGCAGCGACGTTTCAACAGCTTGTTGCTGTCTTTTTCAAGCCCAGTGCACATGTGTTACAAACATTACATTATAAAAATACATCAATCAAACATAAATTGACATCAATTATTACATATAAATCAAAATTCATAGATATAATAATCCATGTGGGTAAACAAACTCATGTGATACCACAGCAAAATTGTCAAGTACAGTACATATTAATGATATATTATTAATTACATAGCGTTTCAAACATGTGAAAAGTACTGTAACCAATGCTAATGAGTGCAGGTGTATCCCCTAATTTTCGTGGAATTAAAACTCACGGTCAGGTGGGAAACTGTATGGAGCCAGCATCACGATCACCGCGGCGTTCCCATTCAGTGAACTACGCATGCGCGAGAGGATCAAATATCGCGATTCCTCAAGCGTCTGGAGACTGACTAATGGCCACATCAAAGAGGGCCGAAACAACCTAACAGTCAGTATGCGCATGTCCAGGCTGAGATAAGGGCCTCCCATCAGTCATCACATGATCGCTGTCATGTGACTGGATGACATCAAATACAAAAAATAGGTTTTTATACTGATAGTAAATTTAGGAGAATATTATGTTAATATAGGAGTCTAGATCGCTGCAATCCTGGGATACCCACAGTGTACAAATGTGGGCTTCCTGGATTCAGCGTCTTATCAACCCAATATGCTGGCCAAAGAGGAACAACCTAGCATGCACATAAAGTGGAGGGTAGGTGTCTTGCGACAGTGATGAGCCGCGTTAGCGGCTCCATCAGTGTCAATTTAGGAGGATAGTGACGTCGCCAGGGGGCTCCCCTCGAACCGCCAATTGTCCCCCACAAGAACACCTAATTCTCCCACCCTTGCACTACGTGTCCATGCCAGAGCTACATATAGCAATAATAATGATGATAACCAAAGCTCATTAGGGCAGAAAATAAATGTATATAAGAAAACTGTATGGGTAGGCTCCTAAACCAGCTTGGGTTACACCCCGCATCTCCGCTGAAACAGCAGTCCAGTCATCCTGTATGTGGATAAAGTACAAAAAAACATGGGTAGCCATCCGGATCAGTGATGCACTTCACGCCATACAGCGCCTCAGTCATGACCCCGACAGATTGGTGAATCTAAAAACAAAGAAAAAAGAAAAGTTTTAAGAGAAACCTTTCGTACAAAAATAGTGGTTAATTCACTTGATTGTTATATATACATGTGCGTTCAACCTACAGTAGGGAATACAGATCGAGCGGTACCTGGGGTGAGACAACACTAGTCCACCCTGAAATCAACATTTAACCCATTGGGTCTTAACGTTTTCAAAGTATAAATCCAGAATAGCTCACGCTTTTTGAGGAGAGATTGTCTGTCTCCCCCCCCCTTCCCTCGTCTACCCAATTCTATCTGCTCCAATATGCGAAATTTTAAATCATTCTGTGTGTGTCCTACCTCTTTGTAGTGTTTGGACACAGGCAAGTCCATTTTCTCTTTCCTAATGGAGTAGCTGTGTTGATTTAACCGTGTCTTCACATCCCACGTGGTCTCCCCCACATACCACCTCCCACATGGACATGTCAGCTGGTAGACCACGTAGGATGAGTCACAAGTCAAATATTGGGTAATCTTAATCATTTTGTTTTTATCATAAGCTTACAATTTATACAATGATAGCAAGGGTAGCAGCCGGTCCGAGTGGAGCCACACAGTGCTCTCACGCTGGTCTTGGCACTACCCACATCAGATTTCACCAGTCTGTCACCCAAATTGTACCCTCTACGATAAGAGAATAAGGGAGGTATATTAAATTCCTCCACCTGAGGAAAACTATTCCCTATCAACCTCCAGTGTTTCCGAATGACAGCCGCTATTTGCGGACTGTCAGTACAAAACTGGGAGATTAAGGGAATACGTGTTTTTTTTGGGGGCAGCCTTGGCGCTGATAGTAGTGGAATTATTGTCCACTCGCAAGATGGTTTCTTTGACCAATTTCTTGGGATACCCCCGAGTGGCAGATTTTTGACCCATTTCATCAAATCTCCTATGTCTCATTTGTCCATCCTTCACAATCCTCTGTACACGGAGGAACTGACTGAAGGGCAATGACCGGATCATGGAGCGGGGGTGATGGCTGTCATACCGCAACAAGGTATTTTTATCGGTGGGCTTCACAAACAGATCGGTACTCAGACCCCGTCCCACGATCCGGACCTCCGTGTCTAGGAACTGCAATCTATCAGTAGAATGGACCACAGTGAATTTCACTGTCGGATCGATTTCATTGAGAAATACGTGGAACGCGAGGAGGCCCAACGTGTCGCCCGTCCACACCAAGAAGATATCGTCAATATAGCGCCACCACCCCAGAACTTGTCTGAAGTGGTGGCTGCCATAAATGGACGACTCCTCAAGGTGGGCCATGTAGATGTTAGCATAAGTGGGCGCCACGTTGGACCCCATCGCCGTCCCACGCATCTGGACAAAGAAATCGTCCTGGAATAGAAAGTAATTTTTAGTTAAAACAAATCTCAGCAACGACAACATGAAGGTTTGGCACACTTCGGAATATTCAGAATTTTTAAGGCATATTTCTACTGCCTGCAGGCCCAGCTCATGGTCGATCGACGTGTATAAACTACACACGTCAAACGATACCAGAGCTGCGCCCGCAGGGATATCAAGGTTATCAATTTTGGACAAAAAAATCACTTGCCTCTGATAAACGATTTCGTGGAGATAGCAAATCGACGCAGCATTTTATCAAGAAAAATTGCCACATTACAGAAGAGGGACCCCCTCCCGGACACGATAGGTCGGCTGGGGTGGGGGGGGGGGGGAAGGGGGCACCACTCCCTTGTGGATTTTAGGCAAGGTGTACAAAATGGGCGTACACGGCTTATCACAATATAGATAAGAAAAAAGTTTATCATCAATGATATCAGCCTCACGGGCCTGATTTACAATATCCCGCAACTCTCTTAGTAAGCCAAATTTGGGATCCTGTGTGAACCGTTTGTACACCTGTGAGTCATTAAGTTGACTATGGATCTCCCGGATGTACTCACTGGTGTCCATGACCACAACCCCACCACCCTTGTCAGCCGACTTAATGGTGAGGCTGTGGTCGGAGGCCAGAGAGCACACCGCGGTGATCTCATCTGATGTGATATTGCCATATCGGAGGCAATTATCCTCAGAAACGCTTTAATTCGTCGATGTCCCTCCGTATCGCTAGAAAAAAGCATCAGCAGCTGGATGATCTACTACAGGGTTAAAATTGCTCTTGATATACAACCCTGTTTTACACAACGATAATTCAGTTGGTCTGTCCCCATCGCCTCTAGGGGTTTGACACTGTGTTGAAAACCATATCTTAAGTTTAATGCTCCGTAGAAACCTGTGTAAATCCAGCTCCATGCCAAACCAATCCGTCTTGGACACGGCAAAAAGAGAGGCCCTTGTTCAATACGGATTGTTGTGCATCATTTAAGGTAGAGGAAGAGATATTTACCACTGTGTCCTCTTTTTGTTCAGTGCTTTCTGACGTTGGGGGTCTGAGATTTTTGCTTCTGTCCTCTCCATTTGTGATGGCGTTTACCGCCTCTCCTGGTTCTATTGGATCTGAACCCAGTCCTAAAAAGATTTTGGGAGTGTTGCTTGAAGATTAGCCTCTCCCCATTCCTGGCTCTCATGATTTTGGTGTCGGGGTCGCATATTTCTTTTATCAGGGAGGTGATTCTGCCTCCTATCACCTCCTCTGGTACGTTTAGGGTCTCGTTGTAAACGGATACCATAGTTTGCATTATAGGAGCGGATCCGTCTGTGCAGATACCAGATGGATCTGCTCCGAACGCAAGTGTGAAAGTAGCCTTAGATGCACCTGCCCATAAGACGCACCTAGGTTTTTGAGGAAAATAAGAAAAAAAATATTTTTAACCAAAAGGTGTGTTTTTGGTGGGTTTTGAGCTAATGGTGGTCTGTGGGTGGCACTGTTATGGGGGCATCTGTGGGTGGCACATATATAGCATCTTATCTTATGTGTCATCCACAGATCCCCCCCATAACAGTGTCCCTGTGTAGTGAATGGGGGCCAGCATCTGTTTCTGTAATGGCAGCGGGGCCCGGTGCCTGCTTCATTCATAAAGTGGGCGGAGCAGGCGCGTGACATAGTGAGCTACGCTACGAGTGCCCACCCGGCCTCCTGACTGCCAAGAAGTTAGTAGTAAGTAGTACAGCGCTAGATTTAAGATGATTGGAATACTTTAACAATACCCACAAGTTAGATATGATTACCGTATACTACAGTGAGCGCGGCCCGGTGTAGTAGTATACAGTGACTACACCGGGCCCCGCTGCCATTACAGAAACAGATGCCGGCCCCCGCCCCTCCTCCCTCTCAGCCTATTCACCGGACGGTCGCAGCATTGCATGCAGTGCGTCACGTTACCGCAAAACGATCACGTTAAGTGACCATGAAGAAGCATGCTTTTCATATGTTTCACTATATGGCACGCAACGCACAGTTAAGGAGCGGCAATACTTATACTTTCCATTGTGTTGTGTTCCGCTGTTACAGGGAACGCAACGCCCATGGTTAACCTAGCCTCTCACTGATAACTGATTAAGTAAATATGTTTTTTTGCAGGACTAGAGACACTTTTGTATAAGTGTAGGGAATGGATAGTCAATAGCTCAAGACTGAAGCTGAAAACCATTTGAAAGACTGCAGTCATTCAGCTAAGGCTATAAAAACTTGTAAACTCAGATTGTTAGCTTAAACTTTAAACATGACTATGGGATTCTACTAGGGAAATCATGTTTTAAAATAAATGCCCCTTCCCCTGCCCCGTCCTGGATCCCCCCACAGCCCGATCTTCAGCAGAAGATCAGCACACAAAGGAGAAGGCAGCGGCTTCCTAGCCAGTAGTTCTGTGGTAATGACATGTATGTTGCCTTTCTTTCCTTCAAGGAATGTATAAAATACATTTGCATATTAAATACAGAGGAGTCGGAGTCGGAAGTACCAAAAACTGAGGAGTCTGAGTCGGACCATTTATCTACCGACTCCACAGTCCTGGTTTTAAGGACATGGTTTTCCAGTCTCTAATTCTCATCCTTATACCTATGCACACGGCTGATTCAGATTTTTTTGGGCCTCAAAAACGGATCCTTGAAAAAAGCTTAATTTCTGCTCACTGTTTTTTTTTTCTTCTCACTCCTATCAATATAAAGGGCAGTTATCGCAGAAAATGGACAAAAATAGTACCAGCGTTGAAATTCTCGAATTAGCCACATGGATCCGGATGTGTTCACAGCCCCAACTTGTATGGATTGTTCTGTTTTCTGCTTTAAAAGATGAATAGAAAAAAAGAAATCACATGCATGAGGCCTAACTCTGTCCCCCGCAGTACAAATGGGACATGTAATGTTAAATTTGGTGCATATTTAACCCTTTTCTCTGCCAAAGACATCTCTCATATGTCTTGACAGGTTGGAACTTTAGTAGCCAAGGATGCACCTCGTAGGTCCTTGCTACTGATGCGCTGGATCTCAGGCTGTATAACAATCTCGGCTTTAAAACAGGACCAAGATCAAAACTGTAGCTGCGATATATCGTGAATTAGAAATGGGTCTCATTGAAAGCTGATTTCACAGTTACACAGCCCAAGATATGCCAGCAGAAAGCAGCTCCTGCCTCCTTCAGCCAGGGTGGTGGCAGTGGGGAGTACTGACAGGCAGCACAGGGAGAGAGAGCCACACAGAGCCTTCTCTCTTCCTGTGTGACTGCACTTGGTCCCAGGGGAAGGATAACATGCATGTTATCAACCCCCTTCCCCCATTAATCTTGCTCTCTGATTGTCACATATGGAAGGTGGGGGGGCGGCTTTTTTTTTCCCCCCATAAAAGGAATATAAAAAGGAGTGCTTACTTCTCTAGTCACCCCTCTGCACCTAATTCGATCGTCTGATGTTTACCAGCGTCCTAATCATGGCGCCAAATAAGTTGCACCAAACACGACACAAACATCAATAAAGTTAACATTTTACACTGCCGCTATCCTGTCCATACCTGATTTAGGGATCATGCACACGAGCGTGTGTGCCCCATGCCTGTGCTGCGGTCCACAATGTACTGGCACGATTTGTGTGCACGCAGTTTGTGGATGCAAATCCATTGACTTGAAAGGTTCTGCGATCTGCACCGCAAAACACATATATATTTTTTTAATCATTCATGTTTGTCACAAAGTTACCGAAAGGTGGACATAGTTGTCAACAGTCCGCCAAGGCAACTGCAATCATCAGTATGTCTGCTTTCATGCATATAAATTAAGGCCTTAGAGGTATGTGTGAACTTTGCATATATTGAGCATTTACTTTTTATGAGGTGTGATCCATATAACTTTCTGCTTGGGTTACACTTTTACCCCAATACCAATTTTTTTATTTTTTTTTCCCCATATTTAATGAAAAATTACCCCTTGATGTAAAGTTGCATGAAAGTGTCTGTGTGTATAAAGTGTTAAAATGCCACTCAGCAATGTGCCAAGTGTCTACTTAAATATATGGGTATGGCGGTTTAGTATGATTTATTTTATTTTTATTTTGTAATTTAGGTGATTAAAATGATATATGATAAACCACAATACTTTTTTTTTCTAATGAGATTTACGGGCAGCATTCAGGGAAAGTGCACAACGTATATCATGGGGGATCACTGTGACATCGCCGCTATTTTTTAATCCAGGATAACATTTTGTTAGACTGGCTTTGTACTACAGTATATTCAGTTTGAACTTTGGTTAAATGAGATATAAGTTCAACTTTCCATCAGGCTTCGGCATGCCTAATATGCTAGAGTCTATGTAAGAGAAAATGTGTGCATCCTTCAGGTCAGAGCCCAGGTCAAGTCTGTTATAGCCATAAGCTCTCAGATGGAGTTCATGCAGTGACCTTCTTTAATCAGTGGTGGTGAACGCTTCTTTGGAGTCGGGGGTGTATCACAGTATTTTACAAAGGAGCTATAATTACATCAGCAGATGCACCAGAATGAGCCAGATCAGCTTCTTAGAAGCAGAAATTCTTAAGAGAAGCATTACAGCATCCGCCCAAGATCGAGTTTTATTAATACTTCATTGTCATTTCTTAGCATGGTCACTTGATGACAAAACGATGTTTACATGGACTGGTCTGTAATTTATAGGCAGTAATATATAATCTCATTAATTTTACATCTTTGATTAGTTCCTTTCAGACCTGGCGTTTTAGGCTCTGCTCAGGTTATTTATCTAATGGATGCTTTTTCATATGTTTATTGGAAAACTTGACCGGCTCTGTATTATTTTACTGAAAGTCGATGCTGATGTGATAATTATTAGATTGCAGGGGTGTGGCCGCTATGACCCCCTTAGCGATCCTGAGAATGAGACCCCTTCTCTAAATGGAGCAGTAGTGTGCATGTTGGTCCACTACTCCATTCATTTCTATAGGATTGACGGCGCACTGGATTACTGCACCATTCTTAGATGGGACTGGTGGAACCCTTGTGCTCCTCGGCATTGCTGGGGGTGCCAGCAGTTGGATATCCCCCCCCCAATCAGATATTTATTGCCTATATTTTTATAGGTTATGAATAGTTTTCATGGGATAACCCTCTTAAGGCCTTCCATGGGGATTGGCATCTTTCAGCATCCCGTTTCTTCTTGGTTTTTCTTCTTGTCAAATTTCCCATGACACAGCTCCAAGGTCATCCTTCCATAAACTTAATAGATTGTCCCAACTGTGTGAACTTCACATTATTCTTCATAAAATGTGTTTTCAGTCATACAGCTCTTACACATTGTAATCATTGTAAGTAAATTATTTCACAGCTTATAGTAAGATTATCTGAATAACGGCTCCTCTCGTCTTTCAAAGGTCTCTATTTCACTGACAGGCACTTAGTGCCACGTGGACTATTTATTAATTCTTGGTGTGGTTAATAAGCCTTTCTGATAATCTAAATTTGCAACTTGTTTTTCTGTTTGTTTTTGCTGGTCACAATACGTCTTGGTCTCCTTTCATCACCTCTTGTTTGCATTTAGGATTTGAGCAAATAGCCAACCACACATGCCCACCATTTGGGTTCTTTGATCAGAGTGACAGGATGAGCGTGTTCTTTGCCATAGTTAATCAACTAAATGTCAGACTTTGCCATGTGGTCAGCAAATATCCCCAAAAAAATTTTTCCTGTTTTTTAAAGAACTGTAGTCAGAATGTCCTGTATGCAACTTGCACCTTCCAGTACAATCTGAAGTGGCAATTACAGAAGCAAAGTTTACAGTCACTACAGTAATCCAAAAGTTTACAGCAGTTTTGCTCATGTTTAAACTGATGATCTATCCTCTGAATAGATCATCAGCATCTGATCGGCAGGGGTCCGACACCCGGGACCCCCGCCGATCAGCTGTTTGAGAAGGCAGCGGTGCTCCTCTAGCGCCGCAGCCTTCTCACTGTTTACCGCAGGCCCAGTGACGTCACGACTAGTATCAACTGGCCTGGGCACGACTAAGCTCTGTTCACTTGACTGGAGCTTAGCCCCGCCCAGGCCAGTTGATACAAGTCGTGACGTCACTGGGCCTGCGGTAAACAGTGAGAAGGCCGCGGAACTACTGCCAGCGCCGCTGCCTTCTCAAACAGCTGTTTGGCAAGGGTCCCGGGTGTCGGACCCCCGCCGATCAGATGCTGATGATCTATCCAGAGGATAGATCATCAGTTTAAACAAACTGCAGAACCCCCTTTAAGTATCATGTGTTTGGAGCGACAAACAGTTTCTGGCTCTTGGTATTGTGACGCCATAGGCGCTAAGTGTACCTTTATATGTCACGCCCCATGCCTTTGTGTGAAATTGTAGTTGCATGGAGGGTACAGTAAGGGCCTGTAGACTACTCTTAAGACCTATATCATGGCTATGATGGCACTCCAGCTGTTGTAAAACGACGACTCCCGAGATGTACACTTACTTGTTCTCAGTACTCCATAGAAATGAATGGAGCATGCTGGGGGTTATAGCTATACCACAGCCGGAGTGT
The DNA here is from genome assembly GCF_905171765.1 of Bufo bufo. Lineage (NCBI taxonomy): Eukaryota > Metazoa > Chordata > Amphibia > Anura > Bufonidae > Bufo > Bufo bufo. Next base: position 130,214,104 of record NC_053391.1, on the reverse strand, counting down.
CGGAGGTTAGCCATCACTGTCATATGTGATGTAATGTCATTGCATAGCTTTTATAGTCAATGATTTGCTCAGCCATGTGCACAAACATGAAATGTGATTTCACAGTTAAATGATGATGCATCAGAGTATATCATTGCAAGCCAGTCCCATCGGCTCCTGGCGCATGTGCAGTAAAGCGAGGTGTTCCGACCTAGGCTCTGGGGTGGATTGTGATGATGTATCCTGGCCTGTGGGACATCAATCAAGCCAGGACTGCATGACTCCTCGGGAGACAGAGACCACTAATGTGACTGTTCATGGGCAATTAAAATACAGCACACCCTACTTTATCATTTAACTTTATGCTGCTGCAGCATAAAATCTGGTGGCCCATTTTCTTTAATTACTTATATCCCAATTTGTGTAAAAAAAAAAAAAAAGTGCTATTGATTCCCAGAAACCTTGATTTTGTATCCAGGTCAGTGATGGTAGAATGAGTTCTCTGTGAGAGCTACTAGTGGACCCCCAGAAGGTGCGGATGCCACACTGCACATGGAATTGTTCCTTATGAAACAATCTGTCACAGTTTTAGCGAGTCAGCAGCCGTCAAGTATTTTCAAGACTTTTTCCCTAGTCTAAAGCAAAGGTCAAAACAGGTGTCATTGTAAGAAACATAAAGAAGTTCTTGAAGTGCAAGGAGCTGTTGAAGAAGCCTGCTGGTATGGAGCAGCTTGGAACAGCTTTTTTTATGCAGGCTTCCTGATCAAACACAATGCCGAAAACAATATGGAGCTGGTTTGAGATTCTGATGAAGAATTACTGTACAAAGTGGTGCAGGATGTCCCATACTGTCCATGTCCTTAGCACTCATCTCAATAATTTCAACAAGATTACGGGAGAGTCCTTGGAAGAGCAAGACTGGTGTTTCCGCTAGGATATAAGAGAACTACTAATGGCAAAAAAAAGTGTGTTGGGAATTTTGCTGCAATTCACATGTATTACACGATGATTTGGCAGTGGATTTGCCCTGGTTTTCACCCCTCTACACTGAAGGAATTGACATGCTACGGATATAAAAATCTGCCCTGCAGGTTAGCTTCTGTGCAGATCCCCCCCCCACAGTGTTTGTTAACATCTCATTCACTTTACTACAGATGTGTACCACTGCCGATTTTCTGGCCACAAATTCAGAAGGAAAAGTTGTAGCGTTTCTGCTACAGGTGAACGGAGACTACATTTATAGGCCGATTTGTGAACGTCATTTTCTGTATGACCGCCGGTCTTGAAAAACGACTCACTTGTTAATCTTTTGTGATCATTTTGCATATAACTTAATACAAATGCATGTACGTTTTTATTATTTTTTTTCCTGACTTTGTGACCAAAAAGATGGAAAATCACTTATCTCATTGAGAAAAGGTAGATTTTAAAATATTACTGTGCTGTCACGCAGCAAATTTTATGGGAAATCATAGCGGCCTTCTGATCTTTTGGAGAAATAAGCATTTTGGAAGCCAGGAACAAAATTGTTACAAAGTGTCCGATTGTGAGTTATCAGGCTTTTAAATGCTAGGTACCGGAACCGTATTGAGGAAAGTCTGTATTATAGGATTGTTGTGTTTTTGTAATGCAAATCAAAGCAACGGTTTACTAGGAGGACCTTGGTTGCATTTCTCTTTCGTCTTGAATCTTTTTCCACTTTACTTGCTGGATGTGCAGAAATTTTGAAATACTTAATCATAAATTCTACAAATGCTGGAATTCACTGTGCACGCTGAGGGATGGCTTTACATCCTGCTCAGCGGAGTCCGTTCTCAGCATTCAGAAGACTTTCCTCGGTGAGGAGCTAAAAATAAAGCAGGGCTTGCGACAAAGCAGTCAGTGAGGAAGTTGAGGTAACTGTACTTCTGTTGGACCCTTTTTCCCAATGATTTCAGAAAAATGGCAGTTTTAAGAAAAGCCATAAAAACTATTCTTACATCATTCACCTTCAAGACGAAATAATTTCAGCTTTCACAGAGGAATTCCCCAGCGAGAGATGATTACACTGAAAAAGTGCAGAGCTCCCCCCTCCCTCCCTTTTTTTTAGTGAAGGAAAAACTGTTGAACGCTAATTGGAAGGAACTAGTTACACGGCTAGAAATCTTTATTGGGCACTGCTTTATTCTTCATAGCCTCATGTAGAGGATTTCCCGGGTGTCTATTATTTAGCTTAAGTAGCAGTAATCGCTAATAGAGGAGGATGGCGCCACACGTAGAAAGGTGTACGTAAATGCCGACATACCTAGCTGCTTCATTATTGTTTTTTTGTGTTTTTGACTCTAAAGCCTAATGGTTGGTTTACACAGCCCAGTTGTCAGCCGATTATTGAGAAAGAACATTTCTAGGAACGCTCAGATAGGAACGCTCCGAAATAGGCCTGTGTAAATGTGCTCCTCATCCACCCGATGAGGGAGCAAAACGCTTGTCCAGTTGGTAAATAATCTTTCATGCATCACATTAAATCATCTTTTCTGGGCAGCAGATCCTGCTTTGTGAACAGAGATCTTCTGCCCAGAAACAATGAATGTGTCCCTATACCCTGAAAGTGATCCCTGCATGTAAATGTAGTTCTTCATCTCCACTGACGAGCAGCTCTGCAATTATCGGGAACGCGCAGTCCTACCTTCAGACACCAGGACTCGTGTACCTGTCACCTATGCACCCTATACAGCTATGTACAATGTATTCAGAACATTTTCAGATCCTTTCACCTTTTTCACTTTTTGTTATGTTGCAGCTAAAATAAAATAAGTATTTCCCCCATCAATCTAAACTCAACACCCCATAATGAGAAGGTGAAAATAGGATTTTAGAAACTTTTGCAAGTTTATTAAAAAGGAAAAACTAGAATTTTGCATGGACATAAGTTTTCAGATCCTTTGCAGTGACACTTGAAATTTAGCTCTGGGCAGCTTCTCTTGGTCATCTTTTGAGATGTTTGTACACCTTGATTGGAGTCCATCTGAGGTAAATTCAGATGACTGGACATGATTTGGAAAGACACACCAATGTCTGTATAAAGTCCCACAGCTGGCAATGTATATCGGAGCAAAAAAACAAGCCATGAGGAGCAAAGAGCTGTCTGTAGAGCCCAGAGACAGGATTGTATGTGGGCACTGATCTGGAGAAGGTTACAAAAAATTTCTGCTGCACTGCAAGTTTCCAAGAGCACAGTGGCCTCCATGATTCTTAAATTGAAGAAGTTTGGAACAGCCAGGACTCTTCCTAGAGCTGGCCTCCCCACGAAACTGGGTAATCGGGGGAGAAGAAAGGTGACCAAGAACCCAATAGTCACTCTGAATGAGCTCCAAAGTTCGTGTGTGCACAAGGGAGAAAATTCCAGAAGGTCAACCAGCACTCCATCAATCTGGGCTTTATGGCAGAGTGTCCAGAAAGAAGCCCTTCTTCAGTAAAAGACACTTGAAAGCCCACCTGATGTTTGCAAAAAAGCACCCAAAGAACTCTCGGACTGTGAGAAACCAGATTCTCTGGTGTGATGAAACCAATAACTTTTTTACCTTACTTCTAAGGGTCATCTTTAGAGAAAACCAGGCACTGCTCATCACCTGCCCAATACCATCCCTACAGTGAAGCATGGTGGTGGCAGCGTCATGCTGTGGGTGTGTTTTTCAGCAACTGGGTCAGAAAGACTGGTCAGGGTTGAGGGAAAGCTGAATGGAGCAAAGTACAGAGATATATTCTTTATGAAACCTGATCCAGAGTGCTCTGGACCTCAGACTGGATCAAAGGTTTATTCCAACAATGACCCTAAGCACAAAGCCAAGACAACACAGGAGTGGCTTAGGGACAACTGTGAATGTCCTTGAATGACCCAGCTAGAGCCCTGAGTTGAACCCAATTGAACATCTCTGGTCCCACCACAGACTGGTCCCATCCAGCCTGACCAAACTTGAGAGGACCTGCAGAGAAGAATGGCAGAAAATCCCCCAAATCCAGGGCTGTGGAGTCGGTAGATAAATGGTCCGACTCCGACGTTTTTTTGGTACTTCCGACTCCTCTGTATTTAATATGTAAATGTATTTTATACATTCCTTGAAGGAAAGAAAGGCAACATACATGTCATTACCACAGAACTACTGGCTAGGAAGCCGCTGCCTTCTCCTTTTGTGTGCTGATCTTCTGCTCAAGATAGGCCAGTGGGAGGATCCAGGAAGGGGCAGGGGAAGGGGCATTTATTTTAAAACATGATTTCCCTAGTAGAATCCCATAGTCATGTTTAAAGTTGAAGCTAACAATCTGAGTTTACAAGTTTTTATAGCCTTAGCTGAATGACAGCAGTTTTTCAAATGGTTTACAGCTTAAGTCTTGAGCTATTGACTATCCATTCCCTTCACTTATACAAGTGTCTAGTCCTGCAAAAAACATATTTACTTAATCAGTTATCAGTGAGAGGCTAGGTTAACCATGGGCGTTGCGTTCCCTGTAACAGCGGAACACAACACAATGGAAAGTATAAGTATTGCCGCTCCTTAACTGTGCGTTGCGTGCCATATAGTGAAGCATTTGAAAAGCGTGCTTCTTCATGGTCACTTAATGTGTTCGTTTTGCGGTAACGTGACGCACTTCATGCATTGGCCTTTATTCTTACAGTAGAGAAGTACCGTATTTTTCGCAAAAGTGGGGGAAAAATAGCAGTGCGTCTTATGGGGGGCGAATGCTACGACCGTCCGGTGAATAGGCTGAGAGGGAGGAGGGTCTAGGGGCCGGCATCTGTTTCTGTAATGGCAGCGGGGCCCGATGCAGTCACTGTATTCTACTACACCGGGCCCCGCTCACTGTAGTATACGGTAATCATATCTAACTTGTGGGTATTGTTAAAGTATTCCAATCATCTTAAATCTAGCGCTGTACTACTTACTACTAACTTCTTGGCAGTCAGGAGGCCGGGTGGGCGCTTGTAGCGTAGCTCACTACGTCACGCGCCTGCTCCGCCCACTTTATGAATGAAGCAGACATCGGGCCCCGCTGCCATTACAGAAACAGATGCTGGCCCCCATTCACTACACAGGGACACTGTTATGGGGGGGGGGGGGGGGGGGGGAAATCTGTGGATGACACATAAGATAAGATGCTATATATGTGTCATCTACAGATGCCCCCACAATGATCCCCCATAACAGTGCCACCCACAGATGCCCCCATAACAGTGCCATCCACAGACCATCCACAGTTTTTCCTCCTCAAAAACCTAGGTGCGTCTTATAGGGTGAAAAATACGGTAATTAATTACTTTTTGTGAATTGGGACATTTAAACTTGCTTTTTTTTAAAAAAATTTCCAATTTAAATCTAGTAGGAGTCGGTTCATTTTTTGCCGACTCCAGGTACCTAAAATTGCCTCCGACTCAGACTCCACAGCCCTGCCCAAATCTAGGTGCCCAAATCTATGTGTGCAAACCTTGTAGCATCATACCCAAGAAGATTGGAGGCTGTAATCACTTCCACAGGTGCTTCAAGTACTGAGTAAAGGGTCTGAATATTTGTCTGTGCAAGATTTTAGTTCTTCCTTTTCAGTAGATTAGCAAAAGTTTTTTGTTTTTATTTTGTCATTATGGGTATTGAGTGCAGAATGATGGGGGAATTTATTATTATGATTGCATTGTATGTGTAAGCATAAACAGGTTTGCATGGGGTGTTGTGAATTTTCTAATTACAATCTACTTTCAGTATTTGGATCTGTTGCTAGCTTTTTAAAATTACGAAATAAATTATTCTAAAGGGATTTTCCAGCATTAGATAAGAGTTCCATGGCCATAAAATGTGAAAATGGCAACATTTGTAAATCATTTAGCTTTTAGATTTTTGTACGAATCCTGCACAGTGCTCCAAGTCTTGTTTGTTATATTTACAATGTTAGCATTCTATATTAAGGGAGAAGATTGCAGCAGGGCAGGAATGATGCAAAATGCGTAAATTAAGCACTACAAATGTTCTTGTTTTGAGATTTAATGTTTTATCTAATAAAATAAAAAAATAAATGAAATGGACAAGCTTTTTCATGAACCTGGCTAAAAAAGTTCTAAAGACAGTTGGTAAGTAAAAGTTCCCAACAATCATTTACTAGAGGGTCATTTACTAACTGATATACACCAGTTTTCTGGTGTATACCTGTTGCGGATTGCGGCACAAAGGTTATTTTGTGCTGCAATCTGCGACTTTTACCCGCTCGCTCCAGGTCTAAAAAAAGGGAGGATGGCGGGGAAAGAGGCGTGCCGCCAGGCCTATCTCATTTACTATTTTCTACACCTGTTTTAGGCTTAGAAAATTTTTCTAAATTTATGCCTGCAAGGAAGCTGGCGTAGATTTAGACCGGCAGTGGATGCGCCGAAGTTATGTAGAGGCCGGCACCTCTACATAAGTTCAGTGGATCCAGCGCAGAGGTTAAGACCGGCGTCTAAAATGCCGCTCTTAATAAATGACCTACTATATGCATAGGCAAGGATTTACACATAAAGGGAAGCCTGGGTAATAATGGTGATGTTGAGAACTGAACCACTGTTATCCTAAAAGCATTCTTAAGGCTCTGTTCACATTTACTTGACAAACCCATTATTATAATTATATATATATATATATATATATATATATATATATATATATATTTTTTTTTACGGGGCAAAATAAATAGATTATATCGGTTTCATCATCTGTCATGAATTCCATGAAGCTGTAATGCCAATTTGCATAGTGCCTTTTTGTGCATTTCCCTTTTATATTTCTGTTTTTGTTTTTTTGTTTTTCAAAGAAAACCCCCATAAGGGCAAAAAAAATAAACAAAACCTTGTACCCGAATACAATTCCCAAAAGTTGCCTGAACTGCAAATTTTTTATAAAATATTATCTTCCCATTAACCCACCACCAGGTGGTGAATTAGTGTTATACATAAAAAAAAAAGGAAAAAAAGAAACTATCCATAAAAGCGTTCTCCAGGAATGTTATACTGATGTATCCTCAGGATAGGCATTCAGTATCTGATCAATGGGTGTTATGACATACCCTGATCAGCAAAGGTCCTGGTGTCAGACCCCTGCCGGGCAAATATTGTCTGTCCCAAGAATAGAGAGAGTTTTTTATTTTATTTATTTATTTATTTATTTTAGCTTGCAACTGCCACTTTTGCATTGCCATCGGCCTACAACAATCATCATTATTTACGCCAGAAACTAGCGTAAAAAATTACTAAAATCTACGGCAGCTTTCAGCTGTCATAGATTTTGGACATAAATGACATGCCTCCTCCGGCAGTGCATGTCCTATCGAGGCCGATGTAGCGCATGCCGGACTTCATAAATCAGGGCCTTTGTCTTATCTTTAAGTCTGAATAGTTACAAAACCTTCTGTTGTATTACTGGCTTTGAAGATATTTAGAGAAGAATAGAATGTCACTGTGATAAAAATTTAGTTTTTAGCTTTTTTTTCCTTTTATTCCAAGCAGGGTACCTTTTTGGCAATTAATAGGATGATGAATGATAGTGCTTCTACAGCACTTTCAGTTGTTGTGTGCAGTGATTACATTTTACCTTGTTTTGAAAGTGGAGACCTCTTATATGACTGTTTTGCCACAAAAGTCCAAATGTCGGAATTCCCCATCCATTGCAGTTAAATGGTTTCTGTCACCTGAAAAATGGGTATTAAGCTGGCTGACATTAGCGATGTGCTAATGTCAGCTGAACAGAACTATATTAGTGACATCTCCCTGCCTGAAGCCATTACTGAGGAAAAACAAACATTTTATAATATGCTAATTAGCCTCTAGGAGGAAAAGGGGGGCATTGCACCTGCTCCTAGAGGCTTCGTTTGTCCACCTATTTTCACGCCCTTCTACTCTTGATTGACAGGGCCAGGGCAGCGCAGTGAGGGAAGGACGCTCGGCGGCTGCTGGCTTCCTCACTGCGACTGCGCTGATTACGTCAGAGTGCTCCCGGAAGAGAAGACAGCTGGCATCGCCGAGAAGGAGATTTGAGTGACGTCGCTGGATCCTTCTACAGTGGATATAAAAAGTCTACACACCCCTGTTAAAATGTCAGGTTTCTGTGATGTATAAAAATGATCAAGATAAATCATTTCAGAACTTTTTCAACCTTTTAGGGCTCTTTCACATTTGCGTTGTTCTTTTCCGGCATAGAGTTCCGTCGTCGGGGCTCTATGCCGGAAAAATCCTGATCAGGATTATCCCAATACATTCTGAATGGAGAGAAATCCGTTCAGGATGCATCAGGATGTCTTCAGTTCAGACCGGAACGTTTTTTGGCCGGAGAAAATACTGCAGCATGCTGCGCTTTTTGCTCCGGCCAAAAATCCTGAACACTTGCCGCAAGGCCGGATCCGGAATTAATGCCCATTGAAAGGCATTAATCCGGATCCGGCCTTAAGCTAAACGTCGTTTCGGCGCATTACTGGATCCGACGTTTAGCTTTTTCTGAATGGTTACCATGGCTGCCAGGACGCTAAAGTCCTGTTTGCCATGGTAAAGTGTAGTGGGGAGCAGGGGAGCAGTATACTTACCGTCCGTGCGGCTCCCGGGGCGCTTCAGAGTGACGTCAGGGCGCCCCACGCGCATGGATGACGCGATCGCATGGATCACGTCATCCATGCGCATGGGGTGCTCTGACGTCATTCTGGAGCGCCCCGGGAGCCGCACGGACGGTAAGTATACTGCTCCCCACTACTACTATGGCAACCAGGACTTTAATAGCCTCCTGGCTGCCATAGTAACACTGAACGCATTTTGAAGACGGATCAGTCTTCAAATGCTTTCAGTTCACTTGCGGTGTTACGGATCCGGCGAGCACCTCCGGCAAATGGAGTACACGACGGATCCGGACAACGCAAGTGTGAAAGAGGCCTTAATGTGACCAATAAGGCTACTTTCACACCTGCGTTCGGGTGTCCGCTCGTGAGCTCCGTTTGAAGGGGCTCACAAGCGGCCCCGAACGCAACCGTCCAGCCCTAATGCATTCTCAGTGGACGCGGATCCGCTGAGAATGCATCTGTCTGCCAGCGTTTAGCCTCCTCTCCGCTCAGCGAGCGGACACCTGAACGCTGCTTGCAGCGTTCGGTTGTCCGCCTGGCCGTGCGGAGGCAAGCGGATCCGTCCAGACTTACAATGGAAGTCAATGGGGACGGATCCGCTTGAAGATGACACCATATGGCTCAATCTTCAAACGGATCCGTCCCCCATTGACTTTCAATGTAAAGTCTGGACGGATCCGTTCAGGCTACTTTCAGACTTAGTTTTTTTTTTGCAAACTATAATGCAGACGGATCCGTTCTGAACGGATACAGACGTCTGCATTATAGGAGCGGATCAGTCTGAGCAGACATCAGACGGACCCGCTCTGAACGCTAGTGTGAAAGTAGCCTAAACTGTACAACTCAATTGAAAAATAAACTTTTAGGTGGAGGGAAGAAAACAAAACAAAAAAAATAAAATAATGTGGTTTATAACTGGGGATGTAGCTGTGTTCAGAATTAAGCAATCACATTCCAAATCATGTTAAATAGGAGTCGGCATACACCTGCCATCATTTAAAGTGCCTCTGATTAACCCCAAATAAAGTTCAGCTGCTCTAGTTGGTCTTTCTTGAAATTTTATTAGTCGCATCCCACAGCAAAAGCCATGGTCAACAGAGAGTTCCCAACGCATCAGAGGGATCTCATTGTTAAAAGGTATCAGTCAGGAGAAGGGTACAAAAGAATTTCCAAGGCATTAGATATACCATGGAACACAGTGAAGACAGTCATCATCAAGTGGAGAAAATATGGCACAAGTGACATTACCAAGAACTGGACGTCCCTCCAAAATTGATGAAAAGACGAGAAGAAAACTGGTGTGGGAGGCTACCAAGAGGCCTACAGCAACATTAAAGGAGCTGCAGGAATATCTGGCAAGTACCGGCTGTGTGGTACATGTGACAACAATCTCCCATATTCTTCATATGTCTGGGCTTTGGGGTAGAGTGGCAAGACGAAAGCCTTTTCTTACTAAGAAAAACATCCAAGCCAGGCTACATTTTGCAAAAACACATCTGAAGTCTCCCAAAAGCATGTGGGAAAAGGTGTTATGGTCTGATAAAACCAAGGTTGAACTTTTTGGCCATAATTCCAAAAGATATGTTTGGCGCAAAAACAACACTGCACATCACCAAAAGAACACCATGCCCACAGTGAAGCATGGTGGTGGCAGCATCATACCAAGGGGCTGTTATTCTTCAGCTGGAACTGCCTTAGTTAACCTGGAGGGAATTATGAACAGTTCCATATACCAGTCAATATTGGCACAAAACCTTCAGGCTTCTGCTAGAAAACTGAACATGAAGAGGAACTTCATCTTTCAGCATGACAACGACCCAAAGCATACATCCAAATCAACAAAGGAATGGCTTCACCAGAAGAAGATTAAGGTTTTGGAAAGGCCCAGCCAGAGCCCAGACCTGAATCCGATTGAAAATCTGTGGGGTGGTCTGAAGAGGGCTGTGCACAGGAGATGCCCTCGCAATCTGACAGATTTGGAGTGTTTTTGTAAAGAAGAGTGGGCAAATCTTGCCAAGTCAAAATGTGCCATGCTGATAGACTCATACCCAAAAAGACTGAGTGCTGTAATAAAATCAAAAGGTGCTTCAACAAAGTATTAGTTTAAGGGTGTGCAACCATATTATTTTATTTTTATATTTTTTTCTTCCCTCTACCTAAAAGATTTCAGTTTGTTTTTTAATTGAATGGTACAGTTTATAGGTCACATTAAAGGTGGAAAAAGTACTGAAATGATTTATCTTTGTCTAATTTTTTTTACATCACAGAAACCTGACATTTTAACAGGGGTGTGTAGACTTTTTATATCCACTGTATGTGGTAAGTAAATTCCTTGTTGCCCAGCCCTTTATTCCCACTTATACCACCAATGATCAAGGGGGAAAATACTAAACTATATTTTAGAAAAAATATATACTAATTAATATATTTAAAAACACTATCACCAACGAATCAAATTAATTTGACCACCAGATTATTTATATATAATATAAAATATATATATATATATATATAATATATGGAAAATAATGGCGGCACTGGAAACAAGTAGTATGGGTGCTACGTCCAGGGATATAGCTGCTTACCCCAGATGAACAGAGATGAAACAAGGACAGCACTCAAAGTAAAAAAGTGGTATTTAATCCATGCAGATGGCAACGTTTCAGCTCAAACAAGCTTGAAAAAGGCTCTTGTTTGAGCTGAAACGTTGCCATCTGCATGGATTAAATACCACTTTTTTACTTTGAGTGCTGTCCTTGTTTCATATATATATATATATATATATATATATATATGCAAACAAAGTAGCAGCACACCACTAAATGCGCTAAGACTGAGCGAACAGGTGAATATGTGAACAGGGTCAAATACATGACGCCATAATTTACTGCTCTTTCAAATATATATATATATATATATATATATATATATATGTAGATATGTAGATGTAGCCTGGCTTGGATGTTTTTCTTCATAAGAAAAGGCTTTCGTCTTGCCACTCTACCCCATAGCCCTTCTCCTGACTGATACCTTTTAACAATGAGATCCCTCTGATGCTTTGGAAGCTCTCTGTGGACCATAAACGAGACAGCGCAGGATTTTCGCAGAAGACACGGCCGGCGGGAGTAGAGCAGCGCTGCCCTGGCCCTGTCAATCAAGAGAAGAAGGGCGTGAAAAGAGGTGGGCAAACTGAGCCTCTAGGAGCAGGTGCAATGCCCCCCGCTGCTCCTAGAGGCTAATTAGCATATTACAAAAGTTCGTTTTTCTCAGTAATGGCTTCAGGCAGGGAGATGTCACTAATATAGTTATGTTCAGCTGACATTAGCACATCGCTAATGTCAGCCAGTTTAATACCCATTTTTCAGGTGACAGAAACCCTTTAAGTACAATATGTTCAATTTGGGGATTTCCTTAAAGAGCCACTAAACCAAAAGTGTATTTTAACCATGAGAGATGACGCTAACAAGTTGAGTTGCGTTTCAGTCAGAACAGGGGATGGTTATGATTGTGGAAGGACATGACATCAATAAGAAGGTTACTTAATAAAATGTCTATTCGAGGCAGCATGTCAATTAGATATTTTTTGAAAAATGCTCTTTTTTTGTTAACTCATTTCCGCACCAGTGGTACATCCACATCAGTCAACATCAATGCAACGTTTTGGGCCCCTTTTTCTTTTGGGTGCCCTTCTTCAGGCTGTAGTGTAGTGTTCACACGCCGCAGACCACACATGGCCAGACTACACTGTAGCCTGAAGAAGGGTACCCAAAAGAAAAGGGGCCCGAAACGTTGCACTGATGATGATTATGTACCACTGGTGTGGAAATAAATTAATAAAATAAGCATTTTTCAAAAAATACCTCCATTGGAGTGCCGCCTCGAATACATTAATAGGGAAAACTTAATAAAACGTATAGCTTTAGAGCCTGTTAAAAATATATTCTGTACACCTTAGATATTACACCAACATGTGAGCGTAGATGATCTTACAGATGACTTATGTATATTTGATACTGGAAACCAGGTCACATTGGCCTACCAGTGGACCTTGGTGCTAACACAATAATGAGCCCAATATGCCCACCAAACTGGAGCAAATCTTGAGTTGATTCCTATTTAACCTGTTGCTAAGCCCTGTGCATACAATGATAACAAGAGTCTATGGTAGAGTTAAAAGTGGACGTGCACATGTTCTTTCTACATGCAGATTAGATATTTGATGACACTGGATTCCACAGATTGAAATACCCTTTTAAAAATGGTCTACACAACGCAGGTTTAACAGATCTGCCCTTTTTTCGGAACTTTGAAGGCTTGCCCTTCTTTTGTTTAGCTACTGTAGGACAGTAGCAGGTTTTTCATGCTGTAGACAGCTGGCTGACATTACCACTATAAAATGCTTTAGTAATGGTTTTGTTAAATTCTAAGCTGCTTGGGATAAAAATGGTTTCAGTTGAGCATAACCCAAATATGGATTGTCTTAATTACGCGTCATTAATAATAGTCCAATCTGTGATAACCTAATGCCTGCAGTGTGTTAAACTGTCAAAGTAAAATGTGAATGCAGAATCCTCTGCCGTCTGTAATGTAGCGGCAGCTGTCACTTACGTCTATGAAAAATGGGAACTACCAGAATAGTAAGAGTAATTTGCATGTCTCCTGGTTCTTGGTGCTGGAAGTCTAAAATAAAGAAAAGCCAACTTATATCTTCCCATTTCATTTCAATATAACCAGAACGGAAGTGCTCCCCCCTTCTTTAACAACCTGATCGGAAACCAAAAGGATGTGGGCGCATCTTTCCCCAAAACAAAAAGCATCGGTATATTGGCAGTTGGGTTTCCCATGTCTGTCAGGTTCTTGAATGTAAGGCCTCATGCACACGACCGTTTTTTTTTTTTTTTTTTTTGCGGTCCGCAGGTCCGTGATCCGTGACTGTGTTTTTTCGTCCGTGGGTCTTCCTTGATTTTTGGAGGATCCACGGACATGAAAAAAGTCGTTTTGGTGTCTGCCTGGCCGTGCGGAGCCATATGGATCCGTCCTGACTTACAATGCAAGTCAATGGGGACGGATCCGTTTGACGTTGACACAATATGGTGCAATTGCAAACGGATCCGTCCCCATTGATTTTCAATGTAAAGTCAGGAGTCCCTCTTATACCATCGGATCAGAGTTTTCTCCAATCCGATGGTATATTTTAACTTGAAGCGTCCCCATCACCATGGGAACGCCTCTGTTAGAATATACCATCGGATTTGAGTTAGATCGTGAAAACTCATATCCGACAGTATATTCTAACACAGAGGCGTTCCCATAGTGATGGGGACGCTTCAAGTTAGAATATACTACGAACTGTGTACATGACTGCCCCCTGCTGCCTGGCAGCACCCGATCTCTTACAGGGGGCTGTGCTCCGCACAATTAACCCCTCAGGTGCCATACTTGAGGGGTTAGTTGTGCGTATCATAGCCCCCTGTAAGAGATCAGGTGCTGCCAGGCAGCAGGGGGCACCCCCCCCTCCCTCCCCAGTTTTAAATTCATTGGTGGCCAGTGTGCCCTCCCTCTCCTAATTAAAAACCCCCATCATTGGTGGCAGCGGAGAGTTCCGATCGGAGTCCCAGTTTGATCGCTGGGACTCCGATCGCTAACCATGGCAACCAGGATGCTACTGCAGTCCTGGTTGCCATGGTTAGTTAGCAATTTTAGAAGTATTATACTTACCTTCGCTGTCTGTGATCGGCTGGGCGCTCCTCCTACTGGTAAGTGAAAGGTCTGTGCGGCGCATTGCCTATAGCACAGACCTGTCACTTACCAGTAGGAGGAGCGCCCGACCGGTCACAGACATCGCAGGTAAGTATAATGCTTCTAAAAATTGCTAAGTAACCATGGCAACCAGGACTGCAGTAGCGTCCTGGTTGCCATGGTTACCGACCGGAGCCCCAGCGATTAAACTGCGGGTAGAAAAGGCAAAATATGCAACTTTCTATTAGGGATCGACCGATTATCGGTTTGGCCGATATTATCGGCCGATATTGAGGATTTTGAACGTTATCGGTATCGGCATCTATTTTGCCGATATACCGATAACGTATGGGGAACACAGAACGCGCTGCTGACAGCGCTCTCTGTGTTCCCTCCGCAGCACAGGGGAGAAGGAAGCAGTGTCTCCTCCCCCTGTGCTGCTGCTGCCGCCAATGAGGGGATAGAACATAAGAGGAGGGGAGGGGCTGTGGCCGCTGCGCCACCAATGAAGATAAGCCTTTCATTCATTCATATAGAGGAGGCGGGAGCTGGCTGCAGAATCACATAGCCGGCTCCCGACCTCTATGAGCAATAGCTGCGGTCCGCGGTAGTTAACTCCTCAGGTGCCGCGGATCGCAGCTAACGCTCATAGAGGTCGGGAGCCGGCTATGGGATTCTGCAGCCAGCTCCCGCCTCCTGTATATGAATGATCGATAGACTTATCTTCATTGGTGGCGCAGTGTGCCCCCCCAAGCCCCCCAGTATTAATCATTGGTGGCGCAGTGCGCCCCCCACCCCCATCCCAATACCGGCCAATAGTAAAAACATTGGTGGCGCAGTGCGCCCCCCCCCACCCAGTATTAATCATTGGTGTCAGTGGCCACAGGATCCCCTCTCCCCTGCTCCTCCGATCGGAGCCCCAGCTGTGTAAGCCTGGAGCTCCGATCGGTTGCCATGGCAGCCAGGACGCTATTGAAGCCCTGGCTGCCATGTTCAGCTCCATGCTGCTGTGTGCACTATGCACAGAGCAGCAGGGACAGTGTGAGATCCTATTCACCCTGATAGAGATCTATCAGGGGGAATAGGACAAGGGTTCTAGTCCCTAAGGGGGTTAAAAGTTAGTAAAAAAAAAAAACACAAAAATATTAAGTATAAATGAAAAAGATTTATAAAAAAAAAATACACATTAACAATAAACAAAAAAAATACACATTAACAATAAACATATTATTTTCAGCAGATTTGTGTAGGAATTTTTTTTTTTCTCAAAAATGAAAATTCCCAGAATATCGGTATAAATTATCGGCTATCGGCCTGAAAGTTCACAAATTATCGGTATCAGCCCTAAAAAATCAATATCGGTCGATCCCTACTTTCTATCATTTTCCGACACCCTTGTGGCTATTCCTAAAAATGGACAGGGGCATGGGTGAGTCAGAGTTAAATGAGTTGAGGTGTAGAGTCTGACCCCCCCCCCCCCCCCCCCCCCCCCCCCCCGGCTGGAGTAGAGTTCAGGGACAGCGGCAGATGTAGCCAATTTTTTCCCAAATTTATTAAGAGACATGCACCTGTTAATAAAGGTGTTGCATCTTCCAGTAGCACAGTTCAAAGTAAGACCGGTGAACACAACATCTTTTCACTCTAATAATATTATTTCATTCGATTCCAACCACTCCTTCTTGGTGGATTTTTTTCTTCTTTTAACAATGATTATACATGTCCTAGAAAATAAACTGCCCTTCCTTTCAGTACTATAACTCCCTTCCAGGGCATGCTGGGAGTTGTACTTTTAGCAACAGCTGGAGGCACACAAGGTTCAGACCACTAAACTGTATTAATTTGTAGCTGTCATATTTTGTTAATGGCTGCTGTAGGTTTGCTTTAAAACTTGCAGGTCATCCCCACATTTTTCTGGGTTGTCTCCAGGTTCTCCAGTTTCCTACTGTGATCCAAAAATGTACTGGTAATTTTACTGGATTTGAGCTAAACTGGCTCTAGAGTGTAGCAGGGAAAGAACCTTGTCCTCTGAGCAGTGACAGGAATATCTTCTGGTTGTATAGTGCTGGAGTATGTGCTAATGTGTACTGTGTAAATCAAAGTGTAACGCGTTTCAAATTATGCATCATGACATTTCAGATAGTTTTGATTGGGGGAGCGAGTGCTGCTCGTTAGCTGAAGAGTGGCTCGTAGACTTTGTATAGACATGTTTTCGGAGAGTTGGTGGCCAACTGTGCACTTTTACCTCTTCATTTTATCAATCTGTGGGTTCTGAGCGCCCGGCCCCGCACTGATCAAAACTTTTGACATGTTAATATGACAAGTCAGATTTTTCATTTCTTTAAGGGCTCATTCAGACGGCCGTATGCTGTCCGCAAAAATACTGAATGCTATCCGTTTTTTTGCGGATCCGCAAAAAAACGGATCTGCAAAAAAACGGATAGCATTCAGTATTTTTGCGGACCCATAGACTTCAATGGGGCCATGTCCTGATTTTCACGGACAAGTATAGGACATGTTTCATTTTTTTTGCGGATCCGCAAAAAAACGGATAGCATTCAGTATTTTTGCGGACAGCATACGGCCGTCTGAATGAGCCCTTACTGCTATTCCGTGATGTAAAAAGCAGCCCTGTACCTCACATGGATCCAGAGATTTCAACATTCATTGCAACAATTGTTAGATTATCTTTAGGCTGGCAGCTCAGGGGACGTGTCCTTTCTGCTGCAGCTCTCTCCCTGTAACTGCCACAGCTTCTAAAAGAACATATGACTGGTGGCAGTTGAAGATCTTAAACTGAGTGTGTGCGACCATCTGAGTGAGTCGGACAAAAAATAAGGAAAAGAACAAACAGCAGGTGGCGCTAAACGGGTACATTGTATTGAGTCGCTCACTGGCTTTTAGGGGTGGGCGATATAGACGATATAGGCGATATGCGATATAAATTTGTGCCACGATATGGATTTTGAGCATATCGCCTATATCGCTGGTCCGCGATATGATCGCGCTCTCTGCGCGCACCATCTTCTCCTGAGCCGGCACACTGGAGAAGGAGAGAGTCCCTCCCCACTGTGCGCGGCTGCCGCTGACCACCAATGACAAAAGAGGAGGAGGGGAGGGACTGACTGTAAATCATTGAGTTTTCACGATCTCAGTGAGCGCGTGAAAACTCAAATCCGATGGTATATTCTAACCCCCAGGCGTTCCCATGGTGACAGGGACGCTTGCCTGGGGGTTAGACTATACAGGGCCACGCCGCTGACAGTAGAACATTTAAAAACTAATGAGTAACTTTATTCATTGGTGATCTCTTTACTGTATACCTTACTAGGTCTTAGCTCCGGTAGCAGCAGGCAGTGCGGGCGGGCGGCGCTCACTCACTGACGTCACGCGCCTGCTCCTCCCACTAGGCGGCGCAGGCGCGTGACGTCAGTGAGTGAGCGCCGCCCGCCCGCACTGCCTGCTGTTATCGGAGCTAAGACCTAGTAAGGTATACAGTAAAGAGATCACAAATTAATAAAGTTAAAGTTACTCATTCGTTTTCAAATGTATTCCTGTGAGCGTCGGGGAGGGGGGGGGGGGATCTGTGGATGGCACCGTTTAGGGGGGGGGGTGTGTCTGTGGATGGCACCGTTTAGGGGAGGGGGGGTGTCTGTGGATGGCACCGTTTAGGGGAGGGGGGGGGTGTCTGTGGATGGCACCGTTTAGGGGAGGGGGGGGGGGGATCTGGGGATGGCACCGTTTAGGGGAGGGGGGGGATCTGGGGATGGCACCGTTTAGGGGAGGGGGGGATCTGGGGATGGCACCGTTTAGGGGAGGGGGATCAGCTCCCTGCTGCTGTGTGCACAGGGCAGCAGGGAGAGTGTAAAGTCCTATTCACCCTAATAGAGCTCTATTAGGGTGAATATGACAAGGGTTCTACGTTCTAGCCCTTAAGGAGACTAATAGTTATTAAATAAAAAGTAAAAAAAAGTTTAAACTCGCCCCCCAAATATAGAAAACAATATATTGCGATATATATCGCATATCGCACATGCTTAAAATTATATCGCAATATAGATTTTAGGCCATATCGCCCACCCCTACTGGCTTTACAACATTTTTAATTACATGCAGTTTCAGATCCAGGTGCTGGTTTGAAAAATGTAGAATGTTTTGTGACACAACCCCTTTAACTTTAGGGGGATTCATACAGAGTTTTTTTTTTTTTTTTTCTGACTTCTGTTATTTGTTGACATTTTTTACATGCTTTTTTTTTTGGTTCACTTTTCTTTAAGGGGTTATCCGGGTTCAGAGTTGAATTCGGACATACCTCCATTTTCTCCCAGGCAGCACCCCTGACTTGAGCATCGGAGCAGTTTATGCTCCGATGCTCTCTTTTGCCCTGCGCTAAATCCCGCAGGGCTGCCAGGAAGCCTGGTGACGTTGCCGGCACTGATGGGCGGGCTCTACCGCTGCCCTAGCCAGTAAAACGGCTAGGGCAGCGCTAAAGCACTCCCATCAGAGCCTCTGATGTCACCGAACAAAAGAGCCCGTGCCCTGCACGATCTAATGCAGGGCAAGGGAGCGCATCAGAGCATGAGATGCTCCGATACCAGCATCAGGGGGGCTGCCTGGGTGAAAATAAGGGTATGTCCTGGTTCAGCTCTGAACCCAGACAACCCCTTTAAGGAATAAAAAAGTCACCTCTGTAAGGCAACAGTAGTTATGAAACACAGTTAATTTTTTGCGTCCATGACAGGTTTATTTTGTTTAGGTTTTTTTTGTTTTTTAATTGCAGTATACTCTGTGTGGGGGGGTTGGCTTATTTCCTGTAATTTTTGTGCCACAGACATCCATTAGTCTTTTCTCACCTGCTTAAAAAAATGAGAAATGTGTCAGTGTGTGCTGGATCTTTTAAGATCGCAGATTGCAGCTACCGCTCATAGAGGTCGGGTGCGGCTATGTGATTCTGCAGCCAGCTCCCGCCTCCTGTATATCTTCATTGGTGGCGCAGTGGCCACAGCCCCTCCCCTCCTCTTGTCCTCTCTCCTCTCATTGGTGGCAGCGGCAGCAGCACAGGGGGGAGGGAGACACTGCTTCCTTCTCCCCTGTGCTGCTGAGGGAACGCGGAGAGCGCTGTCAGCAGCGTGATCCTTGTTTCCAATACGTTTTCGGTATATCGGCAAATAGATGCCGATACCGATAACGTTCAAAATCCTGAATATCGGCTGATAATATCGGTAAAACTGATAATCAATCGATCCCTAATCAAAATCTGACCAAATATACAGTATAGGCCATGAATATAAAAGGATCAGAAAACCCCTTTAGAATTAATGGTAAATAGCATAATAGCTACCGTATTTTTCACTTTATGGAATTACTATGGTTTGTAACAGATGTGCTTTCCTGTCGCTATATCCAACCAAACCCATGATGTACTTCTCCTTTCTCTAGCACAGCACTGCCCCTAGTAATGCCCAGCAAGTTTATAGCTCCTCCCACAGCTAGTTGCACAGACACTCCCCTATCACTGGAGAGGAGTGGTGGAGTAGGAGAGGTCAGTTAAGTTATTTATTTATTTTAAGATCTTATCTGAGGTCTGATGGAGGCCCTGATATGGGGGTCTCATGCGAGGCCCTGATATGGGGGTCTCATGCGAGGCCCTGATATGGGGGTCTCATGCGAGGCCCTGATATATATGGGGGTCTCATGCCGAGGCCCTGATATATATGGGGGTCTCATGCCGAGGCCCTGATATATATGGGGGTCTCATGCGAGGCCCTGATATATATGGGGGTCTCATGCGAGGCCCTGATATATATGGGGGTCTCATGCGAGGCCCTTATATATATGGGGGTCTCATGCGAGGCCCTGATATATATGGGGGTCTCATGCGAGGCCCTGATATGGATGGGGGTCTCATGCGAGGCCCTGATATGGATGGGGGTCTCATGCGAGGCCCTGATATGGATGGGGGTCTCATGCGAGGCCCTGATATGGATGGGGGTCTCATGCGAGGCCCTGATATGGATGGGGGTCTCATGCGAGGCCCTGATATGGATGGGGGTCTCATGCGAGGCCCTGATATGGATGGGGGTCTCATGCGAGGCCCTGATATGGATGGGGGTCTCATTGTCTCGGCGGACGGGATCTCAGATACACAGATAAACTAACAAACCAGTTTCTAGGTGAGAAGCAGGGGAAGGGTCACCTCCTAGCAAATCCCTGACTTCTCTCCCTACACTGCTAAGCCCACATTCAGACCTTGATGGTAGGAATAATGTGTCCTCGTGCCTGGGCTAAAATACCCTAGAATCCCTGAGATGGTGAAAAGGGGAATAGGAGCAGCCTGCTCCCTCAGAACCTGGAGGGGACAGAAGACACACAAACAACCTAAACAGAAACCAAACTTATCTGAGCTGGAACAGACAATCCTTCCTTGCTTCCAAGGCCAGACTGATTTCTATAACCCGCACAGAACACTGGGATTGAGTGAGATTTAAACCAATGACCCCACCCAGTGCACCTGAAGGGAGGCGGATCCAGCACGACTCCAAAACAAAACAAAAAACTAAACACGTGCTGCTATTCTGGCCGACCTCCGCACATAGTCAGAGCAGGGCATGACACTCATATGAGGTGCTGATATGGGGGTCTCATGTGAGATGCTGATATCAGGGTCTCATGAGAAGTCCTGATGTGGGATCTGATAAAAATATATATATATATATATATATATTTATTTTTATTTTTATTTTTATTTTCCTTCTTCCTTCCTCCTAAACACTGCATCTTATAAAGTGAAAAATACGGTATAGTAAAAAGATACCAAACTTTGAGTTTGCTGACTATAGCCAATGAGAGAGTTCAAGGTTCACTTGTTCAACAAGAGATTTCTCTAAAAGAAGTCATAACTCATGATGCCTGAGGTCTGCTTCCTTAATATGCATATTCATTTTTCAAATTGCATTAGTTTTGTGTAAAGAAAAGGGGAAAAAAATCCAGATTCATGTGAGAAGATCACATTGGCGGCATATGATCAAGGACCAGCATTAACTAATTCTGTCCACTTCTCAAATGCCATTGAACTGCTTAGAGATTTCTGTTACTGGAAATGAGCTTTATTTTAACTATTTCAGCATGGAGAGTCATACCACCAATCATAAGTATACAAAATCCTAGATTAAAATGAGCAAAACTATCTAAGTAATAAACGCGAATTTACCCCCAAAAAACGATCAAGAAAAAGATTATATGTGTAGGGAACCTCATCAAGTGTGGTATTTGTCCATTTTGCTGTTAGCTGTGCCAAATTTATCAAAATATCGCACAATGTTGATAAAGGTAGTGCATCCTTAGACTTGCTTACAGATATATCTTCAATTTTTGCTGCATCCACATAACTGATTGAGATTGTGCAACATCTTAAAATATTGCAATTCATAAATAAGTCTAAATCCTGACCATGGCGTATTTAGCAGAAGGCATCTGTGGGAATTTATCAAGCCCCACGCTCCTGAATTCTGGCTTTAAAAAGTAGCAAAATAGACTTTTTTGTTTTTTACTTTTTAGAAATATTTGTGCAAAGAATTTTTGAACATTTGCATATTTATGCCACTCAGTCCAGTTTTGGGGTTTTCTTGTGCTCATTTATTGGTTTGTTTCCTGTCGCTGTATCCAACCAAACCCATGATGTACTTCTCCTTTCTCTAGCACAGCACTGCCCCTAATAATGTCCAGCTAGTTTATAGCTCCTCCCACAGCTAGTTACTAGACACTCCCCTATCAATGATGCGTCCATGGACATAACATCATAAGTAAGAGCGGCATGGCCATGGTCATGTGACCACAGCTCAAAACACAAGGTAGGAGCAATAAAGGTAAAATAAATACATTACAAAATTACAGCTACCTCCATAAATGAATATTTTAGGGGATGCTGATGCAAATCGGAAAACCTCTTTAAAGATGCACCAAATTTAGTAGACATTGGGGGGACATTTATCAATAATGGCGTAATTTGCACCAAAAAAATAACTAACATCACAAAAAAAAGTGGTGGTTTGTGGTGACTTTTTAAAATATAAGCTTGATTATTCGCTTATTTCTCCCGATTTGGAACATTTTAACTCCAGTAACACTATAATGCGATTTTTTATTTTTTTTTTTAAACTAAAAAGCTCCATTTCAGCCAACCCTGTCAGACAACAGTTGCGACTTTTGAAGCATATTTGCAACATTTTTATTAGATAATAAATGCGTCCTGTTTTAACCCCTTAGTGACCACCCATACGTGTTTTTTTATGGCGCTCACTAAGGGGCCTTAGGCTGGGCTGCCGCTTTTTTACGGTGGCCCGACTAAGTTCTGCACGGGTCCCCGTGCAGCTGGGACCCGGCTTTCACATGAGAGCCACGGCCGTGCTCTAACAGCCTGGACCGTCAGGATTGCCAATACGGGCTGTTTAACACTTTACATGCGGCGGGGAATGGCGCCCGCTGCATGTAAAGTGCTGACAGAGGGAGCGGACTCCCTCTGTCTCCCATCGGCACCCCGCAAATGCAATCGCTGGGTGCCGATGTGTGTGAAGGCTGCCTGGGGTCTGATGTAGGCCCCAGACCAGCCTTCAGTAATTTCCAGCAGGCTGCGCCTCTCTGGCGCAGCCTGCTGGTCAATGTTAGAATAGCATTGCCATAAAAATGCAATGCACTATAGGGATAGTGCACTGCATTTTGAAAGCAATCAAAAAGTATTAAAAAAAAGAACGCTTTTTTTCCCATAGAAAATACGCTTTTCAGTGAAAGAAATTGCAAACAAAAAAATCATTCCCATATGTTTGGTATTGCCGTGTCCGTTACGACACTGACTACATAAATATAATGTAAATTATCCCCTACGGTGAACGCCGTAAAAAAATATATAAAAAAGAGAGAATTGCTCATTTATTCTTAGTTGCCACCGAAAAAACGTAATGACAAGCGATCAAAAAGCGCCATTTACTCCACAATGATACCAATGAACAATACAAGTCGTCCTGCAAAAATCAAGCCCTCACCCCAAAAAATTTATTCTTTTAAAAAAAAGTTGTTTTTTAAAAAAAAAAAAGGTAGTAAAATGTAAAAAAATTTATATGTATTTGGTATCACTGTAATCATACTTTCTGCCGATAAGAGGATGAAAAATGAAGTTAAAATGAGGGTAAAGTTCTGAAGAAAACTGTTCGATATATTTGTCACAAATCAAAGCACCATTATTTTTGGCACATTTTACACAATAGTTCTGGCACAACCTGCTAGGTAAATGTCCCTCATTTTGTGATGTAAATATGGCACAAGTTACGGCAACGCAGACTCCTGCAAAACTGACTTTAAAATTCCTATCATTTCCACGCCAGACTAACTGTTTATCATTAAATGTGCATTCTGCATGGGACAAGCATGGTCAGTGTCATGCCATGTGGACCCCATATCATGATTACATCTAGGATTCCTGTGGGAATGTAGTTACTGTTATGGTCCACGTTTCAAGACCATTTGCACCATTTTCTTTGCCCTGGCAGTTTATAACTTACATGAACACCTATTACTTGCATATTACAGGTAGGTATATTCACCTCTTCTTGCTGGAGTCTTTATATGGGTTACTTTACATTGTTACATATGTCTTCTGCGTACCCTGAGAGCAGACAATGTAGCTCGGTTATGTCCGTGTAATCCATCCATGTTTCCGCCCTGACTGTCGATCTCTGAGGTAAATGTTATAATAAAAAAAGGGGGTCTGCTCCCCATAACGCGCTTTAATTAATACCAGCAAACTCTGAGAGGGGACCACTGAAACACTCTGCAACCTATCAAACAGCAGCTGGCCTCCACTCAAACTGACAGTTATATTAAACCCTGGAATTTTAGGCAATAAAAAGTAAATGAACTGTTATTTTTGCCATCCTGCTGAAATAAACAGATCTTAGGACTCCGTCCATATGTCAATGGGAGGAGGGAGCCAATTGTTATACGTGAGACCACAGAGCAGGGGCTTACATCCTAACTTCCATCAGCAGATCTGTATATGTGCCATGCCCTGACCAATCCACTTGTTGTATATGCCACTTGGATATCTCCGTCTACTGGCAGGATATCCAGGGTGTTACGCAATTTGTCCTCTACATGCTTAATGTCAGGAGTGGGACCCATTGGTTGTAGAGAGAACTTACTGGGAAGGCTTAGTATTACCCTCACACGTGCTTAAAGGGGATAATCGGGAATTATTTAAAATAGCTGCCGACAACCTTTCCTAGAATGTGGGCAGGACTGTTGCCTCCACTTGCAGAGCTGCCTGAGGTGAAGACAGCGGGGCCTCACTACACTGCCGTACAATAGATAGTAATGATGTGATCCTGCCTACTATGTCATCATTGCAGAGCAGCCTGACAGGAACGACTACACACCACACTGCTCTACACTCGATGGTGGTAATGATGTGATCCTACTTACCAAATGCCATTATGGCTGAGCAGCCTAACAGGAACAATTACACGCTATACTGCTCTACAATAGATGTTAATGATGGGATCCTGCCTACTATATGTCATGGCTGAGCCACCTGACATTAATGACAACACAATACACTACTCTACAATAGATGGTAATTGTAGGATCCTACTTGCCAAATGCCATCCTGGCTGAGCAGCCTAACAGGAACAACTACACACTACACTGCTCTACAATAGATGGTAATGATTTCATCCTGCATATCAAATGTCATCACGGTGGAGCAGCCTGACAGGAAAACTCATTAATATGTAGTATACTTGGCTGACGTGTGCCAGCCATTAATGAATCTGGTGGATCTTATGACTGCACAAAATCGCATCCCCCTCTAGTGAGGCACAACAAGTGTCTCAAATCTTTAGTAAATTTGGTGTATGGACCGTGTACTAGAGTTCTCCCCCAGTCTTTTTCCTTCTGGATAATACCTATTTTACATATTTACCTGTCAACCCTCCCGATTTTTTTTTTTAGTAACTACTTGCACTCCCTGTGCATTTACATTCCTCTATTATTCCTACTATAATTGTATGAATAAACTTTGCTGCCGGGTGTTGGGGATGTGTCCCTACAATTAGAACTGGCAGACTATGGACAGTGTCAGAATGCAGGGAACCAACACCGCACACTGGTAACGCCCAGCTGTACCTCTAGAAATTCTAGGAGGAATAATAGAGGGAAAGTACAGCATGGAGTCATAAGAATCTATGATGCATGATTATTTCATGTGGAATATAATTATTTACCAAAATAGACTTGTCAGATGTGGTGAAAGGTCCTCTTTTAAAGGGGTTTTCCAAGACTTTAATACTGATGACCTATCTTCTGGATAAGTTGTCAGTATCTGATCGGTGGGGGTCCAACACCCAGGACCACTGCCGATCAGCTGTTTGAGAACGCATTGGTGCTCGCAGTAGTACCGCAGCCTTCTCACAGCTTTCCCTAGGCCATGTGACAGTATGTTCGTCCGTCAAGTGGCCTAGTCGCAGCTCAGCCTCATTGACGTGAATGGGGCTGAGCTGCGATACCAAGCACAGCCGCTATACAATGTTCGGCGCTGTGCTTGGTGAGCACCGAGAAGGCCGCAATGCTCACAGGACTTCTCAAACAGCTGATCGGCAGGGTGGTCCTGGGTGTGGGATCCCCACCAATCAGATACTGATGACCTATTAAGAGAATAGGTCATCTGTATTAAACGGGTTATACCATCTCAGACATTGGGAGCATATCGCTAGGATATGCCCCCACTGTCTGATAGTTACAGGTCCCACCTCTAGGATCCGCACCTAATACATAGAAAGGGTTCGGCAAAGTCCCGGAGGGTGCACCACACATGCGCAGCTGCCCTCCATTCATTTCTATGTGAGCATGCAGCTCGGCTATTTTTGGAAGTCCTATTGAAATGAATGGGAGGTTCTCCGTTCACTTCTATGGGGCTGACGGCTCCGCTATTTTCAGCGCTCCCACAGGAATGAGTGGAGGGTGGCCACGCATGCGCCGTTCAGGACATTGTTGGCTCCGTTCTAAGTATAGATGCAGGTCCCAGAGGTGGGACCTGTACCTATGAGACATTGAGGGCATATCCTAGTGATATGGCACCAATGTCCGAGATGGTACAGCGTTTGTAGTATCATTTCGGTATGATCACGGTATGATCAAAGGCGCAACATGGTGAAAGCGTTAACAGCTGGGATCGGAGCTTCTCCAACCACAGCTGTGACGTAGGAGCATTCGCTAAGAGCGCATAATGAGTATGTACATAAGAGGCCAGCCATATGCACATATCCATACTGTAATGCTTATACAATTGCAACCCCAGCCTCAGATCAAAGTCTTGTGATACCAGTTAACGCTGGCTTATTTTTGCCACCTAAATAAAAGGAAATTGAAGTGAACATCCACTCTGTCTCATTGACTCCACCATCTCTGTGCTGCGATTTTACTAGCCCTACTACTACCGTTTTTTCCTTTTGCACATAATCCATTTCTGAGTTTACAGAAGTAAATTGTCTTCTCATCCTCAAAAAAATCCAAGAATAATAAATAACCATGAGCGTGATTAGATATGTGCTGGTGTCTGGGACTTTTTTGTTGTGCCAGAGAATCCATGACAAATCGTAGAAATTGGCACAGTGTTTGACTACTTTATGCGCTTACTAAATCCTTGTTGGCACTCTTTTAAAACCTTGAATTTTTACTTTTTATCATAACGGACACTAAGGAGGAAATTTCTCAAGACCGGCGCTTTTCTGCGTCTGTCTTGATATATATAAATTAGGCGCATCCTCCGTCAGTCTATGCGCCTAAACAGAAATCGATGGCAGCTCTGAGCTGCTGTACATTTCTGGCTTCATTTGCAGCAGAAAACTGCCGGAAACGAAGATGAATTTGACGTGCTGGCAGGCCACGCCCCTTTCCACCCCTTGCCACACATACTTTTTGAGAAGTAGCGAAGGCGGCGTAAAAAAAAAACACCATTTGCAAGTATTTTTTTAAGAAGTCTCAAACACACAGTTTGCGATTTTTCAACGCCAAAAACACTCAAAACGCGGGCACTCTGCTTGACTTCAGTGGGTCTGCGATCTGCCAGATAAGGTGAAAGATAGGACATGTCCTATCTTTTGCAGCACAGAGGCACGGACTCGCCGTATTTTGCAGATCGTGGACCCACTGAAGTCAGTTGGTTCATACCTCGATGCGGAGTTCACATCAATTTTGTGGACCGGTAAACAGCAATGAAAGTCCGCAGCACTCCTTGAAAGATAAAATGCGTTCACCTGACTTGAGAAAGGTTCTGTGAGAGAACCGAAACGTTGTCACTTGATATGTGTGAATAAAGAACCCAGAACCCATTTTATCTTTCAAGGAGTGCTTCATTGCGCTATATATATATATATATATATATATATATATATATATATACTGTATTTTTCGCGCTATAAGACCCACCTAGGTTTTAGAGGAAAATAAGAATAACATTTTTTAATCAGACCTCACAACACCCCCCCCCCCCCAATGTTAATAGGTCCCCCAATCAGACCTGCATGTGAATGACCCCCAATTAGGCCTCCATAAGTCCCCCAATCAGACCTCAGATCAGACCTCCATGTGAATAACCCTCATGCTCAGATCAGAAGAAAAATAAATAAATCAACTCCTGCTCCGGCCGCTGCTCCTCCCATCCAGCGCTGCTCTTCTTCTTCTGCCATATGCTGTGCCATGACCTGATGCACACAGCAAGAGGTAAACCGCACGCGGAAGTCCTCACGCTGTGCACAGTCACAGCTCGGCAACTGGCTGAGGACCAGGAAGCGGTGAGTACACAGCCCGGGGAGCGCTGCATTCACCTCTTCCAAGTCCTCCTGTACTAATGAGCGCTTCCATAATGGAAGGGTAGGTTCACACAGTTTTTGGAGGTGGTTTTGAGGCAGATTTTCCTGGATTCGAAAGGAATCAGAAATATAAAGGAAAGACTTATCGAGTAGGGTTAGATTTTTTTGCAGTTCTGGGTCACGGCAGCTTGTAAGTCTTGCTGTGACCCCATTCATTTCTGTGGCTGCACTGCTACACGGCTATCCTTGGTCACTGTGTAGCCCAAGCCTTTTAGTGGCTATTAAAGGGGCAGCAGGGCAATTAGCAGTAATCCTGATTAGTGTGACACTTCCTGCCATCTTCAGCCTTGTTGATCATGCAGCTTGTCGTTAGCAACCAGTTTGTCCTAAAAGGGTTTTCCCAGCTCCTGATATTGTTGACCTGTGCATCAGGGAGGGTGCGACACACCGCATCCCCACCATTCAGCTGTTCCGTGCCACCTTCTGCTTAGGAACTAGCTTTTAGATGGAACAGCTCCGTTCAAAGTTAAGTGGCCGTACTGGGTTACTGCAGCTGGCCTTCCATTGATGTGAATGGGAGCTGCAGTAACCATGTACAGCCACTACACTTTGAACGGAGCTGTGTATTCTGTTTTTATTCAAAGTCCTACTTCCTGAGCTGGAGGCTGCACCGAACAGAGGATCAATGGAGGTGCGGGGTGTCTGGCCCCCACTGATTTTATATTGGTGACCTATACTGAATAAAGGTCTTCAATATCAGGAGCCTGGAAACCTCTTTAAAGTTCTAAACCCAAAGCCAAATTGGCACTAAACTCAGAGCAAAATCAGGGAGGTTTGGCAGTACTCAACTACAGTTCTCTCTCATCGCCATATCAATCAGATTA
Source organism: Bufo bufo (assembly GCF_905171765.1). Classification (NCBI taxonomy): domain Eukaryota; kingdom Metazoa; phylum Chordata; class Amphibia; order Anura; family Bufonidae; genus Bufo; species Bufo bufo. Next base: position 130,185,051 of record NC_053391.1, on the reverse strand, counting down.
CTGCAAAAAATACACTGATTTGGAGAACCTACTTAATGGAAACTCTTGTGACCCTGTCCTGGCTGGATTCAGTCTTCCAGCATACTTTAATGAACAGCCATTGGTTTGAGTAGAAATGTTTCCCCTGTTACATGGAGGTGTAGTATATTAAGTCTAATGGTCCACCCATGAGTCGTTATTTGCGTTTGTCCTAGATAATTGTGAACATTAGCGGTTTTATAGCCCCATATGCCTGACTTATTATACACAAGTCTGAGCGGAGGGCCTGGAGAGGTCAGGCTCTCACCTGGTAACTTTTCCTGACTGAAGACTATGGGCTGAGCTGAGGGGAGAGAGTGTAGCGCGGTTACCAAGGTAAACATACATTTTCTTTGGATAGGTGCTGCGGGCTGTTAGCCGTGAGGCGGGTGTAACCTGATCATTGTTGGACCCTGCTCCCATTCAGCGTGTCTCTCCTCATTACTTTCTTCTCTTTCTTTTCCTCGCTCTCGGCCTCTCCTGTTCTCAATTGTCTGTTTCTCGGCCTCTCTTCTTGTCACAGTTGTTGTGTTCGGTTTGTTTACTTTGTGAGCCTATTCTGTGTGACTTGGCGCTGCTCTCTGGCACTGGATGTGTGTGAACCGGAAGAGCTCGGCCCAAAGCGGGCAGCAGGGGCATTCCGAGGGCTAAAGGCACGGAACGTGCAACTTTATCTCCCTGGAGGCCTGTGCCCCCTACTTCTCATACATCCGGTGCCTGCTCCATTCTGATATCTGTCAGACCTGAGGGGCAGAACAGGATCTTTGCTAGGGGTTATGTCAAGTTCAGTCCTTTTAACTATTAAAACACTATTTGGCTTTGCAGAGTCCACGCTGTTCCCATTACCTCACTGACCAGCCTTCCCACTGTTTATTTCATCCCATGTCTTTCTTTTTTTTTTTTTTTTTTCATCTACACATTTTTGACAGATTTTAGAAAGGCTCGAAGATGACCCCTTCTGACAGGAAAAGATGTGAAGGGGGAACTTTTCATTCTACTGTGGGGATAGGAATTGCATGTCTGTGGTACACAGTGTTCTCTCTGGCTGCCATCACGTGCTCAGTGGCAAGACGTTTTTTGTCAGCGGGCGTTTCCTGGTGTGGAACCTTAGCCAAATGAGGCAGCTTTAGAGATTTGGCACCTGGAACCTCCTCATTTATTGCTCAGATCTTTTGTTACAATTAAAGTTTCCATCTTTTGTCTAGTTACCCTGGCTGATGTGTTCCCGCAGTTTAGAGCTGCTGATCTCTTCCATTTTTCTTCAACAGAAACGATCACAAGTTTTTAATCTGATTTTCTGTGTTTTATTGACTTGTGTAAACTAAATGTGTTTCCCGTCTTGTTTTTTTTTTTTTTTTTTTTTTGTTGCTTTGAATTAAAAAAAATAAATTCCTTGACCATAGCATTTTTCACTGGAAAGATTTACTCTTGCGTTTCGAGGCTGAGGTTAGCACATGTTGGCTTTAGTTTATGGAATTTACTCGTAGTGTGTAAAAGAAGTCTTTGCCCTGAGCGGGATGGATAAAGCACTGTTGACTTTTAGTCATATGGACCACTCCAAACGCGTGGATTTTTGTTAGGGGCTTGACAGGAAGAACTTTCATAAACCTTTCAACGTTAACATTGTAAACTTATTGGGGTAATTGATCATGAGAGTAATATTTGAAGTCGGTTTTGCTTGGATCTGCATTGGCGTACTTTGCAATTAATTTATCAAGTGCCACATTTTTTTTGATAACTTTGGCACATCTTTAAAGCTCTCTTGACTTGACCTGTTTTTCTATGCCACCTTGCTACTGGAGTGAGTTAGCAACTTTTTTTTTAAACTTCTGGAAAAGTGGCAGTGATAAATCGAACATGGCTAATAACTTTCGCTTTCCACCCACCATCAAAAACAAGAGTGAATAGTGTAAAAATGAAAAAAAAAGTCACAACATTTTTGTACAAGTAACCTCAGAGTTGCAAAGGTCCTATTTTGGCAACTTTTTGAAGCCAGAATTCTGCAGTACAGGGCATGATGAATTCCCTCCTTCTTTTGCTTATGGACCTTCACTTGTCAATGTTTGACATCATAATGCATATCTTAGGCTACTTTCACACTGGCGTTTTGGCTTTCCGTTTGTGAGATCCGTTCAGGGCTCGCACAAGCCGTCCAAAACGGATCAGTTTGCCTTCTAATGCAGTCTGAATGGAAAAGGATCCGCTCAGAATACATCAGTTCAGTCTCTATTCCGCTTTGGAGACGGACACCAAAGTGCTGCTTGCAGCGTTTTGGCGTCCGTCTGATGAAACTGAGCCAAACGGATCCGTTCTGACACACAATGGAAGTCAATGGGGACCAATTTTCTATGACACAATCTGGGACAATAAAAAACGGATCCGTCCTCCATTGACTTTCAATGGTGTTCAAGACGGATCCGTCTTGGCTATGTTAAAGATAATACAAACGGATCTGTTGTGGACGGGTGCAGACGGTTGTATTATCTGAACGCATCCGTCCATGACTGATCCGCCCAAAACGCGAGTGTAAAAGTAGCCTTAAACGTTAATAACGTGAGATGGCGGCTTCTGAAATTAGATGTGGTCACTACTATTATTTCAGGGTGAGAGCTTACAATCTACAGGGATGGGGGAAGGACACAGGTGGAAGCTTCTCATATGGTGGTACATAGGTAGCAGGTTACTGTAGGTTGTCGTCTGAAGAGGTAGATTTTCAGGTTTCTCTTGAAGCTTTCCAAGGTAGGTGAGAGTCTAATATGTTGGGGTAGAAAGTTCCAGAGTATAAGGGATGCACAGGAGAAATCTTGGAGCTGGTTGTGAGAAGATGTGATAAGAAGAGAGTAGAGAAGGAGATCGTGTGAGATTGTGTGGGAAGGTACCGTGGTTGTCCATGTAATTTTTATAATTTTGTTGGTCTCCCCCGGAAACAGACTGCATTCTATGTGCGTCCTGACAACAAAGGGCAGCCAGCAGAGTTCAGACGGCATCAATTTAGCGGAAAAAAAGACTTGGGGTCATTTATCAAACTGGTGTAAAGTAGAACTGGCTTAGTTGCCCATAGCAGCCAATCAGATTCCTCCTTTCATTTTTCACAGCTCCTTTGGAAAATGAAAGGTGGAATCTGATTGGTTACTATGAGCAACTGAGCCAGTTCTACTTTACACCAGTTTGATAAATGACCCCATTTGTGATCATTTGTTTTAGATTTTCAAACAGTAATGGTTAGTTCATGAGCTACAATAGGAGGAGTAGGTTATGGTGGAGGTGCGGATATGCTGCGGAAATGCACAGAAATCTGTGCAGCTGACCTTAATGGTAATCCTGGACTCCTTTCATAAGGCCTAACATATTCTGGGTTATTGTGCTGCGCTAGAGGAGTTTACACAGTAATTTTGGAACGTTAAGGGCTTGTCCAAGTTTTTTTTTTAATACTCCGCACATGAATGACATCTGCGTGTGGTCGGTTTTTCTTGCAGATCCATTCACTTAAGTGAATGAGTCTTGAGGGACAATCTGAGCCGGATGGTGCATACCGTCTGTGTGGAAAATTGATCAAGGGAATAAACACGTTGACTTACTTGGTCAATGTTCAGTCCGGGTCCTGTCTGTTCTACACTAGACAGCATCCAAACAGAAATCCTCTGGCTGAAGAAGCCCTAAGGCTTTGCACACACGTCACAGATTTCTTTATTAGATCTCTTATTTATATAGCGCTGACATATTCCGCAGCGCTTTACAGACATTATCATCACTTGCTGTCCCCAGTGGTGCTCACAATCTAAGTTCCCTATCAGGATGACTTTGGCGCGTGGGAGAAAACCAGAGTACTTGGAGTAAACCCACGCAAACACGGGGAGAACATACAAACTCCATGCAGATGTTGTCCTTAGTTGGATTCGAACCTAGGAATCCAGGCATGCAAGGGACCAGTTCTAACCACTGAGTCACCGTGCGATTTGGTGATGTTTTAGGCTTGGATTCCTATATTAGTACAGGATATTTTAGGTGAGCATGTTTGTTAGTGAAAAAAAAATGTAGTGTCCTTTATTCACCCACATAGCGACGTTTCAGTCCTCTTACTGGGACTGTTCTTAAGCCTCAGGCCATGGACCTGACCCAACGAGGATATTTTATGCGAGTATGTCTCTGTGTATACATATCTAAAACTCTTCAGATTCTTAGGTTTCAGATTGAAAATGGAATGTTTTGTTTGTTCTTTTGTCTTTGATAGGCCTGCTCTCGACGTATGGAGCATATTGGCGGACTTCTGTAATACCCTGACCTGTGTGAGTCAGTCAGAAGTGCCACTTTATAAGGACCCCGACGATGACCTCTCACTCCTGATCCTAGAAGAAGATAGACTCCTCTCTGGATTTGTTCCTCTTCTGGCTGCCCCTCAAGAACCATGTTACGTTGAAAAAACCTCGGACAAGGTCAGTGCTGAAACGTTGGCTTTTGTCTCTCCTCTCTTACACTGTGCCTTAAGCGCGTTTTAGCATCTTTTGCGTCATCCCAATAAATCTTAGGAAGTTTACTCTGAGTAACGAATGCCATTAAGTCGTTGATTGAGAGTGCTAAGGGAAAATATTGACCTTTTCACTGCTGGCTTCCAGCACTATGTCATAAGTAAAAAGGTCAGTGGTTTCCTTTGGGCACTGTATATGAGTTTGCTTGCACGTGTGCGCTGTTTATAGTGCATGTATGTTGTGTTGTATGTCTTTGGGGCTTAAGTGCTGCTATAGTGTCTAAAGCTGTGTCCGCGCTTTGGCACGCTGAACGTCCCATCACTTCCTCACTTGTTTGAATAAAGCAGCTTGTATTGGCAGTGCTCTCACTTAGCTCCAAATGGTTTGCATCATGCATACCCCCCTCCCCTCCGCTCACCCTCTTCATCCACCACAGAGCTCTCATCCAGGATATCTGCCAGGGCTCTTTTTTATTTTTTTTTCTCCAAGAGGAAAGTGATAAATAGCTGACTAGAGAGAAGTAGAAACTGTGTGTGAACTCTTTTTTTTTTTCTTCCCTTAAAAAATCAGGTTATTCCCTTATGTGTCGGGGCTGACTGAGACGGTTGCCTTACTGGCGTGATTAGTAATTACTGGCCCGGCTTGGCTGGCATGCAGGAGAGAGAACCATCATGTCTTTACAGAAGCAAAAAATCATACACGGCAACACATGCCAATTCTTATTACATTCACACATGTGAAGATACTCAATCCTGATGGATTTTATGGCAATCTGCTTCATTTGCAGCACAAATAATACAATATAATACAATTTTATGGTATTCAGGGGAGCAGTCAACCTAAGACCTCATGCATGTCTTCATATTAGGGCTCCTTTTTGCACACGGTTCTAGTAGGGGTATCATAGAGGCCTCTTCCTTACATTTGTGACATGCACCTCCAGAGGCCAGTAGTACAGAAGTGGAGTGTTTCAAGGTAAGATTATCTGGCATCTTTCAACCTGATGATGGAAGATGCCCATCAGCCGATGAACAAGCATCGGCTGCCGCAGACTGATCCAGTCCCATTCAACTTGAATGGGTCCGCGATTCGTCCGCACTGCAAAATCTAGAGGCACGAGGGAAACCCCACGGAAGCACTCCATAGTGCTTCCGTACCTCCGCTCCGCACTGCACCTTCCGGATTGCGGACCTATTCATGTCAATGGGTCCGCGTACGTGATGCGGTGTGCACACGGCCGGAGTCCGTATATTGCAGTCCCGCTGTTTGCGGGCTGCAATACGGGCACAGCCAGGCCATGTGCATGAGGCCTTAGTGGAAGAATGGTGTATAAAAATGATTTCTCTCCTTCCCCACTGCTACTGTCGGGAGGCTTGCTGGGTCCCTGCGTCCTGGTCTTGGCTCGACGCAATAAATCGTTGCGGTGGGGGTCACTGCCGTGACCAGTGATTGCGCAGGCTTCCCCTGTCATTTCCTGTGTGTCGAGCCCACACTAGGAAGTAGAAACTAATAGGGACCCAGTAAGCATACAAATGGCAGCAGCCTGGGATCGGTGAGTTATTCTTTTTTTGTTTTATTTTTTCTTACACACCAATCTACCCTAAAATAAACATCTCATCGGACAACCCCTTGTTTCTGTATGTAGAGATTTCTGGCGATATTGTGAGAGTATCACTTGGAAGATTTTCATCTGCACAGCGAAAGGAGTTTAGGTTTGAATCCCCATTAAAGTAACGCCAGACGGGTAAGAAGTTCAGTAATTCAGAGTAATATTTATTTATTGCTTTAAAACTTGGCAGACTGTCAGGAATTAATACTCAATATAAGTTTGGGAGGTGACTCTGTAATTATGAGGCTGAAAGGCAAGTTACTACTTTTTGCTGGGGCTCCCTTATTCAATATGTGTTGGTATAGTAGAATCTCACCTGTTCTCTGTTATTTTAGGAAAAGTAAGAAAATCACATTTGCATCTTGCTGTTCACTATATTTATATAAATGTCAATTGTTTCTCTAATGTTTTCACGACTATCTTTAAAAGGTTGTCAAGAATTTTAAAATTTGCGGACATAGCAGGGGATGTCTTAAAATAGGAGACTACATATTACTCATCGTAAAAATACCCTGCTTCTTCAGCTCTATTGCCGCTTTTTTATGGTGATAACATTTCGGCTACTGCCCATTACCGCTGCAGCCAGTCACTATTCCTTGATTGGCTGCAATTGTCACATATGGGTGGTTGTTATCCATGCAGGACAGCTTTATAGATTGATGGGAGTGCCGGAGTGGTGGGCATTTTCCAGGCGAGTAATTATTTTATGACATGCTCTTCTTTCTCCTCAATCTTAAGATGTCTGAGAAACCCCATTTATATGTCAGATGCCGATTTCCAACCTAAGACTATTTTTTCTCATCTTCAGAGTTAGGGACTACATCTGGAGACCTCAGTAGGCCTGGTTTCATATCTCTGTTTTCTGTTACAGGGGTTAATGGGGAAGCATCCCTAGGCTTAAGCAATGCTTGTTTTTTCTTCTTCCGGAGAAGCGCTGCAATATATTCTAGCTGCACTAAATACTCGTTTGTTAAAATCAATATTTTGTTTAAAAAAAGAAAAAGAGCAAAGCCGCAGAAGGATCTCCCCGAGGCAGCGTCTGACCGAGCAAACTGCTCAACTGCTGCTCCAATCTGTTTTTTTCATTTTCAACTTTTCTTGGCTGTGGAGTGAGATTAAGGGGAATACTCTTTCCCCAGATAACCATCCGTTCAGGACTCGGGAGTGTGTGGATTAAAACCAGACGTTGTGTGATTAATACCTCAGCTTATGGGGTGAGACACTACTTCCTAAAAGTAAAAGGAGGAAAGAATCGGGGGGGGGGGGGGGAATGCTTGAGGGCAAAGTGTGCTTTATTTGCTTACTATGCTAGTATTGTTCTGTGCTCGCTTGTAGTGTACAGCATGGTAGTATTTTTATCCTTTCTTTTCCAGTGTTGTAATTCCTTGGAATAGTCTTTTTTTTTTTTTTTCCTAGAAACCATACTGCAGTATTCATGATAGTATTTTTCATCTAAACTTCCTCCAGGTAGGATCGTTGAACTGAGATACCTCTACAAAGATGTTTTCACTGCCAGGGCATGTGTGGAGACTGTTTTTACGACCATGGAGCACAGCACTTGTTTGGGTGTCATGCCCCTTTAGCTCACATTGCCTGCTTATGTCTATGATGATAGTGGGTTGATTATGTATCGCCCAAAAAAACCTGAGTAGTCAGACCCCCGTGTCACAGTTATTGAATTTGCATCGTGTAATTGTTGTTTCAGTTTAGAAGTCGTCTTAGTAAAGCTCTAATAGTGTTGCTAAGGGTACTTTCACACTTGCGGCAGAGCATTTCGGCAGGCAGTTTAGTCGCCGGATCCGGCAATCCGGACGCAAACGGATGCATTTGTGAGACTGATCCGGACGCAGATCCGTCTGATAAATGCATTGCATACCGGATCCGTCTTTCCGGTTCTCATCTGGAAAAACTAATCCGGTATTTATTTATTTTTCTCATTTTTAAAGGAAGGTCTGCGCAGATCGGGAAACCGTATTTGGTTTTCCGGGAGCACAAGGGGGAGCGATGATGGCACAAGGGGGAGTGGAGCTGATGGCTCTGGGGTGGGGAAGAGCTGATGGCACTGGGGGAGTGAAGCTGATGGCACTAGGGTGGGTGAGAGCTGATGGCACTGGGTGGGGGAGAGCTGAAGGCACTGGGGGAGTGGAGCGCGAGTAATTTGACACAAAAATCCTCGTGGTCTCCCGCTGGCCCGCAATGCGCTTGGAATACTCACCTTTCCAGCAGACAGCCACCGGACACTCCGCAGCACGTCCATGGTCCCGCGCTGCACTTACCTCCTGACGTACGTACGCCGTGACTTGATGCGCTTCGACACGTCAGGCCCAGAGCAGCGCGGAACGATGGAGTGTCGGCAGCATCCCTGTTAAAATTGTAAGTTGGTGACACTGAGGGGGTGGGGGCACGACACCGAGGGGGATGGGGACACTTAGTACCAGATCTGACATTAATACATTTCAATGGAAATTATACCGGATCCGGCATTCCGGAAAGTGTTCAGGACTTTTGGCCGGAGAGAAAACTGCAGCATGCTGCGGTATTTTATCCGTCCAAAAAAACGTAAGAGGGACTGAACTGATGCATCCTGAACGGAATGCTCTCCATTCAGAATGCATTAGAATAAAACTGATCAGTTTTTTTCCGGTATTGAGCCCCTGTCACGGAACTCAATACCGGAAAAGAGAAACACTAGTGTGAAAGTACCCTAAGAAGAGTCAGTCTTCAGCATTTTACTGAGCACTGTAGATGCCTGTGTGGAACAAGTCAGATAGGCAGGGTGACTGGCAGTGATAATTAGGCCTAGTTCACACGTCAGTGATTTCCGTAGGTGATTGTGAGCCATAACCAGGATTGGAGCCTCCACAGACTTAAGGTATAAGGGAAAGATCTGCACCTGTTTTGTGTTTTTGACCCTCACCTGGTTTTGGTCCACAATCACTCATGGAAATCACTGACCATAACACTGACGTGTGATCTAGGCATTAGTCAGGGACTTGGATAATGACAAGAGGCAGAAACCTTTTTATATTACAAACAGGGGTCTTCAGCGCTCAGTAACTCAGTCACTGAAGACCGATTCTCCTTAGCAGCCCTGTCCCTAAATTACATAAAAATAAACCAAAACGGTTACACTAGGGCTGCAACGAGTACTCGATTAAATCGAGTAATTTGACACAAAAAAAGTAGTGGCCCGCAATGCGCTTGGAATACTCACCTTTCCAGCAGGGGGCCTCCGGACACTCCACAGCACGTCCATGGTCCCGCGCTGCACTGACCTCCTGACGTACGTACGCACGCACGTCGTGACCTGATGCGCTGTGACACGTCAGGCCCAGAGCAGCGCGGAACAATGGAGTGTCGGCAGCGTCCCTGTTAAAATTGTAAGTTGGTGACACCAAGGGGGAGGGGGTGGGGGCACAACTATGGCCAGGCGCCTGGAGTGTACAGCATCATAGCAACCAATGACGCTGTGCACTTTGGGTGTCAGGAGGAGGGGGAGCGGACTATGGCACAAGGGGGAGTGGAGCTGATGGCCCTGGGGTGGGGAAGAGATGATGGCACTGGGGGAGTGAAGCTGATGGCACTAGGGTGGGGGAGAGCTGATGGCACTAGGGTGGGAGAGAGCTGAAGGCACTGGGGGAATGGAGCTGATGGCACTGGGGGAACTGATGCACTTGGGCTGATCATACAGGAGGAACGAAGGGTGTTGGGGACTGATGGCAGGGGTTCTGAGTTTTTATAAAGGAAAACATTTATTAATTTATTTTTTCTTATTAGAGTACTCAATTAATCGTAAAAATAATCGGTAGAATGCTCTATTACTAAAAATTCGTTTGCTGCAGCCCTAGGTTACACTTTTAATGGCAAAGGTGGAAATTCTTCTATAAATGGTACAAATGTTGAGAGGTTGGTGCAATAGTTCATAACTGCACTTCTCACCAGCCCCCATGCTGGGTGCCTTCAGCCAGAGTTTCTTGCAGATACGTACCCTGATTGGGTGAAGTGAAAAGAAGCAAACCTGATCAAGCCCCCAAACACACTGGAGATCCGGTCAAAATAGAAATGTCAGTCTCTTAACATGGTTTCGAACCAAACAAATCACAAAATGTCCCTCAAGGCAGTCTAGCCAGTGCCCCTGAAAAGAGAAGATGGAAGCAAAACGGCACGGACGACTTCATGTTTATTAGCTTGGAGTTGTATGTATTATGGTCACGTAGGTTTGTAAGCTCCAGCACAGATAAATATGGTAGTAGTCATCTATTACATTATGATTGGTTGCCATCAGATTTCCACTTTAATAATTATTTTATAAAAAAAAAATAAGAATAAAAGATCCCTTTTTGACATCGTTTTATGTCCGATATTTAGTGATGATACAATAGGCTGCTTTCTGTACTATACGTGCTTTGCATTTCCCTCAGCAATATGGCTGGCCACAAGAATTAGTTCAATTAATATGAAGACTAAATGTGTGGAGGGCTGGTCTGCCCGACAGGTTATTTGAACGTCAGCCAATATTGGTATTTGGTTTCTAGATGAGATATGAAGTGAATCGGTACATTTTGATGTCTGATTCCTTTATCATACCCACTCTTCCCTTAGGAAATAGGGGCCTGTCTGTGCAGGTGTGAGGCAGCTTGAAGCCACATGAGGCCTGCAAAATGCTTGAGGAGAAAGCAGCAGATGACAGCGGAGGAGTGTTAAGTGGAATGTGTAGTAGGCCCGAGAGCGCAGCACTTTCAGCCTCCGTCACAACCGCCGGCTGGGGCTCGTCCCATGAATCCATCAGATCCAGCTTCTTCAGCGTTCTTATTCCAACAAGTTCCAACAGAGACCCCTCTGCACCCACCTCCCTGCTCTCCTCCTTTCAACCTGCTGGAATCAGCACCTGTGGTAATCTCACCTTGCAAACAAACGCAGTCCTAAGGGGCCTCCGACAAACACAGCATTTTTTAGAGTGGGTTGCTCATCACTTCACTGTCAAATATTTTCTGTTTAGTAAGAAGAAATAATAGGAGCTGTATGATACTTTTAATAATTTATCTAAAACAATATTGTACGAGGTCATTGTGCAGATGTTCCATAATCACGGTAAACGGTTGCAGACCTTATCTTGGTCGACGTGCATTTGATTTCTCAGATATCCAGTGCTCTGAAGACGTAATCTGATTCAGTCTGTAGTGCAGGAAACGAGTAACAATTATGTTCATTGTATTTTACTTTTCAGTCCTTGTTTTTTTTTTGTTTTATATGTAAAGTATTTTTTTTTTCTGCGTTCCACCGAAACTAGTGTTTGAGCCAAGATGGTGAATGGGCACAGGTTTTATTCCTGAGTTTTCCATGTTCTCAGCAACCTTTCTAAGGTCTTTCGAGGAACAAGTTTTTCTCAATCTGCATGGTTGAAAAATAGAGATGAGAATACTTTACAGGTAATTCTCTGCCTTGGGGGATGACAGGAGCCGTCTGAATGACAGCCTCGCTTATTAATGTCCGCTGTAGCTGGTACACTGCCAGTTTGTGCTGGCGGCCTTCCAATGTAGACGCTTTTTCAGCCAGGTGCAAAGCGTCTTTGCCTCTTCTTGTAAGAAGCCTACAGGGTTGCCCCCAGCCATTACCAAGGATGCTGTTCATAAGGTGCTATGTGTGCTGAAGGAAAGGGACAAGACATGGAGGCTCTGTGCAATAAAATGATAATATTGTTCTCCTGAGTTCTGTTTCTAACAAAGGCTACACTGAAAGGGTGTCGAGCTTTTGTTCTTCATTGATGGTCTTATGTCATCATTCATGTGTTTGAAGGAATGGCAAAAATCATTTTTTTCTTTAATTCTGGTCAACATCGGCTCTTAGGTCATCTCTTCTTACACTGGCAGAAGTCTTTCTCAATCTGTTACCGACCACAAACAAGCAGCTCGCCAACACCAGGCCCTCTTCTCAGCACCCTCATTACTGGCCCAGACTCAAAGGCATCACTCCTTTATTAGGCAGGGAAACTTTAGAGGCCCGACTTTGAAGTTTGCTGATGAAACATTTTAGGATGAAGACGTTTAGTCAGCTCCAGTAATCATATTCCTGCTCTCCTATGGTCTCGTGTCACTTTGTAGCCAATGCAAACCACTTTTCCTCCATGCTGTGACCAGCATTTTGCCAGCCAGCTAATCCCTCTTCACTTTCCGAGGATTTGTTTGGTCTGTCCCTCAGATTGATGCAAGAACCAGATCTATTAAAAATTGTATAGGGGTATTTGACATTGGTCATTTTCTTGCATTCTCTTAGTCTGGACTTGATGAACTGCTGTGCACCTGCAATTTTACCTTCAGATGTGTTGGACTCACTGGGTCCATCACATCAACCTTTTATTGTAACCTTATATATAGAGTTAGGCATCAGCATTGTCATTACCGGTCAGGCCTCCTGTATGTAAGTATTTGTACATTGTGCCAATTCTCTGTTATTTCTGAATATCAACTCCTAAACATTGAAATCGTAACACCACAATGAACAAACCGTAAGTTGTGCAAATCTCTGCACATATGGATCGTCTGAGTAGAAGAATGGCACCATAATTTCACGACCTTTCCTTCTTGGAGATGGACTTTCAGTGCTGAGTGTATTTGACAGTTGGGAGTTACCATCCTTTTTGTCAGAGGCTTGTCCCTACACTGTCTGCACAGTTCCAGAGTAGTTATGGACATACCCTTTAAAACACAATTATCAATTTATTTCGAAACTTCCAGGAGGAACAGCACAATGTAGTTATTTTATGGAAATTTACTAAAATAGGCTTGTCAGGAGAGCGGACAGGTCCTCCTTTATAGTATGCATGCCCATTATTATTTTATTCCTTTCTTGGCCAGGCCAGTATTTTTTGGCATGAAAAATCATTCCACATGCCCACTTCTCCTTCATAGCAAGTTATCTGACAGATTACCATTTACACGGTTTATATTAATAACAGCATTCCTGTAGAGATGTGAACGTGTTCGTCCAGCAGTGGACAGACATGCCTACAGATTTTTTTTCTTTTGCAGTATATTTTTCTGTGCATTACCGTAGCCTGTCCTCATAAGATATTTTCTTTCAGATCCTATACGAATGAAAGAGAAAGGAGTGTTGTTTCTTCCCTTGGATGTCGTGTAAGATGTATGCCATGGTAGAAACCCCTGCCTCGGTTTTTCAATTTTGAATGCGGCCGACCCCTTTAATGGAGTTAAACTGCAGTGGACACCTGCTGCTGTTTCAAGCGGCGTCTTTGCAAGGGTTGTCTCACTTCAGTAAATGGCATTTATCATGTAGAAAGTTAATACAAGGCACTTACTAATGTATTGTCATTGTCCATATTGCCTCCTTTGCTGGCTTGATTCGTTTTTCCATCACATTATACACGGCTCATTTCCAGGAGTTAATTGCTGCAGCGCAGATACAAGGGGGTCGGGACGGGAGCTGCTGCACATGCGTGCCTATGTGCACTTGTGTGGTCCCAGCCACCAGCGAGGCTGGCGCTTTTTCCTACAATGTGCAAGCACGGCCACTACAGATCAGCGAAGTTTAGAAAACTGTGTACTTTGCCGAAGTTTGACAAGGAATTTGATTCCTTACGAATTAGTTTGTCACGAATCGCTATGCTAAAATCCCATTCAAAATATCAGTCAATAGGACTGTTTTTAACGGACGCTTAGACAGAAGTGCAACTGTCTAACTGCTGTTAAAAACGGTAATACGCTAGTGCAATATGGCCTCATCCACTTGCTCTTTCAGAGGCAGTCGACTCCTCTTTTGAAAGACCTTCCAAAGGACCTGTGCTGAGCGTGATCACCTTGCGCTGCTGAAGGACCTGCGCTCAGTGATGAGGTCACCTTTTGATTACGCTGGCAGTGCCCAGTGATCACGCTCAGCACAGGTTCTTTGGCAGGTCTTTTCCACTCAAGAGGAAGTGGGTGAGGGGAGTATTTTTTTTTTTCCCATTCTTTCTAAGACAACTGTAGGTGCCATTTTAGGAAAAAAGCGTGAGCAACTTTGGCTTTTAGGTGAATCTAATTTTTCCTAAACTTGGGATCGTATTGAGCTTCGGATGATTAACGTCTTAAACTCTATTGGCTACCACTGCTGGATTGCAGGGTGGTCATAACCCCTGGAAAGGAGCAGTGTATAATATCATGGAAAAATGAATCCAGCCAGCAAAAGAGGGAATAAGGACAATCACAATACATTAGTAAGTGTCTTGTATTAACGGTCTACATGATAAGTGAGACAACCCCTTTAAGAAAGCATCATTTAGTGTCACACGGAGTACCTGCAACTTCCCGCTGCAGACCCCCAGGTCTCCATGTCCTTCCATACAGTCTTCTGTGGGAGTATTTTGACCAATACACATTTCTCTTTCTTTTTTAAAGGGGTTGTCCACTTTTTACTATTAATGACCTATCCTCAAGGTCATCAATATGGGATCAGCAGGGGTCTGACTCCTGGCTCCCCCCTGCCGATCAGCTATTTGAAGAGATGGCAGCGCCTATATTTTACTGTGTTTTAGTTAAAATGCCTATAATTACCATTACTCTCCTATATCAGTTTGCTCGCGGTTTCAGACGTGTATCAGAGAAATACCGATTACCAAAATGTTGTTTTCATTAGTTTTGCATCAGTTTTATTTTAATGAAGTAGTTCTAGCAAAAGTTGCTGTAGAGCAATCACCATGATGCCATATCGACTATACTTTTTACCCTAATTCTCAGTGCTTTGGTGCATATACAGCAGGTTTTCTACTCTACTACAAGCAGTGAAAGACCTACATACCCTGCTGTTCAGTCAGCCACACAAATAATCTTTAAAACATGTATGTAGCGACAATGTATTACAATCATGGGGTTCATACCAAACAAAATCACACATAAGGCTACTTTCACACTAGCGTTCGGGGCTCCGCTTGTGAGCTCCGTTTGAAGGGTCTCACAAGCGGCCCCGAACGCATCCGTACTGCCCTAATGCATTCTCAGTGAATGTGGATCCGCTCAGAATGCATCAGTCTGGCAGCGTTCAGCCTCCGCTCCGCTCAGCAAGCAGACACCCGAACGCTGCTTGCAGTGTTCGGGTGTCCGCCTGGCCGTGCGGAGGCAAACGGATCCGTCCAGACTTACAATGTAAGTCAATGGGGACGGATCCGTTTGAAGATGACACAATATGGCTCAATTTTCAAACGGATCCGTCCCCCATTGACTTTCAATGTAAAGTCTGGACAGATCCGTCTGAACTACTTTCACACTTAATGCAGACTGATCCGTTCTGAACGGATCCAAACGTCTGCATTATAGGAGCGGATCCGTCTGTGCAGACATCAGACGGACCCACTCTGAACGCTAGTGTGAAAGTAGCCTAACAGCAACAAACATGTCAGCAGTTAAAACCAGAGGAATGAGAGCCCTTCTCACAAGAGCTTACAATCTATGAGCATAAATGTTCCTTCAGAATTTCATGTACCTGTCATGTATGGTCAGATTGTAGCTGATCAGCTGTAGATACAATTGTGTTGCACTTACTGTACTTTTAGGACTCATTCAGATGAGTAATTTTTCATGTCTTTGTGCTGTCCAATTGTGGGAAGACGGGGATGCAAATGAGCTCTTAGCAAGCTCTGCCTTTAATGCCACCAGCTATCCTATAAGTCAATGTTCAACCCTTTAAATAGGCCTTGAGACATGACGCCTCGTCTGCAGACAGCTGTTTTGGGGTGATTGCCCCTCATCAGTGCAGAGCAATAGCTGCCTTCCATCTGGTGGCAGTAAAGGCAGAGCTCGTTAAGAGCTCATTTGCATCCCTTTTTCCTCCCAAATTCCACAGGAGAATGTATGGCTTAGGCCTCATGCACACGACCGTTGTGTGCATCCGCGGCCGTTGTTCCATTTTCGGAAAATGCACCGTTTGGCTTCCGCGTCTGTGATCCGTTTTTCCAGTCCGTGAAAAAAATATGACCTGTCCTATTTTTTTAACGGACAACGGTTCACGGACCCATTCAAGTCAATGGGTCCGTGAAAAATCACGGATGCACACAAGATAGTCATCCGCGTCTGTGATCCGTGTCCGTGATCCGTGTCCGTTTTTCCTATCATTTTCAATGCAAACTTGACTTAGTTTTTTTTTTCACTTTTCATGTCCGTGGATCCTCCAAAAATCAAGGAAGACCCACGGAAGAAAAAACGGTCACGGAACAACGGAAATCCGTTTTGCGGACCGCAAAAAAAAACAGTCGTGTGCATGAGGCCTTAGAAGTATCCTCACGCCAATTAAGGCGCTCTCTCTCCAAGGAGAGATGGTACCCACTAAATCCTGTCCATTTATGGAATGGACAGCACACGGGCTGAACACTGACACATTAAAGTCAGTGGGACAATTCACATGCCGGATTTACTTTAGACCATTGGTCCATGCAGGGGAAATGGCAGCAAGCACTATTTTGGGCTGAATTGTTACTTTACAGTGGCCCCTTCAAGTTGGCGGGAAAAAAAACGGACATTTTCTTTTTTTGACAGAGGTAAAAAACAGATACAGTCCTACTGATGCCATATGGTCGGGAAAAACCAAAGAGATAAATGGAATGCAGAAGGAGACCAAACTGACAGTGCGGACTGAACACGGACAGGTTTTACATGGCTTGACTGAATGAGCCCTTAAAACGTTTGTTGTTGCCATGGTTTCATGTTGTACAGGTACAGCCCCGACATTTAGCGGTAATCTGCACGCGGTTACCATGGCTCGGTCACACTTGTAATAGCGCTCTAAGACAAATAGGAAGATTTCACACCAACCTTTATAGGTATTGAAATTTGATTTTGGTCAGAAATTGGTTACTAAACTTTAAAGCAACCATCCAGTTCAAGAAATAAAATTCACATTAACTGGTGGACAAACAAAACACCCCATGCCCAATTTCCTGGGCTTCCTCTTCTGTTATCAAAGATGGCCGCACCACTTCTCAGACTATCTGAGGCTCTCTAGGTAATCCAAGACACTTTCTGCAGCCCTTGGATTGGCTAGCGCTGGTCATGTGAGAAATGCTGGCCAATCCAAGAGCAGGGCTACCAAATGTACAGTGTGCTTCAGTCTGAGACGTGGTGCAGGAGGAATAACAAAGGAACAGCACATTGTAACTTAATTGGAAATCTTTTTGCATGTAATTAGTTATTTTCGCTAAAGACGCCAAACAAGTAAACTATTATGCCATTTTCCATGTTCTATTAAGGGGGTTTTCTGATTTATTTATTTTTTTTAACTGATGACCTATCCTCTGGATAGGTCATCAGTATATGATCAGTGGGGGTCCAACACCTGGGATTCCGCCAATCAGCTGTTTGAGAAGGCATCGGTGCTCACAGTAGCACCGTGGCCTTCTTGCAGCTTTTCCTAGGCACACGTTCATTGGTCTCGTGGCCTAGGCGCAGCTCACTGGAATGGGGCTGAGCTGCAATACCAAGCATAGCCACTATACAGTGTACGGCACTGCGCTTAGTGAGCACAGAGAGAGCCACAGCGCTACTGCAAGTGTCGGTGCCTTCTGAAACAGCCGATTTAGCAAGGGTCCTGGCTGTCAGACCACCGCTGATCAGATACTGATGACCTGTCCAGAGAATAGGTCATCAGTTAAAACAATATTGCAAAACCTCCTTAAAGCATAGGGCATAACAGACTGATACAAATCCCTGCAAAAAATGCACCAAAATAATACGGACAATACTAGCTAATTCCTCAGGCCGATGTTAAAAGCAGAGAACTTTGCCAATATCTTCCAGTCAGGAACATATCGGAGCCCCTCATGCACCACCTCACGGTGTCTCAGCGCGCATGGGGTCCTACCACTCAACTGCCCGTGGTGTGTGAACAGGGTCTGAATCAGTGCTAGAAACCAACTCGCAGCCAGACTCTCACATGCCTCCATAGTGGTATCACCAAAGCACTGTGAGGTAGGATAAAGCTGTGAGCCGCACCCACAACAGATCATGTGACACAGAAGCTACCAGGTGCAAAAGAATGTTACCACCACAATGAAGTGGCACATTCTATACACATAAAGACAAAAAACTCACTGAATAAAGTGGCCTAAACGGGTGAAAATGCTCCAAACCCAGACACTGTAGCGTGTCTATAACAGACTGATCCCAGCGGTAGGACCCCCACTGATTGATTCCCAGAATGAGGGTCCTGTTCCCCTGATCTGATGCAGCGGCCGGTCGAGGTTCATGCACCCTGCTGCTCCATTCATTTTGTATGGCAGTACTGGAGATCAGAGTATAGGGCTCACCAATTTCTGACAGTTCCTATAGGGACCCTTAAAATATTGTAAATATGTTAGGTAGCTAGAAGTTTGTTAAAGGGAACCTGTCACCGGGATTTTGTGTATAGAGCTGAGGACATGGGTTGCTAGATGGCCGCTAGCACATCCGCAATACCCAGTCCCCAGAGCTCTGTGTGCTTTTATTGCGTAAAAAAAACGATTTGATACATATTCAAATTAACCTGAGAGGAGTCCTGCCCCTGAGAGGAGTCCTGCCCCTGAGAGGAGTCCTGCCCCTGAGAGGAGTCCTGCCCCTGAGAGGAGTCCTGCCCCTGAGAGGAGTCCTGCCCCTGAGATGAGTCAGGTGACAGGTTCCCTTTAATTCTACCTGTACAATTCCACTGTAACTATAGAACAATGTTTTACAATGGATTTCTTTAGAGTATTTGGATAGAAATGTGAAGTTCATCCGGAGCTATATATGCCGGTGTATAAATATACAGACACGTCTGCAGTGTCCTTGATGCCAGGGCTGAATCAGTAATGCGTGGTACGTATTAGTTTCTAATGGTGCAAAACAGGAAAAGCAGGGTGTCCCAGGGCATTGTAGCGGATGTAGTGAGGAAGCATGGTGATGGCACAGAAAAATGTACTATTTGGGGTGTGCCAAGAGGTCATGTGAAGGCTAATATAATAAGATGTCATGTCCATTGTCACATTTACCCAGAGAGGAAATGAGCTGGTCCGATGATATGGAAGGTATATGGAAGCAAATAAGGAAGCTGAAAGTGGTGAGGAGTGAAGATGAGGGACGTGGTGTGTGAATTAGAACATATCATACAGACCAGTCCAGTGTATCCATGTACAGTCATAGGATAGAGGACTGTAGTTAGTTCAAGCGTTCCCTCCCAGCAAACACCTGCTCGCTAGTGGAGGAGACCACTGCTATTACATGCAGCGATCTCCTCCGTAGCATGGGGAGGAGCGATCGCTATGCCATCGCTCATCCCCATGCTGTGCTTTGCCACATTGCTGAGATAAATGAAGTTTTAATATATGCAAATGAGCCTCTAGGAGCAACAGGGGCGTTGCCCCTACCCCTAAAGGCTTTGCTCTCTTTACAAGTGCTGTGCCCTCTGCCCTTTGACAGGTTCAGACAGTGTAAACGTCATCACACCGGGCCCTGTCAAAGTGGAGAGGGCGCGGCAGTTGCAGAGAGAGCTGAGCCTCTAGGTGTAATGGTAAAGCCCCCGTTACTCCTAGAGGCTCATTTGAATATATTAAAACTTAATTTTTCTCAGCAGTGCGGGCACAGATATCTTCAGCTGCCAAGTGCACATGTAACAGGCCAGCCAGTGTCATAGGTACAAATCTGCTGACAGATGCCCTTTAAGGTACCATCCACCCGTTTCTTGTGTGGCTTTTTATGATGTCATTTGTTCGGCATGGCGTTGACCATTTCTGGATCTCTAACTAGGCCAGATTGACTTCAAAGCCTCAGTCCTAGGGTTCAGTATGTGATTAGATGTGGCTGGAATGTGTGTGAACGCCGGGGCTGGCAACTGCCACTTTCCATCATTAACACTCCATCACCATTTTTCTGATGCGTCGTCCAGTTTTTCTCCACATCTTTGTCTTTTGCACTCCTCTGCTGGCAAATAAACAGGGAAATTCATTTGCCATAAGTTTAACCTCATCTCTTTTTTTTTTTTTTCCCAACCAGGCGTCTTGTTTGTGTCGCTGGCACCCTTCCAGGTATGAAAACTTCAGGCCAGTGCCACGCTGCACATCTGCGGCAATCTGTGAGACACTGATAAGATCAGCAGCTTTAGGTGATGGCATTGTTTCAAGTTAACCAAGCATGACCCGAAGCTTCCACCTCAGTGTGGAGCGAAGCTGCTTCAGCCCTGACAGGTCCCTGAAGAAGGAAATTTATCTTTCTGTAATTGACTGCGCTGCAGAATCTCCCCACGGCCCCCTCCGCCTAATTCTAGAAGATAATTATATCAAATGTAAAAAATGTGTGAATGTATGGATGAGCTTTCTGTACGCGGCGAGCGCAGACACATGATCTGCCGGAGACCCTGGGAGAGTACGATGTAATTGTGTTAGTCTCGCTCTTCCTGCTGCCACTTTTTGAGATGTAACATTCTTGTCTAGTTTGGGGGCTTGCTGAGTAAATAGAGGGCTTGATGAGTTTAGCAATCACTTGAGATCAGCCAGCGGTGGGATTTACTTTTGACGGCTTGTTTGCCAATCTACCGCTTCGGTCAGTGAATTAGTTAAGGCAGCGCTGTTTCTTTCCCAGGTTATTTTAAAACCCTTGGTTGTCCCATAGTAATCTCTTCTCACCCATCCTTACACATGAACACTCAGCTCAGCCGAGCATGCATGTGTCCGAAAACGCGAGAGGGTTCTAAGCTACTGCCAGAACCTCTGGGCATGGTGGCTTATGTCCCCGAGAACTAAAGGACTGGGTATGTTGAGATTGATCCTCACCCCCCCCCCCCCCCCCACCCCAATAAGTACTGCTAGGGCTAAATGTAGAGACCCCCCATACACAGAGTTAAACTTGTCAATCTGTAGCATTTTCTGCATATTTGTGAAACGAACAGACTTTTTGGGGGGAGACATATTTAAAGGGTGCGGCTTAATGATCTTTTTGTCCTACTGCAGACAGAGCACAGCATGGAGGGGGGGCTCCTTTTCTAGCTTGTCATCTTACAGCCAGTCACAGGACAGTTAAGAGGAAGAACGGGGGGGGGGGGGGGGCATGGCCGAACTTCTGGGACACCAGGAAGATTTATTTCTACGTGTCTCAGCTGTAGAATTGTTAAAGGGGTCGTGAAGCGCTAGTATGCTCATGACCTTTTCTCAGGGTTGGTCATCAATATCAGATGGGTGGGGGTCTGACACCCGGCACCCTGACGAGTCCTATTCGTCCGATCACTGCATCCTTTTCGCTGATGAACTCTACTTCATCTAAGTCGTAGTGGCCGTACTGTGTAATTACAACGGCTCATCTTATTCAAGTGAACAGGGCGAGCAGTTGTAGTTCCAATCCACCATTGCTGCAACTTTTTGCAGTTAAACAGCGAAGGGGCTACAACGCTCGCACGAGCGCCGTGGCCTCTGTAAGCAGCTGATCGGCGGGGTTGCTGGGTGCCAGCCCCCCACTGATCTACTATTGCTGACCTATCCTGAGAATCGGTATACTGGCTCAGCACCGCCCCTTTAAGATTGAAGGAAGGGAGGAATTACTGGCATGTTTTTATCATTTGTGCATTTTCTTTGTTTAAGGCTAGGGCTACCTACATTACGACAAGTGTTGCCTGACATTGATGTCGCACCAAAGTCGCGCAACAGGTCTTATAATGATAGTCTATGGTGTCGGACTGCAACATGCGACGTGACAGTCGCATAAAAATCCATCCAAGATGTCGCAATGAGACACCATAAACCAGGGCTGGCCAACCTGAGGCTCTCCAGCTGTTGTAAAACTACAATTCCCACTATACCCTGCTGTAGGCTGATAGTTGTAGACAGTCTGGGCATGCTGGGAGTTGTAGTTTTGCAACAGCTGGAGAGCCTCAGGTTGGCCATCCCTGCCATAAACTATCATTCTAAAAAATGTTGCGCGACTTTGGTGCGACACTTGTTGCCGTGTAGCCCTAGCCTAATACTCCTGTAAAGGGAACCTACTAAATTACCAGCATGTCGTTATGCCGCTGGGGTTTAGGCTCTCAAACCTGCCCATAGCAAAGTCATCTGTCTCTGCAATAATTACAAAACAGCATTTGTAGAGATCACTAAGGCTATACGATGAGGTCACTTCTCCCTGTGTTCCCGATATGCCAGTTTAACATATTAACGCCCACACATCCGTATGCCATCTGTTTTTTTTTTTTTTTTGCGGATCCATTCTAACAATGCCTAAAACGGACAAGAATAGGACATGTTCTATTTTGTTTGCGGGGCTACGGAACGGACATACTGATGCGGACAGCAATACGGTGTGCTGGCCGCATTTTTTGCGGACCCATTGAAATGAATGGGTCCGCATCCTATCTGCAAAAAAAACTGAACGGAAACTATCAACATTCGTGTGCATGTAGCCGAAGGGCTCATGCACGCAAAAGTTTTTTTTTTCCGCTTCCATTCCGTTTTGTTTTTTTGCGGACCGTATGTGGAACCATTCACTTCAATAAGGGTCCACAAAAACAACGGAAGGTACTCCGCGTGCATTCCATTTCCGTTCCGCGAAAAAGTAGTTAATGTCCTATTATTGTCCGCAAATCACGGTCCAAGGGCCCATTCAAGTCAATGGGTCCGCAAAAAATATGGAACGCACACGGAACACATTTGTATGTCATCCGTATTTTGCAGATCCATACTGTAGAAATGCTATGCCCAGCCCATATTGCTCATGTGTTTGGTGATTTAATAAGTCACTGTTTCCGATCCGCAAAAAAACGGATCGCATACGGAAACCATACGGATATGTTTTGTGGAATAACTGAATGGAAGAGGATTTAAGTCAGAGAAAAAAAACCCTCAGATACAGAACAATGGATCCGTAAAAAACGGACTGCAAAACAACAATGGGCGTGTGCATGAGCCCTAAGTATGATGAAGACGGCAGTCTGAGGGCTGTATGGGTTTGGTATCCTCCAGGTGTGTGGTATTACTGTCATGCACATGTGTTTTTCGTATATCCCAGGCATTGAATGCATTTCAGTCCGTGGCCTGTATTTTTAGCCTGAACTTGAAGTGACATATTTTTTTCATTGCGCTCCTTGGGCTTTGTTTCCATACCAGTCTTGCTCAGGCACCACCGCGACATCCCAAGAGCATTCCTCCGCTTCCTACCTGCGGACGTGCAGTCGCTTTGCTCACACAGCTCCCGCAGTAAACTTCCTGTGCTGGACGCCCTCATAATTTCCCTCTGCCCTTCGTAGCCCAATCTGTTTGTGTTTTCCAGACCATCTTCACATCATCCCCCAAAATCCCCTCCTCACAGCATTTTTTCCTCATTACTAAACAAGATATATCTGTCTTCTCCGGAGAAGTTGTTTAGTTGCAGCCTGCTAGCCCCAGCTGGGTGCTGTGCGTCTGGACTGTTTTTGGGGAGGGCAGTGCTCTCCCACATTGACCCCAGAGGAGTGTGTCCCATTGCCTGCAGACTGACATGCACAAGGAAGATTGGGTTTAACCCCTTGAGCCTGTTCAGTGTCTGCTGTTTGAGTTGCTAGAAGGAAACTTTCTAGATTTATTAACCTGTATTTCTTTTGTTTGCATATTTCTCGTCGCTTGTATAACGCCAACATGTTCTGTAGTGCGGTATGGTGATTGTCATCGCTGACATCCATCCCTGTCTCCAATTTACCATGTACATATCTCCATTTAATTTCCCAAATCTCACCCACACACATACGATACTATGCTTTTGGAGAGAGGGTTCAATATGATATCTGCAGCTTACATTTATTTCTTTGTTTCTTTAGGATAGCCGCTGTAGTTTCAGTAGGTAACTGACAAGTGTTGGGCCTTATTCCAAGGATGGCACAACTACATCTCCCACCATTCCCTGCTCTAGGCTGATAGCTGTAGACAGTGACGGCATGCTGGTGTCACGATCAGTGTCGGGGAAACTCCACACTGAAGACAGGAGGGAAGGGGAACAGTAACTAGGCCTGGAAACTAGGGAAGAAACAGGTCACCTCCTAGACAACCCTAATCTGGGCCCTAACTATCCATCAATATGAATAGACCTTGAAGGTAGTAATATTTATATGCAGGATACTTAGGCCTTTATATCCCTATAAGGCCCTGGAAAAGGTTAGGACCAGAGACAACCCATTCCTCCCCAGATGGACGAATGGAAGTCTCTGTCTCAGGCCCAGATACAAACAACGGGGAATATAACAAACACAAACAAACGCCACACGTAACTTCTGTAGAGACGGACGAGCAGGAACACCGGAGACAAACTCGCACCAGCTCAGCCAAACCCAAATTAAGCTATCTACCGCATAGTCAGAAGGGTGGGGTCAGACTATAAAGGGTAGAAGTGATGACCACTGAGCAACAGCTGAGAAAAGGGAAGTGGTCATTAACCCTATCAACACTGAATCAAGAGAAATCAAGGAGGCTGTTAGATTCCTCCACGCTCAGCCAATCTCCTTGATTTCCTGACATCAGTCACCTGAGGGACCGTGACAGCTGGGAGTTGTAGTTTTGCAACAGCTGGAGAGCCTCAAGTTGGCAATCCATGCCCTATTCACACAACCGTATGTTTGCTCCACATCCAATCCGCAATTTTTTGCTGATTGGTTGCGGACCCATTCATTTCAATGGGGCCGGAAAAAAATGCGGACAGCACACAACATGTTGTCCACATATGTATATCTGTTCTGCAGTCGCTCAAAAAAAAAATAATATATAGAATATATTCTATTCTTGTCCATTTTGTGGACAATAGGCATTGTTACAATGGGTCCGCAAAAAAAACGGATGCAACATGGACATCATCCATATTTTTTGCAGATCCACGTTTTTTGGACCTCCAAAATACATGTGGTTGTGTGACTGCACCCTTACTACACCAATGCATTTATACTTGCTATGAAGTGATGTGCTCTTGCACAATTGGTCCTGCTTGTTTATTATAGTACTGGGAACTCCCAGAATCCTGCTTTCAGTTCTGTGGGAGTTACAAGAACAGCCTAATAAGTGTACATGTTGGGAGTTGTAGTTGCATCGCAGCTGAAGATTGCTGATCCCTGTTATGGTATATCCTTTTATTATGGGTTAAACTTAGGATCTCTACATGCAATGTTGACCACTTAGCATTAAGCTATAGCATTACATCATAGAGAAAAAGTTTTGTTTTTTTTATGCTTAGAACAATAACACATATATTACTGGTGTCTTCATAGTCCTATATTGGTGCCTGTAAGTTAGCTTTCTAAACATAACTCAATGTGGTAAAGCTACAGTAAGTAGTGTATATATTAGAACACAGCTCTGCCCTAAGCATGCTGATATCTAGCTCTGTCTATCAAGGGGAGGGGGAAGTGTGCAGAGCACAGGGGGTGTTAACAAGCAGTGGTCCAAAGATTTAGCCCCTCCCCCTGGTGCTCCAACTTGCTCATTTGCATATGAATAAATGCACATATCTCTGCAGCTGTTTAGCATACAGACAATAGAAAGGTATCGTTTTAATCAGCATGATGAGCCAGCAGTATGCCAGTTTTAATAGAGTTCATAGGCTGTGTACACACTTCAATTTTAGAAATGCAGACTTTCTAAATTGCTTTCCTTAAGGCTACATTCACACGACTGTAGTGATTTGTGGATCCGCAAGACACGGATACTGGCCTGTGTGCGTTCCACAATTTTCTACCATAGAAAATGCCTATTTTTGTCCGCAGTTGTGGATAAGAATAGGAGATGCTTTATCTTTTTTGCTGGGCCGCGGAACGGAACTACGGATGAGGACAGCACACGGTGTGCTGTTCGCATCTTTTGCGGAACGGCTGCGGACTCATTCATACAGTCGTGTGAATGTAGCCTAAAACGTTCCTACTATTGCTTTGTTGTAGAGTTTGTGCAACTCCTTTAATTAGCTGCCTGTGCTGATGCTTCTAATTTAAATGGGAAGAGCACACTGCTCCTTGCTGCTGCCAACTCGGAGCTGAGGTCATCTGTTTGCTTCAACTCCTCTATACCCTTCACTGACCTCACACTACAAGTCCTATGCCCACTACTATGAGATACCCGTAGGGAGGACAGAGGTTGTGCATAGCAGATCATTAACATCTATAATTAATGGCACCTGAAATTTCTATAACATTCACAATATGCCATATGTAACAGCAATACACTGAAACACCTCAGTATAGTGTGTTAAAAAAATCACTTTATTGATTCACAGTATGTCAACCGGGCTTTATAGCCTAATGTTCCATAAAACACATTAAAATCGCACATGAAGGTGGAAAAAAGTCATAGTAAGCATTAAAAACTAATTATCTACAGTGAGAAAAATAGGCATTAAGGTGCAAAGACATGGTGTCCATAAATACACAGCACTGATAATGTGCCCCCTTTGCGCCACTAAAAATAAACACACTTACGAAACGCTGTTCCCACAAGGAGGGGCTGGACTATGCGAAACTGCTGACAGCACTTGGTAGAGACTGGAGAGAACAATACAAACATATGTTTTGGGGAGCTTTTCTCATCAGGAATAGTGAGAATATGAAGTATTATCACATTCTACTCTCTCATGTGCCCAAGTGCTCTTTGATCTCTGCATTGATCTGCTTCACAATCCCTCCCCTGTGCTCTTGGTGACAGCTGTAGCATCCAACCTGGAGGCTAGTACAGTGTCTCTCATGGGCGAGGGGCTGTGGAGCACCTCGCAGAGATCACAGCAAAGCCCCACCCTGGGCATTTGAGAGAGCGGAACTTTGCAGAATAAAGATTCATATTGTCACTACTCCTGAGGAGAAAATGTATGTTTGTACTGCTCTCCTTAGCCCTCTAGCTAGTGCTGCCAGCAGTTTAGCATTGTCAGAAGTGCTTACAGACTTCCTTTAAAGGGAACCTGTCACCAGGATTTTGGGTATAGAGCTGAGGACATGGGTTGCTAGATCGCCGCTAGCACATCCGCAATACCCAGTCCCCATAGCTCTGTGTGCTTTTATTGTGTAAAAAAACTGATTTGATACATATGCAAATTAACATAAGAGTCATATCTTACTTGTGTGACCAGAGAAGAGTCATATTTTCAAGCTATGACTCATCTCAGGTTAATTTGCATATGTAACAAATCGATTTTTATACACAATAAAAGCACATAGAGCTATAGGGACTGGGTATTGCGGATGTGCTAGCGGTGATCTAGAAACCCATGTCCTCAGCTCTATACCCAAAATCCAGGTGACAGGTTCCCTTTAACACTCCATGCCATTCATTTACATCACTTGTAGGTGCTGGCTGTATTATGAAGATGCCACCCCAGTCTAACAGCCAGGATCAGAGATGGCGTCAGTCCCAGCCATTTAACCCCTTAGGTGGCACAGTCAATGACCTCGGTTTCCAAGTGGTTACAGCGGTTTAAAAATAGTGTTTATTTGTGCAAGTGCAGAAAGACACAAAAAGATTATTACGCAAGATATATGTAAATGTAACAAATACGTTCATTTCTAGTGTTGCAAACTGACCCATGTAATTAGCTAAAAGCAAAACCCTAATAACTGTGGAATTGCTGTTTTGTATTACATTATATTTACTCCAAAATGGTAGAAAAAAAATAAAAAAATTCTGCCCCGCAGGAAAAAATAAACATGAGCTTATGCTGTTATTTTGACATAACAAAAAAACAAATTTATGGCTCTCTGAAGGCAGAAATAAATGTAATAAAATGTGTGTCCTTAAGGTAAGATTTTAAATGGACAGTGTATGTCTGACATGTGGAAATGGTAGGCTACACTGGGGAAGTGACACTTTGTATAAAGCACTGCAAAAAAGTTTAATGCACTTTATAAATAATGAGAATGAATCTCCGTGTAATAATCCTTTTAATAGATCATCACAGCTTGTTTTCTTTCCATGAGCGATAAGAGGGGACTGACCTTCCAGCTTCCTCTGCCTTAGCCCCGAGTTACAGATGAGACCTTCATTGTTCACTATCTATTTTGCTGGCATAGCAACGGGTGCATATCTCTTTACATCCCCTATTTGTCAGCAAACCTTACTTTCTGCCAAGAATATATCTTGGGACCTTGGTGGCCACAGTCTATCCTATTCTTCTGTTTAGATCGCTTGTCAGCTCATGCCTTCCCGTGCGCCAGAATGCCACATTAACTAAACAGTGATAGTTGAGAGTGCCCAGAGGATGACGGCAGGGGACTGTATGGTCATGGCAATGTCCAGCTGATGCATTCATCAACAAGTTCATCGTTTTATTGCAGATAAGATGAAAACTAATGAGCATTCCTTCATTATATCATTTTATTGTTCATAGTAGAGATGAGCGTACCTTTTGAAGATTTGTATCTGTAAAGAATAAATCAAGGCAACTGGACGTACTGTAGATTTCTTGAAAACGTTTCACTCGTTCTTCCAACGAGCTTTCTCAATTCTGAGTGACTGTACAAGAATTCTCTGGGAATAAATAGATTTCTAACAGAACCTAATGTCACCGTATCAGTTCAGTAATCGGGAGGCTTGGGATGAGCGTAGTTATAGATTCCTCCCAGATAAAGTAGTGCTTCAGGCAGTATCATGTGTCTTCCACTAATATAGAGCTCTGTCTTGTTCTATGTTACATGCTATAAATGGGTGGAGTGGGTGATTGCAAGTTATTATGTAATGAATACTCCACTACAGTAAGTAATATTTTCACTCCTTAAAGGGAACCGGTCACCATGACAGTGCAGTGCAATCTGTAGGCAGCATGTTACAGAAGGAGCTGAGCAGATTGATTTGTGGTTATAGAAAACGATTCAGCAGTAATTTAATATATTGATTAAAAAGATCTCTGCTCTTTCTGAGCCCAGTTGCCATGTGGATGGCTTTGTCAGCCGTCTTGGTTTAAGGGTGTCCGGATGCGTCCCGGTGTGTTGCGGCAAACCCGCGCGAGTAGGAATGCAATTGCAGTCAGTTTCCGATGTTCAGTTCGGGCTTCGGATCGGTGTTCTGTAGATTGTATTATTTTCCCTTATAACATGGTTATAAGGGAAAATAATAGCATTTTGAATACAGAATGCATAGTAGGTGATCAATTGAGGGTTAAAAAAAAATTAACTCGCCTCCTCCGCGTAGTTCCCGGTCTCTTCTTTACTTCTTTAATGATGAGCTGTCGGCTAAAGGACCTTTGGTGATGTCAGATCACATGCTGCAATCACATGGTACATCACCACGGTGATGGACCATGTGATTGAAGCATGTGATCTGACGTCACCAAAGGTCCTTTAGCCGACAGCTCATCAGAAGAGACCGGGAACTACGCGATCAAGAGGAGAAGGTGAGTTAATTTGTTTATTTTTTTTTAACCCCTCCGGCGCTATTTTACTATGCATTCTGTATTCAGAATGCTATTATTTTCCCTTATAACCATGTTATAAGGGAAAATAATACAGTGAATAGACTGTCACCTAGTAACCATGCGTTAAAATCGCACCGCATCCGCACTTGCTTGCGGATGCTTGCGATTTTCACGCAACCCCATTCACTTCTATGGGGCCTGCGTTGCGTGATAAACGCAGAATATAGAGCATGCTGCGATTTTCACGCAACGCACAAGTGATGCGTGAAAATCTTCGCTTATCTGAACAGCCCCATTGAAATGAATGGGTCCGGATTCAGTGCGGGTGCAATGCGTTCACCTACCACATTGCACCCGCGCGCAAAACTCGCCCGTGTGAACGCAGCCTTAGAGAGCCTGTATTTGGCTGTAAAACAACTGGCTGCATAAGTAGCCTCCACCGCTGCTCTGTCTGCAATAGGACATCAGGATTGTTAAATCCCTACTCCATATTGTCTGGCAAAAATGGGAGCGTATGTTTCTTGTTTTTACTTGTCTTATTTCTAACTTTAGTATTCCTGTTACATGTTTAGTCGTCTGTGAAATTTCCTCCAAAATTTTTATGTATGC
Organism: Bufo bufo; assembly: GCF_905171765.1. Classification (NCBI taxonomy): domain Eukaryota; kingdom Metazoa; phylum Chordata; class Amphibia; order Anura; family Bufonidae; genus Bufo; species Bufo bufo. Next base: position 130,155,034 of record NC_053391.1, on the reverse strand, counting down.
ACTTTTCTTAAAAGGGGTTGGAGTCTGCCTAAGGCCTCTTGCACATGAATGTTTTTTTTGTTTTTTCAGTTTTCCATTACTTTCAAAGATAGAACATGTAATATTATTGTCCGCATAACGGACAAGGATAGTACTGTTCTATCAGGGGCCAGCTGTTACGTTCTGCAAAAAAACGGAATGCATACGGACATCATCTGTAATTTTTGCGGACCGCAAAATACTGAAAAGAGCCATACGGTTGAGTGCAAGAGGCCTAAAAGATCCCCTGGGGTAAACAAGCCCATTTTAACCCCTTTCTACTGCATCATATTAAGGCTACATGCACACGACCGTATGTGTTTTGCGATCCGCAAAAAAAAGAACGATGACATCAGTTTGCCATTGTTTTTTTTTGTTTGTTTTGTTTTTTTGCGGTTCCATCCAACAATGCCTAAAACAGACAAGAATAGGACATGTTCTATTTTTTTTTTGGCGGGGCTACGGAACGGACATACTGATGCGGACAGCACACTGTGTGCTGTCTGCATTTTTTGCGGACCCATTGAATTGAATGTGTCCGCATCCTATCCACAAAAAAAAAAAACGGAACAGACACGGAAACAAACGTTTGTGTGCATGTAGCTTAAGTTGTAGTGGGAAGTCTTAATAACCCTTATGGCTGGCGGTGGATCCGCCGAAGTTATGAAGAGGCACCGTCCTCTACTTAAAGAGGACCTTTCACCCATTATGACAATGTGAACTAAGTATACATACATGGAGACCGGCGCCCGGGGTTCTCACTGCACTTACTATTATCCCCGGGCGCTGCTCCGTTCTCCCGTTATGCCCTCCGGTATCTCCGCTCACTAAGTTATAGTAGGCAGAGATTTCAGTCACTAAGTTATGGTAGGCGGAGTCTGCCCTTGTTCTGCTGTAGCGCTGGCCAATCGCAGCGCAGAGCTCACAGCCTGGGAGGTTCTTTTCTCCCAGGCTGTGAGCTCTGCAATGCGATTGGCCAGCGCTACAGCAGAACAAGGGCAGACTCCGCCTACCATAACTTTGTGAACGGAGATACCGGAGGGCATAGCGGGAGAACGGAGCAGCGCCCGGGGATAATAGTAAGTGCAGTGAGATCCCTGGGCGCCGCTCTACATGTCTGTATAGTTAGTTTACATTGTCATAATGGGTGAAAGGTCCTCTTTAACTTCAACTTATCCTGTGCCAGTCTAAATTTAACCTAGCTTCCTTGCTGTCTTACATTTAGACCATTTTCTACACCTAAACAGGTGTAGAAAATGAGGAATGAGCCTACCTGCTTATTACCTTCCCACACCCCCTTTTTTTATACCTGGCTTGAGCGTGGAAAAGTCGCAGATTGCGACTCAAATAACCTTTGCAACTCAATCTGTGCCAGAAATATACCTAATATAGGCGTAGTTCTGTATAGTAAATAGACCCCCAAAGTGTACATAGCTGGAACACCACAGCTCCATGCACTGTGTAGTGGCCATTCTCTGGTACTGCAGCTCATCTCTCATTCACTTGAATAGGAGAGTCAGCTGCAGTACCTGAGTGTGGCCACTAAACAATATGCAGCGCTCCGTACACTGTTTACTTCCACAACTTGTGGGCGCAATTAACAGGTGATGAGTGGGGCAGCTATGTGTCTGCCCCTTCTTCCCCCGATTCGGTTCAAAGGTACCACTTGGAACCGAACCAGAGTTTGGGAAATTGTTTTTTTTACAGTAGTAATTAATTTATTAAGTTGTTATGCGGTCTCGTGAGACTTTGCGAAGTAATAACTTTGGCTCATCTGAGCCAATAAATTCTAATACTGTACGGAGCGCTCGCTCTGTACAGTATTCAAACGAAGTATTATGCGAATCGACTTCGGATGTTTCTTCCGAAGACGATTTGCTCATCCCTAGTCATCAGTATCTATAATCTGGAAGGGGTTAATAGTAGCTATTAGTAACAGCTTTAACGGATCACAGCAGATTCTGAGCAGGCTTCCATGTCACTCCCCGATTTCTGCCCTCGCCCTAAACCATTTACTGGATGTAACAATCTGAATAAATATTATTAATTATTTGATTTCATTAAACAGCGTGAAGGAAAAAGAAAACCTAGTCTGTTCTGTTATAGATGTGGCATACTGGCACTGAATAGGATGGCTGGGCATTGCCCAGTGTGATACATCCAGCCGGTCGCAGCGCTCTTACCATTGTCACTGCAGGCGCTGCCCTCTGGTGACATAGGAAACACTGTTTTCATTCCACCACCACAAGATTTCCTTCCAGGGTCGTTCATCACACTACCGAGCTGTACCGGCTGATTAAATGCTTTGCCGTCACGAAAAAATTATTTTATAGGCCGAGCTAAAAATAACAGGAGGTGAATGCTCGGAATTATTTTCAGCATTTTGTCTTTCAGTGAGTGAATAATAAAAGGGAAAGCAAACGGACAGGAAAGTGAAGGATCTGGAGCTTTTAACCTGTTTATTCTTCGGCGACCCTGCCAATTGTAGGGAAGAAAGTTTAGTGACATTACACCGAAAGGAGATTTGTAATTGATGTTCTGGTCACTGTAAACACCCGGCCACATTCTTATTCTAGATTTCCTGACCAAATGCATTTATTTTTGGTACTGGAGCTACTTTTTTTTTTTTTTTGGAGTAGCTCCATGAGTTTGACGGGAAAGTGTGTGCACCGTGTATAGATCTTACCTGTAGGTGAGAGCAGGAAGTGCAGTCTGTTGACCTACTGTCATGGTTATCAGCATGTTCCATCAGTATGGCGGTATGTCCTTCTGTCTCATTCTGAAAAAATAGTTTCTGTAACTTAAAGGGCATCTGTCAGCAGACTTTTACCTATGAAACTGGCTGCATGTGCGCTTGATAGCTGAAGGCATCTGTGTTCATCCCATGTTCATTGCTAAGAAAAATGTAATTTTAATATATGCAAATGAATAATGGCAACGCCCCCGTTGCATCTAGAGGCTCTGCTCTCTCTGCAGCTGCCGCGCCCTCTGCACTTTGATTGACAGGGCAAGTATGATGAGGTTTACACTGCTTGGTCCTGTGAATCAAAGTGGAGAAGGCGCGGCAGTTTCAGAGAGAGCTTAGGCCTCCAGGTGTAACGGCAACGCCCCCGTTGCTCCTAGAGGCTCATTTGCATATATTAAAACATCATTTTTCTCAGCAATGCGGGCACATATGAACATGGGGTTATCATGATATCAAAATTTAGATTCGATTTCGATACCATAAAAAAGTATTGCGATACTCGATACCATTTGATACCATGCGGAAAAAATAAAACAATAAAAAAGCCGTGTGCATTCCATATTTAATGGAACGTCCAGCCCATAATAGAACAATCCTATATTTTTTGGGGGGACAAAGTGACTAAAAATGGTGAATCGTGCGGTTTAGATTTTTGATATTTTTTTATATTTTAATAGTTCACACTTTTTCAGGCGTGGTGATATGTAAATGGTTAATTTTTTATTGTTTGTAAATTTTATATGTAAAATTAAGAAAGGGGGCGATTTTAAACTTTTGTATTTTGGTGTGTTTTTTTTTTTACTTTATTTATTTATTTACTAACTAACTATTAGAGCTCTATTAGGGTGAATAGAACTTCACACTCTCCTTGCTGTCCTGTGCTTTGTGCACACAGCAGCAGGGAGCTGACTATGGCAGCCAGGGCTTCAATAGCGTCCTGGCTGCCATGGTAACCAATCGGAGCCCCGCGATTACACTGCTGGGGCTCTGATCGGAACTGCCGCCAATGAGGAGGGGACCCTGTGGCCACTGTCACCAATGAATTTAACCATGGCGGGGGGCGGCCCTGTGGCCACTGCACCGCCAATGAAACTAATACTGGAGGAGGGAGGGCCTACTGCGCCAGCAATGGTTAGAATTTATAATACCGGGGGGGGGGGGGGGTGGGGGTGCACTGTGCCACCAATGAATGTAATTAACACATTAATTCAAGTATAAGAGGTAGCAGATGCCGGCGGCGGTATTGCATACCCGCCTCAAAAACAAGGCATGCGTTCTGCCGAACCTGAGGAGTTAATTGCCGTGGATCGCTATACCCTGTTATTGAGGCCGGCTGCCGCTGCCTATATTTGATGTGTTTTACATTCATTGGTGGCGCAGTGGCCACAGTCCCTCCCCTCCTCCTCACTACTATCTTCCCATTAGTGGAAGCGGCTTCACAGTGGGGAGGGAGGGACTCCCTCCATCTCCACTGTGTTAGTGAAGAGAACATGGCGCGCTCTGAGAGTGGCGAGTGCCATCGATAGGGTTATACCCGATGCAACCCTAAGGCCAACACAGATGTCTTCAGCTGCCGAACGCACATGTAACGGGTCAGCCAGTGTCATAGGTACAAATCTGCTGACAGATGCCCTTTAACTAATGCTAATATCTTCGTATAAATAAAGTGAAGGGAATCCAGCTCAGCTACAGGCAGGGAAGTGCAGAGCAACAACAAGGATATGTGAAGAGAGAAAGTCCAGCAGGTATCATAAAATCGTCAGGCGTTTATTGACCATATTCAATAAAATCAATTAAGAGCAAATTGTGCACTACTTGTGAGTTTTGGGTCTCAGTAGGTCCTTAGTCATAGTTATGACCAAGGACCTACTAAGATCTGACATTCACAGTTTGCTCATAATGGATTTTGTCAAATATGTTCATTAAAGCCTTATGATTTTACGATTTATGCTGGATACTTGACTTTTTCTCTTGGCTTGTGCTCTAACGTCGTCTATTTGGTGAAAATGCTCTTTAACGTGATGGTTTGGGTTTAGAGAGCCATTTTTAAATACTTTATTAAAGGGGTTGTCCGAGTTCAGAGATGAACCCGGACATATCCTCATTTTCACCCCGGCAGCCCCCTGACTTGAGCATCGGAGCAGTTCATGCTCTGATGCTCTCCTTTTCCCTGCGCTAGATCGCGCAGGGCAAAGGCATTTTCTGGAGTTCCAGTGACGAACCGGGCTCTCCATGGGGGTGCCAGGCGGAGGCTTCCGCCCAGCTGTGAGCCCGGTGACGTCACCGGCACTGATGGGCGGACTTTAGCACTGCCCTAGCCTGTAAAATGGCTAGGGCAGTGCTAAAGCCCGCCCATCAGAGCCGGTGACGTCACCGAACACACTGCTGGGCGGAAGCCTCTGCTCGGCAGTGTGTTGTTGTAAATAAGAGCCCTTGCCCTTATCCTGCACTACTCCTTTATTGGCTGTCTTTTGCTGGCAGAATTGGTTGTGGATTAGCCAATAAACCACACCAACACAAATGTCAGTGCAGCCTCCTATTGAAAATAGAGGATACTGACCCAAATTCTGCCAACTAAAGAAGTTATGTGAATGGCCCCTAACTATGCTGTAGAATCCATCCTAAACAGAAACCTCATTGATGAGTTATACTTTGGTTATGCCATCACAAGCTGGTCGGCAGGGGTCCAACACCCCCACCCCTGCCGGTCACCTGGTCTGTGAGGCTCTATCGATGGAACCAGCTCATTGGCGAGGGTGCGTGGTGTCAAACCCCTGCCAATCAGCTAATGAAGGCCTATGTTGAGGGTAGGCCATCTCTTAAAAAGCCGAGTACAACCCTTTTAACATATAATACAGAGCAGAACAATGGATATGATGCCATCGAATTAGCATTTCGTAATAGGAATATATTAAAACCCCCGGGAGGACATGATTTTACTTAGCATTCTCTCTGTTGGTGGGTTTGTCTGTTGAGTAAATCACATGTATATAGCAGGCAGTTTCCACCACCTCATTTATTCAAATATATATATATTTCTCACAGAAATCTGTTGGGATGACATGTTCTCTGAAAACTGTAAACCATGTCCATATGTTCTCTGCTCACTTTACCAATAGCTTGGGGGGTTGGACTCTTCATCCGTCTTACCCACACAGTTCCCACACATGATAAGCAAATCACAATGGTTGTCCATCCAGGGAATTCTCCAATGTGCAGTGGAGGCGCAAATGAGTGAAACGTACCATTCATAATGTGCATGATCATGTGGATATAGGCTAGATCATGGGCTGTAACAGAGGAGCCATGAAGTTCCTCTATCAGTAATGAAACTCTAGGCAGTAACCAACTAAAGATGCAGACATGGCATATGTCATAAACACAATAAGGCTGAATTCACAGGATGAAGATTGCTGTCACCCCACAGTAATGTAGAACCGATTAGGCTACTTTCATTTCATAGTAACATAGTTTATAAGGCCGAAAAAAGACATCTGTCCATCCAGTTCAGCCTGCTATCCTGCAAGTTGATCCAGAGGAAGGCAAAAAGAAAAAAAAACCTGTGAAGTAGAAGCCAATTTTCCCCCCTTAACCCCTTAAGGACCGGGCTCATTTTCACCTTTAACCTCTTCAGGACACAGGGCGTACAGGTACGCCCTTATGTCCTGGTACCTGTACGCCCTGTGTATTTCTGATCACCGCCGCGTGGCGGGCGGTGATCGGAAGCCGGTGCCTGCTCAAATCATTGAGCAGGCACCTCGGCTAAATGCACGCGGGGGGGGGGGGGGGGGGGGGGAAGTCCGGTGACCCCCCCATGTCGGCGATCGCCGCAAACCGCAGGTCAATTCAGACCTGCGTTTTGCGGCTTTTACCTATTGCGGTGGCAGTGCCATCGGGTCCCCATGCGGCTGTAGGGGGGACCCGATGGCGATGAAGGCAGCGCAATGCCTTCCTTAGGCATCTGCGCTGCCTTCCGGTGACAAGCCTGTGAGATCCAGCCCCCTGGATCTCACAGGCCGGAAGCTGTATGAGTAATACACACAGTATTACTCATACAGCTAATGCATTCCAATACAGAACTATTGGAATGCATTGTAAAGGATTAGACCCCCAAAAGTTCAAGTCCCAAAGTGGGACAAAATATAAAGTGAAAAAAAAATTGAAAAAATAAAGTTTCCCCCCCCCCCCAAAATTTAAAGTTTCATCTAAAAATAAACAAAAACGTCATTTTCCCCAAATAAAGTAAAAAGAAATTGGTAAAAAATAGGGGGGGAAATAAAAAGTATACATATTAGGTATCGCCTAAATTATTTTTTAAAAACTGTGCTAAATAAACCATTTTCTTGTCACCTTACATCACAAAACGTACAACAGCAAGCGATTAAAAAGGCGTTTGCCCACCAAAATAGTACCAATCTAACCTCATCCCGCAAAAAATGAGCCCCTACCTGAGACAATCACCCAAAAAATGAAAAAACTATGGCTCAGAATATGGAGACACTAAAACATAATTTTTTTTGTTTTAAAAAAGCTGTTATTGTGTAAAACTTACATAAATAAAATAAAAAGTATACATATTAGGTATCGCCGCGTCGGTATCGACAGGCTCTATAAACCTATCACATGACCTAACCCCTCAGATGAACATCGTAAAAAACTTTAAATAAAAACTGTGCTAAATAAACCATTTTTTGTCACCTTACATCACAAATCGTGTAATCAAGCGATCAAAAAGTCACACGCACCCCATAATAGTGCCAATAAAACAGTCATCTCATTCCGCAAAATTCATACCCTACCCAAGGTAATCGCCCAAAAACTGAAAAAATTATGGCTCTCAGACTATGGAAACACTAAAACATGTTTTTTTTTTTTTGCTTCAAAAATGAAATCATTGTGTAAAACTTACCTAATATGTATACTTTTTATTTTATTTATGTATCGCCACGTCCGTGACAACCTGGTCTATAAAAATACCACATGATCTAACCTGTCAGATGAATGTTGTAAATAACAAAAAATAAAAACTGTGCCAAAACAGCTATTTCTTGTTACCTTGCCTCACAAAAAGTGTAATATAGAGCAACCAAAAATCATATGTACCCTAAACTAGTACCAACAAAACTTCCACCCTATCCCGTAGTTTCTAAAATGGGGTCACTTTTTTGGAGTTTCTACTCTAGGGGTGCATCAGGGGGGCTTCAAATCGGACATGGTGTCAAAAAAACCAGTCCCGCAAAATCTGCCTTCCAAAAACCATACGGCGCACCTTTCCCTCTACGCCCTACCGTGTGCCCGTACAGCAGTTTACGACCACATATGAGGTGTTTCTGTAAACTACAGAATCCGGGCAATAAATATTGAGTTTGGTTTGGCTGTTAACCCTTGCTTTGTTACTGGAAAAAATTGATTAAAATGAAAAATTTGCCCAAAAATTGAAATTCTGAAATTTCATCTCAATTTGCCAATATCTCTTGTAAAACACCTAAAGGGTTAACGACGTTTGTAAAATCAGTTTTGAATACCTTGAGGGGTGTAGTTTTATAGAATGAGGACATTTTTGAGTGGTTTCTATTATGTAAGCCTCGCAAAGTGACTTCAGACCTGAACTGGTCCCTAAAAATTGGGTTTTTGAAAATTTCTGAAAAATTTCAAGATTTGCTTCTAAACTTCTAAACCTTGTAACATCCCCAAAAAATAAAATATCATTCCCAAAATGATCCAAACATGAAGTAGACATATGGGGAATGTAAAGTAATAACTATGTTTGTAGGTATTAATATGTATTATAGAAGTAGAGAAATTGAAACTTGGAAATTTGCAATTTTTTTATAAATAAAAATTATTTTTTTTACTTCATTTTACCAGTGTCATGAATTACAATATGTGACGAAAAAACAATCTCAGAATGGCCTGGATAAGTCTAAGTGTTCTAAAGTTATTCGCACATAAAGTGACACTGGTCAGATTTGCAAAAAATGGCCTGGTCCTTAAGGTGAAATAATGCTGTGTCCTTAAGGAGTTAAAGGGCTTCTGTCACCCCCCCAAACAGCAATTTTCAGTATTGGACTTAATATAATTGCTAATGTACGCAGAGTCCATATATACCCCTCTTACCTCTGGCTATGCTTTAAATTCTTTAAAAATAGCACTTTTGTGATATGCAAATTTCTTCACTACCAGCAAGTTGGGCGGTTACTTGCTGGTAGCCGCCACATCCTCGGTCTAAAAAAACGCCCCCTCCTCCACTTGATTGACAGGGCCAGCAAGCGCTCTCCTCCTCTCGCTGACCCTCTCTGCCCATAAAATCCTGCGCCGTACCGCTCTGAGAGAAAGACGCTCGCTTGCCCGCTCCTTCCTCAGTGCGCAGATGACGTCAGCCTACACCCGATGCTGCTTTTCCGGATGTAGGCTGGCGCACTGAGGAAGGAGCTGGCAAGCGAGCGTCCTTCTCTCAGAGCGCCTGCGCCGAATATGGGTTGGTACGGCGCAGGCACAGGATTTTATGGGCAGAGAGGGCCAGCGAGAGGAGAGCGCTCGCTGGCCCTGTCAATCAAGTGTAGGAAGGGGCGTTTTTTTTAGACCGAGGATGTGGCGGCTAACCGCCCAACTTGCTGGTAGTGAAGAAATTTGCATATCACAAAAGAATTTAAAGCACAGCCAGAGGTAAGAGAGGTATATATGGACTCTGCGTACATTAGCAATTATATTAAGTCCAATCCTGAAAATTGCTGTTTGGGGGGTGACAGAAGCCCTTTAAGGACCAGGCCATTTTTTGCAAATCTGACCAGTGTCACTTTGTGTGAATAACTTTAAAACGCTTTCACTTATCCAGGCCATTCTGAGATTATTTTCTCGTTACGTATTGTACTTCATGACAGTGGTAAAATTTAGTCAAAAAAATAAATTTTTATTTATAAAAACATTAGCTAATTTCTAAATTTCAATTTCTCGACTTTTTTATAATAGTAATACCTCCAAAAATAGTTATTATTTTACATTCCCCATATGTCTACTTCATGTTTGGATCATTTTGTGAATGCCATTTTATTTTTTAGGGACGTTAGAAGGCTTAGAAGTTTAGAAGCAAATCTTGAAATTTTTCTGAAAATTTCTAAAACCCACTTTTTCAGGACCAATTAAGGTCTGAAGTCATTTTGTGAGGCTCACATAATAGAAAACACCCAAAAATGACCCCATTTTGCAAACTACACCCCTCAAGGTATTCAAAACAGATTTTACAAACTTTGTTAACCCTTTAGGTGTTCCACAAGAATTAATGGAAAATAGAAATAACATTTCAAAATTTCACTTTTTTGCCAGATTTTCCATTTGAATCCATTTTTTCCAGTTACAAAGCAAGGGTTAACAGCCAAACAAAACTCAATACTCAAAACTCACTGATTCTGTAGTTTACAGAAACACCCCATATGTAGTCGTAAACTGCTGTACGGGCACACGGCAGGGCACAGAAGGAAAGGAATGCCATACGTTATTTGGAAGCCCCCCTGATGCACCCCTAGAGTAGAAACTCCAAAAAAGGGACCCCGTTTTAGAAACTACATGATAGTGTGGCAGTTTTGTTGGTACTATTTTAGGGTACATATGATTTTTGGTTGCTCTATATTACACTTTTTGTGAGGCAAGGTAACAAGAAATAGCTTTTTTGGCACCGTTTTTATTTTTTGTTATTTACAACATTCATCTCGGTCGCGACAATACTAAATATGACAAAAAAATAAGATTTTTTAGTGTCTCCACATTCTGAAAGCCATAGTTTTATTTATTTTTTTGGGCACTATTTTGGGGTGCGTATGACTTTTTGATCACTTGCTATTACACTTTTTGTGATGTAGGGTTACAAAAAATGGCTTTTTTTACACTATTTTTATATATATATATAATTTATATATATATATATAGTGTAAAAAAAAGCCATTTTTTGTAACCCTACATCACAAAAAGTTTATATATTATTATATAATTTTTTTTTTACGGTGTTCACCTGAGTGGTTAGGTCATATATTTTTATAGAGTTATAGAGCAGGTTCTTACAGACGCGGCGATACCGAATATGTATACTTTTTTTTATTTACTTAAGTTTTACACAATAACAGCTTTTTAAAACAAAAAAAATTATGTTTTAGTGTCTCCATATTCTGAGCCATATTTTTTTTTTTTTTTTGGGCGATTGTCTTTGGTAGGGGCTCATTTTTTGCGGGATGAGGTGACTGTTAGATTGGTACTATTTTGGTGGGCATACGCCTTTTTGATCGCTTGCTGTTGTACTTTTAGTGATGTAAGGTGACAAAAAAATGGTTTATTTTTATTTTTTGTTTTTTTACGATGTTCATCTGAGGGGTTAGGTCATGTGATATGTTAATAGAGCCAGTCGATACGGATGCGGCGATACCTAATATGTCTACTTTTAATTTTTTCCCTAGTTTTTTAACAATTTTTATTTTTTTTACTTTATTTGGGGAAAATGACTTTTTTTTTTTTTTTTACTTGAAACTTTTTTTTTTTGGGGGGGGGGGGAACTATATTTTTTCAAACAGAACGCTTACTTGGTGCCCTCATTTTTATCTTGTCCACTGCAGATCTACCAGTTCCTGGGCTCCTCTTGTCATCCATGATGTCCGCACCACTTCCCAGACTACCTGATGCATACTGTGTATTATTTGGAAGCCCAGATGCAGTTCCTGGTGCCCCCAGATTGGCCACTAATGCTCACGTGTGCAGTGCTGGCCAATCCAAGAGCAGGCCTGGACAAGCCACTAGGGTCTCGGACTACCAATGCACAGAGAAGCGGTGTGGCTTTCTTCGATGACAGAAGAGAAGCCCAAGAATCCACTGATCTGCAGCTGAAAAGAAGGACAACCAGGTAAGTGTTCTGTCATCCTGAGTTAGTGATTTTTCTTTCTTGAAACAGAGGTTTGCGTTAATGTACCCATCTGAATGGTCGCCACTTGGGAGTCGGGACACACAGGAAAAGTTTTACGACCAAAGTTTGACTGTAATTGTTGGTTTCTTTTTGCGGTTTAGATGACTTTCTGAAATGACACTGATATAGGAGGAAGGCCCCTAAAATAAATGATATTCTAAATGGCACGGATACATACTCCTTGTGTATTACACATGTATTTGTTGAAAAAGGCTGGACGGGTCCTGACATTATACTTTATGGAATGAAATGAAGCATAAACCTCCTTGAATCCTATAGCGGCTGCTGGGATTTCTCTACTGCTGGCTTGGGGATAGCCCCTTGCCGCTGCAGTGCAACATCCGTGTGCGGTCTGCATTTTTTGCAGATCCGTAGAAATGAATCTGTCTGTGTGGCATCCCCAAAAAATATGGATTGGACACAGACCCAAAATCCAGTCGTGTGCATGAACACTTAGAATGCGGCGCTCACACTTATATGAATATACCACTGTATAGTAACCCATGTTCACCAGTAAGCTATCTGTGTCTGCACATGTTTCCTTTTCAGATGAAAAATGTTTTCTTAAATCTTAAGGGAGTTTTACGTGATTAGAAATTCACCAGAGGCATAAAGCACCAAGTGGGGAAACTACTTTTTAATCATCTTGCTGAACCAGGGTTATTTTCTTATGTCTATCAATCACGGCAAAAACTGTGGGGGTGGGGATTTATCAAACCTGGTGTAAAGGAAAACTGCGTTAGTTGCCCATAGCAACCAATCAGATTCCACCTTTCATTTTCCAAAGAAGCTCTGAAAAAAAGGATCAATCTGATTGGTTGCTATTGGCAACTAAGGCAGTTTTACGTTACACCAGTTTGTGTATTAAGTTGCAGTGGTGACGTGATTGTGTTGCACTACTACTCCCAAGTGCAATCCAAAGCCTCTTCTATGGTTTAGTTCTGCAACCTGAATCTTTCTGTTCTCACAGACTTGTTGCTGGGGAAGTTGAAAAAGCTGTCGCTGGTTTCCCTAGCAACTAGTTTGTCTCAAGTGGAACAGCTCTTCATAGCGGTTAGAGGTCCTGTCTATGCTCCTGACATGCCTGTTTTTAATAAATACTTGTACATCCCTGTGCATCATGTGGTTCCTCTGTTACTCCTACTACACATTTGTAAATGGACAACTAGGTGTTACTGGTAGGTCTCTTCAGTTTGATAGTGTCAGTCTGTTTAATCCAGTAAGGACCGGGCCACTTTTTGCTTTTGCATTTTTGTTTTTTTCCTTTCTACCTTCCAAAAGACACAACTTTTTTACATTTTTTGTTCGCATAGCCATATGAAAGCTTTTTTTTTGCAGGCCAGGTTATATTTTTTTAATGCCACAATTACATTTATCATATTTTATATTTGAAATTGAAATTTAGGGGGGAAAATTAAGATTTCACTAAGTGTTTTGGGGTTTTGATATTCTGGCATTCACTGTGCGCTAATGGTGAGTTCACATCACATTTTTCCCATCCTTTTAGTGTATATACATAGAATGGATGCCTCAGACTGATGCCATACAGTGCCATCCATTCACCATAGAGTTCCATTGTATACTTTTTTTTTTTTTTTTTTTACAGGACTGTGCAGGATGCAAGAACATGGTGTGCTGCGTTTTTGTATTTTTTTTTTTTATATACTGTATATGTCAAATGGAGGCCTAAAACGTGATGTGAACCCACCCTACCAATGACATGACATCCTTAGGCTACTTTCACACTAGCGTTCGGGGCTCCGCTTGTGAGCTCTGTTTGAAGGGGCTCACAAGCTGCCCCGAACGCATCCGTACTGCCCTAATGCATTCTGAGTGGACGCGGATCCGCTCAGAATGCAACAGTCTGGCAGCGTTCAGCCTCCGCTCCGCTCAGCAATGTAAGTCAATGGGGACGGATCCGTTATTCTGCATGTCAGTACGTTTACGACGATTGCAAATTTGCATAGTTTTTATGTTTTACTTCTTTAAAAAAATATAAAAAAACTATGCTTTTGCATTTTTATTTTTTTAAGCTTTTTTGCATTTTACAGTGGAAAATTTTAGTTCCTTTAGGGGACTTGAACTTTCAATCTTCTTATAGCTTATGCCATAATCTGCAATAAAATATTATTCCAGTCTGTAGAATTCTGACAGGCTGCCTGAGAAGCTGTGCCTCACGTACGGCTTTTCAGACAGTTAGCTATGACAGACCTAGGAAACTTCACAAGACCCCAGGCTGTCATGGCAACCAAATTGGAGCCCCTCCATTTTGCCACAGGGCTTCAATTGGATGATAGAGGAAGCCCCCTCCATCTGTCTAACCAACCCTATAGATGCTGTGGTTAAATGTTCGGGATCAGCGTAATTGCCTATCCTGGTCACTGCCGACGTATGCCTGCTGTCTAGCACCTTCCACGTATGGAGAGAACCCAGCATGTGAACTCGCTTCCTTACAACCCCTTAAAGGGTTTGTCTCCCTTCAGCAAATGGATTTATCATGTAGAGAAAGTTAATACAAGGCACTAACTAATGTATAGTTATTGTCCATTTTGCTTCTTTTGCTGGATATATTCATTTTTCCATCACTTTATACACTGCTTGTATCCATTGTTACGACTACTCTGTAATCCAGCAGTGGCAGCTGTCCTTGCACACTGTAGAAAAAAGTGCCAGCCTCTCTGGTGGCCAGGACCATGGGAGCTCACGTAGGCTGGTGCTTTTTCCTACCATGTGCAAGCACGGCCACCACTGATGGATAGGTGGTCGTAACCATGGAAACGAGCAGTGTATAATGTGATGGAAAAATGAATCCAGTCAGCAAAGGAGGCAATATGGACAATCACAATACATTAGTAAGTGTCTTGTATTAACCTTCTGTACATGATAAATGCTACTTGCTGAAGTGAGACAACCCCTTAATGCCAGTCTCATACATGGTCGTGATTTAGCTGTTCAGGAGTAGCTTCTGCACCCAGTGTACACAGCTCCATCTATTGTGTAGTGGACGGAGCTGGTTACGGCAGTGCTACTCCCTTTGAAATATTGAGAGCCTGTCCTTGAGATAAGGACATTAATATAAAAATCCCAGAAAACCTCTAAGTTTGCTGCTTAAACATTTTTCAGAATTATCATTCCGTTAAAGCAGGACTACGTAAACTATATATAAGCAGCAGTCCAAAAGTGGCACTTTCTGCCATGTAACGTATGGCCAGATAAAGCAGCGACATAAAGCAGAACAGTTGTCTGAAAGCTAAATATACTTGAATGTATACAGTAGTTAACCATATGCAATACAATATGATGTGTCGCTCATTGTAGAGAAAAATATCACACAATATAACTTTGTGGCTGAATCATCTGTAATGAAAAGCATAGTCCACCTTGCAGTTCAGTACAGTTTTAAAAACAGATATGCTGAACATGGCAAACATCAGGCCCCTGGATATGTTTTGCATATACACTCACCTAAAGAATTATTAGGAACACCATACTAATACGGTGTTGGACCCCCTTTTGCCTTCAGAACTGCCTTAATTCTACGTGGCATTGATTCAACAAGGTGCTGATAGCATTCTTTAGAAATGTTGCCCCATATTGATAGGATAGCATCTTGCAGTTGATGGATATTTGAGGGATGCACATCTAGGGCACGAAGCTCCCGTTCCACCACATCCCAAAGATGCTCTATTGGGTTGAGATCTGGTGACTGTGGGGGCCATTTTAGTACAGTGAACTCATTGTCATGTTCAAGAAACCAATTTGAAATGATTTGAGGTTTGTGACATGGTGCATTATCCTGCTGGAAGTAGCCATCAGAGGATGGATACATGTTCTCGTTCTGTTTACGCCAAATTCAGACTCTACCATTTGAATGTCTCAACAGAAATCGAGACTCATCAGACCAGGCAACATTTTTCCAGTCTTCAATAGTCCAATTTTGGTGAGCTCGTGCAAATTGTAGCCTCTTTTTCCTATTTGTAGTGGAGATGAGTGGTACCCGGTGGAGTCTTCTGCTGTTGTAGCCCATCCGTCTCAAGGTTGTGCGTGTTGTGGCTTCACAAATGCTTTGCTGCATACCTCGGTTGTAACGAGTGGTTATTTCAGTCAATGTTGCTCTTCTATCAGATTGAATCAGTCGGCCCATTCTCCTCTGACCTCTAGCATCCACAAGGCATTTTTGCCCACAGGACTGCCGCATACTGGATGTTTTTCCCTTTTCACCCCATTCTTTGTAAACCCTAGAAATGGTTGTGCGTGAAAATCCCAGTAACTGAGCAGATTGTGAAATACTCAGACCGGCCCGTCTGGCACCAACAGCGATGCCACGCTCAAAATTGCTTAAATCACCTTTCTTTCCCATTCTGACATTCAGTTTGGAGTTCAGGAGATTGTCTTGACCAGGACCACCCCCCTAAATGCATTGAAGCAACTGCCATGTGATTGGTTGACTAGATAATTGCATTAATGAGAAATAGAATAGGTGTTCCTAATAATTCTTTAGGTGAGTGTACATCTGGAGAATTCCCAGGGTATATAGTGAATGTACATGGTGACAGCATAGCCTAACTTACCTATTCCATTCCTTACCTTTCCCCCTTCACTGCTGTCCATGTCTTCTGCTTTCTTTACACTGGTGGTCTTGATGAAACATCATGTGGCCGCCATTGAATGAGGCGGTGGTAGTGATTAGCAGCCAACTTAGGTGTCTCCACAAGGAGAAACCTTAAAACAGTTTTTATGAAATTTAAATACTTGTGACCTATTTTTTAAGTATATTTTGTTCACTTATATAGCACTGACATATTTCGTAGCGCTATACAAACATTATCATCACGCTGTCCCCAATGGGACTCACAACCTAAGTTCCATATCAATATGTCTTTGGAATGTGGTCGGAAACCAGAGTACCTTGAGAAAACCCACACGAACAGGGGGAGAACATGCAAACTCCACACAATCCCATGTTGTCCTTGGTCAGAATCGAACCTAGGACCTCAGCGCTGCAAGGCACCAGTGCTAACCACTGAGCCACCGTGCTTCCCATATCTTGATAGGTAATCAGTGTCTGATCACTGGGGGTCCAACACCTGGGACCTCAGCCGATCAGCTATTTGAGAAGGCACCGGAGCTCCTGTGAGCGCTGTGGCCTTCTCCTTGCTTACCAAGCAAAGTGCCGTGCATTGTATAGCAGCTCTGCTTGGTATCACAGCTCAGCTATTCCAGTTCTATGATGCTGAGCTGCGTCTAGGCCACATGAGCGATGAACGTGTCATCACTTGACCTAGGGAAAGCAGCAAAATGGCCGTGGTGCTGCTGCTAGCGCTGTTGCCTTCTCGAACAGCTGATCAGCGGGGCTCCTGGGTGTCGGATCCCCACCAATCAGATACTGATGACCTATCCCAGGGATCAGCAACCTCCGGCACTCCAGCTGTTGTGAAACTACAATTCCCAGCATGCTCCATTCATTTCTATGAGAGTTCTGAGAAGAGCAGAGCAAGTATGCATGCTGGGAGTTGTAGTTTCACAACACCTGGAGTGCCGGAGGTTGCCTACCCCTGACCTATCCTGAGGATGGGTCATCAGTATTTAAGTTTCAGAAAACCCCTTTAATTCCACAGAACCATGTCAAAGGCCTCTCACCTAGCCAACCAGTACTCTGCTCTGAACTGATGAGAAGCAGGTGAATGTGGCCTTATGGAAACAATTCTGTTTTTTATGTTCCTAAATCATGTTCCAAGGCCTCTTTAAAGTGCCGAGCATTGACTTATAGGTTAGCCACCCAAGAGGTGGCACAAGAGAGCCCGAGTTTATCCTCCCGAATGAGAGGTTATTTACAAGTCAGTTGGATGTCTCTCTATGGACAACACAATGTACTTTTGTAGAGGGGCAACAGTAGAACTGTCCGTAATCAGGAAGGGTAAACCCACTGCTGACAGTTTCTTAACCTCTAAACTTAAAGGGGTTGTCCGGGATTGGGGATATTGGTGTAATAGTTCTAGAGTGACATACATATTACATACATGCATGTCCTACCTTTGCCACATATTTCAAAAGCCCTGTTTTCATATATGAAATTCTTAGCCAGAAGTGACTGTTTTCTTATACTCTGTGACGTACCGGGTCTCCTGCAGGCGTGCTGAAGCCTCTTCTTCCGGCTGCTCAGGGAGCCCAGTAAAACGGCTAGGGCAGCGCTAAAGCCCGCCCATCAGAGCCGGTGACGTCACCGAACACACCACTGGATGGAAGCCTCCACCCGGCAGTGTGTTATTGTAAACGAAGGAGCCTTTGCCCTGCGAGCTTTAGCGCAGGGCAAAGGAGAGCATCGGAGCATGAACTCCTCTGATGCTCCAGTCAGGGGGGCTGCCTGGGTGAAAATGGAGGTTTGTCCCGGTTCAGCTCTGAACCCGGACAACCCCTTTAACTGGCTAGAATATAAAGTGAAGTGACCCAAGTGTCTGTACATTATATATTATAGAACATATATTTCTTCTTGTGTATATGACCTTATCTTCTATATGAGCAGGGACGTGTATCATCGTATATCTTCATGCTCCTCCATGATCCTCACTGACAGCTCAAACATAAAAAAGGCTCAGTGTTAATGTATTTTCGTTGAAACAGCAGTGCTACTTGCGCTGTCCAAAAAACACATTGCCATTCCAAGAAACACTTCATTTATTTGTCTTCCTTGATGGATTACATACATCAAATTGGTGCTTTTAGTCTCATCCCTGGTGCTGCAGAAGTAAGAGGAAAAAGGAAGTGAGTGCGAGGGATACATGAAAGAGATAGTTGGCAGACTGGCTCAGGATCACAAGCGTAAAATGGAGATACAATGAAAATCTGTTTGCTCTTTGTATCTGTATATGTATATACACCGCTGTAACACTCCTGCAGTCTGGCACCTTGTCTGTTCCAAGTGAGCTCGTTTATCCTCAACATATGCAGATATACAAAAGGATATCAATGGGTCCCATATATATCTAGAAAGTAACTAAATTAAAAAAGTGCCAAAAAGACCCTTAAAATCACAATTTTATTAGAATCATAAAAAAAGGGGGGGGGGGGGGGACCTGACCTAGCCATTATTGTGACCTGTTATCATGGCCCTAGTCAGTAGGTAAGTACATAATGAAAAAGATACAAAAAAAAAAGTGTAGAGTGTAGTGTAGAGAAAGGGGGAACGCCTCAATGGGATGATTTTCCCTATAGAGAACCTTTTTCCCCCAACTTGGGTTCCTCAGGGGGTCCGTATGGAAAGGATGGAGGGGCCAGAAATTTAATACACCAAAGATATATCTTGATGGACTACATAAAGAGACTGGCTGGCTATATTGATATGCAAAAGGGGAGCCCAAGGTATATCACATGTTGTTCCAGGCGATCAGGATAAAGCAACACCACCTAGGACAGAAAAATTCAACTATGTCAGATACAGACACAGATATACTGTGGCAACAAATTGTGGTGCCACAGATCATTACTCACATGTGGAGGTCCCCATTTGTTTGGCCTGGTCTCAGAAGGTGCATGATGCTGCAGAGACATGAGGTATCCGAGGCTCGGTTTAAATAGCCGGGCCTCGCGCACCTTCCATGCCCCAGAATGGATATTTCCGGCTGGTGGAATGCATCGCTACCCGGCGTCTTCCACTTCCGGGTCCATGGAACGCAAGCGCTGCATCCGGACAAGTGGAACGCAGCGCTGCATCCGGACAAGTGGAACGCAGCGCTGCCTCCCGATCTTCGGGACGAATCGCTGCTCTCGGTGATGTGAAAAGGATGTGCAGGCGCAGAATCTGCTACTGGTATCTTACAATGAGAGAGAACCTGGGTATTGATGCGCCTTATCATTAACACATCCAGTCCATTAAATAGTTCCAGTCAAGGATATATCACCAGTGTTGTCCATTTTCTTCACTGTGTTTCCATGATATTTTAATAGACACATACTGGATGCCTCCTCTATCGTCCCACCAATAACCTCGACATATAAAGTATACATGCCTGATGCATAAAGTTATAGAGAGAATCGGGCATGATATCCTGCACCGACCCATTGGGTATCAAAAAAGTAGATAGCTATCTATAATATCTCCATCTCTCTCATATCACATTTACACAGGCTAGGGTATTAAAAGATGGATAGCTATATCTAGTGCCTCAACATCTCTAATGCTACATTTATGGAGGACAAGATGTTCCTCCTTTATGCACTCTATAATAACCAACTAACCTACTGTGGATCCACCCTTGATATATATGGATCCCAAAAGAACAATGAGTATATCTGTAATTTTTTGGATGTTTCTCGCATCACCGGCTAGTTCAGGACTAAAAATTACCCAAAACTGAAGCAGTTACAAGAAAAAGAGGATATAATAAAAAAAATCCAAACTAAATCCTCCATCTAGGTAAAACAGCTAAAGGTCAATCTTTCATTCAACCCAATCGGGGATTGTGATCTAAACCTATGAATCCATTCGGATTCCTTCTGAAGGATTTTTTTTTTTTATCCCAATCTCCTTTTCCTTTTCCAGAGCTGAAAATTTGGGGACTTAGGGTCACCTGCATGTTTCTCAATTACATGGTTAGCTATAGATGTGATGCTCTTTTTATAAATGTAATTAATGTGTTCACATATCCTCCTTCTCTGTTCCCAAATGGTCTATGATGTAATCTTTCGGGCATGGACACTGACAGATGTAAACAACACCTCTGCTTTTACAGTTTAGAAATTCACGTATTGAGAAAATCTGATTAGTTGCAGAGCATGTAGTTGTTTTTGATACAGATATAAAGTCACATGCTTTACATCCCCTGCAATCAAACATGTCCACAGGTCTACGGTCAAGCCAAGTGGCAGTCCCAGCCAGGGACACATAATGGCTATGTACCAGGCGATCTCGTAGGCTTCTCCCCTTACAATAAGTGATACTTGGATAGGGGGATACAGTGTTTGACAAATCCGGGTCCATTAAAAGAATGGGCCAGTACTTGTTCAGGACTGTTCGACCTCCATATTGGCAAAGTCAACTGTGGACGAATTAGTGCCTGCCCTTTCTCTGGTGTTTTTTTGGGAGTGAGAAGCTGCATCACGGTGTGATTAAAGGCTTTCCGCAGAATTGTTTGCGGATAACCCCTATCTAGAAATCTCTTAAAGAGCTTTCTAGCCTCAAGATGACATTCCTCGGGGCTCGAGCAATTCCTGCAAGCTCGCAAGTATTACTCCTTGGAATGCCCCTTTTGAGGGCCGGGGGATGATGGCTATCCCAATGCAGGATAGTGTTTGTAGCTGTAGATTTCCTAAATATTGTGGCTGTTAGTCTCTCACCTTGCTTTCATACTTTCACATCAAGAAACTTAATGCACTTATCTTGGATTTCATAGGTAAACTTGAGACCAATCTCATTGACGTTTAAGTTATCCACCAAGCTAACAAATTCCTCTCTGTTCCCGTTCCACAGTACAAAAATATCATCAATGTATCTTGCCCAGAATGATTTTTTTCTCACTCTGCCCAGAATGATTTTTTCTCCCTCCACCAGACATCTCGATCTGGGAATACAATATTATCCTCCCACCAGCCCAGGAAGAGATTGGCATATGTGGGCCCACAGGGGCTGCCCATTGCCGTCCACCTGAGCTGGTGGTAGAAACGTTTATTAAATAGAAAGAAGTTATGAGTAAGGGTAAACTCCAGAAGTCTAAGTACGAAATTGTTATGTGACTTACAATGCTTACCCCTGGTGCATAAATAGTAGGCCACTGCTGATAGTCCCTTCTCGTGTGGGATTGCGCTGTAGAGAGCACAATTATCAGGATTATCAGCTGGATTATTAGGTTTATTGTTTTCTGAGAGCGGCATGGGAGGAAGAGAGGACAGCCTACAGCCGTTTTGCACGCTCCCATGTTACCTCTGGACCATGGCATTCATTCAGAACTCACTCTTTTGAACAGACAAAACTTCTAATAGTAGTAATGCAAGGTTAAAGACAGATAATGAGGGAGATTTATCAAGTCTGTTCTTTGCCTAAGTCTGATAAATTTGCCGCAAACTTTGCACGTTGTCTTAGGCTACTTTCAGACTGGCGGCAGCAGGGTCCGGCAGGCTGTTCTGGTGGGGTAACAGCCTGGCGGATCCGTGCTAACGCTAGCCCACCGCACCGGCCCCATTCACTATAATGGGGGTGGGCCGGAGGTGTGGCCACAGCACGGCAAACAAGCCGAGAGGCGGCCGGACAAAAACGGCAGCATATTGTAGTTTTTGTCTGGCTGCCTCTTGGCATGTTCGCTGTGCATTTTACTCATTTTTGGCTAAAAATCTTTTTTTCAATTGGCCTTTATTAAAACTATTGAGCCTTTCTGTCACAAAGAGTTAACTGTTTTTCTAGCTGTGTGACTGGTACTTTCACTTTGTGCCAGTCATCTAATAAACCTTATCTCTAAACTACTGAGAGGTCATAAACACTTATTTATATATAATACTTATTTATATTACTTTTGCTAGCCACATTCTTATCAGTAAGATAAGAACTGAGCTATAAGGAGTGTTTATAAGGTCAGAGAGCAGAGATATGGAGTCCTTCAGCTCCTGCTCTGACGGAAAAGACCCGCTGTTGAAATCCAGAGGCTGCTACTACAGGATTTCAGTTCTGTACACAAAAAAGGATTCAAAGAGACCAATTGAAACAATTATTTTTAGCAAAAAATAAGTAAAATGATAAAACAAATTGCCTACCTAACCACATCTGCTTTCCAACCCTTATTTCAAAAGTAGCAAGAGAGGTAGTATAAAATCACAAAAAGTTGTAAATTGTTGCCGCAATTTGGAGTTTTTTTATGAGAGAAAACTGGTGTATAGGGTTTCATGCATTTCCCCCCTCCCCAGTGTTAAAAACATGAGTTAGTATTAAGGAGACAAGATATGCACAGTGTACAATAAAACCAGCAATAACGGTGTATAACTCCATATTGAACAGGACTGAAGTCATTCTGCTGTTTTGACCCCGGCGTTCATAATGCCTCCATATTTAAAATCATATTGACCTCCTTTTTAAGTAATATGTTGTATTGGTCACCTCCATCAACAGCTAATATCCCAGAAAATTGCTAATCATTGGTGTTGGTATTTTAGGAGTCTTGCATATGCAGAACCCATATCTAACGAACAAATATGTTCCAAGTGGTTGTTACATGAGCAAGACTCCGCTTGTACCATGAACGGAGTGATGAAATTCTTCTCCTCCTATGTGTGGTCATTTTATGTAAGGTATAGAAGAAAGAAAACTGCGCATATACTCATTGGCTATTTGTGAAAGGTACCCACCTCACCATAAAAACCGCAGCGCGAAAGGAGAACACTGATTTGGGACAGCAACTCAGTTGCAGATTACAGTACTTTTTCGGTTTTACTGTTGTGTATTTGTTTTGTTTGTTGTTTTCTGTATTCTATTCCTATATATAATTTAGCAATTTTATGTAAGGTGCCTCATGCACTTCAAGTGACCACTGTTAGAACTGGTTTCTCGGTACATCATCACTTAACTAGTTCCTACTAGGTGCCGTTTACATCAACCATTCCTTGATTAAACCATCTCCCAAATTCTTGCTACGTCAGAAGGAAACAATTGGCTTCCTTATTGCTATTAATGTCAACAGAGGATCACTCTTAACAATATGCCAATTCCTCCTAATTTCAGAACACGTGACCTCACCCATTGGACTATACAGTTGCAAGAAAAAGTATGTGAACCCTTTGGAATGATATAGATTTCTCCACAAATTGGTCATAAAATGTGATCTGATCTTCATATAAGTCACAACAATAGACAATCACAGTCTGCTTAAACTAATAACACACAGAATTAAATGTTACCATATTTTTATTGAACACACCATGTAAACATTCACAGTGCAGGTGGAAAAAGTATGTGAACCCTTGGATCTAATAACTGGTTGAACCTCCTTTGGCAGCAATAACTTCAACCAAACGTTTTCTGTAGTTGCAGATCAGACGTGCAGAACGGTCAGGAGTAATTCTTGACCATTCCTCTTTACAGAACTATTTCAGTTCAGCAATATTCTTGGGATATCTGGTGTGAATCGCTTTCTTGAGGTCATCCCACAGCATCTCAATCGTGTTGAGGTCAGGACTTTTCCTTTGATGATAGCAATCCGTCAAGGCCTTGACGCAGCAAAGCAGCCCCAAACCATGATGCCCCCACCACCATACTTCACAGTTGGGGTGAGGTTTTGATGTTGGTGTGCTATATCTCTTTTTCTCCACACATAGTGTTGTGTGTTTCTTCCAAACAACTCAACTTTGGTTTCATCTGTCCACATAATATTTTGCCAGTACTGCTATGGAACATCCAGGTGCTCTTGTACAAACTGTAAACGTGCAGCAATGTTTTTTTTGGACAGCAGTGGCTTCCTCTGTGGTATCCTCCCATAAAATCCATTCTTGTTTAGTGTTTTGTGTATCGTAGATTCACTAACAGGGATGTTAGCATATGCCAGAGACTTTTGTAAGTCTTTAGCTGACACTCTAGGATTCTTCTTCACCTCATTGAGCAGTCTGCACTGTGCTCTTGCAGTCATCTTTACAGGACGGCCACCCCTAGGGAGAGTAGCAGCAGTGCTGAACTTTCTCCATTTATAGACAATTTGTCTTACCGTGGACTGATGAACAGTAAGGCATTTGGAGATACTTTTATAACCCTTTATGCAAGTCAACAATTCCTAATCGTAGGTCTTCTGAGAGCTCTTTTGTGCGAGGCATCATTCACATCAGGCAATGCTTCTTGTGAAAAGCAAACCCAGAACTAGTGTGTTTTTCTTTTTTTTATAGGTCAAGGCAGCTGTAACTAACACCTCCAATCTCATCTCATTGATTGGACTCCAGTTGGCTGACACCTCACTCTAATTAGCTCTTGGAGATGTCATTAGTCTAGGGGTTCACATACTTTTTCCACCTGCACTGTGAATGTTTACATGGTGTGTTCAATAAAAACATGGTAACATTTAATTTTTTGTGTGTTATTAGTTTAAGCAGACTGTGATTGTCTATTGTTGTGACTTAGATGAAGATCAGATCACATTTTATGACCAATTTGTGCAGAAATACATATCATTCCAAAGGGTTCACATACTTTTTCTTGCAACTGTATTTAAATAAATAAAAAAGAACCGCTGATCTTCATTATGCTTTTTCTTATCTCTCAGCTGCTCGCTATTTAATTCCAATTCTGTGAATACTCTGTTAATAGTAATGACTCAACTGCTCCTCTTGTATCTGAAATGATTCCTCGTTTGTTGTTCCTTTTCAGTCTCGTGCAATGGCTGATTTGGAACATTTACACCCCTTAGATTCTGCAGTCAGCAGCAACCACGTATCTCTGATTAGACAGAAGGAGGGGGCTTCCACTGTCCCTTATTCTGCCCCCCTGTGATTGATTGTCATAGTTGCCAGGAGCTTAAAAGGGGTTTTCCGAGACTTTTATACTGATTACCTATCCTCTGGACAGTGATCAAATAACAGATGATGGCAGCATGCTCACCTCTGCGGTTGTGAGTGCGAGCACCTTCTTTTGAGCCCGCTCAGGATAGGTTATCAATATCAGATCAGTGGGGGTCTGACACCCTGCACCCCTGCTGATCTGATATTAATGACCTATCCTGAGGACAGGTTGTCAATAAAAAAATAACTTAGACAACCCTATTAAATATTACAGTATCATATTATTTATCCTACTACACCATAAAAAACACTTTGGAATAGTTGCTATTTTTTGGTCACCTCACCTCCCCAAAATAATGAATACAATTATCAAAAAGTCATATACTCCCAAAATGGTACAAATAAAAACTATAGCTCACCATGCCAAAAATGAGGAAGAAAAAACCCTCACATAGCTCAGTTGAAAAAAATGTGTCCAAATATGATGACATAACTTCAACTCTAATTTGTCTTAGCATGTTATTTTAACCGCACAGTGAACACCATAAAAACAAAACCCAATAAACAATTAGTATTTTTATTCCACTCCATAAATTATTGTTTTAAATGTTTCTCAATACGTTATATACGTTACAGGAAGTCATATGCCAGGCTCTCTCTGGTTCAAGACCTGTCGTAATGAAAGCATTAAAGCCTTGTAAACGTGCTGGAAACCATGCAAGCATTCTGACCTACTGGAATTATAGTAATCGCGGCCTCTGCAGGGCATCCTTTGCCATATCTCGCCATCTTGATGTGCAATCACTTCTAGAAACTGTAGGCTGTGGGAGGTGGAGAGATCTATGTATCTTACATATGGCCCAATAGTGTCCACATGTTTTAATTCATCACCATTTAGTCATCAAGGCTCAGAAAGGGGTTTTCAGTAATAGGAATACCAGACATAACGTGGAGTTTAGCCTGAGAAGCATCCTGGTTTATAGAAACAAGAGTGTGTTCTAGACAATACAGTATGACTTGTAGGAAAATATTTCAGACGTTGGGATATGAAATGAGAGCTACTTGCAATACAACTTTTTTCCCAACAAAGAGAATAAAAGGATTTATGCCCTGACTAATCTAAGAAATGAAAATCATATAGCACATGACAATCTCTTTCTAACAAAGCTAGAACCAGCCCCATACCTCACATGGATCCAGAGATCTCCTCATTCAATGCTCCAGATGCTCTGCCAGATTGTCTTCAGGCTGGAAGCTCAGGGCGTGTGTCCATTCTGTCCTTTTTAGCGCTCTCCCTGTAGCTGCCACATCTTCTAACAGAACATATGGCTGGTGGCAGTTGAAGATTTAAACTGAGTGCGTGCGACCACCTCAGTGAAGTGGACAAGAAATAAGGTGAAGAACAAAAAGCAGGTGGCGCTATACAGATACGTTTTATTGAATAGCTCAGTGGTTATAGCAAAATTTTTAATTACAGGCAGATGCAATGCAAAAAGTATTCAGATCCAGGTGCTGGTTTGAAAAATATTGATTATGTTTCGTTTCGAGGCACAACCCCTTTAAAGGAAGGTACGGAAACTGCGCTGTACAGCCCGCTGAGTGGTCTCCATAACCCTGGCCCGAGGCTGCCCCATATAATGAATGTTCCAATCTCAGCCATAAATTACTGAGATGAGAATAACCCTAAAGTGAGAAATGCTTTGCTACTGTTTCAGCCTTCTCAAAACCAGCATACCCAGTGCTCTACCAGTGCTGCTATGTATACCACAGAACCAGCGGTACAGTCGCCTCTAATGGTTTTAACTCATGATCACTGGGACAAAAAAAATATATATATATATATTACCGTATATTAAACTATAATAATTACATAATAACTCTTCCTGCCAACTACACTCTGCCAGCACAGAGCTGGCATAGATTTTATTTTCTGGTGGATGGGACCACCAGGAGACGTGCCAAATTCATTACAAGGTCTAAAGGCCTGCACCTTTCACTCCACCTAACTGTTCATAAAGACTGGCTCATGAAACAGCCCCAATGTATAGAAATAACACATCATAAAAGCCACAAAAATTATTTTAATAGCATTGACAATGATAATAGTTGTACCTGGCTTAACCCTTTCCGGCCCAAGCTAATTTAGGCAGCAATGTTTTTGTTTCTCCTTCCCTCCGTACAGGAGCCAGAACTTTTTTTTTTTTTTTCCCAACATAAGCTACATCAGGCCATTTTGTTCTGGATTAATTGTATATTTTATTGGCGCTATGCCAATGCTTTCACAAATTGGCATTCAAATCCGCCTGAGTGTCGAGATGTTTCATTTGGGTGTTAGATGTTGGCTAAAACTGAAAGTGAATTTCTTGGCAAATCACTAATCTACACTTAATTTCAGATAAAGGTCCAGCGAAGGATGATGACTATATGGTACATGTTACGTGTGTAATCTGACTACCTTTATCAGCCCACACACAGAGCAGGAAAGGAGTGGACAGTGCAATTTCTGAGGGAGCTCATCTGACACGTGTTAATACTAGACTTGGCTACCTTGTGTTGCCCACTTTTTAGATGAATGTCAGCTGAAATTTGTATGCCAACATTCTCCACCCCCGATCCTCGATTTACGGTCAGGTTTGACTAAGTTATGTCTGTGGTCAGAAGAGAGGTTACTTTCTGCCGAGTGCCTCTGACAACCACCGTTTCCTGTAGTCTACAGTAGTTCCAACCTAATCTGCAGCACTGTAAAGCCGGACATCGCATCTAGTCTCTGCCCCAAATGGGGCTCACAGTCTTACCCCATATTCGAGGCCCCCATTAGACTGTTGTTAGCTGAGGGTTTATGGGGGGCTTGGGAGAGATGTTTGCCAGGCAAACAATGATTTTTCCTTTTGTCCTGGGAATAGATGGCTAGTCTGTTTCTCAACGCCCATATACAATATATTAGATGGACCAGTGTTGACCAAACTCCACTATATATGGAATGCTTTAACCATTAACTTGCCACCCTTCCAATCTGAATGGGTTCTTTCCACCTTTTTTTTTTTTACACAACTTCAAGAGAAAAAGATTTCGGGGTACTGATTTCTGACAGCTTCAAAATTAGTCAATGGTGTGACCAGGCAGTAGAGAGAGCGAGTAGGTTGCTGGACTGTATAGCTAAAGGTTATAACCAGTAGAAAGATGGAGATTGTGATCCTGCTGTATAGAGTGCTAGTCAGACCATATCTGGAATACTGTGTCCGGAGAGCCCAAATCTACAAAAGACATTGAAAAAATGGATTGGGTCCAAGGATGAGCTACTGAAATTGTGGAGGGTCTACATTTTATAAAAACTCAGGAACCCCTGTAAATGGCCTAATGGAGTGTTTTCTCCACTATTTCTTTGAACACTGTGCTCTGGTCCTCTTGTTGGTTGGCATCATCTTCTTGGCTGCAGCAGTGACATTGTGTACACAAGTCACCGCTGCAGCCGGTTGCTGGCCTCAGCTGTGCACAGGATGTCTCTGCTGAGACCACTGATTAGCTGCAGCAGTGATCTGTGTGCACAGATTATAACCATCGCAGCAAGAAAAACAAATGACAGCAATGAGGACCGGAGCGCAGCACAGGAAGAAGCAGAAGGTAAAACAGGTGGGTGTATCCCGTCATTTGTTTTTAAGGGTGGGTTCACACTAGCGTTATGGAGTCCGTTATGGCTTTCCGTTATAACGGAATCCATAAGACGGAAGGGGGGATCCGTTTTGCTGCCCATAGACTTGCATTATGACGGAATGCAAAACGGACGCCTTTAAAAAGCATTTTGTTTGCTCTCCGTCCTAATAGAAGTCTATGGGAATCAAAACTGATTTGTCCTGTCGACAGGACTTTGTTTTCCACCTTGCATAATGGGACCCAGACGGATCCGTTATGTTTTCCCATAGACTTCTATTAGGACGGAGCAAAACGGAATACCTCTTAAAGGCTTCCGTTTTGCATTACATCCTATGGATTCCGTTATGTTCCATTATAACCCTGTTATAACGGAAAGCCATAACGGACTCCATAACGCTAGTGTGAACCCACCCCAAGTCGTTTACAGGGGTTTCCTTAGTTTTTATACAATTTGGACAACCTCTTTAATAGAGTTGTACCAAATTATTACGTTATCCCCTTCTCCACGGGATAGGAGATTAAGGACCCAAAATCTGGGACCCCTCGAATCACAAGAATGGGAGTCCTTTTTGCCCTTATGAATGGAGCCATAGTTAGGAATGCGCTCAATTACGGTAATTTTCTTTGAGACTATTTCAGGTAGGCTTCGTAGGTGATAAGTTGATATCTTGGCACAACCCCAATAAGAAGGAAAAGGGCATCATTGAACCCATTTAAAAGGCTAAATAAGGTTCAGGAAGGATGTGTTTTTGAACACCAGAACAAAAGGGGCACTATCTGAAATGTGGTCTATTTTTGTTCTGTCATTTAGGTTTCTAAAAAAACAACGTCCATGTTGATGAGCTTTCTAAAAAGAGTTTTCTGTGAGTTCAGTATTGATGGGCTGTCCTCAAAGTAGGTCATAATTGTCAGATTGGTGGGTCCAACACCCAGAACCCCCACCGATCAGCTGTTTGAAGCGGCTGCGGCCTCCTCACAGCATACCAAGCACTGCGCCATAGCAGCTGTACTTGGTATTGCGCCCAGGCCTATTCACTTGGAAGGAACCGAGCTGCCCCTAAGTGTTGTTGCCTTGGAGCCAACACCTCCTGGGGACCTCCACTCCTCCCAATTACATGCCTTAGCGGTCACAAAGGCTTTAATGGTATATCATGGCTGTGACGTGGCGGTAAAGCCGCTGTGACCACTAAAGACTGTAATTGGTTGCAGTGGTTATGGGACCAAGCTGCTGGACCAGACATGACAGAGAATGGAGCACAGGTGAGTGGGATTTTTCGATGTTCAAGGTAAGGACCCCAGAGGTTGTCTGCTCCAAGGCCGGACACTCCATTTAATAGGACATTCCACAAATGTTTTTTTTTTCTTCTAATTGTCACAATATAAAGTATGTGGAGTTAAAACTATACATGTTTTTGTTTTTCTCTTTTATTTTTTGGAAATGATCATTTACAATAAAATATGGGAGAATAGGGTTCCACTGGTAAATTCCAAACCGCTACACTCTGCGTATGCGGTACCTTAAGAACCTCTGGACTTTTGTACTTTGTTCCTTTTATTGTCACCACTATATAATTACAGCATGTCCGATATTTTTCAATAACTGTTCAGTCGTTCCTAGTGTCATTCTCCATTGTGTGATGCCAGGAGTCGCCCATCTGTTCACCAGCTTGTTGCCCACATGTTAATCTTTAGTCACCTGCATGAGTAGTAAATGGCTGTAAACCCAGCACAGGCATAGTTTCCATTAGAGAAGCTGTTATCATGCATAACTAATAACCACACTACTCAGAAGCCGCAGGGACAGGTCACAAGGTCACAGTGTTTCGCTATTGTTCGCTTGTGGTTGGCATATGTGCGCTCTCAGGGCACGTTTACAGTTTCTTCCTACCACACGCTACCTTCCTGTACCTAGCAGCACGGCTTTCACCTAGGTCTATGAAGTGAAGTGTAATGCCGTTGGTCAGAAGGTGACACATATTTAGGGTTTACTTTATATAGAACAAAATGACCCTTTATTTATAGCTTTGGTAAAGCTGTCATCAAACTCTACATTTCATTAGGCTGATGCATGCATGCTTCATATGGACCATAACCTCCCACGTGGGAAGTGTGTACCTATGACAAAATGATGACTCGGAGGTGGGCATTTGTTCTGCTTACTGTGACTTACTTGACACGCAAGCTTTCACGTAAATATACAGTACTCTGGGGCCAGGGTGGCACATCCTGTTTTTAGCAGGGGGTTTACATTGACCTGACTTAGGGTACTTTCACACTAGCGTTAGTGTGATCCGGCAAATGGATCCGTCTGTCTGCTTGTCATGCGGATGGACGGATCCGTCTTGCAGTCTTTTTCACAGATCCGTCCTTCAGTTGTTTTGCAATGTCTGATCCGGCACTAATGCAAGTCAATGGGAATTAATGCCGGATCAGTCATTCCGGCGACTGATCAGGCATTTTGGACGGACATAATACTGCAGCATGCTGCGGTATTATGTCCGGCCAAAACGCCTGACCGTGACTGAACGGAAGGCATAATGATGCAAACTGAACGGATTTCTGTCCATTCAGAATGCGTTGGGGTATGCCTGATCAGTTATTTTCCGGCATAGAGCCCTTTTGACGGAACTCTATGCCGGAAAAGAACAACGCAAGTGTGAAAGTACCCTTAGATTTATCAAGACAGATGCTTTCTGAACTGGTCTTGATATCCCCTGCGCACGCCTCGTCCTAAATTAGGTGCATCCTCTTGCAGTCCGTGCACCTAAACAGAAATCTACAACCGCTCACAGCTGCTGGAGATTTCTGGCTTCATTTGCACCAGAAAACTGGTGTAAATGAAGATATATTTGTCTCTGCTGTTGGCCATCCCCTTTTCCCACCCTTTTCAGCGTAAAAAGAGGCACTTGTGACTTTTTGAGAGAGAGTCTCACACTCACACCCACCTTTTCTGGCGCAAGGGAGATGATAAATCTCCTCCGATAACTTTTCTTTTCAGATTTAAAAAAATAAAAATAAAAAATGTTTACTTCAATCATTTTTATAAATTCACTGGAAGTGGTCACTGAAGTCATCTATTGAATTAAAGGGATATTCTGGGGATTAAACATAAAATAACGCGATTCCTGATGCTTTCTTTCAGAGTTGCTCAGCCCATTCTCCTGCCCCTGTTCACACTGTGTGATAGCAAGTCACATGCCAGGCCTGTCCTGCATGGAGACATCCTAATGGTGGCTCATTACTGGCTGTGGACAAAGGCCCAGATTTACTATTCCTAAAGATGACGGAAGGCTAGCCAGGCGGTCTAGACCTGCACCAGATTTATCACAGGGGCTCACGCTGGATGATAAATGTGGGGCATCGATTTAAAACTTTTCTCTGACTCTAAACCAGCTATTGGTTGGCTTACTTTGAGACGTCAGAATTGTGGCAGTTTTGGGGCAAAATATTGCATGTTAGACCCACCCCTTTCTAATGAAGTCCCACACCCTTTATTTCTAAGCCCCCTCCCTTTGTCAACCATTAAACGAAAATGTGTAGAAACCCTAAATGTGACAATTCGTGCTATATTTTAGAGAGATTTGTGGCGCAGACACATTAGTAAATCTAGGCCAAAGGGTCACCTCCAAAATCAGTTTCAAACTAAACATACCACCATGTAGGGTACATGCTCCAAAACGTTATTGTGAAAATGTAGTACTCTTATCCTTAGAGATGCTTATTTTTTTATGCAAATAAGGTGCACCATGCCTCCCCCTCTCATTCAATTGACCGTCCCTAAAATTACAGAGCCAATAGCGATTACACAGGGGAAGCCATGTCTACCAGTTGGAGCTTCCCCTTTCATGGTGCACTGAAAACCTTACTTGCTTACTTTAAAACTGATATTGGAATCCCTTTAAATGACTGTGGGGGAAAAAATTTAAATCGGACATTTTATAGAACATGACAGTCTCTTTCTAACAAAACTAGAACCAGCCCCGTAACTTGCATGAATCCAGAGATCTCCCCATTCATTGCTCCAACTGTTCTGCTAGATTTATTTGAAGCTGGCAACTCGGGTGGCGTGTTCTTTGTCAGGGAGTGTGTCCTTTCTGCTGTAGCTCTTTCCCTGTATCCGCCACAGCTTCCAACAGAAAAATATGTCCAGTGACAGTTGAAGATTTAAACTGAGCATGTGCGACCACCTCAGTGAGATGGACAAAAAAAAAAATAAGGAAAATAATAAACGGCGTGTGGTGCTATATAGATACATATATCTCACTGGCTATACAAAATTTTTAATTACAAGCAATTGCTAAAGTATTCAGCTCCAAGTGCTGGTTTGAAAAATCTAGACTATATTTTGTAGCACAACCCCGTTAAATAGACCTCTGGCTGGGGAACGGTAAAGATGTTTTTTTTTTTTTTTATCTCGTTAAACTTTTTGCCTAACAAGCAAAGTCGTCTTACATGCCACTTCATCTTCAAACCTGCCTATTCTTCATCCCGCCTCAGCCGACAACAGCAGCACTAATTGCTATAGGAAAATTGCCTAAAAATAAGAGAAAGTATTGCTGCATCTAAATAATTTTCGATACTCTACAAGACAAACCATTCTGAGCCCCATAACTTTCCGTGTGGATGCTATATGTGTATTAGCAGATGGCTTGTGTGATCAGTCACATGGACGACACGCCGAATGCCTTTTACACATACGTAGACCATGATCATCTGCAGACCTTTCTGCTCCCAGGACTTACCAGCGCTTATAAATAGGAAATCTACTGTGTTAAAAATACCTTCTCTACGGTGGAACAGGCCGTGTCGTTTTCTTCAGTTACTGCGTCATTTTTAGACAGATGTCGACAGGGCAGGTGCTGGGCCCCGGGTTATACAGGATAATAATATAAAGGAATATCTATATCATCAAATAAAAGCTCATATTCAAGCCTGTACGTCTTGTTCGTGACTCACCTGAGCCCTCCGGCATTTTTACTGAAGTAGTCCGCAGTATAAGTATAGGAGACTGGTCATTGGAGTTTAAAGGTTTGTCTTTATTGCCTTGGGAATTTATTATCCAACATGCACTTTTAGTTTTAGTTACTCAAATGATGTGCTTATAAAGGGGCAGTGGGTCCCCCTTGGCTTACCTTGGAGCAAGTCAGGTACTGCTGAGGTGTCCTGTTTTCCCTTTGAAGGGCTATTACCATCTTGGACATTGGGGGAGTATCGCTAGGATATGAACTCAATGGCTGATAGGTGCGGGTCCCCCCTCTGGGACCTGCACCTATACTTAGAACGGACATTAACCACAGTAGGCAGTGCCGACTGCGTTTTTCTTCATATGGACATATACTTAGAATGGATCCCGCAAAGTGCCAGAGGGCGCACCACGCATGGGCGGCCACCTTCTATTGCTATTGGAGCGCTGAAAATAGCCGAGCGCTGGCTTGGCTTTTTACTCAGCCCCATAGAAGGGAATGAAGCTGTGGTTGCGATTTTTTTTTTTTGCGGTGCGCTTCCCAGTCATTTCAGTGGGACTAACGAAAAAAGCAGAGTGTGCTGCTGTATTTTCGTCGCTCCCCTAGAATTGAATAGAGGGCATGGCTGTGCATGCGTGGTGCGCCCTCTGGCACTTTGTGGGCTCCGTTCTAATTCTAGGTGCGGGTCCAACCCCTGGGACATGAGGAGCATATCACAAGGATATGCCCCCAGTGTCCTAGATGGGAATACCCCTTTAAATTTGACATTCTCCAAGTGCCAACAGATGATGGAAATACTTTTAGGCTATGTTCACACAGCGGAAAAATCTATCGCAGTATCTGAAAACAGGCCGTTTTTGGTGGCAGATGCCGTTTTTGCTGGCAGTTTTAGAGGAGATTTTACAAGAGGTTATAGAAGCATTTTCCCAGTGTTTTTCTAATCCAGGCCTTGGGTGGGATAGTTCAGAAGCTTTTTTTTGGTGGCAAAAACGCTGCTGAAAATGCATGTGAAACTGCTTCTAAAACTGCTGTTATTTTTTTTTTTTTTATTGACTTTAATGCAAAAACCACTCTCAATCTGCTTCAACACTCCACTTCTGTTTTGAAATTAGCGGCAGAAAAAAAACGCGCTACCATGCGGACATGGTGGCGTGTTATCAATTGAAGTCAATAGGAGGCTGTTGATGGCGTTTTGATAGCAGATTCCACGGCTGAAAGCGGACATTTTCCAAGGCGGATTTTAATCATCTGAACATAGCCCCATGGTCTTCAACACTTTTTTATCTTTGTGTGTGCTCTGTTTATCCATACAGATCCATAATACAGATATGCACAGCCTGCTATGGGTCATACAGGAACTCTGTGTGCAAATTTTATACATACGCGTTTTTTTTATTTGTTTACTTATAGGGTGCCTAGAGGTTTGCATGGAGTGCCTACAGCTTTAGAATGTTTTACTCTAGTCTAATAGCTCTTTTAGATGGTAACTCCTATCTGGAGAGTCAAAGTCTTTTTGTATTGCCGTTCTCGCTCTCCAGGTGGGGGTGACTGGGAGCGTGACCCTCTGTAGTACACGGTAATGTTGTGTACGGTGACATGTCAGAATGCTGAGCTGTGCACCTTCTCACACGACACTGGGCTCTCGTGCTGCCTGCCTCGGCTAGGTCTGTGCTTGTCTTTCCATCATATCCTTCAGCAAAGGGGTCCCATGCGTGAGTAGAACATTCTTGTAGCTGACTACCCCCCTCCTCCTCTTTTAACCTCAGGCAGTCATTTGGCAGGGCACCTATTTCCTGCCTGAGATCTTTGGGGAGGGGGGGGTGTCCATGGCAGCAAACAGGTTGACTGTGTGTTTTTTTTTTTCTCTTTTCTTCACACGTGTTTTGCATTACGCCGCACAGAGTCCAAGTAATGGAAAAGGAAAGTCCTGGTGCTTAGGGTTGAAGTAGGTTGCAGGCAGAGGTTACATGTAGGTCATCTAGCTGACACACTTAGCTACAGCGGCATGTAAATTTAGACTGGAAGAGGAAACGTGTAGCTGTGCCGCAGGCAAACTTCCTTTTTGACAAGACTCTCGTGTGAGCTGCGTGGCCTTGGCATCCAGAGTTCAGTGCCAGCCCACCAACTTGCACAGCGCTCTTGTGTAATTGAGAATGTGCGGCGCAGCCGGCGCTGAGCGCCCTGTCTGACTGCAGCCAAGCAATTACTGATTTGTTCTTTCCTTCAGTGGAAGGAGCAAATTGCCAGTGGAGCTGTGCCCATCGGAACACATGCCATGTGCGTGTTTTTACACATGCCACATCTTCTGATGGGTTAACTTCTCATAAGGCGTTAACGTAGAATACAGATGTAAAGGTCTGCCGAACATATCGGCACTATATAAAAAATGACGACCTATCCTGAGCAATGGTGGTGTCGTCTTTTATAAAGTCCGTAGTTTTCCACTTCTCGAAAAGCAGCCAATTTGACCACCAATGAGTGCCCCGCAGTAGCAGCAAATCTACCTCGCTATGGAGCGATGCTGAAGATTTAGGTGTAGATATGTCTGACCCTCACATACATCTAAGAAAGTTGTCGAATTTGACACAAAACAATATAGAAGGTATTTAGGAAAATAAAAACGCACACAAGTTGGAGAGTTGCTCCCACCGTCATGTTGCGGAGAGGCTTTATACCAGGAAGCGATCACAGAGCGGTTAATGTACAGCTGCGTCTCGGAGCTCTGCAGAGTGAGTAACCTAATCCCGGGAATCCTGCTGTGAGTTAGGAGTGGTATGTTGTCGGTGCTGGCAGAGAGAGTCCTGGGGATACGACTTTAATGAAGGATTACACCAAGGACAAGATCAGTGTCAATGAAGAAGTGGTAAAGCAATATATGGAATGAGAGTAAAGTGTGAATTTTTTTGTAAAACCTGCAGAAATGTTCTATAGACAGGTCTGTTTGCAGACACCCCTACAATCACTAGCTTGCATGACAGGCGTGTGCATTATGGCCCCATTTAAAGGGGTTGTCCGAGATTTTCTTACTGATGACCTATCCTCAGGAAAGATCATAAGTATCTGATCGGTGGGGTCCGACACCCGGGACCCCTGCTAATTAGCTGTTTTAAAAGGTAACGGCGCTCCTGTGGACGCCAAGAGAAGATACAAGCGGCACTTCTGCTTTCAGCGGTGCGGTGCGCGCGTCCCGGGAGGAAGATCCACAGATAATGGTATAGTAAGGACCAGCACTCGCTTCAGTAATAATTTCAAATAGATTTAATGGTCACATACAAATGATAAGTGACGCGTGCGTTTCGGCTACTGTGAGCCTTTGTCAAAACATGTTTGTTTTGACAAAGGCTCACAGTAGCCGAAACGCACGCGTCACTTATCATTTGTATGTGACCATTAAATCTATTTGAAATTATTACTGAAGCGAGTGCTGGTCCTTACTATACCATTACCTGTGGACGCCGCCGCTTTTTCTTGGCCGAGTGAGGACCAAGCACAGCCACTATACAATGTACAGCACTGTGCTGGATAAGCTGCAGGAAGGCCGCGGCTGTCTCAAAACAGCTGATATGCGGGGGTCCCAGGTCTCGAACCCCCACCAATCGGAATCTGATGGCCTATCCAGAGGAACAGCCGATCGGCAGGGGGTCCTGGGTGTCGGACCCTCACTGAAAAGATATTGATTACCTATCCTAAGGGATAGGTCCATCACTGTTCAAGTCTCAGAACACTCCTTTAAAGGATGGATCTGAGCTTGTGCAAAGAGCAGGTGGTACTATAAAAATTATAAAACATTTTATTGAATAACTCAGTGGTTATACAAAAATTTTAATTACATGAAATTACAAATGTGTTAAGATCCAGGTGCGGGTTTGAAAATTGTAGAATATTTTTCATTTCATCTTGAGTTAAAATTGTAATAAGTAGTGAGGGTGTGTAAGGAAATTAAGGATAAAATCAGAGACCAACTAAACTGGCTGCAAAAGCTGATTTTATTAATTGCAGTACATGGAGAATCAATCATTTTGGTGCACAGTGATAAAATTAAGCAGCCTCTTTTGTTTAACAGGTTCCAGCAAGTATATGTAAGATTTTTAATAACTATATGCGTGAGTACTTTCCGAAAATTCTGGTCGATTCAGGTTCTTTTTTTATTAGCCTAGAAGAACAAGAAGACAACTCTCCATGATGTAGAAACCTCAGGACTAAAATATAATGCAACTGAATGGGGAAAAGAGCAGAGGGTGTGTGTATGAACAGTTGTACCAGTAAGAAATCGCACAAAAAAAAAAAAACACCAGCACACAAAAGTGATTAAAAACATCCTCCTGAACTAATGTAGGAGTTCCCCAGAGATAGAAATATAACCAACAGTGCACACGTGAACCAAAGAGGTAAAGATAAAAAGAATATAATTAACAGGAACCAATCCTGTAACCTAAGAAAAAACATGCAAGTAGTAAGATGTACAGTGTGAAAGCCTGGATAGGGGGAGCAGGAGGGGCGGTTATGGCTAACTTTACAAGTAGCACCAGCTAGTCTGGCTTCATCAAGGGTGTCCGGGAGGTTGTACACTTTAGACGAAGTGAGACTAGCACAACGGATCGTGTTTTATTGGAAAACATTAAAGGAGTTGTCCGGGGATTTTATATTGATGGCCTATATTAAGAATAGGTCATCTATATCTGATTGGTTGTGGTCCAACACCCGGCACCTCCTATTGATCATCTTACCAAGCAGATCGCCGTACGTTGTATAGCGGTTGTGCTTGGTATTGCAGCTCAGACCCATTCACTTCAATGGAACCGAGTTGCGCCAAGGCCATGTAACCAGTGAATGTGATGTTGCTGAACTAGGAAGAGGCTGCGGCGCTCATTGAGAGCTGGGCTCTCTTCAAACACCTGATAAATGAGGGAGCCAGGAGTCGGCCCCCCATTGATCAGATATTGATGACCTATCCTGGGAAAGGCCATCAATCTAAAAATCTTGTACAACCCTTTTAAAAACCACCACATAAAGCTTGCGTGTTTCGTTCTTCTTGATCTTTGCTCATAGAGAAGTGTCAAACAGGGTAGACCGGTTAAAATTTCATTGAGTAAGGATGAAGTGTATGTTTTTCAGATAGTGGTTTTTTTTTCATATTTTCTCCATAGACTTTTCAATATAATTAAATACCTTTATGCAAAAAAATGGACACAAAATGTCCCTAAGGGTCCATTCACACGTCCGCAGAATGGGTCCGCATCCATTCATTCTCTATGGGGCAGGAATGGATGTGGACAGCACACAGTGTGATGTCCGCATTTCTGGAGTGCACTTCCGGTCGTGGCTCCGGAAAAAAATAGAACATGTCCTATTCTTGTTCGCAATTGCGGACAAGAATAGGCAGTTCTATCGGAGTGCCGGCCGGCTGTATTGCGGATCGTGTGAATGGACCCTAAAGAATGCTTATTAAAAGGCCTTCAAACTATGGGATCTTTGTTTGTTGTTTGTAAAGTACCACAAAAACGTGTAAAGTTGGCGTAATTCTGCCTGGATAATAGGAGACAGCCACGTCGCTGTCAAACTGCTTTTGTGATGGATTGAGTGTTACATGTCCTCTTACCTGTAGGTATTACATACTTGACTGTCAGACTAATCACCTCAAAGCATGTAATAACTGGATGTGTATTTCCTGAAGCACATACATACATGATTTATCAAACTGGTGTAAAGTAGAACTGGCTTAGTTGCCCATAGCAACCAATCAGATTCCTCCTTTCATTTTGTCAGCTGGAATCTGATTGGTTGCTATGGGCAACTAAGCCAGTTCTACTTTACATTAGTTTGATGAATGACCCCATAGTGCTTGAAAAGGGCTGAAAGTGCATGTGTGAGAGAGAAGAGGAGCCGTGCTGCGTCTGTGAGACTGGGGGGGAACTAGGCTGGGACTGCCACATCCATGGTAGATAAAATTCCAATCTCTAAACATTCTGCCGTTTACTGGTGGTTTTATGTTTTGTTAGTTTTTTTTTTTAAACGTAAATTTATCAAATATGACAAATCCAGTTGACTCCAAAAATACATAGTACACCTCTCAGCACCGATAGCTTGTGCGTAAAAATAGTTTGGGCTGTATTAGGCTACATGCACACGACCGTGCCGTTTTTTGCAGATCCGCAAAAAACGGAAGCCGCCCGTGTGCCTTCCGCAATTTGCGGAACGGAACGGGCGGCCATTGATATAACTGCCTATTCTTGTCCGTTTTGCGGACAAGAATAGGACATATTATATATTTTTTTCGGGGCCGCGGAGTGCTGTCCGCATCTGTTGCGGCCCCATTGAAGTGAATGGGTCCGCATCCGAGCCGCCAAAACGGCGGCTCGGATGCAGACCCAAACAACGGTCGTGTGCATGAGGCCTAAATCGCAGACAACTGGAGAAGAATAAAATACAGGTGAAGCTCGAAAAATTAGAATATTGTGCAAAGTTCATTTATTTCAGTAATGCAACATAAAAGGTGAAACTAACATATGAGAGACTCATTACATGCAAAGCGAGATATTTCAAGCCTTTATTTGGTATAATTTGGATGGTTATGGCTTACAGCTTATAAAACCCCAAAGTCTCAATCTCAGGTACCCTTTGCTCAGGGGGTATGGATTAATTAGCGGACTAGAGTGTGACACTTTGAGCCTAGAATATTGAACCTTTTCACAAAATTACAATTTTCAGCTGCATTAATGCAATTCCTTTTAATTTGCATTACTGAAATAAATGGACTTTTGCACGATATTCAAATTTTTCGAGTTTCACCTGTATAAGATGAGGAATTTCAATATAGTGCTTTTCAGGCACCATAATAATTGAAGCACCCATTGGATTATTATTTCGGGCTCATGCACATAAACGTATTTTCTTTCCGTTTACGTTCCTTTTATTTTATTTTTTGCAGACCGTATGCGGAACCATTCACTTCAATGGGTCCGCAAAAAAAAAAAAACGGAAATCACTCCGTTTGCATTCCGTTTTCGTTTGTCCGCTTGGCCGTTCTGCAAAAAAGTAGTGCATGTCCTATTATTGCCCGCAAATCACGGTCCGTGGCTCCATTTTAGTCAATGGGTCCGCCCAAACAAAAACGGAACAAATGCGGAACACATACGGATCTGTTCAGTTACACAACGGAATGGATGCGGAAACAAAACAGGGAAAAAATAAACCTCAAACGAAACAACGGATCCGTTAAAAACGGACCACAAAACAACAACGGCCGTGTGCATGAGCCCTTAAAATAAGAATTATGATGTTCTTTGTCCCAGACATAAACTTCTAAATGCTGTGCGCTATCCACCGTTTCAATGGTAATCCTGTGTACATGTCGCTGTGTGTAGAGTTTATTTGTGCCGTCTGTTTTATTATTATTATTTTTGTGAAGTTTTCTCTTTCTAAAGAATTAGCTGATTTACAGTGAAGTGTAGAAAAGAAATGAACAGCACTAATAAAAGTGGAACAGGAAAAGATCACATGTGGACTATTCTCCAATAAAACGTGTAGTGTTCTACCAGAAAGTCATATGATCTCCGACTATTAACAAAGGACAGAAGTGGTGTTTGACGGGACTTTGTGCCCCCTCCCCTGTATCTATTTTCCTATATTACCTTTTTACTATAGCTCTCATTGCCAGATTTCTCACTGTTACTATGTTACCAATTTTTACAGTTTGTATGTAGTTATTGAAAATGTCCGAATAGGAGAATGTGGAAATGATGGTCATGTAAATGCATGTAAAGTTTGGTTGACACTTAAGGCCCCATTCACACGTCCACAATTTAGTTCCGCATTTTGCGGAACGAAATTGCGGACCCGCACTTCCGGGTCTGCAATTCTG
The DNA here is from genome assembly GCF_905171765.1 of Bufo bufo. Lineage (NCBI taxonomy): Eukaryota > Metazoa > Chordata > Amphibia > Anura > Bufonidae > Bufo > Bufo bufo. The sequence goes on along the minus strand of NC_053391.1, from coordinate 130,113,389 downwards.
TTCCCGAAAAAAATTGAAAATGTCCTATTCTTGTCCGCAATTGCGGACAAGAATAGGCATATTGTATTAGTGCCGGCAATGTGCGGTCCGCAAAATGCCGTGGATCCGCAAAACATGTTACGGACGTCTGAATGGAGCCTAAATTACTGATGACGCATGATATCACAATGAGTGCTTTCTCAGCCCTACTAGATGTGTAACTCGCACACGTTTTTCTCTGTTATTTTAAAAATTTTGATAAGAGATCTTTATTTTCTGAGATTTCATTCTTCACTCTGCACGGAAAGTGACTTTTAAGTGTAATTTATTGCTAAATACATTACTTCCTGCTGGAGAGACATTCTCTGTTACAGATGAAGATTGCGCTTTAATGTGTACAGAAAGTTCTTCATCTAAATTTGTTCTAAAAGTCCATCAAGCTGAACCAAGGGATTGGTGGGGATGTGAATTTTAGGAAAGAGGAGTGAGAACCAGACTTCTACACATTTACATAGTTCTAGGAAATCATCTAAGACTTTTTTTTTTTTAAACCATCCACTGCTCCTGCTGTGACCACGTCCTGAGGAAGTCTATTCCACAGATTCACAGTTCTTATGGTGAAGAAGCTTTGATGCTTCTGGAGACTGAACTTTTTTCAGTCGGAGACAGTGCCCCCCCCCCCCCCTGTCTTTTGAGGGGATTTTACATGGAACAGCTTTTCAACATTTTGCTTAACATACACCAAAATGTGTTTTCAACATTTGGCAGGGATCAGGGGCTGTGTGAAGTGAAATAAAACCTCTTACCCTTGAAAGTCCAGTAAGTCCCGTGCCACCACACCAATCCCCGCTGCACCTGCCCAGACCTCCCATGACTCCAATTGCTGCCAATCACTGGCCTCAATGATCACATGGCCACTTGTGCACACCTGACCACTGAGGCCAGTGATTGGCTACTGCGGTCATGAAAAAGATATCTTCACAGGCCCAGAATGGACTGGGGCTTGAGCAGTGAAATATTTTAAAGGCAAGTTTTTTTTTGTTTTGTTTTTATGTACATAGCCCCATGCTTTCTGCCACATTTTTTAAACATCTTGCAGAACCCCCTTTAACAATAAGTAGTCATCTGCTGCTCATTCTACTTAGTCCAAACAGTACAAAACAAGCCCAGTAAAGAATACATGGCTCCCCCTGCCCTCTCATGCCAGTACATGTCGGCCCTCAGTAAGAGCGGCAGGGCTAGCCCTGTATTCATTATATAACTAATATTATTTTGTGCTTTTTAGACTTATAGTAGGTCAGACCTGTCCCAAAACTATGGTGCCCTTACAATGGGCAGCAGTCAATTGATATATCTGACATAATAGGATAGTAAGAAATAGAGAACGCCATGGTTGAAGTCCTGTCAGTGCTCTTTGCCCATTCACTGCCCTTAGTTCAATGGCATCTCTTTCTCAACTGCGGCAGACTGGCTGCTAGGGCCATGCTGACCACTTCTGTGATGATACTGAGGCTGCTGGGCATTGTAATTCTTGTAACCGCGCTGTCAGACATCAAGGATGATCCCACAAGGGGTATGTATATTTCATAGATGGTGGTCCCCAGCTCAGAAATGAAGGCCAGTCCACCCACACCCCACAAGGGAGGACCAAACGTGCTCTGATGATGACAGTTCATCGCCCTTTACCCATCACTAGGATGTGATAGAACCTATTAATCAGTGTTAGGACCGCACTGAGCACTTTATATTGCAGCAAAACCCTCTCTATTAGTACTGTGTTGAGATGTGATAATGCAGATTGACAGCAGACTCACCGCGCCATTCCCCAAGCTTAATGATCAGATTTCTTTTTACATTTTTTTTAAATTTTGTTTTCTGCATTCACATGTGATTGAATAGCTGCAATTTCCGTGTGGCAAATCCACTGTGTTGTACAGTGCCAGCAAAGTGGATGAGAGTTTAACAAATCTCATTCACACACGGTGTTCAAAAACCGCAGCGTAAATTGGCCTGCGGTTCGGATTTGATATCTGCAGCATGACAGTTTATGCTGCGGTTCTCCCCAGCACATGCAGCTTTAGTTGTTTTTGCTGTAGAACTGCTTTAATTTCCGGTATTGTGGATGTACTCTTAAAGGGGTTGTCCGGTTCAGAGCGGAGTCTGCACACGCGCCCATTTTTACCCAGACAGGCCCCCTGATATGAGCCTTTTTATGGAGATCCGGTGATGTACTGGGCTCCCAATAGGTTAAGCTAGGTGGAGGCTTCCGCCTAGCAGAGAGCCCGGTGACGCCACCAGGAACATTGCTGGGTGGAAGCCTCCGTCTAGCAGTGTAAAAATATAAGCAAGCCCATGCTTTGCACAATTCAGCAATTCATGAAATGCTCTGATGCTCATGTCTAAAAGGTGAAAATGGGGATATGTCCGGGTTCAGCTCTGAACCCGGACAACCCGTTTAAGGTGGTCTGTAAGCTCTTGATCATGCTGCCTATGCCCAAACTTCTGGAGCCTGTGATACGCCAAGTGACCTATGTTACTTTTTCCTTTGTTCTGTATTTTTACTGTAAAACTGAATTTCGTGGTTTGGTGAAATAGAGGATACAATTGTTCATATTCACAGAAGTGGGAACCTGTGGCTCTCCTGCAGACACAGATTGAAATATGCCATCGTAGACTTGACAGGGTTTGCTGAGGCTTAGTCTTCTTGTGAGGGCATGGCATCACAGTCCGGTTTTCTGATGCCGTTTTGGAAGCCAACATCAGGAGTGGATCATAAAGGAGCGAAAGTATAAAGAACTGATATGACTTCTCCTCCTAATTGAATTCACCCCATGTTTTGACTTCCAAAACTGCATCAAGAAATTTGACCGCGTGGCCGTACCCTGAGAACATGGAATTCCCATGGCTTGCCAATACCATCTCTATGCCAACGACTGAACACCAGAATCCCATTAACACAGATTACAAGACAATTTGCTCTAGCCCCATCAGATGTAGCAGCGGGGTCTGGAGGATATTGTGCTGTTGCAACCATCTACATTGCACATCAGCCTCAGAGGGTTAATGGAAGAGTTGGCTCTTTTCTTCAGCCTCTGCTCTGTGTTTTCCTTTCTCATTATCTATTCTCCCTCCTTCTCCCCCTCTAGATTATTGCTGCGGATTGTAAGCGGGTCACAGTACTGAAATATTTCCTGGAAGCACTGTGCGGACAAGAAGAGCCTCTGCTGGCATTCAAGGGTGGAAAGTATGTGTCAGTGGCACCCGTCCCAGACGCCATAGGAAAGGAAACAGGAAGCCCGGAGGGAAACCAACTGGAAGATCAGGTATTGGTTAAAAAGTGGGGGAGACTGGGGTTTACCCACTGAGCCAGTGGTAAGAAGTATAAGCAACCCAGAAGAAACAGTATCCGAGGATATTGTTATTTCTTAAAACAATTGATATTTGGGTGATGTGCCAGATATAGCCTCCCAAGTGCCAATCTCCTGTGTGCGCAGACATGCCACCCCCACTATGCATATCCACATTCTTTCTCGTATCATCTTAATGTGTGTTTTACGGTCCCTGTCTCTCTACCACATCCATCATCTGCTGTTATTATTTCATGGCTTTTTTTTTATTTTTTATAATAATGTGTTGCAGCCGAGACGGGGGAATGAGGGGAGAGAGGGGGGTGTTGAGTTCAGATTGGGGATAAAGTTTGTGGGCGTATATCTTGGTGCTGGGCTCAGGGTGAATTGAAGTCTATTTGACACGTACAGGAAGAGCTGACAGCACCCATCCCACTACCCCCTCCAATGAACCCTGTCTGTCCCTCACATCCTGATCTGATTAAGAAGTTTGAGGCAAGCGCTCCGCTCAACCTCCCATGTACTTGTTCACATCTAGCAAAGCATTGTCGTTGATTTGGGGGCAGCTACATGTAATCATGGTATTTGCAGTTGTACATATTCTGGTCCAACTACTATGGCTTGTACTACGTGTATGAAAATGCCTAGCCACCAGATTAGTCGGACAACCGTGAAATATTCACTCTAAGTCCGCATTGGGGCTAAGATGCATGTCTTACTGTAACGATTACATCCGTCCACTTTATATGGGTTGGGCTTTAATGTACCTTTGTGTCATCAAGCCATGGCTTTCCAGCTATCGTATTGTGAAACTGCAGCTCCCAGCATGCTAGAAGGTTTGCAACATTTGGGGCCTCCCAGTTTGAAGACCTCTGCCATAAATGTAAAGGACTGTGTCAGTGGCCACTAACTAGTAGCCATCCTATAAGACATGTGGTCTGAAATCATCTTCCATCGTCCTGTACCTGCTTTTGGTGACCTGCAGTTTGGAGAAGATGTAAAAAGTAAAAAAAAAAAAAAAAATCTGTTCTCTAACTTTAAAATTCTGGATGTTTAGATCCTGAAAATATTGGACTCTGGGCATGTTGATGATCTGACTTGTCTGGCGGGTTTTCTAGTTATCACATGAATGGTGTACAGACTGGATCTCTATTATAAGGATTAGCATGAATTTTGTTTTATTATTTTGCTGTAATGGGGAACATTACAAAAATATCTTTGTGTGTAAATAGCTGATTCATGGGAAACCACTGGGAAATATTCCCGTATAAAGGTGGTTTAGAAATGGCACAGGTGAGATGTTGAGGGAGATTCCTCAAAACCAGTATAAAGGAAAAGGGGAGCCGTTGCTTACTAAAACCAATCATATTTCATCTGTCGTTTGTCAGAGGATCTTTTGAACATGAAAGATGGAATTCCCATGGCTTGCCAATACCATCTCTATGCCAACGACTGAACACCAGAATCCCAGTCTGTCTGTCGCCTATATCTTCATTCTTCTCCTCCCTCTTCCTTAAACTCAACATGGAGAAGACTGAATTCATTGTCTTTTACCCATGTCTACCCCTACCTGACCTGTCCATTACAGTTAATAGCACAATGCGTTCTCAAGTCTCGCAGATCCGCTGCCTGGGGATAACAATTGATTCTACCCTGTCCTTTAGAGGGAACCTGTCATCAACTTTATGCTGACTATACTGAGGGCAGTATAAAGTAGTGACAGAAATGCTGATCTCAGCGGTGTCACACATCACCATCAGCTAAAAGTAAGTGGTTGCCGAGAACCAGCATCATAATCATTGCAGCCCAGGCATTGAAAAGAGTCAAATCTACCTGAGAAGAGTCATGGTTATTCATAATCTCCTGCTCTCTCGCCCATCTGCTGAAAGGGAGAAAACTAGGTAGAAGACTGTCAATCAGCAGCAGGTGGGCAGGAGAGCAGGAATTCATGACTAACCATGACTCTTCTCAGGTAGATTTGACTCTTCTCAAGGCCTGGGCTGCAATGATTGTGATGCTGTTTCTCGGCAACCACTTACTTTTAGCTCATGAGTGACACGCCACTGAAATCAGCATTTCTGTCACTATTTTATACTGCCCTCAGTACGGTCAGCATAAAGTTGATGACAGGTTCCCTTTAAGCCACACATCCAAACCCTCACCTTCACCTGCTGCTTTTAATTTAAGAATATCTTTCGTATTCTCTCGTTCCTCACCCCTGAGTCAACAAAAATGCTAGTGTATGCCCTCATCACCTCCTGCCAGGTCTACTGCAACATCCTCCTGTGTGGCCTTCCATCCAGCTCCCCTCCAAGCTAATCTCAACTCCGCTGCCCAGTTAATCCACCTCTCCCCTAGTTTCTCCTCTACCTTTGCCAATCTCTTCACTGGCTCCCCATTGTCCAGATAATTCAGTTTAAAATACTTACAACTACATATAAGGCCATACACAACCTGTCCCCTCCTTACATCTCTGACCTGCTTTCTCACTATATCCCCACACAGAATTTCCGATCCTCACAGGACCTACATCTCCGTTCTCCTCTCATCTGATCTTCACACATTCGACTACAAGATTTCTCACGTGCATCTCCCATACTCTGGAATCGCAACCCCAGCACATCAGACGCTTCCCTAACATCTAAACCTTCAAGAGTAACATGAAAACCCACCTTTTCAGGACAGCCTACCACCTGCAATAAGCATGCTGTCACCACACAGTCAAATGAGCAGCATTTACTCTTACCCACCGTGTTCTTCCCCCTTCACTTGTAGATTGTAAGCTCTTGCGGGCAAGGTCCTCTTGATGTACAGCGCCATGGAATTAATGGTGCTTTCAAATAATATTATTGCTGGGTCACCAAGTGTCCTTAGACCACTTTTGGTACTGACCACTTCATACCGTTAACACCACACAAGTCCTGCCTTTTTTGGAGATGTTCTGGCCTCTTTGCCTATCCATCACAATTTGGCCATTGCCAGAATTGCTCAGATCCTTGGCTATGCAAATTGTCTTCCCTCTTCCAACGCATCAATCTCGAGAACTTCACAGTAAAAAAGTCACTAGTATATGTATCTGTATCTGTAATCTTGCGCTGCAGGTTTTCAGTGTGATCTGGGAAGATCACCGAAGCAAGTAAATCAAGAAAGTGGAAAACCGCGCTGCTTACAGACTAATAGATCCCACCTTTGACACCATTGTCATGAGCGAATTGTTATCCACTTCACCTGTCCATAAACATCACACTCAAATATATTAATTGAATGTGAATATACCGTATTTTTCGCTTTTTAAGACACACTGGATGGTAAGACACACCTAGGTTTTAGAGGAGAAAAAAAATATTTTTCATCAAACCCCCAAACTTCAGCAGACTTCAGAGGAGGCTGAACACTTTCTTCCCAACGGCCGTCAGACTGCTGAACTCGCCACGCCCGAACCCGCTCATAATCCCTCACCCCTGCTGTGCCCATCGCAGAACCTTACCCCCGTGTTCCCCACCGCCTCTTGTCAACCACTAGTACTATGCCTGTACCTGTGCCTAACCCAATTCCGGGCACGATCGATTGCGTTGTGTTTGGCGAATAAAGCTGATTCTGATCAGACCCCCATGAGAGCTCAGATGAAACCCTCATGTCAGACCCCCATAAGAGCTCAGACCAGACCTCCATATCAGTCATTGCTTCCTGGTCTTCTCCGGGTCCGCGCTGCACTGTGACCTGATTGCGTACAGCGTTAGGTCATAGTGCTCACTCAACGTCCTGACACTATTCACAGGACATATGCAGCATGGTGCCTGGTAGAAGACCTGAGCTAGCAGCAGTACAGTCACCACTCCCCACGCCTCTTGCACACTAGTGAGCATTTCCATAATTTGTTTTATAAGATTCACTGCCGTTTTTCCCTTACTTTGAGTGGGGGAAAGTATCTTATAAAGCAAAAAATACGGCACATACATTATTATCCTGGGTATGATGGCTGTTGTGCACCTGAAACCATGTCAACATGCAGATTGGTGTGGTCTTCAAATTGTTTGCAGCAAAAAAACGTTTAATTGTCAATGACCAAAAGGTACACCGCCACTTACCTGCATAACCGTGTGGCCATTAACGGACTACTTTTAGCTGCAGTATGAAAACTGCACTGAACTTTGATGCCCTTCTGTGGCTGGAACGTGTGAAGCCTGTATTACGTTCCAAGCTTTCACAAGTTTTCTTTGAATAAAAAGCACTTTCCATAACTGTATCTATATTTTTATCTATGCTAGGTTTTGCTTTTTCCTTTCACTATAATTTGCATGAAGCAGTGGCTGTGTAATGCACTGCAGGGTCACTGGAAGCAGCTCATTTTCTCACGTTTTTGTAGAGCTGACTACCAGACACAGTGAACTTGTGACCCTTTGCTGACATCGTGGTGTCCCCTCCTCTTTTCACTCGAATTTAGTCGTTAATGCCCTTAGTCATTTGGTAAGTGAGAAGTTCCCATTTGGTTAGTAGGCGGGATCCTGGCACCCGGCATCTCACGAAAGCTGAACATACAATCTACATACCCTTTTGACTAGCACTTGACCTCTCGTAAGTTAACCAGGAGCCACATTTAACTCCTGATCTCAACAGACTCTAACCACATGCTAGCTGAAACCTACCTCTTTCTGAACCCCTGCTGAAGATATGCTACCCAGAGACGAGGAAGTGAGAATGAGCTGTGTGTGAGCAGCCTGCCTTCCTCCTTCCCAGGATGAACTTGGGGAAAGAATAGCCATGGACGGCCATTAATAGCGAGAGTGTCTCCATGTTTTTCATAATTTTTTTCCATTTCCTTTTACATGTTTTAAAGAGGACCTGCACCAAAAATATAGTCCAATCTGTGGGCAGCATGTTATAGAGCAGGAGGAGCTCCGCAGATAACTATCAGGGTTGCAGGCATAGCAGCTGCTATGGGCCCCCAATAACTAAGGGGGGCCATTTCCACTCAGACATATGTGCAGTTTCTGATGTATGTGGACAAAGGAAGAGTGCATTACTTTTTGCATTATTTCCGCGCTTTGACGTCACTCATTAATTTCTGTACATCACAATGGTATGATCATATTATTGTGATATCACTATGAGCCTTACGTTATCCTACCAGTGTGACATCACTGTGTGCATTATCCCTGTACATTAAAAAAACCAACATAATAATAAGCTGTTCATATTCATGCTACCAAAGGTGGCCATAGTGGTGTGAAGTCCCATTTTAAGTTTACCCATGGAGCCCCACATGTCCTTGTTACGCCCCTGCAGATTGGTATATAGTTTTCAGTGAAACTTGTAATTTATATATTTGTAACTCTGCACTTTCTGACTTCAGTTGTACACGGGGACCATCTTATAGGTGGTGGATAGCATTTCGTGTCTGAGTGTGTATCCATAGATGTTGGTCATTTACTAATAGTTGTGCCTGGGGGGACTTAAATATAGAAAGAGCAGAGGTCTAAATACATATATTACATATTTTACTGAATCGTCTCACTAATGGAATATGCAATAATGCAATATTACCACTTTGTTTTGGTGTGACCTCATCTGGAATAAACAATTCCGCCAAGCTTTTTGGGGTTTTGACATCACAGTATTTACTGTGCACTATGATAGGACATCCTTATTCTGCAACTCAATATGATTACGGCAATACCAAACTTGTATAGTTTTTATTTTGTTTATTACGGTACTTTAAAAAAATAAAAACCTTTGGGGAAAAAAAATCTAAATTTTCTTTGCATCGCCATTTTCTGACAGCCAGAACTTTTCTATATTTCGGTCTCTACAGAGGCTTGTTTTTTGCGGAACGAACTTTACCTTTTGTTGGTACCATTTTTGTGGCATGTACGACTTTTTGATCACTGTTATTCAAGTTTCTGAGGGGGACAAGGTGACAAAAAAATTGTAAATCGTGTATTTTTCTTTTTCATATTTTAATTGGTCAGACATTTTCTTATGCGGTGATGGAGATACTATATATCAAGGCTGGCCAACCTGCGGCTCTCCAGCTGTTGCAAAACTACAACTCCCAGCATGCCCAGTCTGCCTACAGCTATCAGCCTACAGCAGGGAATGGTGGGAGTTGTAGTTTTACAATAGCTGGAGAGCCGCAGGTTGGCCAGCCCTGGCCAGCTTGTGCACAGCTTAGCAGGAAGATTACCATGACAGGCCCGGGAAGCTTCAGCAGCATCTAGGCTGTCATGGTAACTGATCGGAGCCCCGTGATTTCACTGCAGGGGTTCTTATCGGACGGCAAAGAGCACCGAATCCCTCTGTCTTACCTCACAGATGCCGCAATTGTTTTTTATTGCAGCATCTGAGGGGTTATATGATGGGGTTCGGCTTGATCACCGTTCCCCATCATTGCGGCCTGGTGCCTGCTGTATTATACCGCAGCAGCCCGCCCCATATAATTGCGGGTGCATAGTGCCATAATGTATGCAGAACATTATGCGTTAAGGGGTTAAAAAGGGCTTATATAAATTCTTAAAATGTAATAACATTTATCTGAGGCTGATTAGGGGTTTGATCTTAGTCTAATGGAGCTGGGGCTGGGCGGTGTGATCTAAGGCTGATTGGCTCTGATCCGAGTCTGATTGGGGGTCTGATCTGAGGCTGGTGGGGTCTGATGGAGGTCTGATCTGAGGGGCTGGCGGGGGGGGGGGGGGTCTGATTTGAAGCTGATGGAGCTTCGGGGTCTTATCTGAGGTCTGATGAAGAATGGCGGTCTGATTTGGAGGTGCGCTGTTCGGTCTGATGGAATATTTCTTTTTTTCTCATTTTCCTCCTCCAAATCCTAGGTGCGTCTTAGTCTGATAAATACGGTAAATCTATTTATCTGCTCACCCCTTTCCTTTCTGTAACATGCTGCATGCAGATTGCTTTGCATTTTGTGGTGACAAGTCATTTTTAAAATTGATATCCAAAAAATACAACTAGTGTTTCAGCAGTATGTACCTGGAGATAGAGATACAGAAGTGTTACCTTTTCGAAAAGGACCAAGACTGTCTTCCATTCTATCCCCTGTATACAGTGGCGTATCCAAGCTATGGCAGCCATGGCTAGTGCCATAGGTGCCAAGCGGGGGGGGGGCGACAAAAAAAAAAATATCATGAAAAAAAAATTCCCACCCATTCTGCAGCCACCTCCTTTAGCCCCAGCGCTGGCGGCGGCACGCAAATTAACTTGGAAAGTACTTTTACCTTGGCTGGACAGTCTGGACTGAGGGCTGGCATGTAGGAGAAAGACAGGCGCCCCCATGATTTTCTATGAATGGGATCGCCCAGTCCGTCCGTGTATCTGCTAACTTGCAGAGGCTCCGCCTCCAGCTCCGCCTACCCTCCTCTGCGTATCGTAGCTTCATTTATCCAAGCGTGTCACTCGTGAGGTGACTGACTGCACTGAGGTGAAGTGAGGAGAAGAACTGTGAGAAGTTGGACGATTGGACCCCCAGCCAGGCAGCACTGCTAGTCTGCTACGGTACACACACACATCATGATCACACTGTATAATGATGTACTGACATTCTGCAATCTGCCAAGCACTGCAGGGCAGGCAACCTAATAAATGTAACCTTGCTAAATACCTAATATAGTGCTGCTAAATATATGGAATAAATAAATTAGAATTATGCATAGATATCCTAAATAAAGTGATTTGTGCAAGTTGTACCTGCTGTTGCACAAATCACTTTATTTATATCTATGGCTATGCATAATTATAATTAATTTAATCCATATTGTGCAAGCACTATATTGGATGGGCTGCTTGCTTCTGTTTGAGACTGTCATGATGCCAGGCTTAGGCTATTGTCACACTGGGGCGTTGCGCTATTGGCGGTAAAGCGTCGCTATTTGAGCGGCGCTTTACTGTAGTTTTTGCGGCGCTATTCAGCCGCTAGCAGGGCGCCTCAAATATGCGGCTCGCAGGACTTTGAGCTTCCACTAGCTGCCCAAAAAGGGTTAAAACCGCCCGCAAAATGCAGCTTGCAGCGGTGCATTGCTGGCGGTTCGGCGGCGCTGCCCATTGATTTCAATGGGCAGTGGCGCTTTCGAATCAGTGTGTACACTGTTCCTACCCCCTCCTGGGAACTACATCTGTGTGGCAGGACGCTCTCTACGTGTTAGAGACATCAAGGAGATGTGAATTACTATGCGTGCTGCAATGCATACTGGGAAATGTAGTTCTTACATGAACGAGCGCCGCAAGCCAGGAAGTGAATGAGAGAACAGAAACTAGAACGCCGGAGGTGATATAGATGAAGGAATTTAATAAGTATTTACTCGTTTTTTAACAGAATCATTACACTATTCTGTTTTTCTACCTTACAAACATTAATTTTAGGCAACAAAAACTTTAATTGGAAGATTAAAGAGTTTGACTTGAAGATTTGTCAGCTGTTTTTTTTTTGTTAAGGTTATCTGAAAGATGGGTTTAAAATATTTTGACAGGGGCACAGTTTCAGTGCTTGCCATAGGCGCCATTTTCACTAGATACGCCTCTGCCTGTATATTGGATTATTAGACTCAATTTAGGGAGGTACAGGTTTTCATTAAAGAGAACAAGGTTCCTTTTACACGGACCGATTATCTGACAGAAGCAGCATGAAGCAGACACTCCTGATCACCGCCAGCCGACGGCTGCATTTTCACCTCCACTGTATGGGGACAAGTGAACTATTCAGTGATTGCTTGTCCCCATAGAAAATCATTGTTCCTACGTAGCAGATCGCTGCTTATACACCATGAGCTTCTGCACAGGAACTATGGTTTTATGTGTCTACAGAATGAGACAATCACAAGAGTTGGCTTGTTCATCGGATGATTGCCGACACTTTTTACACATCAGATTATCGGAAATTAGGGTTTATACAAACGCTCTTCCTTGATAATCTATTAAATAATCGGTCTGTGTAAAAGGACCCTTACAGACCTTGTAGAGTGGTAAAAGTATGCAAATTAGCTCTCTTCAAGAAGGAAGAAAATGGGTATTAGCCAAAGTAGGGACACCTCCAAAAAGAAGAGATGCTGATCTGTAGACAGCAGTTTTAAGGGTCATGCCCCTAGTCATTACAAGGCAAGGCAGAAATTCCTGGGTTCTATTGAAGAGATCCAGTGGTGCATGGAGACCTGACTTAAAGGCAACTGGGTAAAAGGTGTGCAAATTTGGTTTCTTACTGGAGGACAACCATCATGAAAATCACTGGAACAGCTAGAGGTCCTCCATATAGAGATTGTCGCTATTCACAATAAAGGGTTCTCTGGGCTGGATCAGCTGATTGGCGGGGGTGCTCGGTGTCAGACCCCCGCCGATCTGATATCGATGACCTATCCTAAGGTTAGGTCATCAATAATAAAAGTCTGAAGAACCCCTTTAACATTTTCAGCTATATTATTGCCAAAAAAAAAAAAATTACCAATAAGTCATACCCTCCCCTCCCCCTCAGTCTGTATCATGTGTGGCAGGAAGTCGCTTTGAGCAAGCAATCCTGTTCTTATGTGATGTCTCCGAGCTCCTGTGTTTGGAAACTATGTGGTCTCCTTTGGTTTTGATAGTATCACTGAATTTCTTGTGATGTCTCGTTCTTACCACTGGTAGTCAGACGTTAACTAACCTTATGATGCAAGCAGGCTAAAAACATTCTCACACTGGAGAATTTTTGTATGGAATTATTTTATCATTTTCTATTGTTCTTATAGGTTCTTTATATAGATAAATAGTTTGAGAACAGGAGAAGGTTTCTAATAATTGCTGTAACCAACTTGGCATTAGAAGAAATGTGCATCACACACAATGAGGTGAATCTGTCCCAGTGTCCAAGACTCAATTTCTAAGGCTCAAGACTCAAATGTGCAAATCCACATGGGGATGGAAAAAAATAGCGTGGAAATCACTGCGCGCTGTCGATTTTCCAATCGGCAGGATCCTGTTTCTGAAATGCTGCAGATTTAAACATAGGCTGAGAACTACTGCGGAAAAGCACTTCTACATCTCGCCTTGGCCTAAAAATGCTACCAAAAATGGATATGGATTTCACAGCTTTGTTACAAAACTGGGGATGCTCCTAACACTTACAATGTTCAGAGGGAGATTAAGTGGGCTTAAGTTATTCGGCTCAATGGTTTGGCACAGAAAACTGTAAGACACACTCTGTGTTACCATGAAGAAGGGGCAATGGCAATGGAGTAAGACATGACTGCAGAATCAGTGTACACAGGGTTTGTCTGTAGTCTGCAACTATGGAGATGCATAGGACTAGCTGTAGACAGAAAACGGTAGATTATACGACTATTTCTTTATTATTTTAGATACATAGTGCCAGAATGACCAAAGAGCAATTGTGCGTGATGTAAACCAAACACGGTGCAATTATTTCTGGACATACAACAGATAAAAAAATGTTCTGTATTGTAAGATTGTATATTTATAGGTGCTAGTAATGAGAGATTGACGGCATGAACGATACCGATTCCTGTATCAAATAGTTTTTGAAAAGTTCTGAAAGAAAGCAACCATAATAACTCTAACCCATCCTTCGTCTCTCCCCCTGTTTGTAATTACTGGTCTCGTCTTCACACACTGGAAATGTCTGGTCATGACTGTTCAGCCAATCACTGGCCTCGGTGATTTGGTAAGTAGGCATTTCCTGCGTGTCGAGACAGGACCGGTAATTGGAAAACAGCGTGGACCTAGTAAGTGCCAGGCGGCCATCTTGCCTGAGCTGTTCTGCTTTATGGCAGCCCCATGGGCCATACACACTATGGACAGGAGGGGACCTCATTGACTTCTATGGGAGAGTCTTCTAGGCATGCTGTGTGACCTGTGCAGAGGTCATTGTAGAAGGAAAAAATAGATAAGCTTTGACAATCGCATATTGTGAATGGTGGATCCGGTCTCATCTATACACACAGGTGATATCATTACAGGCAGGATTAGAATGACAGATAGGCAGGTAACTGCAGTAAAGTGATCTGTACAGACCAAGAAGTGCCGCCTATTATTAGGCTTAGTGGCCAGAGCGAAAACTGCAGGATTTTTATGTTTTTTGTTTAAGCATAGATATTGACATGACAAAATTAAAAATAACATAAAAATTATTTAAAAATATGTTAAACATAAAAGTGATTTAAACAGTAGGTAACATTTTATGTTGACACATTCTCTTTAAGCTCACTTTAAGGCCGTCTGCCACTAATGTTTACCCTCCTGGACAACTCCCTTAAATAGTGCTTGTCTAATTCCCTAGGAGGCCCCCCCTAAAGACTATTTCCTAATAACTAGACCTTATAGCTTTTTCAAGAACAGCCTATGGGTCTGCAGACATCCAATGAAAACCTTGATTTCATGCCTTCATGAAAAAGCAGTGCATTCTCCAGGCAGCATATCATAGAGCAGGAGGAGCTGAGCAGATTGATACATAGTTTTGTGGGAAAACATTCAGCAAAACTTGTAATATATGTATACACGCTTATACAGGGAAAACTAGGAGTCGGTGAGTAGAACTGCTGGTATGACTCCTAAGCCCCCAATGATCATCAATTTAAATTAATAAATTGCACATTTTGCTGATTTATTTCATAAAAAAAACTATATCAATCTGCTCAGCTCCTCCTGCTATAACTTGATGCCTGCAGATTGCACTGCATTCGATGCTGACAGGTTCCCTTTTAATGGATGCAGCAGAAAATGAAAGTGTAGTTCCCTTTAGCTGCTGATTTCTTCGGTTGCAGGCGGCCCTTTAAAGCGTTCAGTGAAACCAATTTCACAAACCTCCCCCCCCCAATGTGCCGGGCCCTTCACAGGTAATATACTTACTCCGCTTCCTGCGCAGCTCCTGGTCCCTGCACCTCTGCTCCTGCTTCTCCCTGTACACGGATGAAAACGTCCCTGTCCCCGCCTGCCATTAGCTGCTAACCCCCCGACACCGGATGTTTTCATTTGTGTACAGGGAGAAGCTGCGGTGCGGGGACCACGAGCGGGGAAAGTATATTACCTGTGAAGGGCCCAGCACATGGGGGGGGGGTCTGTTTGACAAATTGGATAACCCCTTTAAAGGGGTGTTCCCATCACAGACAATTGGGGCATATCGTTAGGATATGCCCCATTGTCTCAGGTGCAGGACCCGCACCTACACCAACAACAGAGCAGAGTAGGTGATGGAGGGTGCACTGCGCATGCAAGCTATTTCCGTTGGCCCTATAGAAATTAATGGGAATGGTGGTTCGCTCCCATTCACTTGTATGGGGAGAGGGCTTGGCGGAAGCCGGACCCCAGGGTCATCCAGCCACCGCTCCACTGTTCCTAACGTAGGTGTGGGTCCCAGAGGTGGGACTCACACCTATCAGACAATGGGGGCATATCCTAGCGCTATGTCCCCATTGTCTGTGATGGGAATACCCCTTTAAATAGTTTTCTTCATCTCTGCCCATACCTGTACACTGTTCTGAAATGAATGTTTCATCGCCTCCTTTGTAGTGTGCATTACTGCATGCCAGTGTTTCGTTCTATGACCAGCGGAAATATTGCCTGCATATGCTGGAAGTTAATCTTTCAGGTAATGCAGAGACTACATTTTATGCAGGTGATGCATTGTAAATCTTACACTAACTGCTCATAAACTTGTTTTTAAACCAGGATGATGTAGTGATTGAAGCGTTTGCTGAAGATTCGGAGCCAGAAAACAGCGGGGCAGAGCATGATTTCCGAGAGCTACGTGCCAAGAAGCACGCCTTGGTGAGGAAAGTGGAGGAACAGAAACGTCGGCAGCAGAAGATTCAGGTAACGGTCATAGCAAGTGCAAGCGTAGAGCTGAAGGATGCGTCCCATAGGCACTGAAGTTAAAGGGCATGTCCATAAGTTATGTTTAGCTGTCAAATATGTTCTTTTTGTGCTATATTTGATCAGTCATTGTGCACACAGCCTAAAGAGCCATATCATTGTCTTTAAAGGGCCAGAGGAGCAGCCGATTATCGGGAAGGATATACTATGAGAACGAGTGATTGCTACTACGTTCGCTCGTCCTCATACAGCCGCACTATTTCTGGGCAGCAGATTGCCGTTTAGACTGCACGATCTGCTGCCCAGAAACTATCATTTGCTTGCCTGCACTAATTACATTTTCGGCTGCACCTTTAGATGGGCAGATTATTGGGAACGAGCGTTCGTAGGAACGTGCGTCAACGGCAATGGGTCCGTGTAAACCCGCCACTAGCATTCATGGAGACACATCAAGGCTAGAATGAAATAAATGAATTGCAAGTTGAATAAATTATTTATTGGTGTGTCCCCTTTGCTTACATGACGTAAATTTCTTTCCTGGGGGGTTCCAATAGTTGACGACATGTGGCCAGGAAGGTAAACAGCAGCGAGAGCCCATTGTCCCTTTTCTCTGTTTGGTGTTTCTCAGTTTCTGGACTGTTATGAAGATCGCCGTCCCTTGGGCTTCCCGGAATACATCATGTTGTATGTTAAATGCCAGCGACCGCATACACTCACCAGATATCAGGGGATAATTACTTTTACAGATGTTCCCTGTTTTTCCCCAAAAGTTATCTGCGGAAGCCTTTTCTTTTGCCTTGCTTTTTAGGCCGGGTTTACATCACAGAAGAACTAAAAAAAAGGATCTATTATTTTCAGCATCCGTTATTTTCATATTGCATCCGTTTTTGTCAAATTAGTCAGAGATCCGTTATTTTTGATGGAAGAAAAAAGACCTTTTCTTCCATCTATTATAATGGATATCAGATGGAAATTGCAAAAACTGTTGCAAAATGAGCAGAACGGATTCTCTAAAGGGTCCATTTTTTTCTTCTGATGGATCAGAAGAACAGAAAACAAAACTGTAATGTCAACTTAGCCTTTTTTGTATTTTTTTTTTTGTTTGCTACCTGTGAAAATGGAACTGAGCCCCCCCCCAATCCCCTCCTAAGCCATAGTGCTCAAGCTGATAGCGGGCTCATTCAGAAATGACTTCCTTTTAGCAGCACACATACATAGGGTGTAATAGAGCAGGGAAACAGACTTTCAGCAGCTGCCTTCCCGGCAGTTCCCGGAGAGAGCAGGCAGTCTTTACATGAATCATTTCTGCTCGTAAAGGGATTAAATAAACAGAAAAATTATATTTTTGCAAATTACTAATAATTCATTTGCTTTAAAGCTGGGTTGTCAGACATTGAAAAGAGTTCTATGGGGGCTAGACAGTGTTTATAAGGGGGGAAAAAACACTCCCCGTCTGTGTCCCAGTTCCAGTACAGCAGCCGAGACAGACCAGAGTGCTGGAATGGGGTGCGATGGGAGGGTGAGTGGGTCCTTTTAATCACTATCCAACTCCCATGTAATTTAATTCCCAATATTAGACAACCCCCTTAAGTGCCTGTATTATAAGCCACCAGTTATTTATTATCCGTGATTATAGTCTGTGTCCAGCCCGAATATTAGTTTTTTTTCCTGGCACATAGTGGGACAAATAAAATAGTTTTTGGATATACCTGAATTCATTATTTCTAAAGTGCCACGTTCTGGTACTGTATGTACTAATCTGCTCAGTGTCCTTTACTTTGAGAAGGTGAAAATATTTTATCTGTGGCAGCGGTTGTACTGCTTCCAGTTCTCCTTTTCTTGTAAATGTGTCTTAGGAAGGTGCTCATTACATATGATCCTGTATTTAACCAAGTGCTTATGGTTTCCGGTACTCTGCCATCCCCTTATGTCTCGTATACGGGTTGCACTGTTCTTGATTTTAAAAAGTAAATGCTACACTTTTAAAGCATACCGATCCCTAGAATATTTCTCATGTAAATCAGCAGTGCCTGTAAATACATAAAGCTTTGCACCATATATTATTATGGAAAAGTAACCTCCTCCTCACCTACCATCATCTGTTTGTAGCTTCTCTTTCCACCTGCTGTAAATGTTCAGATCCCCCCTCCTCAATCCCCCCACTAGAAGGCAGAGAGGAGGGAGATGCAGCTGCAGAATCTTGCCCAGCGTTTCAGTGCGAGCGGCAGCAGGTGATTGGCTCAGAACACAGAGCGCAGCTCTCACATCATACCGGGAAGAGACTGCCCGTTCCACAACCGTGGACGAGAAAAAGGCGCAAAGCATCCAGGTTATGCACCTGCAAATGTACAATGTGTATAATCTAATAAACTAGGTTAAAGGGATCGTATCAAGTTTACAGACTATCCCCTTAACTGCTCTCTTGTGGGTCCGACCGCTGGGACCTCCACCAGTTCCGATAATGGAGTCCCAGTCCCCCGATCTGTTCACGTGCCCTGCTGCTTCATTCTTTTTTTTATGGGACCGCTGTAAATAGCAGAGTACAGAACTCGCTTATTTCCAGTGATCCCATACAGGATAAATAGAGCGGTAAGACACAGGATCGATGTGGAATAGATCGGTGGAACAGGTCCAGCCCCCCCAACTTCTTAGGATCATTGGGGGTCCCAGCAGTCGGGGGTCCCACCATTCAGTTAGTTATCCCTTATCCCGTGGATGTTGGATAACTTGCAAACTCAGCACAACCCCTTTAATGCAGGTGCAGTGACAACACCCTAGATGAGCAGATATGCTGACTCTGTAATTGTCTTGTTTTCCAGTTGAAGAAGATGATCAATGATTATTTTTACATGCACATTACTGAAACGAATTCCAAAGTTTGTAAATCAGCTCCATCAGTCACACATGCTTGAACTTTTTTCTTGGCTGCAAGTGCTGAATGCTATGATGGTAACCTATAGGTCATCATCACCGAGAGAAATGCAACAGTGAAATATTTCTCATCATGGCACATGTCGATACATTGATCTCAGCCCCTGTCAACGTTCATTGTTTGGCTGGACTTAGATTGTAAAATTACACAGTATGTTCCTTCCAGATGAGCTTAAAACTGATACCAAAGGGGAAACGATATTTGTTCCTCATCTTCCTGCCCCCACCTCTGCTAGTGCCCAGGGCCCTTTTCTTTTTCTTTTTTTTTCCATAATTCTTCATTTTGTAGCCTTGAATCCTTGCCAGGCACATCTGTCTCACCATATGCTTGGACCCTGCAATCTGTGCCGAGCGACTTGTAATACAGCTCCGGTAAAAGCCCTTCTGGGACACAACACACATGTGTACCCTTCAGCAATTGGCGAGCTGCCCAGAACCAGCCTGGTTGCTCCTCACCTTTCATACACCTAATTGAAATACAGTAAGATCTTTGGAGATTCTGTCAATCTACCCTGATACGCCAGCCTCTGGCTATAGTAAATTAGCGGTTGGGCATGTTTTGATGAGCCGCACTGAATGCCCTTGGGCATGGCATGGACACGCCATAACTAAGAAATATGGATCTATAAAAGTCTTCTGCTTTGACGCCACAAACCTGTCTGGTATGACATGCGGATCAGCTATTTTGAATTAATGTGACTTTTGGATGTTTATGCGTGTTAAGTAGCTTCTTCCTTTTATGAGACCCTGTGTACTGGGAAGAGGCAGAGATGCGGCGCTGTCATTTACAGCGCAGCACAAGCAGACGGTAGCACAGGATACTGTATCCTTCTGAACCTGTGGAGTAGGAAGTCCTGGGTTATTTATAACACAATACCCTGCAGGAGGAGAAATGCCACAGACTTCCCGACTGCCCTGCTACCCTGTGACTGCTTTGCTTCCCTTTACCACCCGCCGTCCAAGCTCCGTTCATATTGCTCCCTGTTCTTGGCTCGATATGATGTGACCTCGTTGCCGGCCAGTGCATCCTGCAGAGGGGACGTGCAGACTGTCACAGACTGTTCAAAGACGCCCCAGAGCTGTAACTTGCAGTAGTGGAAAGGGTTGGGATATGTGGCCACCACCACCCTTGATTTTTAGATAATATTATATTTCTTACAAGTTATGTAGCAAAAAAAATAACTGATATTTGCATATCGCTTATACTGAAAAATATGCCAGTAATTGACCACAGAAGCCTAACTTTTATTCAGATTCCCCCCTCCCCATAATATTAATGTACACATATGGGAAAACACTTTTAGGATGTGTTCTCGTACACTTTGTCTGCTAAGAACCCCCTTGGTCAATGCTGAGAATTCAGATGAGGCATTCAAATGTTACACCCTCTACAATTGTTCCAGTAAAGCAGCCCCTTAAACGAGCAGCATTTTTAAAAAAAATGTTTTATATAGCATCAACATATTACGCCGCACTGTGCACAGATTGTCATTGCTTATTGTCCCGATTGAGGCTCACAGTCTGAATGCCAAATGTACCTATCCGATTCCCTGGTGAAAACTCACATAAACATGGGAAGAACATACAGATGTTGCCCTTGGAATTGAACCCAGGACCCCAGCGTTACAAGCCAGCAGTGCTAATCACTGAGCCACTGTGTTGGTAATGTCAATTATTTTATCCTCCATATTAGGCCTCATGCACACAGCCGTTGTGCGGCCGTTCCGTGCATTGGGGACCGCAATTGCAGTCCCCTATGCACGGTCAACATCCGTGCAGCGGGCCGGACCCATTCAACTTGAATGGGTCCGTGGTCTGTCCGCACCGCAAAAAAATATGACATGTCATATTTATTTGCGGTGCGCAACAACGGAAAGAAACACAGCGGAAGCACTTTGTAGTGCTTCCGGTGTTCCGTTCCGCATCTCTGGAATTGCGGACCCATTCAAGTGAATGGGTCCGCATCCATGATGCGGGGTGCACACGGCTGACGGCCGTGTGCATGAGGCCTTAGAAGGTTTTTCCTAGCTTCAAAGACTTTATGAAGTGTTTTCTCATAATACAGTATGACTTAAGGGTTTTCGTCCTCCTAGATGGTTATTAATGGAAAAATCACTGTCATTGTAGGCTGTCCTGGATGGAAAGACGAGAGCGCTGGAGCTGGCAATCTGTCCCTTATTTCTGGTTCCTGACACAAATGGGTTTATCAATCACCTCCCTGGTCTGCAGCAGCTTCTGTCATGTCAGATCTATATCCTAGTTATTCCTCTTATAGGTAAGTTCCCTCACAATACAGTAGGTATCTTCTTAATGCTGTGACTGTGTACACGGGTATAGAAGTATGGTCCTACTAACTATTTAGAATATATGGGTATAGACGTATGATCCTATTGACCATCTCAGACTTTCAGTGGACCCTTTCGAGTTTCTTAAATTGACTGTAGATGTTTCTGTCACACCTGCTTCTCAGGAACCTTTGATCATTTTACACTGGTCCCTCAAGATACATTATTAATTGGTTTCAGGACGACCATTGTATGTTGAAACCATTGTAAGTTGAGTAATCTGTTCCAAAGCCCCAAAATGTCATCCAAGATGAGAGAAAATGAAGATTTTAAGAAAAATAAGCAGATAACGAAGACAGATAAAACAAGTCCTTAAATATAATAGTCAGGAATAGCAACTAATACATCTATTTTACCAGAGAAGTGACCTTAATTGGTTGGATCTAAGTCTGAGACATTGTATGTTCAGTCTGGTTTCAACTTACGATGGGTCAGAAAAGACCATTGTATGTGGAAAATATTGTATCCTGAGGCCATTGTATCTTGAGGGATCACTGTATTTGGTACCAATCAATCAGATTCCATTATTTTACATTATATTCCATTTTAAATAAAAGAACACGGAGAAGAGTGCATCCATTTTTTATGAAAATTAATTTGGAATAGGTCTCTACCTCTTGGTAATGTTTAAAGGGGTTTTCCTGCCTCAGAGCCAACAACTCCAGTGCTCTTAAAGTGTGCCCCATAAAAATAATTTTTTTTTTTTAAAAAAGCCACTCACTGGTCCGCAGTCCTGCTGTGCCCTTTGCCACTGCCTCATTTCCAGTCCAGGCCTCAGTGGTCACATCTCTTTAAACGATACTTCTCAAACAGTACAGCTGAGCACAGAACCAGAGCACCAATGACAAGCGAGTTTGTCCCTGCAACCTTCCTAGCAGTGTCAAAATGGGGTTCCCAGTCTCGGAGAACCCCTTTAAAGAGAATCTATCACCAGGTACCTCCCTATCCAACTATTTGCATAGGCACATAACAGTGGTTCACAATTAGGGTGTCTTCCTCACTGCTTTGCTACTGTGTGACCCTGTCAATCAATGCAGCAAGGGAAGGGCTCTAGCCACAGAAATGAGTGGAGGTTGTGTGCGACAAGAGCAGTGTTGATGCACCCATTACACCAAACGCCTAATTTGCATATTAGGAAATAGTATAACTTTGGAACAGGGCCTTGGATCAACAAAAAGAAAAACTGTGTTTTAATCAGGTGAACCACAGCTATGGGCTGCTACTCTGTCCCTTCCCCATGCTGTACATTGTAGACCTACTTGTTCAGGTTGACTGCTGTTTATAAATGAATCCTCATCCTAAGGGCTTATGCACATGATAGTTGCCTGTTTTGCGGTCCGCAAATTGCACAACCACAAAACATGGATACCGGCTGTGTGCATTCTACATTTTGCGGAACAGAACATCCGCCCCATAATAGAACAGTCCTATCGTTGTCTATAATGCGTACGATAATAGGACATGTTCTATTTTTTTTCGGAACAGCCATGCGAACTTACGGACACGGAATGCACACAGAGTAGATTCCGTTTTTTATGTGGCCCCATTGAAGTAAATGTATCCGCATACAGGGTGCAAAGAAAAAGTCACTGACACTGAAAAAAATAATACGTTCGTGTGCATGAGCCCTAAGAAAGTCAGTAGTGATGTCCACAGTCAGAACTGATTTCTATTGCATAAAGGTTTGAATGATCATACAGTATATAAATACTATAAATAAAATACACACACACTCCTTAACATTGAAATTGCAAGACCCAGAAGGACAAGCCGTAGTGTTATGCAAATCAAGAATGTAGCAAGTGTTGCTAAGATGCGCAAATTATTAATAAAAAATTAGCACCTAGCTCCAATCTGTGGCATGTGGGAGGGGCATAAAAGCCAGATCAAACCGTGTACAATGCCTCCTGTTTGTCGACGTACCAGTTACTGCAAACTAAGAGGGACAGAATCCTTGAACTGAGAGACCTTAGTTTATCACTCTGGCAGATCGCTATGTGCCTAGGCCAAGATGTCAGCATTGTTCAGTATTGCATGTCCCAGTGGTTGTGAGAACAACAACAAACTGAAATTACAGCAAGATGTGCACATAGGCGAACCTCTGGACGGATGGATCATCTGTTTAGTATGTAAAGATCCACTCTGTACTGCAAATGAAATTGGACATCACGTCCCAAGCCTAGGGCGGCAAACAGTGTTTGCACAACATTGGACTATGAGCCAGATGACCAGCTACAGGATTTCCATTGATCTTACGCCACCACTCTCAAAGGCTATCATGATGTGCAGCAAGACCACAATGGAGGCTGGACTGGAAGTTTATAGCATTGAATCCAACTTTTGTCTCGGACACAATGATAGCCGAAGATTAGTCTCAAGACCATGTCGGAAATGCCATGAAGAGATGTTCACAAGGGAACGTCACATTGGTCCTAATCCCAGGATTATGATGTGAGATGGCATATTTGCTAGCTGGACCCCTCTAGTTTTCATTTCAGGTACACTAACAGCTTGGCCTTACATTGATTTGATTGTGGAACCAGTTGTACGGCCATGTCTTCAAAGTGTCCCAGGAGCTGTTTTTCAACAGGACAAAGCCAGGCTGCATGTTTCTTACGCTACTATAAGCAGCCTGCTTGGCCTAAATGGTAACACATTGAGAACAAAAAGTTCAATCTTTGTTTCATCAGACCAGAGGATCTTCTCTCACAGTCTGAGAGTCACTTAGGTGCTTTTGTGCAAACTCCAGGCAGGCCTTAATGATAAGAGGCTTCTTTCTGGCCACTCTCTCATATAGCCCAAATTGGTGGAGTGCTGCAGTGATAGTTGACCCTCTGGAAATTTCTCCTGCAGAATCTTTAGAGCTCACCCAGAGTGACTTCTGGGTTCTTGGTCACCTCTCTTACCAAGGCCCTTAGTTTAGTGGGGAGGGCAGCTCTAGGTAGAATCCTAGTTGTTCCAAACATCTTGCCACTGTGCTCTTGGTAACTTTCAGTGCAGCAGAATTTTTTTTGTACCCTTCTCTAGATCTGTGCCTCCACATAGTTATGTCTCCAAGCTCTTCAGGCAGTTTTTTCCCCCTCATGGCTTGGTTTTTGCTCTGATATGCGTTGTCAGCTGTGAGACCTTCTATAGACAGGGTCGTGTCTCTCTCCAAATCATGTCCAGTGAACTGAATTTACCACAGGTGGACTCCAGTCTAACTGTAAAAACATCTCAAAGATGATCAAGAGAAATGGGAGGCCCCCAGACCTAAATTTGTAGTGTCATAGCAAAGGGTCTAAATACACACTGAATTGAATACAAAATGTGAAGTGAACGAACAAAAGAGAAATTTAAACCAAATCAGTATCTGGTATGACCACCCTTTGCCTTCAAAACCGCATCAGTTTTTCTATGTACACTTGCACACAGTTTTTGAAGGAACTCTGCAGAGAGGTTGTTCCAAACATCTTTGATGACTAACTACACATCACATCTTTTGTGGATGTAGGTTTGCTCAAATATTTCTGTCTTCCCAAGTAAACCCAGACAGCCTAAATGATGTTGAGATCAGGGCTCTGAGGGTCCATACTCCATAGATTCCAGGACTCCTTCTTTTATAGGCTGAAGATAGTTCTTAATGACATTTTCTGTATGTTTGGGGTCATTGTTTGGCTGCAGAATAAATTTGGAGTCAATAGTATTGCATGATGGATACGTATCTGCATGTCTTTCTCACCTTTTGAGGACACCTTTAATACAGGCCGTATCCCCAACGCCATTTCTGCCCTAAACGCACCCAACGCCATCTTCTGCCCTAAATTTTTAGAAAATGGAGTTGGATATTTGGTCAGGATGAATGGTGTCCTCAATGCTGAGAAATACAGGCAGATACTTATGCATCATGCAGCACCATTAAGGGGGCTTCTGGCTTCACATTTATTCTGCAGCAGGACAACGACCCCAAAAAAGAACATAGTCCTGGAAGTGATGATATGGCCCCCACAGAGCTTTGATCTCAATATCATTGAGTCTTTCTGGGATTACATGAAAAGACAGAAGTATTTGGCAAGATTATTATTATTATTATTATTATTATTATTATTATTTGGGCAAGACATTTAGAACAACCTCCATGCATAGTTCCTTGAAAAAATTGTCTGCAAGTGTATCTAAAATAATTGATGCTATTTTAAAGGCAAACGGTGGTCACACCAAATATTGATTTGATTTAGATTTCTTTTTGTTCACTCACTTAGCTTATTTTATCAGTTAACAAAATGCAAACACCTATATTTTTGAAAGCATTCTTACGTTGCAGCATGTTTTCCACACCTGCCTAAAACGTTGGCCGTGTTTAGGTGGATGGATGAGTAAATTGGGAGTTGATCTAGTAGATTACCATACTATACTGCACTTGGAACATATTGGTTATAGATAGCCATGCACAGAGAGGTACAAAGTTGCTTTTATAGAACATTTGAGATAATCATGTAACTGTAAGATAGCTTATGGAAATGATTATTTCTCCCACCATCTTCATGTTATGCGTAGATTGCATTATTGTAGCGGGCGTGACTTAGTGTGGCACTTTCTGTCTCTGCAGCACCTCGGTGTGTTAATGTGGCATGAGTACTAGTGTCCTGCGTATTCCGGCCACTCGCTCTCAGCTGCCTTGTGCTTGACAGCACTCTGGCTGTGGTGTGCTATACTGTGCAACTCTTCGGCTGGACTTGGTACAGAGTCGCACAGCTGAGGGAGCAGCTGCTGGAACACACGTCCCTGTCACAGCCTTTTCTCCATATAAAGCCAGCAGTGCAATCTCTGACTGGTTCCAGTTATTGCTAAACACTCGCCCCTGGCACAAGTACTGGTGTTACTGGGTGGTCTGGCCAGCTCCCTGGATTTGGAAGTTCTTTCCCTGACCGAGAGAGAGAGCCCCGTGGCGTATCTGGTGTATTTGGGTGGGTTTAATAAGAAGTCGATTGCGCTTTCTTCCCTTTGGGGAAATGAGCATGCTTTATAAGCTCCTTCCTGTCACACGAATACCACTGTGTCCATCTGTGTGTAAGCCGCCTACAAAAATCCTCGTCTGTCTGTCTGTCTAGCCTAACCCTGCAAGGGTTGCATAAGAACGCAGTGAAGTGCACGTATTGAAGAGGATTGTTATCGAATTGAAAATGAGATAATCTTGTGAAGGTGTAAACTGTGATTTGTAGCTCTACAGTAGTGCAAGATCCAAGGATGATTTAGATGTATTCATATTAAAGGCTTTCTGCTGAATTGACCGGAGCGTTAAACATCTATATGTAGTATTAGCATTTTGCTAATGGCCATGGCATTGATTGACTGCTAAGCTGCTTCATGCCAGTTTAGCTTTTCATGCCAGTCTGGTTGTATGGATATACTGCCTAACAGCCAGTGTCCTTTTTTCATTGAGGTTTTCAAACAATACATTCAAAAACAGTCTATCTTAGTTAACCTAGGTCTTCAGCCCAAGGTATAATTGTCACTTAGTTGGTGTGTCTTTCTGTCTACCTAATTGTAACCATATTTTTATCCTCTATTTTAAAAACATAAATTCAAAAGACCACCTTCATTGATTTTCCATCAGACCTCAGAGTAGACCACCAGATCAGACCCCCCAACCTCCTTTAGCCTCAGATCAGATCCTGCCAACCTCCATCAGCCTCAGATCATTTCCCCATCAGCCTCAGATCGTACCCCATCAGACCTCAGATCAGACGTTGAAAAAAAAAACTAAACTTGCCTCGCTTGCTCTGGACGGAACTGCAAGTCCAAGACTGGCCACACCACTTTTTCCAGCCCACACTGCACTGTGGCCTGTGATCATAGTGTGTGCCTACGTGTACTAGGTCTTGATGCTGTGCATAGTCAGGACCCAGAAGAAGACTAGGGAGGGTGAGTACAGCCAGTGCAGTGCTGCCCATGCCTCCCGCATACTGATGACCGGTTCCATTAGCATTTGAATTATAAGACACACTTTTGGGGGGAAATATAATCAGCGTGTGTGCCAAAAAATCTGCCTAATATTTATATACAATAATCTGCCTAATACTGATGAAGCTGTCATCCAAGCAGCCAATCATTAAAGGGATATTCCAGGAAAATTGAAATTGATAGCCTGTCGCCAGGATAAGCAATCAATATCAGATTAGTAGGGGTCCAATACAGCTCACCTCTGCTGATCAGCTGTTTAGTTGTTGCTCCCACACTGGAAGTAGGGGAAGGAACTCCACACACCCGGCAATTTTTTAAAAGGTAACTAAATCTTTAAAAAACAGAGGCAGGCGTGCTGCTGTTAGCTCTCTTCCCCTTCAGCTTGCCTGGGCTCTGCTTCAAGCATGTTGAGTTATTGACCCCATATACTTTCAATGGATCTATACACCAAGCCCTCAAAAAAAGCTGATGAAAGCCGAAGGAGCTGAGCACTTCGAGTAGCACTTCTGCCCCTTCGTGTTTTTTTTTACAAACCTTTAGTTACACATTAAAGGGAAATTTCCTTGCCTATCATCTTAAGCTACAGGCACACACAGTGGCAGGTGGCACTGCCCATTGTGACACTGATGACTGCTACAGTACCATGAGGTGTAATCTTGTGCCGCACACAGTCAGGTCGGGCTGCTGAGAAGGAGGAGGAGCTGGGGGCCGGCAATTGCGGCGGGGCGGTGCAGTCACTGTAGTCCGGCCCCGCCGCTACAGTGCTGCACTATACAAATATAAAATGTCTCATTCAATTAAAAGTGATTACACATGCCCCCCACTCCTAATACTACCGTACATCCTAACAGCTTCTGTAGAATGCAGGCCGGGCGGGCGGCAGCGTAACTCCCTGATGTCACGTGCCTGCGCCGCCTACTTTATGAATGAAGCAGGCGGCGCAGGCAAGTGACGTCAGTGAGTGACGCGCCAGCCGCCCGACCCGCCTGCCTGGGTTGCACAGAAGCTGTTAGGATGTACGGTAATATTAGGAGTGATGGGGCATGTTTAATCACTTTTAATTGAATGAGACATTTTAGATTTGTATACTGCAGCACTGGAGCGGCGGGGGGGGGGGGGGATCTGTGGATGACAGTTTTATGGGGTGGGGGTCTGTGGATGGCACATATATAACAGTGCCACCCACAGATCCCCCCCCTGTAACAGTGCCATCCACAGATCCCCCCTCCCCGTCACAGTACCATCCACAGATCCCCCCATAACAGTGTCAGCCACAGATCCCCCCCCCCCCATAACAGTGTTAGCCACAGATCCCCCCCCATAACAGTGTCAGCCACAGATCCCCCCCCCCTAACAGTGCGTCATCCACAGATCCCCCCCCCCCCATAACAGTGTGTCCTCCACAGATCCCCCAAAACAGTGTCCTTCACAGATCCCTAGTAACAGTGCCATCCACAGACCACCATTAGTTCCAAACCCACCAAAAGCACACCTTTTGGTTAAAAATATATTTTTTCTTATTTTCCTCCCCAAAAACCTAGGTGCGTCTTATGGGCGAAAAATACAGTATTTTACAATTTTAGACTCTGGCGCGTTATTCATAGAACATCTTTTTAAGGAATATTAGGGGTTATTTACGACGGGCACTATTGCAGAAAAAAGTTGCAAGACCACATTTTGAGACTTTTTAAGTGCCATGCAACAATATTTTTTTTGCACTGGCGTTTTTGTGCTATGCTTGCCACTTGGGGGAGGATGGGACATCAGGCCCACACATTAACTATCTTTTACATCAATAAACAGACATAAAAGTGGTGCACCTAATTTATGTCGAGCTATCTGCTTCATCATAAATTAGGTGCTTTCTCCACCAGTGCAGAGGGGAAACAAAGACTGGCATAAAACGCTGGTCTTTGTGAATGACCCCCACTGTCATTAGGTGAAGATCATCATCATATGGTTGTTTGTTTTACTAGACAGGTGCTGACAAGTGCACCCTCTAGGTAACATGAGCATAGTTTAGTAATTACATACTATCATTGCATATAAAGTGCCATGGATGCAGCCACATGGTTCCATTCAGCCAGTCAACCAAATGGGACACTCGACTTACAAAGAAGGTGCACGTTCATTCTGCATTATAAACTGGAGTGTGAGCAGCCACTCAGCGGGTGCTTGCTTATATTTCTTAGAGCATCTCTTGCATGCCCTGTGTTAAAGGGGTTTGTACTGGTGACATACTCCCTTTAAACTAAGGGTCTATATATTTTTCATAACATAATAAATTATATATATTATGTATATTGGGCAAACCAACATCTTTCTGTGCAGCCCTCTGCAGAACAGGCAGTCAAAGTTCAGATTATTAAATGTCTGTTTTTAAGCATGCTGCCGTAAATCAGAGTGACATATATTTACTCCTATTAATCTGATCTCTGAGATACTCCTTTGATGTAGTAGTAGCAGCAGTAACAGGTAGGCTTAGGCGAGTTCATTCACACCTACTGGATTTAACACCGATTTAACATCAAAATTCAACCCTTAAAATGCCTCCCCATAAGCCTGGGCCCCTCACACAGGTTGTACTTGCCCGGCACCCGCGTCGCTTCTGACTCCCACCGCATCTCCCCGTCGCATGGATGAAAACAGCCAATAGCAGGCCACGACGGGAATGGGTTGGATAACCCCTTTAGGGTCCATTCACACGTCCGTTTTTTCATTCCTGATCTGTTCCGTTTTTTGCGGAACAGATCTGGACCCATTCATTTTCAATGGGTCCTGGAAAAAATCGGACAGCACAATGTGTGCTGTCCGTTTCCGTTGTTCCGTTCCGCATGTCCGTTTAAATATAAAACATGTCCTATTCGGATCCTGGTACAATACAAAGTCAATGGATCCGCAAAAAACGGAAGACATTCGGATGTCATTACGTATGTCATCCGTTTTATGCGGATTCCGTTCCTGGAAATTACATTTTAATTTTTAAATTTTTTTTTCAAAGAAATCCAAACAAATTTATTTGCTTATTGAAATTTATACATGTTTCAGTTTTTTGCGGATCCGCAAAAAACGGATGACATACGGAAACATTTTCAGGAACAACGGATCCGCAAAAAACAGACCGAAAATCGGAGTGCCAGCAGCTCGCTAATAGACCTGGCCCCCTATGATCATGACAGCTGGGATCGGAGCAGGAAACAGCATTGCCTCTTTCTGTTCTATAGACACAGCGCTCATTGAGCATTGTGTATGCAGCGCTAGGGTAG
Source organism: Bufo bufo (assembly GCF_905171765.1). Lineage (NCBI taxonomy): Eukaryota > Metazoa > Chordata > Amphibia > Anura > Bufonidae > Bufo > Bufo bufo. The sequence continues at coordinate 130,082,777 of NC_053391.1, read as the reverse complement.
GCAGGGATGGTAAGAATCATGCAGTTGCATGATTAGTGTGCGGCTGCAGTCTATGCAAAGACTTATTTTTAATTCCCTCCATTTCTTTGGATATTGGACTGACCACCACCCTAGAAAACCATTTTGCTCTGCACCTTTTTGGGAGGTCTCCTGAGGTTTTTCAGTTTATTATTAACTTGGTGAAAAGGCAAAATTTGCTCATCATGACCCTAGTTCTGAACAGATATTCTACGCAGTCCTGGTCATAGACAAATAATTTTGCTAATAATGAGAGTAACAAGCATTGATGTCAGTGTTCACATTATTTTCCCTCTAGTGGAGGTTTGTTCTAATTGAAACTCTTTATCAGAGATCATCATTATGTTTTTGACAGAGCAAAGATGTTTGTTTTTTTTTTTTGTTTTTTTTTTTATGTGGAAGCATCCTTGCCATAGCAAACCAATTTCTCTCTGTTTGACAAAGAGAAGATTTCAGTAATGTATTAATAGGATGTCTGTGCCCTCATTTCCCAAAAATGTGTGCTTTCCTATCTTGTAGTTATTCATGAGCTGGACGGCCTTGCAAAGGGACAAGATGTTGATCAGCGCAGCGCTGTACAGGCTAGATCTCTTCAGGAGAAGGCCAAGAAGGCCATTCAGTTTCTAGAACATGGATTTGAAGCTCGAGACCCCTTTCTCCGAGCACTTACAAGCCGCGGCAATGAGTTGGAATCTATTGCCTTCCGAAGCGAGGATATTTCTGGACAGAAGGTACCTTCATTCTCCCTGTTTTTCAGTGCTATTTGACTAATTTTCAACTGTCCCTTCTGGCCTATGTACAGGTTAGGTTCACTAGGGCATTTGCTTTGTATCCTGTTGCACTGTGTGTGAAATTCATAGTAATAGAGATATAGAGATTCATGATTTTTGAAGTCAATGGACACCATTTGTATTGATGTATTTTTTCCTAATCCTATGTATTTTGTGATTTTAAAATGGCATGTATATACCCTTCATAGGAGGCTGCAGAATGCCGTGCACAGTGAAATCCGCAGTTTGACATGTTCAGGTGTCTAAAGTTAAATTTTGATTTGGTCAAAAATCATCATAGAAGATTGTTCAGGAGAGAAGAGAGGGAGCCTTAGAGTCTGATGGACTTCACTGTGAACGGTATACTGCAGCTTGCTATGTAATGTATATACACCTACCAGTTGCAGAAGTCAAACTCGGCAACATTTTTAATTAAGCTCAATTATAAGATGCAGCAGACTATAAGACACATCTAGGATTGGGAGGAGAAAAATAAGAAAAAAAATATTTTTCATCAAACCTAAGATCAGACCTCAGATCAGACCCCCAAATCAGACCTCAGATAAGACTCCCAAGCACCATCAGCCTCAGATCAAACCCTCAGATCCCCAAACTTCATCAGCCTCAGAATAAACCCCCAAGCTCCAACAGCTTCAGATCAGACCCCCACCGCCATTTTTTTTATCAGCCCCAGATCAGGCGTAAAAAAAAAAAAAGAGCACTTACCTCCCTGCTCTTCTTCTGGCCTGTGCTGCACTGTGACCTGATGTCACACATTGTCAGGTCATACAGCGCCTGCGTGCACTACGTCCTGATGCTGTATGCAGTCAGGACACAGTGCAGAGCACAGCCTAGAAGATGACCAGGGAGGGTGAGTAGAGCCAGCGCAGTACTTCCCTTTCCCGCGCCTCCTGCATACTGATGACATTCAGACGATAAGACACACTGCCATTTTCCTCTCACTTTTGGGGGAAGAAAAGTATGTCTTATAGTCCTAAAAATACTGTATACGATTCATTAAATAAAGCCAATGCAAAGTTGTCCATGACCTTTCAGTGCCTTGGGGTGGAATCATCTAGTGATCATCGAGGTCCACACATTGATATTGTTGTTTGGTGTCTTAGGGAAACAACGATGACTTGATCCTGTCATGCTGTCTTCATTACTGCAAGGACAATGCTAAGGACTTCATGCCGTCAAATAAAGGTAAAGCTCCGTCTTTGGTCTTGGCTCACTAACCTTAGAAGTGCTTTCTTCATTTTTGGACTCCCACAATATACTAGCGTAAACACCTTAAGTCATGCCACTTCCTCTCATACCTCCATCCCTATCCTGTTGTGGCAGATTAAAGTGACATCATGAGCTGCCCAAGCCCATCTGTCATAGGATTAACCTGCCACAGCTGTCTATGTTGTTTACAAAGACAGATCCTGGCCTAGTACTGACAACTGCAGGCCTCTGGTTTTTAACACTGAGGATGGTTACCAGTGTCACAGTGACAAGCTTCCCCCCTCCCTACAATTCTCCTCCGCTCCCACGTTCTTCCTCCTGTGAGAACTTGCTCCTAAGCTGTTGCACATTTCCTTTTGGCTATCATTTTTCCTCCTCTCACCAGCATCAGTTTTTGTACCTTATTACCCTCCGCTCACTTTTCAGATGATCCAATACGCCTGAGAAGAGAAGTCGTTCTGCTGACTGATGACCGTAACCTCAGAGTCAAGGCTCTGACCCGACACGTCCCTGTGCGAGACATCCCTGCTTTTCTCAAGTGGGCCAAAGTGGGGTGAAGCAGCCAAGAATAAGAAAGGAAGAAACCTTGTGTGCGAGAAAAAAAAAAGAGAATATCCAGTGTGTGACCCGCCGGGGCAAGAAGTCGTTACAGTCAGTCCTGATACATCAGTTCAACTGCCCCATGTTAAACCACACACAGACGCATCCCAGACTCAACCCATCAGCTAAAGTTATCTAGAGCAAAGGCTGAAAATGCTCCCTTCATGCACCCTCATCGTGAGCCTCCTGTAACTTAGTTCAGGTGGATGGGAGTGTGTAAAGAAGGGGCTTGTCACTGTATGTTGGGTCTGACTTGTCAGTGAGGGTGCAGAATTAAGTAAGATGACGATCCAGAGCAGGATTTCACTGGCAGTTTCCTGCCAGGGGCACGTCTCCTTCTGTTTTCACCAGGCCTTGATAGGAATCGGTGCTCTCTTTCACCAGAGGATCTTTACCTTATGATCTTATTTCTTTAATGACTGCAATTCTCTTTTAGCTTATTGATTTTATTTTCTGTAGTTTAGATTTTCATTTGTTTAGGTTGGAAGTATTTCTTCACCGGCCCAGGGTTCCTAGGTCATAGTTTGAAGCAGCCATCAGCAGATACATATCCCCCCCCCCCCCCCCCCCCCCCTTATTTCCTTTCTCCCTATCTTTCATATTTTGTGCATTGTTCCTCTGGTTTCTCATTTTTCCCCTCATTTTGCTTGCTGAGGCCAGCCTCACCCCTTTGTTGTCTAGGGAGATGCGTAGGTGTGGCCATAAAATTCAGACATGAAGGATGATGTTGCTCTGTAAAGTGTACAACAATGCTTTTCCGTTGCTTGACCGATGCTCATCGCTCCACACACCAGGTTACACAGATGTTCTCGGCAGGTTTCCCTGGCAGTGAGCACTCTCAGCATTTTCTGTCATTCCCAGCCAAGACCAGACATCTGAAAATCCTAACAGTCTTCTCTGGGTCCTGATGTCATCCCTTTTCCTAATACTTTGTAAAATCAGTCTGCAGGGATAAAGGCAGAAATCGACCACATGGTCCTGGCTACATGCTAGTTGGCCCAGACAGTGGCTCCTTTTAACCCCTTTTTTGTTGCTGAGAGTGGCCAGCATCCCCGCTTTGCTGTGCTGTGGTGTGGACAGTCTGGGCAGTGGGCATAACTTCTGCAGACTGTCGAGAGAGTTACCTGGCTACATTTTAGATACCGACTTGGATTTGGGAAGCCAGGCTGCCTCTGCTTAGTGGACAGAGGCTAGTAAAGTGGTCATATTCTATTCAGATAATATGTCCAGCAGTGGAGACTCCAGAAAATAGTGGTGATTGGTATAATTTTTAGATTTCCACAGATCTGAACGTGTAAATAGTTTTACTGAGAAGTGATGATGTTATGTGGGTTTTTGTTGGCTGAGTGCAGCTATTCTGTTTGTCGTGAAGCAGACTTTCTGTAAGAAATAATATTCTTTTAATTTTGTTACTCCTCCTGTACGTGTGGCTTCAGTAGAGCGGTGTAACTGGGCATGCTATTCATAAGTGGTGTTGGTATGTTTAACCCTTTAGTGTATTGTTTTGCGCGAGCTTGCCATCATACTGATCCCGAAGACATTGGTACCTGCAACCAGCCTCAATATCATATAATTTCCACTATAGGCACTGGCTGTTGAGCCCATAGGGCAGGAACGGCACCCATATTATAACACGAGCTCTGTGCTGATAGTCCAGCATGGCATTACTGTTTATGCTCCAGTGGTTCTCTTTTGTGTCATATGAATGACTGTTTTTGTTCATTTTCTTAATTTTCCATGATTTTTATTTTATTTTGGAAGGAATTTTTGTTGTATACAATTTTTAGATTCTGTGTTTGCTGGCAAGAATATCTTAATAAATGTTGTTTTACTGCAATCTTGTTTGACTTTATTTTTTTTCCCCCCTAATTTGTGAGGGTTTTTTTTATTAATAAAAGAACATGTCCTGTTCTTGTCCATTGTGCGGTCAAGGGTAATATATTTCTACAGAAGTTAAAAAATAAAAGGTGGCATGCACTCCTCCGGGATCTGCGATTTGTGTACTGCAACACACTTTTGACCATGTGCATGAGCCCTTAATGAGATTTTTAATTCTGATGAGCACAAACAGAATTTTGATTTAACAATCAGTTTTAGAAACACACATTACCCAGTAAAAATATCTACATATTTCTTCAAGCTAACGTTCCTGTATTTTAACACATAAGCCATTGTGGCCAGCTGTAACCTATTGACTATCCTCCTTGTAAAGATTACTGGACCAATGGGCTTATGGCAAATGGACTTATCTTTGCAAGTGGTGACAGCAGTGGGATCACCTATGTCTGGACAGAATTCCGGGGAAAGTTACCGAACGGTGACTTGGCAGAGATGATGGCAGAAACCATCTATAATAGGCTCAAAAAGGAGGAGCTGAGAGCAATTTGCTCCGGGGGAAAACTGCGGTGGTTGCAGCAGAAAAACCAGATGACTCTAAGGCTAAGATGGCTAAGGATTAAGCTGCTAGGAACCTTCTGGCTTAGACCATCCTCGTCCCCAACCTGTGAACACTGTGTTGCAATGGAGCTGGAATGCAGAGGGAGGGAGGATTCCACTATCCCGACTGGAAGAGGATAAGGCATATGTGGAACAAGAACAAGTATCCAGGTGGGACACACCAACGACCATAAAACCAGTATATGCAGCTGTTCTAGGTAGAGAGTGTGAAGGTTGTGGGACTACGTGACTCCAGAGCCTAGGTCACATTGATCAAAGACCATCTAGTACTGGACAAATATATTTTTCCCTCCAGCAATTTGATAGTCAAAGTGGTCGGAGGAGAATCTCTGAATATTAGGAGGGCCGATTACATTTAGACTGGGGTTACAGTCATGCGCTGGTGGATGTAGTGTGGCACATGCTGCTGGGAAACAACGTAGGAGCAGAGTTGGTGTGCCTCTGGGCCAATGCCTTAACCTGGAGCCAAAGCCAGGTTCACACTGCGTCAACTGAGAGGGAAGATAACAATCACACCATGATGACTACCCCCTTTCCCCCCCCCCCCGCCAGTGGGGAGAGACCATGGAAACTGAGGAGGACCCTGACCCCAGTTTTTGCTGCCAGAAGCAGGTGAGCAATTAAAACCAACAAGGAACATTTCCATGAACTGGAGCACAGCGTTTACCGTGCTGAAAAAGTGGGGGAGAAGTGTGAAGAGCTAGCTGTTCACTAAAGATTACTGGACTAATGGACTTTTTCCAGCATGAAGTTCTGGTTAAGTTGAAATTTATTGTGGTGGTTTATCAGGTATATTCCTTTTCTGGTATTTAAAGGTACATAATAAAGTCTGAGCTACAGTCCATGATCATCCAAAGCCTTGGGATGTGCTGGCTGAACCTTATGTCCACATAAGGCCGTCTAAAGTAATTAGAGTAAAACAATCATTTGATTAGCCTCGTTAGTGTCTTGGGGAGACTTAATTAAGCCCTTGTTCTCCCAGCCACTACTCCCATTATGTGGATGGAGACTGGTAGACCCAGTTGTGCCATCTCCACAGGGGGCCTCACATGTAGTCTCAGCATTGAGGGAGGTGTTCCTAGGGGGACAACCTCAAATCTGATAGGGCAAATAAGGAATAGTAGTAATAGGGGTAGGTTTAGCAGAGTAGCGAAAGTAAAATGCTTGTGTGTCCAGCAGCAGCAGCCCCTTTGTTCACCTGGGGCAATGTGTTAAAAGTTGGCCGAACGCCAGAAAAATTAGGGAGGATGTGGGACAAGAAACAATAGGGGAAGGGAGTGGCTTTTTAGCTTATAAGGGCAGCTCAGGTGGTGATAGGCGAGTCATCTGAAGAACAGCTAAGGGGGTGGAGGTCTTTGGTTCTGATTTAGCTGACCAGTAGAAGATGGCCATGGGGATTACTGTTGGAAAAAATGTTGGGAATGCAATATCACTAATGTAGAGGCCAAGGAGTAAGACAGTTATAGGATAGATCCGCACTATGCTGTGCTGCCTGTGACCCAGCTTGACAAGCACAATGACATCGCTGCATCGGGCCTGTTTGTTCTGAAGGACCGATGACAAGTGGAGAAGCAGGGAACATTGGGTAGTTGAGCATTTAGACCAGGCATGGCTAACCTGTGGCTCTCCCAGCTGTTGTAAAACTACAATTCCCACCATGCTCTGCTGTAGGCTGATAGCTGTTGGCACTCTGGGCATGCTGGGAGTTGTAGTTTTGCATCATCTGGGGAGCCTCAGGTTGGCCATCCCTGATTTAGACTCAAGGCAATATAGCTTATCACACTGCACTGTTTGTGAATGGCCACTGTTTGTGAAAGGGGACATTACTCTGTAGGGGAACACTTAAGAGGGCATTTAAGGGGCTATCAATATGCGGAGGCCACTTAAGGGGGATATCCTTCTGTGTGGGAAGTGCTTAGGAGGCCATCACTGTGTGTGGGTGCAATTGTGGGGAATCACTGTGTGGAAGCCACTTAAAGGGTATCACTGTGTGGGGACCACTTAAGGTAATATTACACTCCGTAGGAGCCTCTAAATGGGAATTTACTGTGGGGGGGTGGGGGGCACTTAAGTGGGCTGCGTTCTTAGTGGAGGGCACTTAGTGACATCATACTGCATGGGGGACATTAATGGAACATACTATCGGAGGTACACTAAGTGGCATCATTACTGTCTGGGGATACTAAGAGGCATCACTATTGTAGGTGTTACTAAAGGGACATTCTTATTTTGTTTGGACACTAAGCAAGTATCCTTACTACGGTATGTGGGGAAGCTCCAATGGGGCACAATTCCTGTGCAAGACACAAAGGGGAGTGGGTGAGATCAGAGATGTGGCTTACTGGGAAAAAGAAAAGAAAACTTGCTATGCACCATTGGTGTTGTCATCATTAAATTTCTTTGCAGCGCGAACCTTCACCCAAAGGCAGACCCAGATATGTGGGCCTTTACAAAAAGTACATGGGTACCCGTGCCGTACAGCAAACTCATTATAAAAATAGTGAAAAACAATGGTGAAATTGTGGTGGTGTTTTTTGCTCATAAAAGTTAATCAGCAAGTCACATATATATATATATATATATATATATATATATATATATATATAACTGGTACCAGTGAAAACTAAGAAAATTGGTTGTGCAAAAATAAGCCATCATAAACCTCCATTGACAGTAAAAAATTGTTATAGTTCTCCGCAACACAAAAAAATCTGATTGAGCAAAAGTAGTAAAACATGAGAAAAATGTTTTGTATCCTCGTAATTGAAATAACCCAAAGAAAAAGGTAACATGCTATACACTGCGTGCAGAATTATTAGGCAAATGAGTATTTTGACCACATCATCCTCTTTATGCATGTTGTCTTACTCCAAGCTGTATAGGCTCGAAAGCCTACTACCAATTAAGCATATTAGGTGATGTGCATCTCTGTAATGAGAAGGGGTGTGGTCTAATGACATCAACACCCTATATTAGGTGTGCATAATTATTAGGCAACTTCCTTTCCTTTGGCAAAATGGGTCAAAAGAAGGACTTGACAGGCTCAGAAAAGTCATAAATAGTGAGATATCTTGCAGAGGTATGCAGCACTCTTAAAATTGCAAAGCTTCTGAAGCGTGGTCATCGAACAATCAAGCGTTTCATTCAAAATAGTCAACAGGGTCGCAAGAAGCGTGTGGAAAAACCAAGGCGCAAAATAACTGCCCATGAACTGAGAAAAGTCAAGCGTGCAGCTGCCAAGATGCCACTTGCCACCAGTTTGGCCATATTTCAGAGCTGCAACATCACTGGAGTGCCCAAAAGCACAAGGTGTGCAATACTCAGAGACATGGCCAAGGTAAGAAAGGCTGAAAGACGACCACCACTGAACAAGACACACAAGCTGAAACGTCAAGACTGGGCCAAGAAATATCTCAAGACTGATTTTTCTAAGGTTTTATGGACTGATGAAATGAGAGTGAGTCTTGATGGGCCAGATGGATGGGCCCGTGGCTGGATTGGTAAAGGGCAGAGAGCTCCAGTCCGACTCAGACGCCAGCAAGGTGGAGGTGGAGTACTGGTTTGGGCTGGTATCATCAAAGATGAGCTTGTGGGGCCTTTTCGGGTTGAGGATGGAGTCAAGCTTAACTCCCAGTCCTACTGCCAGTTTCTGGAAGACACCTTCTTCAAGCAGTGGTACAGGAAGAAGTCTGCATCCTTCAAGAAAAACATGATTTTCATGCAGGACAATGCTCCATCACACGCGTCTAAGTACTCCACAGCGTGGCTGGCAAGAAAGGGTATAAAAGAAGAAAATCTAATGACATGGCCTCCTTGTTCACCTGATCTGAACCCCATTGAGAACCTGTGGTCCATCATCAAATGTCAGATTTACAAGGAGGGAAAACACTACACCTCTCTGAACAGTGTCTGGGAGGCTGTGGTTGCTGCTGCACGCAATGTTGATGGTGAACAGATCAAAACACTGACAGAATCCATGGATGGCAGGCTTTTGAGTGTCCTTGCAAAGAAAGGTGGCTATATTGGTCACTGATTTGTTTTTGTTTTGTTTTTGAATGTCAGAAATGTATATTTGTGAATGTTGAGATGTTATATTGGTTTCACTGGTAAAAATAAATAATTGAAATGGGTATATATTTGTTTTTTGTTAAGTTGCCTAATAATTATGCACAGTAATAGTCACCTGCACACACAGATATCCCCCTAAAATAGCTAAAACTAAAAACAAACTAAAAACTACTTCCAAAAATATTCAGCTTTGATATTAATGATTTTTATGGGTTCATTGAGAACATGGTTGTTGTTCAATAATAAAATTAATCCTCAAAAATACAACTTGCCTAATAATTCTGCACTCCCTGTATGTGAATGCCAAAAAAAAAAAAACGGACATGTTTGAGAGGTATGTACTGGTCCCAGAGGTAGATATGCCATAAATGTCTAAGGTATTAATACCCCTTTAAGCCCCCAAATAACTGTATACTTAAAGGGGTTAGCCCATCTTAGACAATGGGGGCATATTGCTAGGATATGCCCCCATTGTCTGATAGGTGCGGATCCCACCTCCAGGACCCGCACCTACAAGGAGAACGGAGCGGAGAAAGTTAAGGAGGGCGCATGCGCAGCCGTCCTCCATTCATTTCTCTGGAGCTGCCGAAAATAGCCGAGCGCTGGCTCGGCTATTTCCATCGGCCCAATAGAAATGAATGGGAGCGGTGGCCGCGCATGTGCAGTGAGCACCCATTCATTTCAATGGGAGAGGCGGGGAGCTGCGCCTGATGGTGGACGGACCCCGGGAAACCCGGGGTCCTCCAGCCACAACTCTCCCCGGCTCCGTTCTCCTTGTAGGTGTGGGTCCCAGAGGTGGGACCCGCACCTATCAGACAATGGGGGCATATCCAAGCGATATGCCCCCATTGTCTAAGATGGGATAACCCCTTTAAACGGGTTATGTTACTTGGCTTTAAAAATGGCACGTCTGTTTTTGATGCTGTAGCATCTTTTTTTCGACCTTGTGCCATTCCTCTTGGATCTCTCCTGGAAATGTGAATACATTGACAACTAAACAATACCTTTCTCTTTGTCATTGATTGGATGATGTGATAGGGGCACACCTCACTAGGGGAATGGTAAAACCAGTTGACGATTTATTAATTTCCAGGAGGAATAACTGAGTAATGGCACAATGCAGATGCTCCAGCATTGTTACTTTATGGGGAAACACGTATTTACTAAAACAGACTTGTGAGCTGACAGGTCATCTGTAATATCCCTTTAAAAATATTTTTTTGCAAAAAAAAATAAGTAAAGTTTAAGGGAAATAGATTGTGCAGTTTGTTGCCAGGAGCTGCATCACTGTCTTGGCCAGCATCATTCATGATAAAGGTGTCCACAAGGACTGCAGCGCTAGGCAATGCAAATATACCATTTATCTTTCCGCACTCCTTGGAGTGTGCTGGCCTCCAGATGTGTGTTTTGCTAAGCACCCCATTATTAGCTGTGCGCGCTGCTGAGCTGAAACTATTGCTGTGTACTTCCAGGCCTGGACAATAAGTGTTACTTCCAGCTAGTGAGACGGGAAAAAGCCACATGCAGCACTGTGTACTTAACTTGTCAGCAGTAAGACAACGGAGAGTTCAAGACCACAAGACCACTGAAAGTCATGCAGCAAATATCAGCCGATGCACATAATACAGATATCAAACTGGTGACAGAAGCCAGCCAATGCTGAAAAGCACTGAAGCTAACCTAGAAATATGCCAGAAGTGTTGAGATGTAACAACCCCTTAAAGGACCCCAAACACAGTGTATTGTCAGCCGAACCTGCTGAGAACGGTAATCTTAATGTGTATGGGGAGATCTTGATTCTCCCCAAGAGATTATGTACGGGGGGGATAGAAGCTTTTACCGTATTAGGGTCCATTCACACATCCGCAAGTGTTTTGCAGTGCGCAAATTGCAGATCAGCAAAACACGGACATCGGCCATGTGCGTTCCGCATTTTGCGGACCACACATGGCCGGCACTTTAAATAGAAATGCCTTTTCTTGTCCCTGTCTGCGGACAAGAATAGGACATGTTCTATTTTTTTGCGGAACGGAAGTGAGGATGCGGACAGCACAATGTGTGCTGTTCCGCATCTTTTGCGGCCCCGTTGAAAACGAATGGGTCCGGATCCGCTCTGCATCGTTGCTGAACGGATCTGGACCCATTTTGCGGCCGTGTGAATGGACCCTTACTCTTTTTACAGTACAGGGGTAACATTTGCACTTGGGCTCGATGCCTGAGGGTGCCCGAAGGCTCCTCTGCTGTATAAGAGACTAGTATTATAAATGACACCTGGTAGGCAGAGGGCCCTTTTTAACCATTTTGAATTTAACCCTCAGTTCTTTAAAGGGGTTTTCTGAGATTTTTATACTGATAGGTCATCAGTAGGGTTGAGCGAACCCGAACTTTAGGATTTTTGGACCCCGAACCGGAACATTTCCGTAAAATTTGGGGTTTGGTGTTCGGCGCTTTCTTGGCGCTTTTTGAAAGGCTGCACAGCAGCCAATCAACAAGCGTCATACTACTTGCCCCAAGAGGCCATCACAGCCATGCCTACTAATGGCATGGCTGTGATTGGCCAGAGCAGCATGTGACCCAGCCTCTATATAAGCTTGAGTCACACAGCGCTGCACGTCACTCTGCTGTTACAAGTGTAGGGAGAGGATGCTGCTGGACTTGTGATTTCAGGGAGAGAATAGGAGAGAATCTAACTCTGGATCTACAGACAAATACAAACCGGATTCCAAAAAAGTTGGGACACTAAACAAATTTTTAATAAAAACTGAATGCAATGATGTGGAGATGGCAAATGTCAATATTTTATTTGTAATAGAACGTAGATGACAGATCAAACGTTTAATCCGAGTAAATGTATCATTTTAAAGGAAAAATACGTTTATTGAAAATTTCACGGTGTCAACAAATCCCCAAAAAGTTGGGACAAGTAGCAATAAGAGGCTGGAAAAAGTAAATTTGAGCATAACGAAGAGCTGGAAGACGAATTAACACTAATTAGGTCAATTGGCAACATGATTGGGTATAAAAAGAGCTTCTCAGAGTGGCAGTGTCTCTCAGAAGCCAAGATGGGTAGAGGATCACCAATTCCCACAATGTTGCGCAGAAAGATAGTGGATCAATATCAGAAAGGTGTTACCCAGCGAAAAATTGCAAAGACTTTGCATCTATCATCATCAACTGTGCATAACATCATCCGAAGATTCAGAGAATCTGGAACAATCTCTGTGCGTAAGGCTCAAGACCGTAAAACCATACTGGATGCCTGTGATCTCCGGCCCTTAAACGACACTGCACCACAAACAGGAATGCTACTGTAAAGGAAATCACAGAATGGGCTCAGGAATACTTCCAGAAACCATTGTCAGTGAACACAATCCACCGTGCCATCCGCCGTTGCCAGCTGAAACTCTACAGTGCAAAGAAGAAGCCATTTCTAAGCAAGATCCACAAGCTCAGACGTTTTCACTGGGCCAGGGATCATTTAAAATGGAGTGTGGCAAAATGGAAGACTGTTCTGTGGTCAGACGAGTCACGATTCGAAGTTCTTTTTGGAAATCTGGGACCCCATGTCATCCGGACCAAAGAGGACAAGGACAACCCAAGTTATCAACGCTCAGTTCAGAAGCCTGCATCTCTGATGGTATGGGGTTGCATGAGTGCGTGTGGCATGGGCAGCTTGCATGTCTGGAAAGGCACCATCAATGCAGAAAAATATATTCAGGTTCTAGAACAACATATGCTCCCATCCAGACGTCCCTTTCAGGGAAGACCCTGCATTTTTCAACAAGATAATGCCGGACCACATTCTGCATCAATCACAACATCATGGCTGCGTAGGAGAAGGATCCGGGTACTGAAATGGCCAGTCTGCAGTCCAGATCTTTCACCTATAGAGAACATTTGGCGCATCATAAAGAGGAAGGTGCAACTAAGAAGGCCCAAGACGATTGAACAGTTAGAGGCCTGTATTAGACAAGAATGGGAGAGCATTCCTATTTCTAAACTTGAGAAACTGGTCTTCTCGGTCCCCAGACGTCTGTTGAGTGTTGTAAGAAGAAGGGGAGATGCCACACAGTGGTGAAAATGGCCTTGTCCCAACTTTTTGGGGATTTGTTGACACCATGAAATTCTGATTCAACATATTTTTCCCTTAAAATGGTACATTTTCTCAGTTTAAACTTTTGTTCCGTGATTTATGTTCTATTCTGAATAAAATATTAGAAGTTGGCACCTCCACATCATTGCATTCAGTTTTTATTCATGATTTGTATAGTGTCCCAACTTTTTTGGAATCTGGTTTGTGGTTGTGTGGGTGCAGGGCACTATCGTTTTACCCTGCCCTGAGCTCATTGACCAAAAAATACTAACTTTTAGAATTCTGTTAGTCAGGTGGGTGGCGGCGGCGGCAGCCATTTTATGCATGCTCAGTGCACCAGCACTGCATCTGAGCTTTTGGGATATTGCAAATCACCATTTTTTGGGGGGCAAACTACAACATCTGGATTAGTCAGTGTGCAATTTAAGGTAGAAATACGCCCATCATTTTCTAGGGTTTTAAAAACACACTATTTTTTTCAAAAAACTGTATTTTCCAGATCTGCAAGTGTTAAATTCAAGTTTAATATATACAGTTTTCATATTCTGTTAGCAAAAAAAGACTTGTTTGGCAATCTACAACATCTGTATTAGTCAGTCTGCAATTTAAGGTAGAAATACACCCATTTGGTGCACCAATATTGAATTCAGGCCTACACTGGTTCAGGCCCTGTGAGATACCCCCTCTACGTACAGGGGTTTGAATTAGGCATTTGAAATACAGCCATTTTGTGCAAAGATATATTTACTGCAGGCCTACAGAGGTTCAGGCCCTCTGAGATACTACCTCTACATACAGCGGTTTGAAATAGGCATTTGAAATACAGCCATTTTGTGCAAAGATATATTTACTGCAGGCCTACAGAGGTTCAGGCCCTCTGAGATACTACCTCTACATACAGGGGTTTGAATTAGGCATTTGAAATACAGCCATTTTGGGCAAAAAATATTTTATTGAGATACACCCTTTACATACTGTCGTTCTATTCTACTATTAATTAGGGCAAGATCATAAATTTTTAAAAAAAAGAGCGTCAAATAAGAGACGTGGCCCCGGTCGTGGTGCTGCTGCTGGAGCTCCTGTTGCAGGGAGAGGACGTGGTCGATCTTTGCCAGCTACACGCACAAGTGAAACCCCTTCCTCAGGTGCGAGTAGGTGACAAAACCTGCAGCGGTATTTGGTCGGGCCTAATGCTGCTCTACGAATGGTGAGGCCTGAACAAGTACAGGCGATAGTAGATTGGGTTGGTGACAGTAGATCCAGTTTCTTCACATTGTCTCCCACCCAGTCTCCTGCTGAAAGACCACAGTTGGCACCTGCAGCTGATGTCCATCAGTCTTTCACCTCACCCCCTTGCAAATCAGCCAAGCAGTCTGAGCCCCAAGTCATGCAGCAGTCTCTTCTGCTTTTTGATGACTCTGATTGAGTGCACCGATGCCCAAACACTTATTTTTCAAGATGAGTACATGGGAGGACCATCTCAGCACGTCTCGGATGATGACGAAACACAGGTACCAACTGCTGGGGCTTTCGAAAGTGTGCAGACCGACAAGGAAGTCAGGGGTGAAGACTGGGTGGAAGATGGTGTGGAGGACGATGAGGTCCTCGACCCCACATGGAATCAAGGTCATGCGAGTGACCGATCTAGTTCGGAGGAAGAGGCGGTGGTCGCACAGAGTCATCAGCACAGCAGAAGAGGGAGCAGGGTGCAAAAGCGGAGCGGCCGTCCTATAGACAGTACGCCTCCTACTGCCCACCGCAGCAAGGGACCGAGCACACCAAAGCCAGCTCCAAGGAGTTCCCTGGCGTGGCAGTTCTTCAGACAATGTGTTGACGACAAGACATGAGTGGTTTGCACGCTGTGCAATCGGAGCCTGAAGCGAGGCATAAATGTTCTCAACCTGAGCACAACCTGCATGACCAGGCATTTAAGTGCAAAGCACGAGCTGCAGTGGAGTAGACACCTCAAAAACCAAGAAAGGTCTCTGGCTCCTCCTGCTTCCTCTTCTGCTGCAGTCGCGGCCTCTTCATCCACCTCTGGAGTGACAGTACCAACTGGCACCCCACAAACAGAGGATCTGCCAACAACACCTGGGTCACAAAGCATCACCACAATGTCACACGGAAGCGTTCAGCTCTCCATATCCCAAACACTGGAGAGTAAGAGGAAGTACCCCCATACCCACCTGCGATCCCTAGCCCTGAATGCCAGCATTTCTAAATTACTTGCCTTTGAAATGCTGTCATTCCGTCTGGTGGAGATGGATAGTTTTAAAGGCCTTATGGCGGTGGCTGTCCCACAGTACGTCGTGCCCAGCCGCCACTACTTTTCAAGGCGAGCCATCCCTTCCCTTCACAACCAATTAGGGGATAAAATCAGGTGTGCACTGCGCAACGCCATCTGTGGCAAGGTGCACCTGACTACGGATACGTGGACCAGTAAGCACGGTCAGGGCCGTTATATCTCCATAACAGCACACTGGGTAAATGCAATGGCGGCTGGGCCTGAGGCGGATAGCAGTTTGCCGCATGTCCTTCCACCACCAAAGATTGCAGGGCGCTTCAGTTTGCCTACTGTTGCTTCCTCCTCCTACACTGCTTCCTCATCCTCTACCAGCTCCTCATCCGGTCAGCATAACACCTTCATCACCAACTTCAGCACAGCCAGGGATAAACGACAGCAGGCAGTTTTAAAACGTATCTGTTTGTGGGACAAACCCCACACCGCGCATGAGCTGTGGACGGGCCTTGAGCAACAGCCCGATGAGTGGTTTGTGCCAGTCAGCCTCAAGCCCGGCCTGGTGGTGTGTGATAATGGACCAAATCTTGTAGCAGCTCTGGGACTAGCCGGTTTGACTCACATCCCTTGCCTGGCGCATGTACTGAATTTGGTGGTGCAGAGATTCCTTAACAATTACCCCGACATGTCAGAGCTGCTGCATAAAGTGCGGGCCGTCTGTGCGCGCTTTTGGCGTTCTCACCCTGCTGCTGCTCGCCTGTCAGCGCTGCAGCGTAACTTCGGCCTTCCCGCTCACCGCCTCATATGCGACGTGCCCACAAGGTGGAACTCCACCTTGCACATGCTGGCCAGACTGTGCGAGCAGCAGCAGGCGATAGTGGAGTTTCAGCTGCAGCACGCACGGGTGAGTCGCTCGGCGGAACAGCACCACTTCACCACCAATGACTGGGCCACCATGCGAGACCTGTGTTCCTTCTTACGCTTTTTCGAGTACTCCACCAACATGGCCAGTGCCGATAACGCCATTCTCAGCGTTACTATCCCACTTCTATGCCTCCTTGAAAAAACACTCCTGGCGATGATGGAAGAGGATGTGGCACAGGAGGATGAAGAGGGATCATTTCGTAGGGGTTTCCGGCCAGTCATTCCCAAGTGGCTCCGAGGGTGGGTTCCCGCACCCACAAACCCAAGGTACTCAATTGTCCAGCCAGGCCACAGTTCTGGAGGATGAGGAGATGGAGGAGGAGGAACCATGTTCACAGCAGGGAGGCACCCAGACCAGCTCATGGCCATCACTGGTGCGTGGATGGGGGGATACAGAGGACACAGACGATACACCTCCCACAGAGGACAGCATTTTGTTGCCTCTGGGCAGCCTGGCACACATGAGCGATTACATGCTGCAGTGTCTCCGCAACGACCGCCGAATTGCCCACATTCTAACTTGTGCTGATTACTGGGTGGCCACGCTGCTGGATCCCCGTTAAAAGGACAACGTACCGTCCTTAATTCCGTCACTGAAGCGTGATCATAAGATGCGCGAGTACAAGCGCACGCTGGTAGACGCGCTGCTGGTGGCATTCCCACCTGACAACGGGGGCACAGTGGAAGCACAAGGCGAAGGCAGAGGACGAGGAAGAGGTTGCCAACGCAGCTGGGGCACCGTCAGCACATCATAAGGCCAAAATGTGGAAAAGTTTTGTCAGTACGCCACAACAACCAGCACCACCAGCTGATATGGAACGTCTTAGCAGGAGGCAGCATTTCACCAAGATGGTGGAGCAGTATGTGTGCACACGCCTACACGTACTGAATGACGGGTCTGCCCCCTTCAACTTCTGGGTCTCCAATTTGGGCACATGGCCTGTGCTTGCCCTTTACGCCTTGGAGGTGCTGGCCTGCCCTGCAGCCAGTGTATTATCTGAACGTGTGTTTTGCATGGCAGGGGGCGTCATCACAGACAAGCGCAGCCGCCTGTCCACAGCCAATGTGGACAAGCTCACGTTCATTAAAATGAACCAGGCGTGGATCCCTCAGGACTTGTCCGTACCTTGTGCAGAATAGACATGTATACCGGCACTAAGCAGCCATTGTTATACTGCAGCGCAATTGCTCATGTTTGTATTTTGGATATTTCACACTCTTTTGGAGTGTACCTTAATTTTAAAAAAATTAATTAAAACCAAAAACCTGTGTTGGCTATCTCGTCCTCCTCCACCACCGCTTCCACCTACTCCGCTACGTCCACCGCCTCCTCAAACTCCTACTCCATATGGAACTTCACCTCATAAATCCATTTTATTTTTTTTGTACGTGTTTTATTTTATATCATTTCACTACTTTGTCATTTACATTTTCGGGTGAAATTCACAAAAATGTAAAAAAAAAAAATTGGCAGTTGCATTTTCTTCCGAAATTAACACATTTTTGGGTGTATAGTACCACTGCTATACCTAGTAGACAGGTTAAACAAAAAAAGACAATTCTAATTTATTTTTAGGGGTTAAATTAACTAATTTTTGGGTGTATAGTACCACTGCTATACCTAGTAGACAGGTTAAACAAAAACAAAAAATGTCATTTACTTTTTCGGGTTAAATTAACCAATTTTTGTGTGTATAGTACCACTGCTATACCTAGTAGGCCGGTTAAAAAATAAATAAATTATTTACATTTTAGGGTGAAATTCACCAAATTTGGTGTGTATAGTACCACTGCTATACCTAGTGGAACGGTAAAAAAAAAAAAAAATTGTCAGTTACATTTTCTGGCGAAATAAACAAATTTTTGGGTGTATATAGGGAGTGCAGAATTATTAGGCAAGTTGTATTTTTGAGGATTAATTTTATTATTGAACAACAACCATGTTCTCAATGAACCCAAAAAACTCATTAATATCAAAGCTGAATATTTTTGGAAGTAGTTTTTAGTTTGTTTTTAGTTTTAGCTATTTTAGGGGGATATCTGTGTGTGCAGGTGACTATTACTGTGCATAATTATTAGGCAACTTAACAAAAAACAAATATATACCCATTTCAATTATTTATTTTTACCAGTGAAACCAATATAACATCTCAACATTCACAAATATACATTTCTGACATTCAAAAACAAATCGGTGACCAATATAGCCACCTTTCTTTGCAAGGACACTCAAAAGCCTGCCATCCATGGATTCTGT
The DNA here is from genome assembly GCF_905171765.1 of Bufo bufo. Lineage (NCBI taxonomy): Eukaryota > Metazoa > Chordata > Amphibia > Anura > Bufonidae > Bufo > Bufo bufo. The sequence goes on along the minus strand of NC_053391.1, from coordinate 130,064,121 downwards.
CAGTGTTTTGATCTGTTCACCATCAACATTGCGTGCAGCAGCAACCACAGCCTCCCAGACACTGTTCAGAGAGGTGTACTGTTTTCCCTCCTTGTAAATCTGACATTTGATGATGGACCACAGGTTCTCAATGGGGTTCAGATCAGGTGAACAAGGAGGCCATGTCATTAGATTTTCTTCTTTTATACCCTTTCTTGCCAGCCACGCTGTGGAGTACTTGGACGCGTGTGATGGAGCATTGTCCTACATGAAAATCATGTTTTTCTTGAAGGATGCAGACTTCTTCCTGTACCACTGCTTGAAGAAGGTGTCTTCCAGAAACTGGCAGTAGGACTGGGAGTTGAGCTTGACTCCATCCTCAACCCGAAAAGGCCCCACAAGCTCATCTTTGATGATACCAGCCCAAACAAGTACTCCACCTCCACCTTGCTGGCGTCTGAGTCGGACTGGAGCTCTCTGCCCTTTACCAATCCAGCCACGGGCCCATCCATCTGGCCCATCAAGACTCACTCTCATTTCATCAGTCCATAAAACCTTAGAAAAATCAGTCTTGAGATATTTCTTGGCCCAGTCTTGACGTTTCAGCTTGTGTGTCTTGTTCAGTGGTGGTCGTCTTTCAGCCTTTCTTACCTTGGCCATGTCTCTGAGTATTGCACACCTTGTGCTTTTGGGCACTCCAGTGATGTTGCAGCTCTGAAATATGGCCAAACTGGTGGCAAGTGGCATCTTGGCAGCTGCACGCTTGACTTTTCTCAGTTCATGGGCAGTTATTTTGCGCCTTGGTTTTTCCACACGCTTCTTGCGACCCTGTTGACTATTTTGAATGAAACGCTTGATTGTTTGATGATCACGCTTCAGAAGCTTTGCAATTTTAAGAGTGCTGCATCCCTCTGCAAGATATCTCACTATTTTTGACTTCTGAGCCTGTCAAGTCCTTCTTTTGACCCATTTTGCCAAAGGAAAGGAAGTTGCCTAATAATTATGCACACCTAATATAGGGTGTTGATGTCATTAGACCACACCCCTTCTCATTACAGAGATGCACATCACCTAATATGCTTAATTGGTAGTAGGCTTTCGAGCCTATACAGCTTGGAGTAAGACAACATGCATAAAGAGGATGATGTGGTCAAAATACTAATTTGCCTAATAATTCTGCACTCCCTGTAGTAACACTGCTATACCTAGTAGACCGAAAAAAAAATAAAAAAATTGTCAGTTACATTTTTTGGTGAAATTCGCCAATTTTTTGATGTAATATACCCCTCCTCTACCTAGTTGACAGCTTAATAAATTTCAATAATTTTTCTGTTACATTCTTGGGTTGACATTATACAATTTTAGACGTGAATAAACACCTGCTATGCATAGATGACAGGGAATAAAATGTAATAAATTATTCAGTAATTAATGCGCACCACATCCTTGCATTCAATGCTTAAACTTTGAAAAGTTGTCACACTTTTATGCTTATATAATTTCTCCCATATTTCAATTCTAATTTTAAATTTGAAAAAAATGGATCCTCCCTTAAATTTGGTCTCTTTTTCTCACGCTCCCTCTCCAGCCTGGAACCCTGATTCCCCGCCACCCGTAATCACCATGGTAGGCGCATAAAAGAACATCGAAATTTGATAAAGCAGATCTCAAATTGGATCGTGAACATCACGGGGACATGTGACATGGTGGGGCAGTAAGTGTGCACACGCCTACACGAACTGACTGACAGGGGTCAGCCCCTGCAACTTCTGGGTCTCCAAATTGGGCACATGGCCTGAGCTTGCCCTTTACCCCTTGGAGGTGCTGGCCTGCCCTGCAGCCAGTGTATTGTCTGAACATGTGTTTAGCATGACTAGAGGGGGTTATCACAGGTTATATTTCCTAATGTTTTGGGGTGTACCCTAATTTTAAAAATAAAATGTAAAACCAAAAACCAGTGTAGGCTACCTCCTCCTCCACCGCCACATCCACCGCCTCCTCAACCTCCTACTCCATATGGACCTGGTCCTCCTAGATCAAGATTATTATTTTTTATTTTTACGTATTTTGTTATTTAAGCGCCTCACGCAGATTCGCGTTCCGGAGGCAGAGTCACGCATATATGCGTCATCTCGCGCGAGCCGAGATTTCCTGTGAACGCGCGCACGCTCACAGGAACGGAAGGTAAGAGAGTGGATCTCCAGCCTGCCAGCGGCGATCGTTCGCTGGCAGGCTGGAGATGTGATTTTTTTAACCCCTAACAGGTATATTAGACGCTGTTTTGATAACCGCGTCTAATATACCTGCTACCTGGTCCTCTGGTGGTCCCCTTTGTTTGGATCGACCACCAGAGGACACAGGCAGCTCAGTAATATGTTGCACCAAGCACCACTACACTACACCCCCCCCTGTCACTTATTAACCCCTTATTCACCCCTGATCACCCCATATAGACTCCCTGATCACCCTTCTGTCATTGATTACCCCCCTGTCATTGATCACCCCCCTGTAAAGCTCCATTCAGATGTCCGCATGATTTTTACGGATCCACTGATAGATGGATCGGATCCGCAAAACGCATACGGACGTCTGAATAGAGCCTTACAGGGGCGTGATCAATGACTGTGGTGATCACCCCATATAGACTCCCTGATCACCCCCCTGTCATTGATCACCCCCCTGTAAAGCTCCATTCAGATGTCCGCATGATTTTTACGGCTCCACTGATGGATGGATCGGATCCGCAAAACGCATACGGACGTCTGAATGGAGCCTTACAGGGGCATGATCAATGACTGTGGTGATCACCCCATATAGACTCCCTGATCACCCCCCTGTCATTGATTACCCCCCTGTAAAGCTCCATTCAGACGTCCGCATGATTTTTACGGATCCACTGATAGATGGATCGGATCTGCAAAACGCATACGGACGTCTGAATGGAGCCTTACAGGGGCGTGATCACCCCATATAGACTCCCTGATCACCCCCCTGTCATTGATTACCCCCCTGTCATTGATCACCCCCCCTGTAAAGCTCCATTCAGATGTCCGCATGATTTTTACGGATCCACTGATAGATGGATCGGATCCGCAAAACGCATACGGACGTCTGAATGGAGCCTTACAGGGGCGTGATCAATGACTGTGGTGATCACCCCATATAGACTCCCTGATCACCCCCCTGTCATTGATCACCCCCCTGTAAAGCTCCATTCAGATGTCCGCATGATTTTTACGGATCCACTGATGGATGGATCGGATCCGCAAAACGCATACGGACGTCTGAATGGAGCCTTACAGGGGCATGATCAATGACTGTGGTGATCACCCCATATAGACTCCCTGATCACCCCCCTGTCATTGATTACCCCCCTGTAAAGCTCCATTCAGACGTCCGCATGATTTTTACGGATCCACTGATAGATGGATCGGATCCGCAAAACACATACAGGCGTCTCCCTGAAGCCTTCCAGGGGGGTGTGATCACCCCATATAGACTCCCTGATCACCCCCCTGTCATTGATCACCCCCCCCTGTCATTGATCACCCCCCCTGTCAGGGTGCATTCAGATGTCCGTATGATTTTTACGGATCCACGGATACATGGATCGGATCCGCAAAACACATACGGACATCTGAATGGAGCCTTATAGGGGGGTGATCAATGACAGGGGGGTGATCACCCCATATAGACTCCCTGATCACCCCCCTGTCATTGATCACCCCCCCTGTCATTGATCACCCCTCTGTAAGGCTCCATTCAGACATTTTTTTGGCCGAAGTTAGCGGAAATAATTTTTTTTTTCTTACAAAGTCTCATATTCCACTAACTTGTGTCAAAAAATGTAATCTCACGTGAACTCACCATACCCCTCACGGAATCCAAATGCGTAAAAAAAATTTAGACATTTATATTCCAGACTTCTTCTCACGCTTTAGGGCCCCTAGAATGCGAGGGTAGTATCAATACCCCACATGTGACCCCATTTCGGAAAGAAGACACCCCCAGGTATTCCGTGAGGGGCATATTGAGTCCATGAAAGATTTAAATTTTTGTCCCAAGTTAGCGGAAAGGGAGACTTTGTGAGAAAAAAATAAATAAAATCAATTTCCGCTAACTTGTGCCAAAAAAAAAATATTCTATGAACTCGCCATGCCCCTCATTGAATACCTTGGGGTGTCTTCTTTCCAAAATGGGGTACATGTGGGGTATTTATACTGCCCTGGCATTTTAGGGGCCCTAAAGCGTGAGAAGAAGTCTGGGATCCAAATGTCTAAAAATGCCCTTATAAAAGGAATGTGGGCCCCTTTGCGCATCTAGGCTGCAAAAAAGTGTCACACATCTGATATCGCCGTACTCAGGAGAAGTTGGGCAATGTGTTTTGGGGTGTCGTTTTACATATACCCATTCTGGGTGAGATAAATATCTTGGTCAAATGCCAACTTTGTATAAAAAAATTGGAAAAGTTGTCTTTTGCCGAGATATTTCTCTCACCCAGCATGAGTATATGTAAAAAGACACCCCAAAACACATTGCCCAACTTCTCCTGAATACGGCGATACCACATGTGTGACACTTTTTTGCAGCCTAGGTGGGCAAAGGGGCCCACATTCCAAAGAGCACCTTTAGGATTTCACAGGTCATTTACCTACTTACCACACATTAGGGCCCCTGGAAAATGCCAGGGCAGTATAACTACCCCACAAGTGACCCCATTTTGGAAAGAAGACACCCCAAGGTATTCCGTGAGGTGCATGGCGAGTTCCTAGAATTTTATATTTTTTGTCACAAGTTAGCGGAAAATGATGATTTATTTTTTAGTTATTTTTTTCCTTACAAAGTCTCATATTCCACTAACTTGTGACAAAAAATAAAAACTTCCATGAACTCACTATGCCCATCACGAAATACCTTGGAGTGTCTTCTTTCCAAAATGGGGTCACTTGTGGGGTAGTTATACTGCCCTGGCATTCTAGGGGCCAAAATGTGTGGTAAGAAGTTTGAAATCAAAATGTGTAAAAAATGACCGGTGAAATCCGAAAGGTGCTCTTTGGAATATGGGCCCCTTTGCCCACCTAGGCTGCAAAAAAGTGTCACACATGTGGTATCTCCGTACTCAGGAGAAGTTGGGGAATGTGTTTTGGGGTGTCATTTTACATATACCCATGCTGGGTGAGAGAAATATCTTGGCAAAAGACAACTTTTCCCATTTTTTTTATACAAAGTTGGCATTTGACCAAGATATTTATCTCACCCAGCATGGGTATATGTAAAATGACACCCCAAAACACATTCCCCAACTTCTCCTGAGTACGGCGATACCACATGTGTGGCACTTTTTTGCAGCCTAGGTGGGCAAAGGGGCCCACATTCCAAAGAGCACCTTTCGGATTTTACCGGTCACTTTTTACACATTTTGATTTCAAACTATGTACCACACATTTGGGCCCCTAGAATGCCAGGGCAGTATAACTACCCCACAAGTGACCCCATTTTGGAAAGAAGACACCCCAAGGTATTCGCTGATGGGCATAGTGAGTTCATAGAAGTTTTTATTTTTTGTCACAAGTTAGTGGAATATGAGACTTTGTAAAATAAAAAATAAATTAAATAAAATCATAATTTTCCACTAACTTGTGACAAAAAATTAAAAGTTCTATGAACTCACTATGCCCATCAGCGAATACCTTAGGGTGTCTACTTTCCGAAATGGGGTCATTTGTGGGGTGTTTGTACTGTCTGGGCATTGTAGAACCTCAGGAAACATGACAGGTGCTCAGAAAGTCAGAGCTGCTTCAAAAAGCGGAAATTCACATTTTTGTACCATAGTTTGTAAATGCTATAACTTTTACCCAAACCATTTTTTTTTTACCCAGACATTTTTTTTTAATCAAAGACATGTAGAACAATAAATTTAGAGCAAAATTTATATATGGATGTCGTTTTTTTTGCAAAAATGTCTTTCTTTTTGCAAAAAAAATCGTTTAATTTCGATTAATAACAAAAAAAGTAAAAATGTCAGCAGCAATGAAATACCACCAAATGAAAGCTCTATTAGTGAGAAGAAAAGGAGGTAAAATTCATTTGGGTGGTAAGTTGCATGACCGAGCAATAAACGGTGAAAGTAGGGTAGGTCAGAAGTGTAAAAAGTGGTCTGGTCTTTCAGGGTGTTTAAGCTAGGGGGGCTGAGGTGGTTAAAGTCATTTCCCTATCCACATTTGTTTGCAGAGCACTTGCCATGCTCTTAACCATATCTTGATGCCATTTGCAGCCCTCTAGCCATTTCCATTACATTTTTACAACCATTTCAGTGTTCAAAAGTTCGGGTCCCCATTGACTTCAATGGGGTTCGGGGTCAAGTTCGGGTCCCGAACTCGAACTTTTTTTCCGAAGTTCTGCCAAACCCGTCGAACCCGAACATCCAGGTGTCCGCTCAACTCTAGTCATCAGTAGAGTTGAGCGAACACCTAGATGTTCGAATTCCGGGCGCTCCTCCTACTTGTAAGTGATAGGTCTGTGCTATAAGCAATGCGCCGCACAGACCTTTCACTTACAGGTAGGAGGAGCGCCGGCTGGCCACAGACAGCGCATGTAAGTATAATGCTGCTAAAGTTCTAAGTAACCATGGCAGCCAGGACTGCTGTAGCGTCCTGGCTGCCATGGTAACCGATCGGAGCCCCAGCGATTGAACTGGGACTCTGATCGGAACTGCCTCTCCGCTGACACCAATGATAGGGGGGGGGTTGTTAACCAATGATTTTAATTAGGAGGGGGGAGAGGGGAGGCCGCACTGGACAGAAATGTTTTTACCACTAATGATTTTAATAGGGAGGGGGGGGGCCGCACTGGCCACCAATGATTTTAATACTGGGGTGGGAGGAAGGGGGGCCGCACTGGCCACCAATGATTTTAATACTGAGGAGGGAGGGGGGTCTTGCCCCTGCTGCCTGGCAGCACCTGATCTCTTACAGGGGGCCTAATTGAGGGGTTAATTGTGCGGATCACAGCCCCCTGTAAGAGATCAGGTGCTGCCAGGCAGCAGGGGGCCGTTATGTCCACAGTTCTCAGTATATTCTAACTTGAAGCGTCCCCATCACTATGGGAACGCCTCTGTGTTAGAATATACTGTCAGATCTGAGTTTTCACGATCTAACTCAAATCCGATGGTATATTCTAACATAGAGGCGTTCCCATGGTGATGGGGACGCTTCAAGTTAAAATATACCATCGGATTGGAAAAAACTCCGATCCGATGGTATATTAATATTACCCGAACACCGAACCTGAACTTTTACTGAAATGGCTTCACAGGCAAGGATATTGTGGCTACTAAGATTGCACCTCAATCAACAATTTATAGGATCATCAAGAACTTCAAGGAAAAAGGTTCAATTCTTGTTAAGAAGGCTTCAGGGCGTCCAAGAAATCCAGCAAGTGCCAGGATCGTCTCCTAAAGAGGATTCAGCTGCGGGATCGGAGTGCCACCAGTGCAGAGCTTGCTCAGGAATGGCAGCAGGCAGGTGTGAGCGCATCTGCACGCACAGTGAGGTGAAGACTTTTGGAAGATGGCCTGGTGTCAAGAAGGGCAGCAAAGAAGCCACTTCTCTCCAAAAAAAACATCAAGGACAGATTGATCTTCTGCAGAAAGTATGGTGAATGGACTGCTGAGGACTGGGGGAGAGTCATATTCTCTGATGAAGCCTCTTTCCGATTGTTTAGGGCATCTGGAAAAAGGCTTGTCCGGAGAAGAAAAGGTGAGCGCTACCATCAGTCCTGTGTCATGCCAACAGTAAAGCATCCTGAGACCTTGCTTCTCATCCAAGGGAGTGTGCTCACTCACAATTTTGCCCAAAAACACAGCCATGAATAAAGAATGGTACCAAAACACCCTCCAACAGCAACTTCTTCCAACAATCCAACAACAGTTTGGTGAAGAACAATGCATTTTCCAGCACGATGGAGCACCGTGCCATAAGGCAAAAGTGATAACTAAGTGGCTCGGGGACCAAAACGTTGACATTTTGGGTCCATGGCCTGGAAACTCCCCAGATCTTAATCCCATTGAGAACTTGTGGTCAATCCTCAAGAGGCGGGTGGACAAACAAAAACCCACTAATTCTGACAAACTCCCAGAAGTGATTATGAAAGAATGGGTTGCTATCAGTCAGGAATTGGCCCAGAAGTTGTTTGAGAGCATGCCCAGTTGAGTTGCAGAGGTCCTGAAAAAGAAGGGCCAACACTGCAAATACTGACTCTTTGCATAAATGTCATGTAATTGTCGATAAAAGCCTTTGAAACGTATGAAGTGCGTTTAATTATATTTCACTACATCACAGAAACAACTGAAACAAAGATCTAAGAGCAGTTTAGCAGCAAACTTTGTGAAAATAATATTTGTGTCATTCTCAAAACTTTTGGCCACGACTGTACATATTAGGTATCACCACGTCTGTAACAACCAGCTCTATAAAAATATCACATGACCTAACCCCTCAGGTGAACACCGTAAAAAAATAAAAACTGTTAAAAACAAAAGCCATTTTTGTCACCTTACATCACAACAATTGCAACACCAAGCGATCAAATAGGCATATACCCCCTCAAAATAGTACCAATCAAACAGTCACCTTATAGAAACATAGAATGTGTCGGCAGATAAGAACCATTTGGCCCATCTAGTCTGCCCAATATACTAAATACTATGGATAGCCCCTGGCTTTATCTTATATGAAGGATGGCCTTATGCCTATCCCATGCATGCTTAAACTCCTTCACTGTATTCGCAGCTGCCACTTCTGCAGGAAGGCTATTCCATGCATCCACTACTCTCACAGTAAAGTAATACTTCCTGATATTACTTTTAAACCTTTGCCCCTCTAATTTAAAACTATGTCCTCTCGTAGCAGTTTTTCTTCTTTTAAATATTCTTTCCTCTTTTACCTTGTTGATTCCCTTTATGTATTTAAAAGTTTCTATCATATCCCCTCTGTCTCGTCTTTCTTCCAAGCTATACATGTTAAGGTCCTTTAATCTTTCCTGGTAAGTTTTATCCTGCAATCCATGTACCAGTTTAGTAGCTCTTCTCTGAACTCTCTCCAAAGTATCAATATCCTTCTGGAGATATGGTCTCCAGTACTGAGCACAATACTCCAAATGAGGTCTCACTAGTGCTCTGTAGAGCGGCATGAGCACCTCCCTCTTTCTACTAGTAATTCCTCATCCCGCAAAAAACGAGTCCTTACCTAAGACAATTGGTCAAAAAATAAAAAAGCTATGGCTCTGACTATGGATACACTAAAATATCATTATTTTGGTTTCAAAAATGCTATTATTGCGTAAATCTTAAATAAATAAGAAAAAGTAGACATATTCGGTATTGCCACGTCTGTAACAATCTGTAACAATCTGCTCTATAAAAAAGTCACATCACCTAATTCCTCAGGTAAACGCTGTAAAAATAAATACCTGTATTTTTCGCCCTATAAGACGCACCGGCCTATAAGACGCACCTAGTTTTTTGAGGAGGAAAATAATAAAAAAAAAATTTTTAACCAAAAGGTGTGCTTTTGGTGGGTTTTGAATTAATGGTGGTCTGTGCATGACACTTATGGGGGATCTGTGGATGACGCACTGTCATGTAAGGGATCTGTGGATGGCACTGTTATGGGGGACCTGTGGATGGCACTGTTATGGGGGATCTGTGGATGGCACTGTTTATGGGGGATCTGTGGATGGCACTGTTTATGGGGGACCTGTGGATGGCACTGTTTATGGGGGATCTGTGGATGGCACTGTTTATGGGGGATCTGTGGATGGCACTGTTTATGGGGGATCTGTGGATGGCACTGTTATAGGGTGGGGGATCTGTGGATGGCATTGTTATGGGGTGGGGGATTTGTGGATGGCATTGCTTCATTCATAAAGTGGGAGGAACAGGCGCTCAACGTCAGTGAGTGACGTTACTGCTTCCGTCCGCTCTGCCTGCTATGGAAGCTTGTTTGTAAGTGCTGTACTGATACGGGGGAACAGGGGAGAGCGCAGCTTTAGTTAAACTTATTAACAGGATAAGGATTAATGTTTATAAATACTGCGGTGAGCGGCGGGGCCCGGTGTAAGAGTACCCCTAGTTCCGGACTCCAGCCCCTCCTCTCTCCCGGCTCATACATCGCAGTCTGCGATGCTGCAGCATCGCAGTCTGCAATGTAAAATGGAAGCATTCGCCCCATAAGACGCAGGGGCATTTCCCCCCCACTTTTTTTGGGGGAAAAGTGCGTCTTATGGGGCGAAAAATACGGCAAATAAAAACTGTGCCAAAACAACCAATTTTTTGGTCATCTTGCCCCATAAAGTGTAATAATGAATGATCAAAAAATCATATGTACCCAAAAATGGTACCAATAAAAACGTCAACTCTTCCTGCAAAAAACGAGCCCCTGCACAAGACGATCAGCAGGAATAAAATAAAAATAGGGCGATACAAAAACCAATTTTTCAAAAAAGCTTTATTATGTAAAACTGAAACAAACATCTTAGAAAGTAGACATATTTGATATCATTGCATCCGTAACAACCTGCTCTATAAAAATAGCGCATGATCTAACCTGTCAGATGAATGTTGTAAAAAATAAAAACAGTGCCAAAACATAGATTTTTTGGTTACCTTGCCTCACAAAAAACGTAATTCGAGAATGTGGTCACTTTTTTTAGTTTCTACTTTAGGGGTGCATCACGGGGTATTCAAATGGGACATGGCATCTAAAAACCAGTTCAGCTAAATCTGCCTTCCAAAAACCATATGGCGTTCCTTTCCTACTGTGCCCTGCCGTGTGCCTGTACAGCAGTTTACAATCACATGTGGGGTATTTCTGTAAACCGCAGAATCAGGGTAATAAATATTGAGTTTTGTTTGGCTGTTAACCCTTGCTTTGCTACTGAAAAAAATGGATTAAAATGTAAAATCTGCCCAAAAAGTTAAATTCTGAAATTTCATCTCCATGTTTCATTAATTCTTGTGGAACACCTAAAGGGTTAACAAAGTTTGTAAAATCTGTTTTTTATACCTTGAGGGGTGTAGTTTGTAAGATGGGGTCATTTTTGGGTGGTTTCTATTATGTAAGCCTCACAAAGTGACTTCAGACCTGAACTGGTCCTTAAAAAGTGGGTTTTGGAAATTTTCCGTTAAATTTCAAGATTTGCTTCCAAACTTCTAAGCCTTCTAACGTCCTCAAAAAATTAAATGTCATTTTAAAAATGATCCAAAGATGAAGTAGACATATGGGAAATGTAAAGTAATAACTATTATATGAGGTATCACTATCTATTATAAAAGTAGAGAAATGTAATTTAAAAATTTTGGGATTTCTTTCACAAGTAAAGGTGAAATATATTGACTCAAGTTTATGACTATCATGAAGTACAATGTGTCACGAGAAAACAGTCTCAGAATGGCTTGGATAAGTAAAAGTGTTCCAAAGCTATTACCACATACAATAACACATGTCAGATTTGCAAAAAATGGCCTGAGCAGGAAGGTAAAAACAGTCCCAGGGTTGAAGGAGTTAAGTTATGGAGGATTATCCCACTATTGTTAGATTTAGCAGATTGTTTTTGTTTTGTTTTTGAACAATTTTTTTGAGTGGAAAGGTAATAAATAAAACAAAAAAGCTCAGTTTCTATGTTGCAGTCACAGTGGTTAAAGTGTATTTTCTGGCTCTTATCTGTAAATATTAAAAGACTCCATAATAAGACAGTTTGTAGAGACACTTCTAATCTGTATGGCGAATAAACTGATCATGTCCCAGAATTAACTGGACTTTATAGTGCTAGGTTATTTTTTGTTCTGTCAGATACTATTTATTGAACTCGATACCTTACATGAAAAAGCAACAAAAATTATTTTGCATCATTTCCTTTTGTGGTCAATAGAGAAGAAGCTACATATTCTAACTTCAACCTCTGCAGATCCTGTCCTGCCTTATAGTGCTAAAAATTGTTGAACCTGTGGTAGAGATGAAGTGAAACTCGAGGTGCATTCTCATAATCAATAAAATTGATATTCTGGCATCATTAAACATATCAGGGCTGGTATTTTTTCAGTCTGGTCCAACAAGTACAAGTGTCCAGGGTGCCATGAGCACTGTAGGCCCTTATAAGCACAGGTAATAGCAAAATTGCCGTGTCCTACCAGGATGTTGCCAAAATAACACCTTTCTCTGACATCACTTCCTACTATACAGCTATTGGCTGGAGCTTCACCTTACAGACTCAGGATTTTAGAACTACTGGAAACTATAATGGTTGGCATATTGCTTGTTATCTAGCTTTCGTAGTAGCGGATATTAAGAAAAACAGTTTGACAGAAGATGACGACTGACTATTTACTGGGGATTTTTGTATTTTACTTAAATGGTTTTCTGGTTTGCATTACATCCCTTATAATCATTTATGAAGGTAGCTGTGATTTTATAATGTACTTCTTTTACCTTTATTGTTCCTATCTTTGCTTCTGGGCTGTGATCACTTGACCATGTCCATGCATCTCTTACTTATTTCCTGTAGTGTTATGTCCATGGGCGTGTCAGTGGTAGGGGAGTGTCTATGTAACTAGCTGGGTGGGAGGAGCTATAAACTAGCTGGGTGTTTTTAGGGGCGGTGCTGGAGCTGTGGTAGAGAAATTAGAGGTGCATCATGGGTTTGGTTGGGTATACCAACAGGAAGTGCAACATACTGGATGAAAATAAATCAGAGTGATTTGTTTACATGGTGAAAATGGGTCAGGAGAGTCCAAACTGAAAAGAAAAGAGCAGGGGAAGATGTACATGATGTAAAGAAATACATGAGCATATCTTTTTCAAACCATAGTAATCCTGGAAAACCCTTTTAATATTCCCTTGAACAAAATAATAATTAGCGCCTTACGTTTTGCCCTTTTTTACTGTGAAAATCTTCTTTGGATCCAAAAGCAATACATTGATAATCTGGTGGTGGATGATGCAGGAGTTGTCTTTAATCTGCTTTATTTACCATCATTTATGCTAAGTAGTTTTATAATTGATAAACTAAATATTTCTTCTGTTCATTTTATTAATATATAAGACTGAAATGTTTGTCCTCCTGTGGTGCCTGCTAGGTCAATACCTAGTCCAAAATCCAGAGAATTAATAGGGGAAAACAAACTATTTTAATTTAGCAGGGAGTACTTATGGTATGACCAACAGATATTCAAACAAGGTACACAGCATATTATAATTAAAAAATATATATATTGATCAATGGCGCATCGTCTACAATGTAGCAGCGGTACAGAGTACATAATTATAGCTTCCTCTCCCATTCACTTGAATGGCACAAATAGCAGTAATTATGGATGAGCGAATCGACTTCGGATGAATTGTTCCGTACAGTATTAGAATGTACTGGCTCCAATGAGCCGAAGTTATTACTTTGCGAAGTCTCACGAGACTTTGCGTAATAACTTCATAAATAAATAAATTCATGATCTGGAAAATGCAAATGTGATCGCACACTACATCCAGCACTCTGCCCTCCATGCTGGATGAGACATTGGTGTACATTTTGGCCAAAGCGTATTTAAGCCACTCACCGCGTCAAGGTCGTCTCATTTGAGTGGTCCCTAACTCTTGTTCCTACCTGTTTATGGGCCATGACAGCCACATAAAGTCCAGGGAATGCAGGTCAGCATGCAAGCCAAGTACACTCTGCTTTTAACCCCATCCGGTGCCATTACAGCTTTCATCGGATCCAGGGATGCAAGTACCAACATGCATGCTGAACCCACCATATACTTCTCCTGGAGCCAAATGGCTAATGGTAGGTTCTTTATAAGCAGACTCAGTTTTAAACTGACTTTAAAACCAGCCTCCAGGACAGATTGACTGGTCAGGTGTGCTTGACTCAAAGGAGATCGCCGCGCCTCCAATATATGCTACAAAGAAAAAATGTGGGGGGTTTAGCCCGCACAACCTGCCTGTAGGTGCAGATCACTATGGCGAAATACATATACAAACGGAAAATGCAAATGTGATCGCACACTACATCCAGCACTCTGCCCTCCATGCTGGATGAGACATTGGTGTACATTTTGGCCAAAGCGTATTTAAGCCACTCACCGCGACGACCTTGACGCGGTGAGTGGCTTAAATACGCTTTGGCCAAAATGTACACCAATGTCTCATCCAGCATGGAGGGCAGAGTGCTGGATGTAGTGTGCGATCACATTTGCATTTTCCGTTTGTATATGTATTTCGCCATAGTGATCTGCACCTACAGGCAGGTTGTGCGGGCTCAACCCCCCACATTTTTTCTTTGTAGCATATATTGGAGGCGTGGCGATCTCCTTTGAGTCAAGCACACCTGACCAGTCAATCTGTCCTGGAGGCTGGTTTTAAAGTCAGTATAAAACGGAGTCTGCTTATAAAGAACCTACCATTAGCCATTTGGCTCCAGGAGAAGTATATGGTGGGTTCAGCATGCATGTTGGTACTTGCATCCCTGGATCCGATGAAAGCTGTAATGGCACCGGACGGGGTTAAAAGCAGAGTGTACTTGGCTTGCATGCTGACCTGCATTCCCTGGACTTTATGTGGCTGTCATGGCCCATAAACAGGTAGGAACAAGAGTTAGGGACCACTCAAATGAGACGTCCTTGACGCGGTGAGTGGCTTAAATACGCTTTGGCCAAAATGTACACCAATGTCTCATCCAGCATGGAGGGCAGAGTGCTGGATGTAGTGTGCGATCACATTTGCATTTTCCGTTTGTATATGTATTTTGCCATAGTGATCTGCACCTACAGGCAGGTTGTGCGGGCTCAACCCCCCACATAAATTCATGATCTGTCATCAATATCATGAAACCTGATGAACCCATTTAAACAAATAAAATTGGCATCATTCGATCCAAAATAAAAATAAATAAAAAAATAACATATATATCCCAAAACGGCAAGAAAAAGCTAGATCATGTCCTGTGAGAAAAACAAAGCTACATACAACTAAGCTGACAGAAAAATAATTCTAAAAAGTTATGGCTCTCGGAATGTGCAGAGACCAGACAAAAAAAAATAACATCTGGTCTTCAGAGGACAAGTGCACATTTCTGATATTGTTTTATCATTACAGTTTTTTTGAAGTCAGTTACCATGAAGAGACATACTGTGATAATGCAAAAGAATGTGTCTACACAAAATGGTAAGGCGTCATAGAAATTCAGGAGGCTCTTCCGGCAGAGAACAGCCTACCTGAGTTCTCCGGATCTGGCATAGCTGGATAGTGCCGCATGCCCACCAGACCCCACTGACTATATAGTCATTCCCCGGCATACAGTATATGCTGGAATTTGACAAGGCAAAAACCGTTGAGCACCGGAAATATGCCGGGAAGGGGCCTGATCCCCACTGCATCCATTATAGTCAATGGAGTCCAGTAGGCACGTGGCACTATCAAGCTATGCCAGATCCGGAGAAATCTGGCAGGTTGTTCTCTGTCGCATTTCTTTGAAGCATGTGCGTAAGTAACCTAAGATTTCTAATCAACAGTAAGTAAACTGATTATTTTCATACATATTTAAATAGTTTCTTTTTATATGAATTAACTGCCAAGAAAAAAGGATTAAGATAGGTAAAGGGTCAGAATTAACCCTATTAAGCTAGCTGACATAAGCTATGTGCTAATGTCAGCTGAACCAAACTAGCCTATTCCTACTTTTATCTACTCCAGAAATATAACTTTTATAATATGCTAATTAGCCTCCATTAGCGGGGGCGGGGGGCGTTGCCCCTGCTTCTAGAGGCTCCGCCAGCTGCCGGCTTCCTCACTGCGTCTGCAGAGAATACTGATTTCCCCAGCGCACAGGGCAGGCAGTTGGAGGTGAGGGCTGCCTGGCCCTGTCACTCTAGTGTAGCAGGGCGTGGCCAGAGGTGGGAGAACGGAGCCTCTAGGATCAGGGGCCACCCCCTTCCCCCGTCCCCATGCACCTAGAATTAGCATATTATAAAAGTTATATTTCTGAAGTAACGGGGGCATAGATAAACGTAGGAATAGACTAGTTGGGTTCAGCTGACATTAGCGATGTGCTAATGTCAGCTAGTTTAATAGGGTTAATTCTGGTGACAGAAACCCTTTAAAATAAGTACAATAAAAAGAAGCATATAAAAGGAAGAGAGAAAGGAAAAGGAATCCCAGAAAAAAAGGGGTGAGAGTAAAACCTTATGCCTATTTGGGGCACTGGATATTCTCTGCATTACATAGGTGTTGCTCCACACCTTCCATGCATCTCTTTTTGACGAACCGATTCTTGTCTTTTAAGGAGGGCGAAGGCCCCTATAAACATTAGTGTATTGTCAGCCAAACCAGCTGATAACGGCGGGTTCGGTCGACAACCTAATGTGTATGGCGATCTCCAAACTCTCCTCTAAAGGATGACGTTGGGGGAGAGATGGGTCAGGCAAAATAAAATAAAAATTTCACTTGATTCTTTTCTTCTCCCAGAAGATAAACTGCCCCAGAAATATCTAGCAGGGGGTCTCTCCTCTCTCCCCATTGAATACACATACATGTTCAGCTGAACCCAACACCCTCTCTCCGGCAGCTCGTCAAGATAACTATCAGACCAGACTAGTCAACTGCTCCATCCATTTCCTACATGTATATACTATATATCATGTCACTATAATGTATAATACTGTTGAGGGGACCCTGACAATAAAATAGTCCTCCTCCTGGACTCCATTCTGAGTTCGGGCCCCGTAGCAGCCGCTTTTCCTGCTTCCACTGTAGCTCTGCCCCTGTGTATGGGGGAGTAGAGAGAGAGAGTAGGGAGACATAGCTGTCAGACAAACGATCATTCTGCCAACAGCTACTGAATGTGAATGGCCAGCTTAAAGTGGACCTGTCACCAATCCTAAAAACTGGAAATATTTGTATATTCTAGATAGCCATTCTTCCCTGAGCATAGCATGTTAATCTGAAGTGACTAGCCACAGAGGTCTGGCTAGTCACGTCTCTTCTTTGCTAGTTAAGGTTTCTCCTTGCTTTGATGTTCTGTGTCCCACAGCCTCCTAATGCAACGTGATCTCGCAAGAACTGGGACTTCTCACAAGACCATGTTGCATCTAAGCTTTCTTATTCAAGACATATAGCGCTGCCACCACAGGGAGGGCTCTTATCTGTGCTGCTGTCCTACTCTGGTCTGAGTGAGACGCTGTCCTGTTGGAAGCTATGATGCAGCGTGGTCTCATGAAAAGTTCTAGTTCTTACAAGTTCACGCTGCATGAAAGATTGTCACAGCGGGGAGAAACCTCACCTAGCAAAGAGAAGTGACAAGTCTGTGTATAGTCACTTTTAGATTAACATACTATATGTTTTGCACATATTCATAAAATGTATTAATATACATGCTAAAATGTGAGCGGTGTATTTACAAAGGGGGGGGGTGAAAAATGAATGGACCTCTTTAGATAACTTTTGCCAAGAGGATGATTTATAACATAGTTTTACAAGGTAAAAGAAGATTTTAATTTCCCCCTTTATTTTCGGAGTCCCCCTCCCCCGGGCTGAGTTTAGTAAAGTGTATATATAAGCAATTTTACTTAGTCTTCATTAAAAAGAAATTGTACAATTTTTTTTATTTAGATGCATTAGAGCAATAAAATATATTAGTTGCATATACTGTACATATACTTGGCAGAAAGTAATAGTATCTCTCTGTCAAAGAAACTTAGCAAATCCTATGAAGATGAAACAAAAAAAATTATAATAAACGTTTTTGCTGAAATCCCTTTTTCAGGGAAAAAAGACGCTGACTTGATCCTTGCATTTTATAAACATATATTTATCTTCATCTTATACATAGTACTGCTCTGATCACTTTTTTAACAGATATGGTACAGGGGCATCTCAATAAATCATTGAAAAGTTTATTTATTTCAGTAATTCAAATCAAGTGAAATTGATACATTAATTACACACTGATCTATTTCAAGCTTTTATTTATTTTACTGTTGATGATTATGGCTTTCAGGTAATGAAAACCCAAACGTCAGTATCTCAGAAAATTAGAATATTGTGAAACCTTTCAATATTGTAGGGTCATGGTGTCACACTCTAATCTGCTAATCAACACAAAAAAAACACCTTTAAAGAGGACCTTTCACCAGAGGAAAGCCTCTAAACTAACTATACAGAAGTGTAGAGCGGCGCCCAGGGATCCCGCTGCACTTACTGTTATCCCCGGGCGCCGCTCCGTTCGCGAGGGGATCCCTGGGCGCCGCTCTACACTTCTGTATAGTTAGTTTAGAGGCTTTCCTCTGATGAAAGGTCCTCTTTAAAGGTTTCCTAAGCCTTTAAATGGTCCCCCAGGCTGGTTCAGTAGACTACACAATAATGGGGAAGACTGCTGACTTGACAGTTGTCCAGAAGACAGTCATTGACACCCTCCACAAGAAGAATAAGCCTCAAAAGGTCATTGCTAAAAAAGCTGGCTTGTCACAGAGTGCGGTATCCAAGTATATTAATGGAAAGTTGAGTGGAAGGAAAAGTGTGGTAGAAAAAGGTGCATTCAAGAATCTGGGGAAGATTCACAAGGAGTGGACTGTGGCTGGAGTCAGTGCTTCAAGAGCATGGGCTACAACTGTCGCATTTCTTGTGTGAAGCCACTCATGACCAAGAGACAACATCAGAAGCATCTTACTTCGGCTAAGGAGAAAAAGGACTGGACTGTTGCTCAGTGGTCCAAAGTCCTATTTTCAGATGAAAGTAAATTTTGCATTTCATTTGGAAATAAAGGTCCCAGCGTTATATCAAGTCCAAAGTCAGAGCTGCTGTCTACCAGCAAATTTTAGAGCACTTCATGCTTCCCTCTGCTGACAAGCTTTATGGAGATGCTGATTTTATTTTCCAGCAGGACTTGGCACCTGCCTACACTGCCAAAAGTACTATTATCTGGTTTAATAACCATGGTATCACTGTGTTTGATTAACCAGCAAACTCGCCTGACCTAAACCTCATAGAGAATCTATGGGGTATTTTTAAGAGGAAGATGAGAGACACCAGACCCAACAATGCAGACGAGCTAAAGGCTGTTATCAAAGCAACCTGGGCTTCCATAACACCTCAGCAGTGTCACAGGCTGATTGCACTGTGTGGCGGTATGGCCATTTTTTTTACGGATGCCTAACTAGTAGCTAATAGCTGATCTTATTAATCTTGTTAGGTAAGCACTCTAACCATCATGGAGCAGGCACACTATTTAATGTTGATAATACAGGGTATGTTACGAAAAAACAATAAAATGCAACACTAAAATGTATAAAACACTAAAAAACACAATATAAAACTTGCTAGGAATAAGGTGCAAAAAAGGATTCCTGTCGCAATAAATAAACCAGTTTGTCCTTATTGATACATCTGGTGCTGACGCTGAATTGCTGGCAACCTGTATGCTTTGATATAGCGTTACATCCAAAAAGTCACAAGTGGCAGTTTTTTGTAACCGCAAAATATTGGTATTATGCGGATAAATAGTTGCTCACTGAGCACTCACCCCACCTGATGGTATGTGGTCTTCACACTGGCTGGTTTGCGCTCAGGTGTGTGTTTTCCGGGCGGATTAGTACCTGTGTTCCGGTAAGACTTTCTTGCAGTTCCCTGAACTGCCTCTATGTCCCGCTCTATACGCAGTTCTCGCGAGAGTTGGAGTGCAAGTTCACGGAATCAGGTCACTTCTTGCCTTTACTTTTCAAATTACTGAAGGATCGTCTTCCTAAATTCAATCGTAGAGTTAAAGTCGCATGGCCATGCTTCAGTTACTTGTGGAATCTTTCAGAGCATCGGTATCCAGCACCAGACGCGTTTCGAGGTCTTGCTGACCTCTTCCTCAGTGGTTATACTCCATATGCTCAGATCCCACTATTTATACTCTACTAAGTGGTAAGTAAGTTCTGGAGAACAGATCCCAAAGAGAGCCAATTACTCCTAGATCAATCCTGGAGTAGTGGATTTCGAAAAAGGGAAATTAGATTTTGATGTGTTTTTTTTCTAAAGAATGCGATTTTTTCAACAGATGCGTTTTTATCGCCAAGGCTGCTGAATCGAGATAATAATTCATTCTCATATACCAGATGTTCAATTTTAGATGGGGTTTTTTTATGCGGTTTTTTTCGACAGATGCGGTTTTGTCACCTAGGCTGCTGAATTGGACATATAGTTCACTCTAATACACCAAAAAGTTAAAAATCGTTTTATTCTTTCAATATATCCATAATACACAATTTCAATACAAGTATATAAAATATAAAGAGGACATACATTTGGGATGTAAAATTGTGATTAATGATTAAGTAGTTCAATAAATACTTGGTGAACAATCAATACCTGGGATCCTGTAGGTATACTGGGATGGAGGAATGTTATAACCAACTGTCTGACATCAATACATATCAGAAACTCAAAAAGGATCCTGTGGAGAATTTCCACGGAACCTTGAAAGAATATTGTGGGAAAGGCTTGGATGCAGGTATACTGTCCAAACAAGAACATGACTTTATCTTGGGCACACAGTGAAGACTACCTGTCTATTACTGCCTGCCCAAGATCCACAAAAACCCGAAAGAACCCCCTGGCCGCCCTATAATATCGGGGATAGGATCGTTAACATCTAATCTCTCTAAATACATTGACACTCTGTTACAACCTGTAGTTAAAAAGATGAGTTCTTATATCAAGGATACTACACACATTATACAAAAATTGGAAATCCAAACTGACTGGATTATGGGGACACTGGACGTCCAGTCCCTATATACAGTCATAGATCATCAACAAGGGATGGAGGCGATCAAATCCCAGTTGATATTAGATGGCTCATTAGTTCTCCTCCAAATAGATTTCATAGTGGAAGGTATAGGGTATATTTTAAACCACAATAATTTTTTCTTTGAGGGGGATTATTTCCTCCAGAAACGGGGCACCGCCATGGGGACCAGGTTTGCCCCCAGTTATGCCAATCTATTTCTGGCTGACTGGGAGCGAGTTACCATAGGGCCAAGGCTGGGGGCGGACCTGGCCCTATGGCGGCGCTATATAGATGACGTAATATTCATCTGGAAAGGCACAGAAGACACTTTAAGGGATTTTTTAAAAGAAATAAACAACAACACAAGAAATTTGACCTTTACATCAAACATGAATAAGATGAATACAGAATTTCTGGATTTGCAAATTTCTAGACAGGATAGAAAATATGTATGCAGCACCTTTCAGAAACCAACGTCCAAAAACCGTTTTATACTCTTTTCTAGTTGTCATCTGCCGAACTGGTTAATAAATATTCCGGTGGGGCAGTTTCGTCAGATTAAAAGAAACTGTACAGATGAGAGTAAATTTGAAGAAGAGGCGATAAAAATGAAAGACCAATTTATTAACAAAGAATACCCTGAAGAAATAGTTAATAGTGCATTGGATCGGGTTAAGAGGCTAGAGAGTGAGACCTTTTTCTCTGATAACAAAAATGAGAATATAAATATAACATCAAAAGAAATGAAATTGAGAGTCATTCTACCATTCAATGCACATTATAAGAAAGTCCAGTATATTTTAAAACATTGGCATTATATACTGGACGATAAAATAATAGGCCATTTGGTACCAAAGGTCCCCTTGATATCTTTTACGAAAGTGCCTAATCTAGGCCTTAAAATAGCGCCCTCCGTCAAGCAACAAAAGGAAAAGAAAACTTCTATGTTCCAAAATTGGACAAATATGAATGGTTTCTTTAGGTGTGGGAGATGCACTGCGTGTAAGCACACAGTATTCCCTAAAAGAACATAAGAAGTACCGTATATACTCGAGTATGAGACGAGTTTTTTGGCACATATTTTTGTGCTCAAAAAGCCTCCTCGTCTTATACTCGAGTCTAGTCTAGCTCCGGTAATACAGGCAGTGCGGGGGGCGGCGCTCACTCACTGATGTCACGCGCCTGTGCCGCCTAGTGGGAGAAGGCGCGTGACGTCAGTGAGTGAGCGCCGCTCCCCGCACTGCCTGTATTACCGGAGCAAAGACAAAGTAAGAATACTGCTGTGAGCGTCGGGGAGGGGGATCTGTGGATGGCACTGTAGGGGGATCTGTGGATGGCACTGTAGGGGGATCTGTGGATGGCACTGTAGGGAGATCTGTGGATGGCACTGTAGGGGGATCTGTGGATGGCACTGTAGGGAGATCTGTGGATGGCACTGTAGGGGGATCTGTGGATGGCACTGTAGGGGGATCTGTGGATGGCAGTGCCATCCACAGATCCCCCTACAGTGCCATCCACAGATACCCCCTCCCCTAAACAGTGCCATCATGGCACTGTTTAGGGGAGGGGGGATCTGTGGATGGCACTGTTTAGGGGGGATCTGTGGATGGCACTGTTTAGGGGGGATCTGTGGATGGCACTGTTTAGGGGGGAGATCTGTGGATGGCTCCCTGTATTTAATGCAGAGTGTGTGTGTATATAATGCACACACTCTGCATTAAATACAGGGAGTCACCCTCTTGCAGATGTGTGTATATAATGTAGAGTGTGTGCATTATATACACATACACTCTGCATTATAGCTGCATTTCCCACCCTAGTCTTATACTCCAGTCAATAATTTTTCCCATTTTTTGGGGGTAAAATTAGGGGCTCGGCTTATACTCGGGTCGGCTTATACTCGAGTATATACGGTAACATCTACACAAAATCTGTTCTCTTGAAAAATTAGGGATAGTCTATCCTGTAACTCCTCCAGTGTCATCTACATTATCCAGTGCCCATGTCAGAAACAATATATTGGACGAACAAAACGACCATTAAAAACAAGGATATCCGAACATATGACCAAGATCAAGAATGGGTTCGACAAAGACTCTTTGTCGAGACATTTCAGGGAATTTCATAATAAAGACCCTACAAAACTGACATTTGCGGCACTGGAGAAGGTGGATCGACACTGGAGGGGTGGTGATCATATTCATTGAATGTCTTGGATTGAATCTAGACGAATTTATGAGTTTGGGAGTTTGCTTCCAGCAGGTCTCAATGCTGAGCTAGAGATCTTCGGTTTTCTGTGAGGCAGGGGTGGGCGCCTGCTTTTGACGGAAGACCGCAGTGTTGACATTGTGATGACGCTGCGGTCCCCTCGGAGGCAGGCCTCCATCCCGGTATACCTACAGGATCCCAGGTATCGATTGTTCACCAAGTGTTTATTGAACTACTCAATTGTTAATCACAATTTTACATCCCAAATGTATGTCCTTTTTATATTTTAAATACTTGTATTGAAATTGTGTATTATGGATATATTGAAAGAATGAAATGATTTTTAACTTTTTGGTGTATTAGAGTGTACTAGAGTGAAAAACGCATCTAAAATTGAACATCTGGTATATGAGAATGAATTATTATCTCGATTCAGCAGCCTTGGCGATAAAAACGCATCTGTTGAAAAAATCGCATTCTTTAGAAAAAACCGCATCAAAATCGAATTTTCCTTTCGAAATCCACTACTCCAGGATGTATCTATGACTAATTGGCTCTCTTTGGGATCTGTTCTCCAGAACTTACTTACCACTTAGTAGAGTATAAATAGTGGGATCTAAGCATATGGAGTATAACCACTGAGGAAGAGGTCAGCAAGACCTCGAAACGCGTCTGGTGCTGGATACCGATGCTCTGAAAGATTCCACAAGTAACTGAAGCATGGCCATGCGACTTTAACTCTACGATTGAATTTAGGGAGACGATCCTTCAGCAATTTGAAAAGTAAAGGCAAGAAGCGACCTGAATCCGTGAACTTGCACTCCAACACTCGCGAGAACTGTGTGTAGAGTGGGACATAGAGGCAGTTCAGGGAACTGCAAGAAAGTCTTACCGGAACACAGGTACTAATCCGCCCGGAAAACACACACCTGAGCGCAAACCAGCCAGTGTGAAGACCACATACCATCAGGTGGGGTGAGTGCTCAGTGAGCAACTATTTATCAGCATAATACCAATATATTGGGGTTACAAAAAACTGCCACTTGTGACTTTTTGGATGTAACGCTATATTAAAGCATACAGGTTGCCAGCAATTCAGCGTCAACGCCAGATGTATCAATAAGGACAAACTGGTTTATTTATTGCGACAGGAATCCTTTTTTGCACCTTATTCCTAGCAAGTTTTATATTGTGTTTTAGTGTTTTATACATTTTAGTGTTGCATTTTATTGTTTTTTCGTAACATACCCTGTATTATCAACATTAAATAGTGTGCCTGCTCCATGGTGGTTAGAGTGCTTACCTAACAAGATTATTTTGTGTAGTGTTTATGTATTGAATAGGGTGATTCAATTTCAGATTTAAAGGGCTTCTGTCACCCCACTAAACTTTTTTTTTTTGGGTACTTATAATCCCTATACTGCGATTTATCCATACATAATGTAATCATTTTGGTTCAGTAGATACTGCAAAAAATTTACTTTTATAATATGCAAATTACCTGTCTACCAGCAAGTAGGGCGGCTACTTGCTGGTAGCAGCCGCATCCTCCTCTCATAAAGACGCCCCCTCCTCATGTTGATTGACAGGGCCAGCGAACGCGCTCGTTATCTGCTTTCCCTGTCTGCATTCAAAATCTGGCGCCGGCGCCGTACCTGACTTGAGTCGGCGCAGGCGCACTGAGGGGAGGACGCTCGCTCGGCCGCTCCTTCCTCAGTGCACCTGCGCCGGGTGTAGATGTGACGTCACCGGCGCAGGCGCATTGAGGATGGAGCGGCCGAGCGAGCGTCCTCCCCTCAGTGCGCCTGCGCCGACTCAAGACAGGTACGGCGCCAGCGCCAGATTTTGAATGCAGACAGGGCCAGCAGAAAACGAGCGCGTCCGCTGGCCCTGTCAATCAACATGAGGAGGGAGCGTCTTTATGAGAGGAGGATGCGGCTGCTACCAGCAAGTAGCCCCCTACTTGCTGGTAGACAGGTAATTTGTATATTATAAAAGTAAATTTTTTGCAGTATCTACTGAACCAAAAATATTAATTACATTATGTATGGATAAATCGCAGTATAGGGATTATAAGTACCCCCCAAAAAAAAAAAAAGTTTAGTGGGGTGACAGAAGCCCTTTAAGCACCTATTCATAGTCATAGGGGGTGAGCCACCCTATCATTTCCTTCTAATAGCTGATCTTGGCTTCATTTCACATTGCGTCCACAGTATCCAATTTGGGAATCAGTAAAAGGTTTTCCACAGTTTAAAAGTTAGCGGCTTGGCAGCTGCATATGCAAATGAGCACATGACCTCACAGCATTCCATGACATCACAATGATATAAGAACACTAGATACTTTTGGAAGACAAGCATGGTCAAATGAAACAGCAAGTATTTACAGAGGTTCTCCAGCTGCCTCTATGCTTACAGGACAAACTGAGGGAATTTGGGTAGATATTGTAGATATTCATCTATCGATTTGTTAGTGTTATGTACCCATCTGCAGAAGCCACCTTGACATTGATAGATGGGCCCGACACACGTTTGATCAAAAATGTACGCAAAGAGCTTATATATTTTATGTATAGTAGGTATAGTACTATTGTAATCCAAAATAATCTCTAATCCCTAGTTCTTGTGTTTGCATGTATAACAGTGTGCTGTCATAAATATTTTGTGCACTGTTTGTATGTTAGGTTTATGGATGTGCACCTGTACCTTTGGATGTGCTAGTTTAAATTCTTGCAGTGTGTTTGGAGGGTAGCCACCTCCTTTAAATTGAGCACTCCCCGCCCATATGCCCAGAGCTTCTGAGCTGAGTATAAATATAGCTGGTTCCTACACCGCCCTGAACATTATAGGCTTTGGTTAGGCCCAGGAGAGGCAGTTCTGTTAGCGTTAGGTACCTATCTGCGGAAGCCGCCTTGACGTTGGTAGATGGGCCTGACACACATTTGATCGAATATGTGCGTGAAGAGCTTCCATTTTTCATGTATTGCAGGTATTATACCACTGTAATCCAAAATAATCCCTAATCACTAGGTCTTTTGTTTGTATTTTTAACAGTGTGCTGCCATATTTTGTCTTCTGTTTGTATGTTAGCTTTATGGATGTGCACCTGTGACTTTGGACATGTCAGTCTAAATTTTCTTGCAATAGATAGATGATTGAAAGATATGAGATAAATATGAGACAGACAGATATGACATAGATTGATATATAGACCGATTGATAGATATTAGATATTAGATTGGCAGCTGTATATGCAAATGAGCACATGACATAACAGCTTTCCAATTGAATAAATAATTTTTAACCCAAAATGAGTAAAATGCAATTATTAAAAAGAATTGCCCCCGAAAGTGTTATAGCCTTTCAACAAGCCTTAAAGATACGGAAACACAAGGCATGCAAAACCTTTTATGCCATCAGAAGTCTGTACTAGTTATGGACGAACATCGGCCGGGCCGATTCGCAAACACGCGTTCGCGATCAAATGTTCGCGAACCGCACGTTTGTGGCGGGCCCCATTCACTTTAATGGCAGGCAAACCTGAAAAACCTTCAGGTCATATTTGCAGCCAGCAAACACTTACTAGAAGTACACAAATAGTCCCACAACATGTACAGTGATATACCAGAGGGGGATCATTGGCAAAAATTCCCACAAAAAATATGTATTTTAATCAGGGGCCATTTTTATGCGTCTTAAAGGGAAACTCTCAAAAATGTGCCCTGCTGGAGCCTAGAAAATGTGTATTTCCTATCGGTTTGATGTATACAAATGTGCAGCACTCCACGTTTTTGTATCCTGCAGAGTCCATAAAAAAAAATGCATACATTAACGTAATTTTTTTTTCTACCATGGAACTGTATGGTGAACGGACGCCACTGTACGGCATCAGTCTGAGGCATCTGTTAACATATACATTTTTGGTATGCATTAAATAGGATGTGAACCCAGCTCTAGTGTCAGAATAAGCACCAGTACACAGCGGAGCAGCGTGGCGGAGAGGGGAGGCCGCCATGTACTGACAGAGCGTTACCTGGTCCTGATGGTCAGGAATGAGGAATATGTTTCCCAAGGATCATTTTCTACTGGGGAATACAGGGCACAGTATAATACACTAGAATCTATATAATATAAAGATATTAGCCCTACCCCCGAATAATAATACAATTAGGTGGTCATTTATTATATAGAAATACGTCTATGTTAGGCGTATTTCTGACACAGATTGTGGCGCAAAGGTCCTTAGCACCGCAATCTGCATATTGTTCCCGCTCATGCCAGGTCTAAAAAAGGATGGCGTGGGCAGGGAAAGTGATACAGTTATGGCCATCCAGTTATTGGATACCACCGCCATACATTGACCAGATAACACCTCTGTACAGTGACAGGATAACACTGCCATACCCTGACTGGATAAAAGGGTATAATAGGACACAGTAAAGGGAATGACTAGGGGCACTGCACAGGGTGTGATAAGAGGGCACAATGCAGGGTATAAGGGGGCACAGTACGGGGTTGGGGGCACCGTCACATGACCCTGTGACATTAAAAGGTCCTTATGCTGAATGCAGTTCATACACCACCATAAAGAGAGGCAGAGGAGTGAGACAGGGGTGTGATTATGTGGCTAGAGATAAAAAATTTAACTGTCGGCCAGTACAGGCCCCAAAAATTAGGCAATAGGCATTCACCTGACAGCATAGAACTTTGGATTCTGTGGCTGGAGGTACATTAGGCGGTCACAGGATAAATATGTAACTGTCGGCCAGTATAGGCCCCAAAAATTAGGCAAGAGGCATTCACCTAACAGCAAAGAATTTTGGATTCTGTGGCTGGAGGTACATTAGGCGGTCACAGGATAAATATGTAACTGTCGGCCAGTACAGGCCCCAAAAATTAGGCATTCACCTGACATAAAAGGCCTTTTATGCCGCTGTATATACATAAGGCAAGGACCATTCTTTGTTCTCGTGGTGGCGGATATGTGTGGACTGGCATGATGAAATTCAATTACACATGATCATCACAGGTGTTGAATTCCTCCGAGATCCATGCTTCATTCATTTAAAAAAATGTGAGGTAGTCCACACTGTCGTGAGCTAGGCAAGTGCGCTTATCGATCACGATCCCCCCTGCTGCGCTGAACGTCCTTTCGGACAGGACACTCGACGAGGAGCAAGCCAAGTGTTCCATTGCAAATTGTGCCAGCTCTGGCCACAGGTCAAGCCTGCACACCCAGTAGTCAAGGGGTTCCTTGCTTCTCAGAGCGTCCACATCGGCTGTCAACCCGATGTAGTCGGACACCTGTCGGTCTAAGCGTTCCCTGAGACTGGATCCGGAGGGCGGCTGTCAATGGGTTGGCTGCAAGAATGATCTCATATCCAAAGTGACCAACACATCTTCAAACCGCCCTCTTTTTGCAGGCATGGTAGCATTGGTACCCGCACCTGTTTCGCTGTGGGTGGAAATTCCCCTGCCAGTGCCCGCAACAGTAGAATGCAGCATCTCTCACAGCAAGGCCTGGAAATGCTGCATTCTGACAGCCCTCTGTGATGCTGGTAACATGTCCGCCATTTTGTGTTTGCACCGGGGGTCTAAGTACGTTGCCACCCAGTACAGGTCCTTGACCTTTATGATTTTTATACGGGGGTCCCTCTTCAAACACTGGAGCATGAAAGCCTCCATTTGCACTAAAGCATGGAGCATGAAAGCCTCCATTTGCACTAAATTGAAAGCGGTGGAGCTCCCTGGCTCCTGCTCATCGTCCAGGAGAATGTCGTCCTCAGTCTCCTCCCCCCAGCCACGGACAACACCAGGGATTCCCGAAAAGTTTAAAGCCTGCTCTTCTTGATCCTCCTCCTCCTTTCCCCAGCCACCATCCTCCTCTGACTCCTCTTCAGACTCCTGCTGACTTGTCTCAGATGGAGTAGCCCCCCCCCCTGGGAATTCATTCAGCATTGCGACTTCCTCATCTTCCAGCTCCTGCTCCTCGACGGCTTGATCAAGGACGCAATGCACGCTCCAGAAAGAAGGCGTAAGGTACGATGTCACTGATAGCGCCCTGGCTGCGACTGACCAGTTTGATCTCATCAAATGGCCGCAGAAGTCTGCATGCATCGCGCATGAGCAGCCATTGGCGCGGTGAAAAGAAACCAAGCTCCCCAGAACCTGTCCTGCTGCAGGTAGTCGTTAACGGTACGTTTCTGCTAGTGCAGCCTATCAAGCATATACAAGGTGGAGTTCCAGAGCGTTGGGCAGTCACAAATCAGACGTCTGACGGGCAAGTGGTGTCGCCGCTGAACGTCAGCAAGAAGTATAAAGACTTTATGATACCGCAACTTTTAGCAGTCTTTGAGCAGGCAGAATCACTAGGTAGACTACACAAATCCATGGAGGAAGCAATTATAATAGTGCTGCCCAAACCTGGTAAGGATCCCACATGTCCGGAATCTTATCGGCCTAATTCTTTGCTATGCACAGATGTCAAGCTGCTGGCCAAAGTTCTGGCCAACAGGTTGACAAAGGTAATCCTTGGTCTGGTCCATGGTAACCAGACTGGCTTTATGTCAGGTAAGTCTACCGCCATTAATATTAGAAGATTATACCTTAATGGGGTATTCCCATCTTAGACAATGGGGGCATATCTCTAGGATATGCCCCCATTGTCTGATAGGTGCGGGTCCCACCGCTGGGACCCGCACCTATATCGAGAACGGAGCGGGGAGCACTGTGGCTGAAGGACCCCAGATTTCTCAGGGTCCCTCCACCACCAAGCGCTAATCCCCGCCTCTCCCATAGAAGTGAATGGGAGCGTGCCGCGCATGCGTGGCCCATGCTCCCATTCATTTCTATGGGGCAGACGGCAATAGCTCGGCTAATTTCGGCGGCCCCATAGAAATGAATGGAGGGCGGCTGCGCATGCGCAGTGTGCTCTCCTTCAATTTTGGGACTCCGTTCTGGATATAGGTGGGACCCGCACATATAAGACAATGGGGGCATATCCTAGTGATATGCCCCCATTGTCTGAAATGAGAAAACCCCTTTAATTTACAGATGTCTAAGCAGGGGATGGGAGACCGAGCAATTCTTTCACTCGATGCTGCGAAAGCTTTCGACAGCATTGAGTGGAAGTTCTTATAGGGAGTAATGGAAGCTATGGGTTTTGGCCCAAAATTCATGGCATGGGTAAAATTATTGTATAGAATACCGAGGGCTCGTATATATGTAAATAGATTGCTGTCTGATGCATTGACCCTAGAGAGAGGAACGCGTCAGGAATGCCCCTTATTGCCGATGCTTTTCGCATTGGCTATTGAACCCCTGGCACAAATGACCCGTATGGATCCCAAAGTGTCAGGTCTAACATATGGAAGCATAGAAGAGAAAATTGCACTTTATGCCGATGACATGCTGCTACTTTTGAACAAAATAGAACAGTCCCTGCCTCATATAATGAAACCAATTGAAGATTTCGGTGCCTATTCAGGTCTAACCATAATTTGGGACAAATCAGTGATGCTCCCCCTGGACCCTGTGTTGGCATCACTTTAGGATAAGATAGCCCCTCTACAGATAGTTACAACTTTCAAATACCTAGGAATACAGGTGTCATGTAGATCACAAGATTACATTGATTTGAATTTGATCGCATTACTTGATAGGAGTACTAAGAAGATAACTAGTTGGTGTAAGCTGCCACTCTCAGTTATAGGAAGAGCCAGTCTAGTCAAAATGGTACTGATGCTCCAATTTCTCTACATATTGCATAATAGCCTAGTGTGAATACCAATGCGAAATTTCTATAAAATACAGGGTTTATTTAGATCTCTGATATGGAACAAGTCTCCAAGAATCCGGTTAGAAACCCTACAAAGAGACAAGGATAATGGAGGATTAGCGATTCCCAACCCATGACTGTACTTCCTGGTGGCACAGGCTCAACAATTCAAAACATGGGGTACGGTAGGCAGCCTGGGTCCGGTGTGTGCACTAATATCATATTTGATGGGAGGGAGGCCACCAGGATACATACTGGAGCTTGGCTCGGTTATTCGTCCCCCAGACAATATCCCAAGTGCAAATTTATTCTGTAAAGTATGGAAGAATATGGGGATGCTGTGACCTTGCACCTCTCTGGAGCAATCATACTTTATTAGAACTCAAAAAAATTTAAGGTTTTGGTAACTGGGAAAATAAGGGCATATTACTGGTTGTCACAACTCTATATTAATGGGATACTCAAAAGCTTTGAACAACTGAAGGAGGAGTTTGGCCTCAATAATAATCAGTTTTACCAGTATTTACAGTTATGTCACACATTGGCAGTGCTAGGAAGAGTAACTGATCTTACTGTACAAGCGTCTATGATAGGGGAGAATATCAGAAAGGGTGGAGAGACTAAGGGAGTAATATCCGTCTTTTATAAGCTATTGCTTTCTTTCTATCAGGAACACTTTCCACTGAAGGTCAGGGAGAAGCGGTCTCGAGAGGTAGGTCCCATTACAGACGCACATTGGTCTGAGGTGCTATCTAAGGGCCCCGTGCTAGCACTGTGTGAGACGCACAGAATCTCAGTTGTATCTAATACATAGGGTATACAGGACACCAGCGTTCCCCAATAAGATGGGTATACACGACACATCTAATTGCCCTAAGTGTGATATACCAGAAGCACATATAATCTATATGTTCTGGGAATGTGCTGCCTTGGGCTCTTTCTGGCGAGCAGTATTGAATATTATTTTTGAGGTCTATAAAATCAGACTTCCAGCTAAACCGTTAACATGTGTACTGGGCTTATTACAAGATGATTCCACAGAGGGTATTAGTATTGGTATAAGTAGATCACTATATCAGGCTAGGAATATTGGATAAGCACTAATGTACCAACCAAAGAGGAATTCATTGCACGTATGAACGAGATAATTGGTTTAGAGAGGGGAGTGTATTATAAAAGAGGTACTGGGGACCATGGCTGGCGACGCCAGGATTGCCCTCTAGACGCCTGCTAACCATGTCAATGGGGTGATATTGTCAGGTAATATAAACATGGAAATACTATAGGTCTGTTGGAATGTGAGACACATCAGGATTGAGGACTATAACATCACAAACCAAAAAAGAAGAGAGGAATAAAGTCAATTCGGCATGGTACGGTTCAGGGTAGGGAGGGATGGGGGTTATACATCAGTCTTTGACTACTGTTATACCCAAATTGGGTTTATATATGTTCATACATGTGGATTTGTACTAATTTCATATATGCACAAAATTGAGCAAATTAATAATAAAAATTATTTGATAAAAAATAAAGCCATTCACTCTGGGGTCACCCTAGAGAAAAAGACATCATGGTACTTATTATTCACTGTTGGAGTAAAGCAAGGTTCCGTCTCCAGAAGTGAAAAGTAGGGATGAGTTAACTTGTGTTTTCAAGTTCAACGTACAAGGTTTGAGTTTGGGTTATCTAAGAATTCCGTTATGGATTCCGCTACCACGGACCATAAGTTATGGTCCGTGGTAGTGGAATCTATAACTGAATTCTTAGATAACCCGAACCTTGTACGCCGAACTTGAAAACAGAAGTTCGCTCATCCCTAGTGAAAAGGTTTCTTTACTGTAAGAGCTGTGGGACAAGTCTCCTCAGTCACCTGTGGTCCCAGCAGGAACAGCAGATTTCTTCAGTAAAAGGTTTACCAAGGGGAAAGAACTAAATAAATAGTTATATAAAGGGTTAACAAAATGTATAAAATTGTAGAACAGCAGTTGTACACTGATCTTTCTGGTCATCCCTAAGATTTTTTGTTTAAGTCTTCATGGACCAGACCTTATAGGGGATTTTCACTTTCCTCTTTATCAACCAGGGTATGTTTTTTTTTCCTCTTAAACTCTTCCTCTCCCTTTTTCCGAGCTGAACTTGATGGACATCCTTCTTTTTTTGCAGAATAGAAGGATGATGGATATGTTGTACTTAACGTGGCTCTTGGACTGGCCTTACATTAAGGTTTAAGAACCAATTGTTCTGGGAAAGGCAAAATTTCCACCAGGACCCACCTCCAAACAGGTGGTCAGGGCTGTCAAACCTGGCATCTCTGCTTGTTTTCCCTAGAGCTTCTGCATGGAAAGCACAGTGTAAGCCTGTAGTAAAACATTACAACTCTTCAACAAGAGCGCCAGTTCTGAGAAGAAATCTTGTAACAATAGACACCCCCTGTTTTGTGTTGTACATTAACATGCAGACAAAGGTGGTGGAAAACATTTTTACTGAATGTTATATTTTGCACTTTAGATCTGCAGTTCGGCAGAACAAAGAGGGGGTGGCACTGCCACCCCTTCACTACAGTAACCCACATAGCAACATCTGTATGTGTGGCTGTAAAAAGGCAGCACTGCTACATGAAGCACTGCTATCACTTTGTTCTTCTCACTGGTGGGAGTACTAGGGTTGGGTATTTTTAAGAAACTTTGTAATGCAGCATACAAAATGTTTTTCTGCTTCTTCTGAGGGTCACTACACATGTAGCAGGCAACACCCCTGGTCAGTATTCATGGAATCTGCCTAATTTAGTTGGAGGCTTTGCTGTACTTTGTATATGGATATACATACAGATTTAGGCTGCATTCACACGTCCGTGGTGTGTTGCGGACCCGCAAATTGTGGGGTCCGCAACACACCAGCCCGTCACCCCCATTGAAATGCCTATTCTTGTCCGCAAGCTGCGGACAAGAATAGGACATGCTCTATCTTTTTGCGGAGCTGCGGCCCCAAAATCGGGGACGCGCTCCGCAATTGCGGCTGCAGACAGCACACTGTGTGCTGTCCGCATCCATTCCGTCCCCATAGAGAATGAATGGGTCCACACCCATTCCGCAAAATTGCGGAAAGGATGCGGACCCATTTTGTGGACGTGTGAATGGAGCCTTATACATATGTTTATTCTGAACAATGCAGCAGAACTAAGGGTTTCATATAAAAGTCGCCTAAAAACCACAATACCAGCAAAATGTTTGTAAGAGCGAAACTGCAAAACTGTTTATTTGCAGTGGCTTTATTTTTACCTCTTGGTGGCAAAATGAGGCTGCCCCTCTTATGTGAAGCCTGTGCCTCGTGATATAATGATATGAGTGGACAAGTCGCTGCTTTCTTCTATTTTCTCCTGCTGCTGGCATTTTTCTGCATTGGTTCCCTCCTCGTGAGTAAAAGCAAAGGCGTCTCAACGAGGTAAGAGAGGGAGACTGAACACAATGATTTACTTATAGTCACCATACTGTTTCTGTGTAGAGTGACACAGTAATGTCTATAGGCAAGAATTTCTGATAAATGGATTTTGCCGCACCACTTTTAGAGTACAGACACACGGTCAGGAAGCCAAAATCAGGAGTGAATCATAAAAGGAGAAAAAGTATAAAGGACAGATATAACTTCTCTTTTTTTAATTCACTCCAGGTTATGGCTTCCAAAACTCCAAGTAGAAACCTGACCGTGTGGCTGTAGTCTGACCTTCAGGTGTCCAGTGTGCTCTTCCATCCAATCACAACTAATTGACTTATGCTCTGCTGGATATCACTGGTTGCCAAAGTAGATCCTCAGTCTTAGGCATCATGCACAGCACCCAACTTTTTGGATGGTCAAAGAGGAACACTTACAGCTCATTGTGTGAAAGGTCCAATCACTGGTTGTGACGGGTCATGGTTGCAGCATTCAAAGGTAGTTCCTGCTGTGTGACAGCGAGGACAGAGGTCTTGTTTTTTACATGACCAGTGGCACTGTTCTATATTGCATACAATGTGTTCGAAATGGGGTGGAGTTGAAAAAACAAAAAACATAATTCCACCATAGTTTCATGGGTTTCGTTTTTATGGCGTTCACTATCCAGTAAAGCTGACCTGTTACCTTCATTCTATGGGTCAGTCTGATGACAGCCAAACCACATTTTTTCTTTTGTTTTAATACTTAAAGAAAAAGTATTTTTTTCAGTTTTTATTTTTTTTATCACCATATTTTGACCCCCATAACTTTATTTTTGTCTATGAGCTGAGTGAGGGTTCATCTTTTGTCAGGCAATCTGTAGATTTTGTTGATACCATTTTAGAGTGTGTATGACTTATTTGATCACTTTTTATTATTTATTTTGGGAGGTAAAGCTTCAAAAACCAGGTGAATCAGCCATTTTTATATTTTTTTCCATTACGGTATTCACCATACAGGATAACTATGTTTATATTTTTATTGTATAGGTGTTTTGGAACCCGGTGGTGCAAAAAATATATATATATTTTTTTTTTTCTTGTTTTTTTTTAATATGGGGAAAGGGGGTGACTTGAATTTTATATTTTTAATATTTAAAAAAAAACATTTAATATACGGTAAATACGTCCTGTCACTTTAAGCCACTCATCATAAAATCTGATTTCTATGGTCCCTATTTCCAACAAAAATAGGGAGTATATGCAATGGCCGACTTCAAAATGGCAGCCATGGTCACCCCCCATCTTGAAAAGTTTCCCCCCTCTTATATACTAATGTGCCACAAACAGGAAGTTAATATCACCAACCATTCCCATTTTATTAAGGTGTATCCATATAAATGGTCCACCCTGTACATTTCCCATAATCCTCAAGTGCCAGGTATGTTATTATACCAGCTATAGAAAAAAAATGAAATAAAAGCAATGAAAAGGAATTGAGACAGTTTTATTTCTCACTTTTTCTGCTTTTACAAAAACTGATAGCAATTTTACCAAACAAAAATCAAACAAAAGCATTTTATACAGATATGTGCAAGTAAAAAAACATCTGCAAGACCGTGCAATAAATACATCCATGTACAAAAGGTATTATAGTAAGAGCTAAAAGTACTGCTTGATTTCTTGATCACCGTTTGCCAGGGGTTGTAGTGACTATTCCTATTCTTGTATGTGTGTTTTAAAGGGTTTTAGGATTTTATAACTGAAATCGCAGAAACCCCTTTAAAGGGGTTGCTCGGTGCTACAATATTGATGACCGATCGTGAGGATAGGTTCAAGTGAATGAGACGATCGGTTGTACTTACACTACGCCACCGCTGCAAAGAAGCGTTCAGGCAATTTTAAAGAGAAAGCAGCGGTCCCACAAGTGCCACTAACCCTTCAAACATCTGATCAGTAGTGGTGCCGCAAGTCGCACGCCAGCCGATCTAATATTCATGACCAGGGGTGTAAAAAGTAACCTTGGGGCCCTATGACTTGGAATGGGGCCACATTCCAACATTTTCAGAAAAGCTTATGACTAGTTTCCTTAATGCAAAGGTCTAAGGCACACATTGATATAGTACAGAGATAATGGACATGGCGCAGTACAGAGAAAACTTATGCTGTAATATAATAATTGGAATTGGAACAGTATAGGGATAGTGCACACGTTCCGTCACAATATTGGTCTAATACACAGTGATGTCACACTAAGGAAACAAGACAATGATGTCACAGTACAGGAATAATCTACAACACGGCAATTATGCAAACAGTGATCTCACATGTACGGTAAGTATAATTCTCATATGATGTCATAGCACACAAAAAAATGCAAAAATGAATGGCACACAAAAATGCAAACAGCAGACATAACCATGAGGCTCCATAATGAAATTTAGAATGGAGTCATATTAAATTTTCCATATTGGCATACCTCATATACATTTCCCCTCTAAGGGTACTTTCACACTAGCGGTTTTCTTTTCCGGTATTGAGTTCCGTCTTAGGGGCTCAATACCGGAAAAGAACTGATCAGTTTTATCCTAATGCATTCTGAATGGAGAGCAATCCGTTCAGGATGCATCAGTTCAGTCCCTCTTACGTTTTTTGGCCGGAGAAAATACCGCAGCATGCTGCAGTTTTCTCTCCGGACAAAAATCCTGAACACTTGCCGGAATGCCGGATCCGGCATTCATTTCCAAATGTTCCGGATCCGGATTTACGGTCTGCGCATGCGCAGACCTTTAAAGATGCAAAGAATATATATATCTGATCCATTTTTCCGGATGACACCGGGGAGACGGATCCGGTATTTCAATGCATTTGTCAGACGAATCAGAGTCTGACAAATGGCATCCATTTGCATCCGGATTGCCGGCGACGGAACTGCCTGCCGGAATCCTCTGCCACAAGTGTGAAAGTACCCTTACTACATCTTATGTTTGAGTGGATATGCTATGCCTGCTAGTCTGGTAATGACGCCCATGTTAATGACCCGTCCTGGGGATAGGTCATCAATAATAACGCACCGCATAACCCCTTTAACGCCTGCTGGTGGGCATTGCATGTGTTTTCTTAGGCTACTTTCACACTAGCGTTGTTTTAATCCGGCGTTCAATTCCGACACCGGAACTGCCCGCCGGATCCGGAAAAACGTGTGAAAACGGATTACATTTGAATCCTGATCAGGATTTTGATCACAATGAAAAAATGCATTGGAAAAAACGGATCCGCCATTTATGGACTTTAACTTTTTTTTCACATTTTTCGGGTTTAACATGCAAAAGCCTGATCCGTTTTGACTGAACACACAGTGCCAGATCCGGCGTTAATGCAAGTCAATGGGAAAAAGGCCTGATCCGGCGTTCAGTCAAAGTGTTCAGGCTTTTTGGCCGGAGGTAAAAATACTGCATGCTACGTTTTTCTGAAAAGCCTGATCAGTCAAAAAGACTGAACTGAAGACATCCTGATGCATCCTGAAGGACTGACTCTCCTTTCAGAATGCATGGGGATAAAACTGATCAGTTCTTTTCCGGATTTGAGCCCCTAGGACGGAACTCAACGCCGGAAAAGAAAAACGCTAGTGTGAAAGTACCCTTAGGGCATTTTAACATCTTGGTCACATAACCCAAAGCAGTGAACCTGGTTATAGATGTAAATTTATTATTAGCATCTGCAACCTATGAGCTCGAGACATCAGCAAGACAATAGGCATCATACATGTAAACCACAGGAGACAAAATGACAAAACTTTCTCCAGTAAGAATTCCCTTTTCCATCATTTATCACAGATTAAAAGGTCACAGCAGAAATCTGATAACCCTTGGCACCAGTTTTATGCATGCCTTATTTTAGGGCCTATGGACCTAACAGATCCCCATCCTCCCATCCTTGTATTATTCAGAGCGGCCAATCACTTTAGTAACGTTAGGCCAAACCTATAACCACAATATGCTTTATCTGAAATGCGTCTTCCTGGATTATTATGACTATTTTTAGGAATGGAATAAAATTGATATTTGGAATTGACAAATCCTGGAAACCTCAAGTGTTTCCTCCTAGGACAAGTCGTGAATCGACAGAACCTGGATGCTGTTTGTAGCACACTATCTCTGCCTGTATGGTTCGAGGTTTTCCAGTGCAGGGTTAACATGCGATTCTTTGCAGAAGTCCCAGCATATTGCATGTGTCTCAACCAACATGGAATTAGAAAGTGTATTATGTGTCTGCTCAGTTTCTCCTCTACAGGTCTGGACACAGGAGGTGAGACTGAACGCCTTTTTTTTAGTATTCCTGCTGGATGCCTCCCCCCACAACCAGTGCACAGTTCCCTGAAGCCATAAAACTGGTCTGCACCTGGCAATCTGTGACTGCAATTAGCTGTGAAATGTGAGCCCTGTGATTGCTTCAAGAGCTCTCACATAGGAGCAATGCGGGCATCCTCAGAGCCCCAGAAATGGTCTACACCTGCACATTACCTCCCTGCATTTTTTTTTTCCCCCTTGGGGTACCACTCACCACCACTAGAGGCGCTGATGAGTAGCGCAGAAGTGAGAACCTCCAGTGTTAGGGGTCACCACTGGCCTAATCCTGGTACACAGCGCCAATCGCACGACCTTTGCGGCTTGCACCTCATGTGTTAATTAGGTCTTACTTTCTGGTTTAACCCCATCAGTGCTGGAGAGGCGTGCAGGCTGGTTCTGAGGGTGGGCTGTGCAATCCCCGTGACTGGGAGTGGAAGCAGCTGGTATTTGTGTTTGGTGACATATATGGCTTTATTTACATGGATTTCAAGTCAACATTAGAAATTCTTGAATCGGCTCCGGCAATGGGTGGGAGGGGTGGGTGGGTGTAGAGGGCCAACTCATGGGTTCTATTCTGTAGTCCATTTCCTGGGAAGACTTGGATGCGCTCCAGGTGCGAATTCCTACCAACACTAAGTAAGGAGGGGGGGGGGGGTATTTTATAATTTAAATGAGTTCCCACTTACTATTTTTGGGGTGCGGCATCCTGTGGCCATAACCTTTTCTATCCCACACACAGGAGTTTTGTTAGAAGAAAAGAAAAATAAAGAAATCTTATTCTGGACACTGTAAGGAAACCACAAGGAATTTATTTACTTCCTACCTGAACTCCTTCAACCTCCATCTACAGTGTGAATGATGACCTAATTGAGCTTGTGAGGACTATTTCCCTCCATGTGATATGAGATCCATACCCCCACTGTATTTATCTAACCCTAAACGGCAAACATCCAGGGGGATAATGAGCGGTTTAACCCTTATTGGCACCTCCACAAGGGATGTCCAGTGCTCCCATTACATGGTAGCTCAGGTTGACACAAGGCTGTGATTTACATTTTTTTTCCAACTGAACTTAATAGGGAATAATATCAGCACAAACCGTCAGCAACAGAGCCTGAAAAGTAATGCAGCAGGGGCTCAGAAATGCCCAGTGCATTGCAAGCATGTGTGGATGGAAATGTATAATCTCCCATGGTTTTATACGTAACATAAAGCTGGTGCAATTTCTTATGTGCCTACTATGGCACCAAATGCCACACAAACACCCTGTGTGAACCCGGCCTTAATCACAATTCTTCTTATCGGCTATACTAGAACTACTGTATATACAAAATCCCAGCGCTGACAACATTCCACACGGATGACTATATAGTGAAAAAGTGAAGAATGAGGTCACAAATCCTGGTGAGGAGCAGAGCCGATAAATACTACAGGGCACAATACCGGGTTGTTTATTTGTTTATTCATGTATTTATTTATTTATTTATCATGTTTTAATAAAAAACTGATTTGTAGAATTTTTTGATAATCATAAAAAGAAAAAAAAAAACACTACTCACCTCTTCAATCCTTAATGATGCAGCTCGGCAATCCTTCGGCGGCCCCCCCCCCCTGGTCTTTGAATACAAGTGACCACCATGTGCCATACATAACATCATGGCTCCCATTGCCAAGTCGTGATAGCAGTAGTATGGCTCTAGACTGTTGAAGCCACTAATGGTCTGCAGTGGTAACATGTTCAATGCTTGTAAGCAAAAACATGGGACCACGGGGCGGATGATAGGAGGGTTAAGTAGTGTTGTTAAGAAACTATTGTATTCTTTTATTTCATAGCATTTTTATTGGGGTTATTGATTTTATTTTTTAAATAAAGTCGCATAACCCTAAAATTTCAAAGAATTCTTCAGATCGTGAAGAGCCCCCAGCGCTTGTACTGAATGGTGTTAAAATGCAAAATGCTAAATTTTGACATAAATAAGTCCACAAGTTGGCAAAGACCTATTTTGTGACTTTTTGAAGCAAGAATTCTGGAGGGCAGTGCTTGGTAAATCACATATCTGGCATAGTGTTGGTTAAATCTCATTTTCTGTGTCTTCCTGTAGACCCTGAGCCCCCTCCTTCTCCATGGGATGGGAAGTACCAGCGCTGCCTGCACGTCCCCATCCCTCTCTGTGACTCCAGCTGAACATCCTCACTTTGGTAGAATCTGCTCTTTTTCAAAGATTCTGTTTCCATTGTTTGTCACACACAATGCAGGACGTCCTGCTGATGCCAAGTTTTGGCCCGCTGCTCTTCCTCCCTCAGTCCTGCCTGACACATGGTGGG
Organism: Bufo bufo; assembly: GCF_905171765.1. Lineage (NCBI taxonomy): Eukaryota > Metazoa > Chordata > Amphibia > Anura > Bufonidae > Bufo > Bufo bufo. The sequence continues at coordinate 130,023,260 of NC_053391.1, read as the reverse complement.
GAGAGGTGACACTGAGCAGCCGCTCTCAGCTCCACGTTCTCACTACGACTAGATAAGAAGGCTCCATTACACAAGCCAGTATATTGTGATTGGTTGTAGCAGTTGTGTGAGAATGGACGGTCCATCTGATGGAAATCTGTCTCATCTTTCAGAAAATGTATTTGAACTGCTTAAAATATTTTCTAGTGACAATCACCATTATCACTACAATAATAGGAAATTTAGACCATTCCCAACAATTTTAGTTGGTCCGCATTGTTACTGGCATCGCCGCAATACTGCGCAGTGATTAACAATGAAGACGGGCTAACCAGTGAGGTCCTCATTAGTTTAATTAGAACCTGCTGTGGCCTGAACATCCACGTGGTACCCAACCGCAGCAACACCGTGTGGTCGTACCCTTATGATCTTCCTAAAATAAAACCTTCCTATTCCCTATAATGGAGTTGTCTTTCAGATGCTGTTAAAGGGGTGGTCTCACTTCAGTAAGTGGCATTTATCATGCAGAGAAAGTTAATACAAGCCACTTACTAATGTATTGTTATTGTCCATATTGCCTCCTTTGCTGGCTGGATTCATTTTTCCATCACATTATACACTGCTCGTTTCCATGGTTACAGACCACCCTGCATTCTATCAGTGGTGGTCATACTAGCACACTATAGGAAAAAGCAGCAGCCTATGTGCTTTCCCATGGTCCCGGCCACCAGAGAGGCTGACGCTTTTTCTTATATTGTGCAAGCACGGCCACCAATGATTGATTGCTGGGTGATTGTAACCATGGAAACGAGCAGTGCATAATGTGATTGAAAAATGAATCCAGCCAGCAAAGGAAGCAATATGGATAATCACAATACATTAGTAAGTGCCTTGTATTAACTTTCTCTACATGATGAATGCCACTTACTGTAGTGAGACAGCCCCTTTAATGTGTGACTGGCAGACACATTTTTAAGCATCAGCTAAGTTTGCTGGCAGATAAAACAGATCAGATCAACATGCTATTTACACACACCTGTTTTTTAAGGTCCTTTTACACAGACGGATCATTGGGTCAATTATCAAGGATGAGAATTTGTAGAAAAGCTTGTTCCCCATAATTGACCTGAATAAAGTACCATTGCGTTTGCTCGTTCGTTGGGTGATCGCCAGCACCTTAAACACAGGCAAATTATCTAGAACAAGCATTTATACAAACGCTCGTCCCTGATTATCTGACAGATCATCTTTGTGTGAAAAAGAACCTTAAAAGTGGGAGCAATCACCAGACGAACGAACGACCGTATCTTTGCACTCAAACTTAATTCTGGCCAGCAGATCGTCCAGTTTAAACAGTGATCCATCTGCTGCCCAGAAATAATGATTCTATAGGGGGACGAGCGATTGCATGTAAATGCAGCTTCATCTCCACAGAAAATCAGGCAATTATCAGGATCATCTGGTTCATTCCGGATAATAGCATGAATAACCGTCATGTGTAAAAAGACCATTAGATTAATATTGGTCTAATATATCTTTACATGTTAAGGCACTCTAAGATCAAATGTCTACAAAGGTAAGGACTGAGGACTGTTCTGCACCAGTACTATGTAAATGCCGGCGCAAGCGCTGGATTTTAGAGTCTAACCCTATAAATCAAAGAAGAGTGGGATGCACTGAGAGGCATGGCCCCGTCTACAATGCACCTAAAACCTTATTACCATAATAATAAAAAGCATTTCTCTGAATTTGGGGACTGGATTTTCATTTTTTTAAAAAAGCTTATGTTTCAGAGTACTGACCCTACCAGTATGCTTATTTAAAACAGATTTTGAAGGTGACAGATTTAATCTTACAATTTTCGTAGACATTCTTTATATTCACTTCTGTCCTTTTTGAGGATCTATCTTAACCCCATTTGTAGGTTAACACATAGTTCCATAGGCTGATAAAAACACATGCCCCGCACACTCAACCTTTCTCTGACCTGAAATTGGAATTCAGAGAAAGTTCAGTTTTTAAGTTTGTGTTTTCTCTGGTGTAAAATAAACAGTAATGGAACCTCAAAATGCTACATTTAAGTATTAAAAGATCAAAAGAAAAAAAGGGTAGAATATCTTCACCTTTAGGTAAATATGTCATGTGTCATGCCTATATTACCATGATCTGTTATACAAAATGATCACTAGTGATTATTGACTTAAAGGGGTTGTGCCACAAAAAAATATTATACATTTTCAAACCAGTACCTGGATCTGAATACTTTTGTAATTGTGTGTAATTAAAAATGTGGTATAGCCATGGAGTTATTGAATAACATGTATCTGTATAGCGCCACCTGCTGTTTGTTCTTTTCCTCATTTATCTGTCCGCTCCACTGAGGTGGTCACACAGGTTTAGTTTAATTGTTCAACTGCCACCAGCCATATCTTCTGTTAGAAGCTGTGGCAGTTATAGGCAGTGGCGACTCTAGGAACAATATATAAGGGGGGCACATAAGATACCACAGTCAAAAATGGGGGGGGGGGGCACTAATAATTTTCACCACTTAATCATACTACTGAAAAAAAAACGAAATAAGTATATATAAATAAGATTACAAAATAGAAGAGTATTGCAGTATGCAGGGATACATTTATAATAAAACAATTTACTTACAAGATAAGCTATTCAGTTGACTGCTTGCTTCCGTTGATTCTTTCCCCTCCTTTCTGTTATGGGGGATCTGTGGATGAAACACTGTTATGGGGGATCTGTGGATGAAACACTGTTATGGGGGATCTGTGGATGACACTGTTATTATGACTCTCATTAGCCCCCATTATGCCTCTCATCACCCCCATACTTCTCATTATCCCCTATTATGCCTCTCATCACCCCCATATCAGCCCCCATGCCTCTCATCACCCCCATATCAGCCCTTATGCCTCATTAGCCCCCCATATCAGCCCTTATGCCTCATTAGCCCCCATTATGCCTCTCATTAGCCCCCATATCAGCCCTTGTGCCTCATTAGCCCCCATTATCAGCCCTTATGCCTCATTAGCCCCCATTATGCCTCTCATTACCCCCATATGCCTCATTAGCCCCATATGCATCATTAGCCCCCATTAGGCCTCTCATTAACCCCCATTATGCCCCCAGCAGCCTCATTTTTTTATAATATAAAAAAACACTTACCTCTCCTGCTTCTGGATGCCGCCGCTCCTCACCACCCGCGATTTTCTTCCTCCTGATGTTGGCTTTCGGCTGTGCGCTCTGAACTGGCGCGCATAGCATGACGTCACAAAGCGCCTCACGCTGTGCGCTGCCCTGCACAGCCGAGGACCAGGAAGCGGTAAGTACACCGCTTCCTGGTCCTCCAGTACTAATAAGCGCTTCCAAAATGGAAGCGCTTCATTAGTATTTGCCGGCCAGCGGGGCTCAAGAGGCAGCCAGGAGCAACTGGGCCCGGGGCAGCTGCCGCGCGTTAAAGACGGCATTGGTTTTAAAGCGGAATCAGCGGTGGAGCACCCGGGGGTGGGCAAGGAATAACCTGGGGGGGGGCAATTGCCCCCTGTAGTGACGCCACTGGTTACAGGGAAAGAGCTACAGCAGAAAGGACATGCCCCTTGAGCTGCCAGCCTGAAATAAATCTAGCAGAACAATTAAAGCAATGAATAAGGAGATCTCTGGATCCATGTGAGGTCCAGGGCTGGTGCTAGCCTTGCTATAGATTGTCATATATATATATAATCATGGCATAACCCCTTTAAGAAAAACTCATACTGTGGTGTCCTGCTGCAAGTTAATATTATCCCCTTATGTTTGTGATTTTAAAAGTGCACCTACATTTTATATCTAAACAGGTATTAATTTCATAACATGTCTTCTACAGATCAGAGACTTTTTTTTTCTTGGACGGAGCTCCAATATCTTACTTCCCATCAAAAACAAATTATATATATAAATCCTGAAAGCCTGTGTGCGCTGGACTACGATGCACCTATTTTATTATTTTATTAAAAAGCATATGCCTCTTAAAAATATAGGTGGATTTTTGTCACTTCAAGAACCAGAAATTCAAATCTGGCATAGACTTGAGCTATAACTTATGGCAGTGGGTGTGGTATGCCCCACCTACCCTGCTAAACCCTACCCCTTGTCTAGTCACTTTAGGAAAGTGACAAGAAGCTCAAAAAGTCACAAATTATGACACAAGTATGGCGTGTGCCATAATTTGCAACTTTTTAATGCCACTGTGGTAGCATAATTAGGTTAATAAATGCCCTCTGTATCTTTAAATCAAACTTTTATATACCTGGAATTGTTGGTCACAAGATTCAAATAATATCAGCTGGGCTGACATTCTACTGGTCCCTTGTATTATGCTTCTCTTATTACTATTGATTTAATAGGAATGTAGCCTTTAAGTATAATATATTGCCAGAGTTGGTAGATTGCAAGTTCTTTAAACAAGAGCCTCTACCTATTGTATTCATCTCATGTCGTATGTCCTGTAAGACGCTAGAGGGAAGACCTACCCATAGAAACATAGAAGAGTGGCGGCAGAAAAAGACCACCTGGTCCATCTAGTCTCCCTTTATATTATTATTATTCTTTTTTATCCTAGGATAGACAGATTTTTCTCAGGCAGGTTTCAATTCACTTTCTGTAGATTTCCTTGCCATGTCTGCTGGATGTTTGTTCCAAGCTTCAACTCTTTCAGTAAAATAATATTTCCTGACATTGCTCCCCAGCTCATTTCAGATTGTGCCCCTTGTTCTTGTGTTTAGCTTCTTATTGAGAACACTTCCCTCCTAAACCCTATTTATGCCTTTCACATATTTAAAAGTTTTGATCATGTCCCCCTTTCCTTTCTTTCCTCAAAGCTATACAGATTACGTTCTTTAAGACTCTCCTGATGTTTTATGCTTAAGACCCTCCACCATTTATGTAGCCCCTCTCTGCGCCCGTTCCATTTTATCTACATCTTTTTGTAGGTCTCACAGTATTCCAGATCTGGTCTCACCAGTGCTCTATACAGCTGAAGCTCTGATATCTTTAGGCTCTTTAGTAAGACTGCTGTACCCATCTTACCATGTAGAGTGCCATTCTACTATATATTGTGGGTGCACTTATTGACAGCAGACTGAAGCCATTCCTCTACATTAGACCTGACTCTTCTGAGACGTGTCTGCCCTACATGACATAGTGCATTGTGGAGGTTACATGTGTAGGCTAAACCACAAGTAAGAAAAACTGCAGATACAGCATTTACGATTTATAACACAAGCTCAATTCATGTCATCAGACGAGGTGGTATTTGTGCAAATGAGGGAAAATGAAATAATTACATTTTAAATTGCATTTGAATAGCCATTAATACTGCTTGCTCTGGAGGACACCAGCCTGGTAGATAACTGTCTCCCATTATGGGCTGGATCATTTAGAAAATGATGATAAACAATCCAGAGGCTCCTGCTGCACATCATAGTCGGCTCTCTATACATTGCTGCAGATGAACACCTCTCAGTGTCTCCTGGGGCAGGTACAAGGTAATTTGGGCTAAATTTGGCCACTTCTTATGACATGTTGCAATTCTATTGAAGAGAGATCTGGAAACAAATGTTATACAATGTTCTCATCTCACTAGAAGATTGTAAGCCCTCGCGGGCAGTGTCTTCTCTCCTTCTATAGCAATTTGTAACTCGTCTTGTTCATGCTCATTGCAATTGTCTGTATTATGTATGCACACCCCTCTTCATATGTACAGTTCCATGGAATAAATGGCACTTTAATAATAATACTAATAATAATAATTAAAATATTTTCATAATAAGGCTATGTTTTATGAGAAAAAGCCGATGCCAGGAATGTGTCTAAAATAAATGTCTACATACGGTAACACACAAACTCATCGCGTTATCTTGAAACAAAAGCAATTGAAGGCGTTTACTTAACGCATTTAGTTTAGATAACACGTCTCATAAAGCATGTGTGTTAACTCTACTACCTCTGTATTTTTCTGTAATAAATAACAGTGACGTTTCGTGTCAATTAAAAAGACTGTCAAGGACACACGGAAAGCTTTGCCAAAACTACACATGGTACAAAAGGCGCTAAACTCATCATAAACGAACGTTTCATTTTTCTGCAGTAGCGGTGGACTCCCATAGGAAATGATGACAATACTACTACGAAGCACAGTCTGTTTAATTTGTTTCCTCAAATAAGGCATCTTGATAAAATAAGTTAGATAAGTACAAGAAGTCCACGAAGGTCCTCAGAAAATACATGCACTAGTATGTGTTCAAGATTGATCTGCTCCTGCTTTCCCCAATCATTTTCCAGCTGGAGTACATTCTAGGGAAGGTATAATGGTTTACATGTTCCAGCGCTGGTCACCGGTTGGGCAGGAGCAGAACCTGATGAACTTTCTCTTAATGTTAACCACTTTGAGAACAGGTTAAAGTCTGAGGTATCTACTGGAGGTGACTTTTAGATATTGCATAGGTTTGAAGGAATAGTTCTAGAGATAAGCATATCTGACACAGCATGGTATTATGCATATGTTTATTTCAGGTTGTGATCTCTTGATGTGATCTCTGCTCATCACCAGTATAACATTTATCATATTTTTTTTGTGTGACACAGTGACTGACCGTATAATACAAAATATAATCCTGGTAGGATTCACACGGTGACCTGTGAGAGTAAGACACCAGAGGCAGGCAACCCATGTCAGCTCAGCAGCTGTGGGAGTACGTCTGTGTAATGCCATGGGTTGTGGACCTCAGGTTATTATAGACATATGCAGGTACCCACATCTTCACAGTTGGCACATAATATAATATATTGAATGATTGCTTATCTACAGTCAGCACATTAACTTACACATAAACAGTCCTTGCCCCCTCCCATTAGTGGTTATTGTGTTGGCTCTGAGCAGGCTTTGGTTTCAGCATAAGGCACTGTACCAAGAGGGTTGGGATTGATTTGGTTTTGACACTGCTCCAATGTAATAATGTCTTTGGTGTGGGGGTTAGGGTCATGGAGGTAATGGGGGATTGCACATGTAATAAAGCATAGATGCTCAGATCCTGATTCTGGAAACCTGAGCTTATTGCTGTAAAGCGCTGTAGCAGCAGTTAACTCCTGCTCGACTGGAGGACTGCTGCTCATACAACAAATTGGGCATCGAGTGGTATATTGGTTAAGGCACAATAGTCTCCAAGAGACCTCATTGTAATACAAAAATAATAATATAATACACTATGCAGACAGCACAAATCAGTATCTCCAAATCACACAGACCCAGAGCATTGCTGCTTTGGTTCCCCAAAAATGTGGGGGCGAAGAAGAGTTGGGAAATAATAACTGGGAAGGGAGGTATCATTTCTAGGAACTGAACACCCACACACGACATCTGAGTGGCTTCTGAGGCAATTCACAGTGCCCCAACCTGGCAGTGAACACCCATCTCTACGGTGTTCATCGTGTAGCCACCATAATCTTCCATGATGTCTATGGTCTATCATGAAATGCCACATCCCTTGTCACAGGATATCAAAGTGCTCCCATGTTTCTTGGCAGACATTAACTACTTGTCTCCTGACTTCTAATGACCGTAAAGTGGGGATCGTTGTTTATGATCTGGAATGCATTGCTGTGGCTTAATGAAGGCGTTGAGATTGCACAACAGGCAGACTACTGAGTCATGCCTGTTCTTCAGAAATGGAAAAATAAGAGGAGACCTGTGGATACTCTGGAATTGCTAGGAAGTCAGCGTCAGGGTCTTCTACCAACACATGCATTGCAGATGAAGCACATCTTGTTCTAGTCATCCCCAGTTCATTGTCACTAGTACATCCCAAGGACTTCTTATAGGCACAATGCCCTGATGTTACTATTCATTGCTAGTAGCCTGCCAAGTGAACCTGGGAAAGCCTTTTCACATCTTTACAGGGCATTTACTATTGCATAGCTACTATACATTTGGGAAATACTGATTTCTGCATCTGATTGTCCTTACAATACAAAAAAATACAAAAAGACTTCTATATAAATGTCCACCATTCATTAGGACAATAAGCAGCAACTCTCACCACTACCTTGGGCAGAGGAAAGGTTGTCTACATTGTAGAGGAAGTTCCTTTTCTTATTCTTCTGGAATAGTGCACCAGAGCCTTTGCACAAGTCCCTCTGAAAGTGCTTCCCCAAGGTGGCAACTCTTCTTGGCCACTCACTGATTCACAGGTTCAAGCTGCCACTTTAGTCTTTGGCAATGACGGTTTGGAAGCCCAGAATCTGCAACCAAGTAATGGACATTGCAAGGTGAGCTCTAGGAAAAATGTCTGTATTGTCCTTTTTGGCACAATTGTTCTTTTTTGTTTTTTCTTCTTATTCTGGAGCACGTTTGATTTCTAGATCCAGAAGTGAAAGGGGTTATGGAGAAGAGAACCTTTCAATGATTCGACTATCACCGACCAGGTGCTGACTTTGGGTTAAGACCTCGGCAGCTTTTTCCTGGGTTAGTCCAAACTGTTCTGCTGTGAATTTGGCCAAAGGGTAGAAGCTCTCTATAGTTTTGGGATCATTGAGAAAGTGTGAGGTCTGGGACAGGATTTCAGCTGCTTTCTCTTGTTTAAGGCCTAGGTGATCTGCAGTGAATTTGGCCATGGCATAGACACTGTCAGAAAAGTCCAACTTGGGCTTTCCATCTGGTCCAGTGGTGTGCATTTTCATGTGGCTAATGAGGTTTCTCTGCTGAGCAAACTTTCCCCCACATACTTGACATTCATAGGGTTTTTCCCCAGAATGAATCCTCATGTGCTCTGTCAGGCGATATTGTCGTGTGAAACGCATCCCACAAGCGTCACAGGCAAATGGCTTGAGCCCCAGGTGACTTCTCATGTGACGGGTCATGGTTCCTCTCTGGGTGAACTTCTTACCACAAATGCTACATGGGTAAGGACGAGTGAGCCAGTGAGTCTTTTCATGCTGTCTCAAGGTGGCAGGGTCCTTGTAGGACTTCTCACAGGAAGAGCACCGGTAGGGCCTGATGATGTCCCCCAAACTTTGGCTTGTCTTATCTAGAAATGGCATTGGTGGATCCATATCTTTGTGGTACAGCTCCTCTTCATTGTGTGCTTCCACATGGGCATTGAGTTGCTCACTGCTGGGGAATCCTTTCCCACAAGGAATGCAGACATACAGGTTGTCTCCATAGCTCTCTGGATCATACAGGTGGTTACAATGGTACCTCTCAAGATTGGAAGATGGAGAAGGGTCCCCACTGCTGCCAGTCTCCTCACTGGTACTCTTATCATCATCTGGCTCATTACTCTCAATGCTGGGGTATCTAGGTTGTTGAGATAAAGGGGAACTCTCCCCTTTCTCCTCTCTGTCCAAGTCTTTCTCTCTGTCACTTTCATCTACATAATTTCCAATCGGCTCAGGCTTCATCCAGTCAAACATCAGATCTCGACTCTCAGTCCTAAGGTGGCTGTTGGACACACTGTTTCTAAAGAGCTCAGAGTGTGGGGCTGTTGGGGTGCTGTTGTTGTCCAGCTTTGGGTAACTATGGTTTTGGTCTTTATAAGAGCTGCTGTTGGTCAGAATACTGGCACTAACTGGGGGACTGTCCGGTCTGATTGGTATGGAGGGCTCTCTGCTTTCAGTGGTATCTGAGTGGAGCTGATTAGAAGGTCGGCTTGGGCTTTTCTTGGAAAGATCTAGTCCACACAAAGGAGAGCAATGCCTTTCTGGCGGGCAGAGCCCATGCTGGTGCAGCTGATTCCCCTGAGATACAGAGGCATAGAGCTCTCCACAGTGTGTGTTAATAGGGTTTACTGGTTCTCCAGGTGGGATGTCTACTGGTCTTGGAGTTGAATTGAAACATGATTGAATGACAGGGGTGGTGGCTCTCAGCCCCCTTCCAAGGCTCCCATATCCTGGGTAACCTGCTGTCCTTACATGGCAGTATTTTCCATTTCTCTTCAGCTTCTTCTTGCATAGAGATACCAGGTCAGCGATCTGGAGGTAGCTGGCAGCTGCCAGCACTGCCCCAAAGAGCTGCTCACTAGTTGGCTCACCATCTCCCAGTCTCCCTGTGTATATGAAGTCTAGGATTAATCTGAAGATGCTGGGGCTGACCATCTCGTGATCCAGATTGATCAAGTTATCGTGGACAACCAGTGATTTCAAGTAGACACTGCTAGCAGCTAAAATGTTCTTATGTGCCCTGAACAGGGCGTTCTGTACCACAATGATCACATCACACAGGAAGCCTTTAGTCCTCTGGCTGTTCAGCTGCAGGAGAAGTTGTCTCGAATGACTTGGTACCTCCATGGCATCCAGCATCGTGTTCAGTTGTCCACCTTCAGAAACAAAGACACATCATCATCAGTCCCTGAATATTAAATGCTTACGATTTCAAAGAAAGAGAAACGATTCAGGAAAAGGAAAATCAAGCAATCTACTTAGGATGGGCACTGGGGACAATCATCATTAGCTTGCTGCACTATGGCCAAGTAATGCTACTTTCACAAGTTCAGTATTTTGCTCAGTATTTGTAAGCCAAAACCAGGAGTGGAAACTACAGAGAAAAAGTATAATGGAAAGAAGTGGATCTCCTCTGTGTTTTAGACCCACTCCTACAAATACTGATGCAAAATACTAAGCACTGACATGGGAGCCTGGCCTTAGTCATAGTTCTGTGGATCACCTCTAGTACAAATGATAGAACATCATCACTCTTCAAGTTTTCACTTGCAGTTCCACAAAACAAAATTGAAATAATAATAAAATAATAAATATATATATATATATATATATATATATATCTCAATTATAGCTCTCTCACATATAGCCTCTGTGATTATTATTATTATTATTATTATTAATACTTTACAGGGTCCACTAGCAGCTGGTGTCATTATTCACATAGAAACTCTCTTCTCTAGAATTATCTGCTAAAGGTCTTGTAGAGTCACCTACAGGGATCTTGTGCCAAGCCAAGGGCCCACAGCACAGCCCTTCCCTGCTGGCCAATGTGTCATTTGTCACAAATCACTCTACAGTAGTCACAAAACTAACTAGCAAAATAAAAATAAAAAATATGTATATATATCGTATGCCTTGCCACTAGCCTTATCCTCCAGTGTGCTGCTGCTCTAGTGTGAGGCAGTGGGGCTGAGGAGTAACTGGTAAGCTCTTACATGTGAATGGACAGGGCTTCCAAGGCTTATGTGTGATGGGCAAAAGCTAATGAGCCGCTGAATAAATGTGTACGGAGCAGTGCTGCTGCGGAGTAAGTGTAGATGTGTACGGAGCAGTGCTGCTGCGGAGTAAGTAGTACCTTGCTGAGCGGCGGCAGCGTGCAGGATGACAGAGACTCTGCTGTCACTGGCAGAAAGTAAGTGCGGAGCTACCCAGGCTTTCCTCCTCATCATGGTGTCCTGTGCTTGTCCCACCTGATCTCCTATACATACAGCTTTTATCCCCCGCACATGTGGGGCTGGGGGTGGCTCCATGAATACAGTGACATCATCAGGCCAGATCTGGCCCCAGCAGCTTTACATCTCCGAACCTTCCTGCAGTCTGACAGGTGTCCCCCTCCTCCCAGACAACAGATCTCTGTGTGTACTGCCTACTGTCCAGCCACCCCCACCTCCTCAGTGAATATGTGTGTGAGTATATATATATATATATATACACCTATATACTGCCTACTGTCCAGCCACCCCCACCTCATCAGTGAACATGTGTGTGAGTATATATATATATATATACACCTATATACTGCCTACTGTCCAGCCACCCCCACCTCATCAGTGAACATGTGTGTGAGTATAGATATATATATATACACAACTATATACTGCCTAGCCATACAGTCACCCCCACCTCATCAGTGAATATGTGTGTGAGTATATATATATACCTATATACTGCCTACTGTCCAGCCACCCCACCTCCTCAGTGAACATGTGTGTGAGTATATATTTATATATATATACACCTATATACTGCCTACTGTCCAGCCACCCCACCTCCTCAGTAAACATGTGTGTGAGTATATATTTATTTATATATATATATATATATATACACACACAACTATATACTGCCTAGCCATACAGTCACCCCCACCTCATCAGTGAATATGTGTGTGTGTGTATATATATATATATATATATATATATATCTACCTACTGCCTAGCCATCCAGTCACCCCCACCTCATAAGTGAATATGTGTGTATATGTCAATTTGTGTGTGAATATATATATATATATATATATATATATATATTTGTATTTTTTATTATTATTATTTTTATTTCTACCCTTCCAGGCACTTCCACTTCTTATAGATGAATGCATATGTTATATATATATATATATTGGCTATTGTTATTATGAGTTTCTGACAACTCCCTGGTGTAGAATATCCCCATGTTGTCACCTGCCAGCGCTGGGAGTACCTGCTGTCATCCCCGCTGTCTGCACTCATCTGATAAGGAAGAGGAAAGACCTCCAGCAGCACTACACTGGACACACGGCCCCTACTATTATTATTATTATTATGTATTATTATATATTACACGACTATTATTAGAGGGATCTTCGTGATCCTACAGAACATCAGCTTGGAGCAGACCCCTGGACTACATTGTACATTTTTTACTTTATTAGTTAAGATTTATCTGAAACCAGATTTAAATGACTTTACGACAAAAAAAAATTACAATGTAATTTTACATGGTAATAATAATAATAATATTTTATCAATAAAAATAATTATCCCCATAAAATTCGATTATCTAAATTGCATAAAGGGTTAAACTGATCGTCTCTTCTAGAACCAGACCATTTCAGAACCTCCACCTTCTACAGGACATAAATATAAATTTACAAATTTTGCGATTTTTCTTTCTTATGTAATTCTCTCCCTTTTTGTTAATCGAAGTTGGAGAAATTCTTCATCGG